>NC_086448.1:431075022-431800022 GCF_028390025.1 Pseudophryne corroboree
AATGGTGATGGCACTCTAGAACATTTTTTACTTGTCATTTTGAATTGCTGGGACTAAAACAGAAAACCATTGCATTGGCCTTTTGCAGTAAAAGATACATGTTTGTATATGTCTATTTTTGCAAGTTATTCTTTGTCTCTATTTGTTATACAGTATATGCTTTGGTTCTGATAACTGTTAAACAGTTTTGTCTTATATCCCATTGATAGATTGTGTTCTGTTACCTTGTCAATGCCCTTCTTAATTGCAAGGGGGACTTGGTAATGCTATATATCTTCAAGATGGGCTTTACCATTACACATGCAAATCCTGTAAGAATGTCTTTATCATGTTGCCATAATTGAAAGTTTCAGCTTTGCTTTCTTGGTCTAGAGAAGTGGTTCCCAAACTTGGTCCACAAGGACCCCTAATGGTGCATGTTTTCCATGTCACCTGTGGTTTTCTTTAAACGCTAAGGTTGGTAAAACACAGGGCATCTGCCGGTTGACCAGGAAAACGTGAACATTAAGGGTCCTTGAGGACCGAGTTTGAGAACCACTGGCCTAGAGGAAGATGTCTATTATGCCTGCTTGCCAAAAGTTAGTGGAACTAGATTCTCCAGATGGGTTGGACTCGAGGGCATAGCTACCATACTGTAGGTGCAGGCAGTGCAGCTGCTATTGGTTCCAGAGCTGAGAGGGGCCCACCTTCCCTGTCAAAGTTATAGTGTTATATACAGTTTTTGCCATTGGGTGGTACGTAGGGGTCCTTTCAAACTTGCCCTGGACTTGCCTACTGTAGTGTGGTAAAAAATGAACTAGGCGGCATTTTTTAATGTTACATAATATGAACAGGGGCACTGTAATGAGGCACAATATGAACGGGGAGCACTATATATCATAATGTGAATTGGGGTACTGTGCGGCATAATGTGTACTGGCAGCTGTGAAATGTGACATAGGGTGAACCTAAGCACTACTGCAATTCATAAAAGAAACTAGGGCACTACTATGGGGCATAACATTAAATAAAGCTGTACTATGGTTCAGAAATGAGTTAGGGCACAATTATAGAGCATAAAATGAACCATTGCTGTAGAGAAGTGTCTCTCTAGAAGCATTGGGATGGGGGCCCCTTCAAAATGTTGTTATGGGGCCCACAAAGTACTAACTATGCCACTGGTTAGACTTGCTGGGTTTATGTAAGTGTGATAAATCTCCTTTCATCAAAGAAATTTTCACATATTGAATCTAATCAATTATAGGGGAGATTCCAGAGTAAGTATAAAGAGTACTTTTTTTTTGTTTAAACTTTCACCAGGGTCATCTCAGGTCATGTCAGATGAATGTTTCTGCAAGTCCTTTCACACTCATTCACACTCATTAAAAGTTAACATTTAATAGACTCTGGTTAAGTATTTTTTCTTAATATACCAAAGATTACACTATTGTTTCCTAATCTACCATAAAATTAACCTGACTTGTAGGTTACAAAGAAGAAACTGTCACCTACTGGTTACAATAAGAACTGGAGTGATAGCACCTGCAGAACCAGTTTGTAACAACCTCATCTTTCCTACTCCACCTCCTGCTCATTAGGTGGGGTGTTTTGTCCAGCCTTAATCAGTGGTGGCAATTAAAAAACAAATCAGTAACTGCGTCTGGCCACCTGCAATCCCAGTTGACCTGGCGGGTGTAGTATGGTATGACGGCGGCCGGGCTCCCGACGACCAGCATACCGTCGCCGGGATCCCGGCTGCCGGCATACCAACAGCGTTGTGAGCGCAAATGAGCCCCTTGCAGGCTCACTGCGCTCGCCACCCTGTGGGCACGGTGGCACGCTGTGCGAGTACGGTGGCGCTCTATGCGTGCCACACTATTTATTCTCCCTCCAGGGAGATCTTGGACCCCCAAGAGGGAGAAAAAGTGTCGGTATGCTGGCTTTCGGGATTCCGGCGCCAGTATACTGTGCGCCGGGATCCCGACAGCCGGCAAACTGAAGACCACCCGTCCTGGCTGCCTGCGTTTCCAGTGGGCTTGACCACCTGCATGTGTACCCTTCACTGGCAGAGTGAGTTGGGAGCAGTAGCACTGGAGGCTTTCAGTCATGGGTTCACATATGTAGTTTTGCAATTTGTTGTAGCTAAAATTTGGACATGCCATAGGGTAATACCCCTTAAGTTTTTTAGAAATTGTTCTAGAATTTATCTGCAACCGTGGCTGTATCTGCACAGGAAATGGTATGGTACAGAGTTATAAATGCTGTAATGTGTCATTTAATATGCAGATACAGGCATGGTTGCACACAGAATATAGGCGTCCTGCACATAATTTTAATCAGCATAAACTGCTTGTGCATTCTATTCACAAAGCTATGTGAATAAGATGCACTTTAAGCCTGAAAAGATGCCTGATGGGATGAAAACGACAGAGTTGCATGGGACCTGTCAGCTCACTCACACCAGGTATCTCCCGCTGCATGGCATATTGAGGCAAGATGTATAAGGACAAACCTGTACATAAACCTATACTATAAAAAGCTGCTTTTTTACACTGGATAGATCTGCACAAGCTCCCTCAATGCCAAGACTCCAGAATCCTTGGTTGTGAAATCCAAAAAGAAGGAAACTCTTGCTACTTCCTTTTTCATCTATAATAAGTGCAACCCAAATATAAATTTAATCATCTGCATTTGTTTTAGCAATCATGTGTTATACATGGCGTGTAGATAACCTATTAACATTGTAAGAAACAAAGGTGTAGCTATCATAGGTGCAGGCAGTACAGCTGCTATGGGGCACAGAGCTGACAGTGGCCCACCTTTCCTGTTATAGTTATATATGCTATATACATGTTTCACCATTGGGTGGACATAGAGGCCTTTATAAACTTTTTCCTTTGGGGCCTGCAACATTCCCCTGGATCTGCTCATTGTAATGTGGTATAAAATGAACTGGAGGGCATTATAATGTTACATAATATGAGATGGGTGTGGCACAATATGAAATGGAGACATTGGGTGGTATTCAAATGATAATCACACCGAATCTCCTTTCTAAAATGAACCCCGTAATCGTGCATATCACACCCATAGTAATTAGGTTTAGCTGTGTAAAGTGTTGGAATCATCACCATCCCAGGGGTAGTGAGCTGAAATGATGATACCATGCGTGTCAACAGAAACAGGACGTGTGTGGAACGGGGCGGAAATAATTGAATACCAAACATAGTGTGGCATAATATGAACTGGTAATATGACACTATCAGAATGTGAATCGGGGTACTGTGTCGCATAATGTGTACTGGAAGCCATACAATGTGACATAATGTGAACTAGGACACTACTATGGTTCATAAAATAAAGTAGGGCACTACTATGAGGCATAATATTAACAACTGCTGCATGTCTGATGTTTCTCTCTAGAAGCATTAGATAAGGGATCCCTTCAAAATGTTGCTAAGGAGCCCAAAAAGTTTTTGCTACACCCTTGGTAAGAAGTGTGTTATTAGAATTATAGCTTTCTGAAAGTCATATGATGCCTGACATTGGGTTTATGCACTACCATGTTTAACTATATATGCCCAATTTGTTTTTCTTTCTACATTAATCACCTTAAATTAGTTTTCTAAGCTATATGTTTATTTTGAAATAGCTGTTCATTTCTACACTTAGTTTAGATATGTACAGTATGCAAAATGGAAGGGTCATGATACTGACTTACTACTTGCATGTTTTATTAGTTTGCCTTGTGACTAATCTCTACCACCTGTCCTGAATGACAGGATATCTTGTTTTGCTGAGTTTCTTGCCTGTGAAGTCTTCTCAGCATACAAGCTGTAATGCCTTCAGTTTGAGCATGAGATTGTGTTACTAACTGCAGCATCTCCTTCCAGTCTTTTTACTCACCTGTGAGTTCTTTTGTGTGTACAGTCTGCAGGTTCCTGATTGCAGCAGTGTTATCAGTTCAATAATACCCCTTTTCCACTAGCTCAAAAAACACGGGTAAATGCACGGGGGCGCGCATTTACCCGTGTTTTCTGCAAGTGGAAAAGGGTAAACCCGGATCAAGTGACCCGTGAATCCTACCCGGCTATTTACCTGGGTAGGACACGGGAATGATCCGGGTAGGGATGTAGTGTAAACGGGAGCCGTGTCGATGCGACACGGCTCCCGTTTACACTGTATGGAAGGGCGGCGCTGGGAGATCATGTGATCTCCCTGCGCCGCCCCTGCCGCGTCACTAGAAGCGTCACCACCCCGGCATATGCCGGGTTGTGACTGCTGATGGGAAAGGGGCCGAGCACGGGTCGCAGCAGGGGGCAGCTCCCGTGTCAGGCTCCCGGCTGCGACTCGTGCTCGTAAGTGGAAAAGGGGTATAAGTAGTGGTGGATCTGAACTGCAGAGATCATGAGAGTACATTTACTCTCAGTCCCTTAGAGTCAGCTGCTGCCAAAGTGCACCCTGGTTTCCTCTGCAAGTACCTCATAAATTTTCCATCCATCTCCGGCTACTGGAAGCCACCATGTTGCCAGTGATCAGCTAACCATTATCCACCAATCATGGACTCTGGTTCTGTTAGCTAATTCCCACATCCAGCAGGTATGATTATCAAGTTCTATTTCTCTAAGGTAATGAATTCATCTGATCCCTAATTGGGAGTTGATAGATGTCCAATTTGTATGAATACCAATAAATGTCCAAGCAGTGTGAAAAAAAGATGTATAAGTCAATAAAATAAAATAAATTAAGAATAAAAAAAAAAAAACAATGTAGTCACTTCTGATGGTTGGTTATCTTCTATGAAATAAAGGTCCAATTTGTTCCTCTAAAATACAGTCACTTTATGGATAAGTGTCCCATCTGGTCCTCAATGGTTTCCAAAACTTCACACCCCTCATTGTTTTTGTTTTTTTGTTTACCTCAAGTCAAATTTAGGAGATATCATAGTGTGAAACCATTACATTTATTTGATACAACAAAAATAATAAAATGGTGTGTCAAAAGGCCTTTTTAGAAAGGCACATATGCAGCATATAGAGGTATTTTAGCAATTGCTCCCCCTAATTAGCAATATCACCTTCCACTTGAAATGGTATTATCCTCTCCTAGGTCCAAATGGGTAGTCAGCCACAGCCTAGCTCCACCAACAAATTTCTATTTCAGAAGGTGAAACTGTGCCCTTGTGCTGACAGAGAAACACATAAAGGGTCTCACACATTGCCTGCACATCACCTTGATAACCTGCAGATTCCAGCACTCCATTCGATCCCCGCTGCAGCCCACAGCTGTGAGCTGCACCCTCCCTTCGCGTGGACAGCGCTATCACCACCGCTCCCACTTTGAGAGACCGGACCAGCATACAGACTGCTGTCCACGCTGGGACCAACGGGATATAGTGGTGAGCACAACTCTGGCAGTGTGGAGGTGGTAGCATAGCGCATGCTCTGTGGGGCATGCAGAGCAAAATTGCCTACATATACTCACATCTGCATCACCAATACTGGTGGAACTATTTGATGAGATATTTCCAAGCTGGCAGCTTTACAAACAAGCTTTCTTTGCACCAGATGTGGATCATTTATATCTAATATTGGAGCTCTGCAAAAACAATAATTGCTCTATGCGTGGACTGTATATTGTCCTCTGTGGTGACAAGGACGTTAAAAGTGTGGTGGTGAGAATCCGTGTATACTATTGATTTTATTTGTAATTGTACATTCATTTTCTACTACACTTTATCTAATTAATAAATTGTCTTTGACAAATGTATTTTAATGGAAGCGCTCTCTTGTGATATTTGTTTATATCTTTTTTGATCTCATAAATAAGTTTGCATATGATGGTGCATGCACCCACAGGGCTGCCAAGAGAAATCCTGGGCCCTGGTACAACAACTTCCTGGGCCCCCCTGCCCCCACTGGAGGGGGTGTGACTACAGCATGCTAATGGTCCTAGGCTCCTGGCATCTGTGCTCTGCTGCAGCTCTGGTACTTAGTCCCTGTGGTGTGGAACTACTACTACCAGCTTATGCCTATTGGTTGCTTAGTTTCCCTGAGACTATAACATCTGGTCCGCTAGCACACTGCTGCGGCACCTTGCCCTACAAGTGTATACTGCTTGCAGGGTTTAGTCCAGCTCACCAGTTCCAAGTGAATATTTCTCACTGGGTGTAGTCCAGCTCACCAGTTCCTAATGTATCCTGCTCACTGGGTTTAGCCCAGCTCACCGATCCAAAATGCATCCTGTTCTCTGGATCTGTTCTGTTCAGTGGCTCCTAGTTATCCTGTTCCCCAGGTTCAGCCTGGTTCAAAGTATTCAGTCACACAGATAAACAGTATATTATTGTTAGCGCTGATCACAAATGTCTTTCTGTTTTAAATACACACAAGGCATTAATAGTGCCACATAGCTAGTACCATGTACAATATGGGTAAAAGCAAGCGTGGGCATATTTGTTTTCTGTTTTATTATGGTCATAATTAATATTTCTCCTTTGTGAATTATTAGTTCTTTACTATATTGGAATGGAAGAATGCTGCAATGAGGTGTCTCTCTTCTTTTTGCCCTTACTCTGATCCAGGCTCCCTTCTCTCTTTCTATGGTGGAAGGTGCACACCCTGTACACACAGGTAGAATATCCTGGTATCCCTGATCAATATCCACAGGATGCCCTGGACAAAGAGGTAACATTATTGATTGCTCTTTTGGCACCTAAAGTGTTCTGGCACTAAATAAACTATGGACTGGATGAAATACTATTTTTTAGTGATGTGCTTATGTGCATTATGTTATATATGTAAATACTGTCCTGTATTTTTTTTAAACACTGTACTATGATATGCATGTATTTATTGTTATCTAAAACATGGTATGGTATAGAAAGGAACTATGGATTGTTTGAGGGAGTATGCCAGGTTTTATTGAATAATGACAATTCCCCCTTGATCATGTGATATGGATAGGGATATATATACTTGTACCTGGTGAGACTTCTTTTACACCCTGAGGAAGGACCTCCCAGAACATTCCAGATCCTACTCATTCCGGGTAAGAAGGTGGAACTTTGTTCAGTGGTTCCTTATGAGCATTGATGTCCTTCTTTTACTGTTTTTATGCTTTTTATATATTTGGAATAAATATCCTGATTGAAACATTTATTCTTTTTTGGACTTTGGAATAAAACTACCTTTTTTGGAGCAATAATCTTATCTGTGGTCGTTATAAACTAATTAATCAGTATGAGGATTGGTTGTTGGTTGAACCCTGACCGTTTTGAGGAATGCCTATACCTGTTTTCAGGAGAGTCTATACCCAAAGGAGTTCTGCAAAAATAACAGGGTCCAGGAGGACTAATGCACCCTACCTGAGGGACAGCGCCTGGTGGATTGCTCAGTTTTCTGTTTTAGGATATTTAGGGAGTGGTGCTCCTGAGCATGTACAGGGTTGCAGTCTCAGGGTGCAGGTTGCTTAGAACTATTTTTGTCATATCCACAGGATGCCTGCTCCTTCAGCTATCATTATTTCCTACTCAGAGGCCTGGCTGGGACAAATATGTAGATACTGGAGAGAAGAAGCTGCAGCAGCCTTATTTGACACGGAAGGGATATTAGCCAATCATTGTACAAAAACAGAAGATCGGTTGAGCACTTGCTGACAGGTGGGCTGTGCATGATTATTATTTCAAGGAGCTGATAAAATGACTAGATTAGCCAAGACATGAGCTCCAGGCGTGTTGTTTAGAACATATCCATAGCCTGGCGCTCATGGAAATGACCATCCGATTGGGCCAACCAAGCAAAGTGGGTGCAACACTACTGGCAGAGCATGGTGCCAATAGCGAGGTGGAGAGGGTACTCCAAATGCACATATCAGTCTCAGGACATGCCATTCTCAATTATTATATAGATATTTGATTTGCAGATCTCTTTATACTATAGCAAATTAATTGTAGGTACACCTATATTTTAGTGAGAAATCCAAATCCCATTATTTACCAAGCAGTGACTTCCAAAAGACACCACTTCTTAGCATTTTTAATCAGGATATTTTTTGGTATAATATTTGTGTGTAGCATGTATAGTATATTTTCAATTTAATCTGGATAATAGTATGTAATACAAGCAGCTTAACATTATTAAAGCTGCAATGAACATAGACAATTTAAATGTACAACTGAGTAAATAAGTTGTGTAATGAATGATCCATGTGACTGTTTTCTGTGGAGGAACAAAAATTACCTCATAGAATATATTCCAACCCTGCTTATCTCCACTTCTGTATATACGATGCAGAATTTTAGGAACAATTATTACACATGGGGTCTCCGAGTCTGCACTATGAAATTATATTATACTGATTTATGTTGCAATTAGTACAAGAAGTAAATAAATACATGCTGTTTTGTAATATTTCTGTATAAATCAGATTAGAAAATATTTAATTGTACTGGTGCCCGATTTTACACAGATCTTATTATTTCCCAGCAGGAAGTTGCGTGTGTACACTGTACTGGAACCACTGGGGATAACTGTTTTATTTCTCCCTCCTCAGGCATGCTGTACGTTATGTAGAAAAAATTGCCTTTATCTTCTGCCAAAAAAAGCAGATGCACCTCTTAAGATGATCCTGTTAGTAGGACCCAACCTACAAATCATTTAGCACAGTACTTAGAGGGCGCTATTATGTATCTCAATTAATAATATTATGTAATAAAAGTTTGTTTGAATGTGAATTACTCTTGAACCTTATGCCACCATAATCATTGGTATAGGAGTAGGGAATCTTATAATAACTTAACCAGAGAACACCCAAAATGATGGCCAATGTCCATAAAGTAATAGAATCAGAATAATTGTATTATTATTCTATATAATATAATAAAATTATATTAAAACAATTTATACATCATTCTAAAAAAAGGTCTCATTGCTAACGCCACATATGAAAAGATGATGATAACCTGCCTAACACCATTTTTGAGGGTGGTCTTCAGTTTCCCAGCTATCGGGATCCCGGCACACAGTATACCGGCGCTGGAATCCCGACAGCCGTCATACCGACACCTTTTCTCCCTCTTGGGGGTCCACGACTCCCCTGGAGGGAGACTAGATAGCGTTGCATGCCTAGCGCGCCACCGTGCCCACAGCGTGGCGAGTGCAGCGAGCCTGCAAGGTGCTCATTTGTGCTCATCCAGCTGTCGGCATGCCGGCAGTCGGGATTCCGGCGCCGGTATGCTGGCCGCCGGCAGACCCTGCTACTACACCCCCTTTTTGAGTGTGAGCTCAAAGCCAGATGCTTCAGATTGTAGATGTTAGATATGGCACCCAGGCCCTATGCATTTTGTTCTTTAAACAGACTTCTTCAGGGATACCAACTGAACAATGATACAGTCAATGGAAAAAATCTCACATAAGAAGGAACTCTTAGATACATTAACCGGCAAATGCTTTGGTCTCAAAAATGCTGTTGTTATGTTTAACGGCTTCGGGACAGATGTGGTTTTCTTTTAATAGCATAAGTTAATAATGTACTATTTAGGCTATATAATGACCAGGTGATGGAAAAGATGAAGCAGATTTTTATAAATTAATGTAAGTATTTTTTGCCTATATTTCATTTATTTTAGTGTAGGGGCACCAAATAAATGCATGTATTTTGTTATACTTGCCATATCATAAATACAACTAGGATTTATTTATTTAAGCATGCATATATTTATTTATTTATTCATTTATTTAATTTTAACCAAGAGATGTACAGTAAATCTTCAAATGAGACCTCAACACCAACACAAATAGGTCAAGTGTAAAAATGGTACTTTTGCAACAAGCTAATCCTGGTTCCCTCACTCATCAGTAGCTGTTATTCTAGATCAAAACTACTGATTAATGAATGTTAAAGAAATATAATAAGATATATTTATTTATTATTGTAAGTGTTTTAAATGTTCAGTGATGATAGGTGTACGTTGTAGTTAGTCACCATTCCACACAATAGGGGTTATTCAGAGATGGATGCAGATCACTGCATACACAGCAAGATCTGCATCCATCTCCTCACATGCCGGGGGCCGCACAGCACAGGGCAAGGCAACCCACTATGTGTGTGGCGCCGCCTCATGATGAATCCATAATTTAATTGCGAACACATTGATAAAAGGTTGACCACTGACAGCGCAGCCAGGCTGTGCTTGCAGGTGATCTGTCACCATTTTTTTATGATTTCACACAGCTGCCCCAAAAACACAGCAGCACACCCCCATTTGGCCTACCATGCTCCCACCAACAACAAAACACCGCCACCAAATGGCCGCCGCTGTCAATCACCTTTTTGGATGTGGCAACAAGGAGAAGGGCTGCGTATGTGCACTGCAGCAGCAGACCAGATGGATGCGGCCGCTGCATACAGATGCGCTGCTGTGTCCATCGCTAAATCAGCCTCAATATATGTCATTTTTAATTATTTTAATCCACCTCTCTTTTCTTATGTTGTAGTGTATATGTAGTGTGTATGCACATGACACAAGCAAGCCCTAAGCACATCAACTATACTATGTATAGTACACTGAGAAACTAGAGACTGTTTAAAATATGTTTTTTGTTTTACAAATATGGGATATACAGTATTTATCAAAGCTCAAAAAAAGGGAAAAAGTACCAACCAATTAGCTCCTAATTGACATTTTTAAACTCAGCCTGTAAATTGACAGATAGAAGCTAATTGGTTGGTACTTTAGCGCTCTATTTTATCTCCAACTAAGTTTTGATAAATAATCCCATTTGTTTCTAGCTACAGTAGAAGTGGTTGGAGATCTTCAAAATTTAATAAAGCAATCCTGTCATAAAGATATTGAACATGCCTATATGTGTGTACAAATGGGAGCCATAAAAGTTATTTCCAGGAAGTATAAACTCACATTTTATGCATTAAAAGAAATGCTACATGATAGGCATTATCTATTTGGGTTGGGTATGTAGTTGGGATGCTGGCAGTCACATGACCAACTCCAGGTAAGTATTTTTACGCTCCCTCCACACTCCTCTACCCTAACCCTAACCCTATGGGGGTGGTGGCTAGGGCTAATCTGCTGGGAGTGGTGGCTAGGGTAACCCTCGGGGGGTAGGGGTGGCTAGGACTAACTCCCCTAGTGCCTAACCCCCCTTGTGGCTTATCCTGACTCTAATATACTCCCCAATACTTACCTTCAGGATGTCGGTGGTCGACCTTCCAGCACTGGTTTCCAGAGTGGTGTCGGGATTCCAGTGTCGGTCACATGACCACCAGCACCCCATCCATCGTGATGCTGACAGCATCCCATGTATTTGGTTTAGTTGAATATACATGGTGTATTAATAGAATATAAATTATTATTATTATTATTATTATTATTATTATTATTATTTTATTTCTAAGGTGTCACATGTGGTCTGCAGCACCTTACGTACAGCATATGGCAACAGTTGGACAGTACAGGGTGCAAAGAACATTTCATAACATTACAGTAACCAAGACATAAACAGAGCACAGGTAACAATTAGCACTACAATTCTCAGTACATAATACAGCTGGGAAGCAAGGTGAGTGAGGGGGTAATCAGCAAAGGGTGGAACCTGTCTCCAAAAGTGATGGCATGAATAACAGTAGTAGAGCCTCTGTAAGAGACATATGGCTGTGAGTGAGAGGAATTCCAGGCTAAATGGCCACTAAGTAAGTTTAGGTTGTCAATGAAGTGCTAGGGAAGAGGGATGCGTGAACAGGAGGGAGAAGGTGCGTCCTAGCATCTTACAATCTAGTGAAGAGGGGAGACTGACAGATGACATGAGGGGTGAGATTGTGGATGGGGACCTGATGGCAGGAGGTAGGTGAGGTAGAGATGACTGAGGTAGGAGGGAGGGGCGAGAGACCTGGTGACAATGTTAAGTGATGGAAGGGATCACTTTGATGAACACGTGAGTTTTCAGTGCACTATTGAAGCTAATTGGGTCGGGGAGATCCTGATAGTAAATCAGTTATTCCAATTATCTTTTCTTTGGAATACTTTGTACCTTTGCTGAGTCCCCATGTCTGCTCAAGATTGTTGCCAGTCATGCACTATGCTAGTATTGTGTGTGAATCTGAATAATAAAGAGAAATGGGGCATAGCAGGAAAGCTTGGCACTTCATAAGTAGGAATAGGAAAGCAGTTGTTGGGACAGAGGGTGAGAGTTTTAAGCTTTTTTAAGCTTTTGCTGATGTCATATACTGTATATCTACCACAAGAGCACGAATATGTTCATATTCCCTTCTCGTCCCTTTCTATGCATTCTATTTATTACTTCTGTGAATTCCTTATGTGTGTATTCTTATTCGTTAAGCAATAATTAACATCTATTTTGCTCATCATTATAAAATTGCAAGTTCAATCTTTTGGTGTTATGTTAATTTATAACAATTTTGGGGGAAAAACAAATATTACAGTGAAAAATATATATTACATATTTATAAAAAAAATATAGAAAACATACTTTAATAATAATTACATAAAAGCTTCTATTAATAATATTTTGTTTGCATAAGAGTCCAACGTACAAAGTAATGTAATGTTGATAGGCACCCATTCAACAGCAGGTACTATTGATTTGCAATGCATTGCACTATAAAAAGCAGTTGATGAAAAATACATTTGGTAATAGAATTCACATCTTATTATTGGTGCTGATTTGCAGTTTTCCTTAACTCGCCATGATTACTTTTTTAGAAGCTTTCTTTTTTTCCCCAGCTGATCCTCGTCTTGTTAGGCAGCATTAATGACACTTCAGTCATTGTGGCTTTCAAGCAGAGCCCTTCCTCAGTGAACAGAGAGTTGACATTTCCTGACATTTTCCCAACTAATTACAGGACAAATAATTAAGCATGTTCTCGTATGTAACAAATGAAGGCAAAAGCCGTCTGTCAGCAATGGTGATTGATGACACTCTGGGAGACTCTATCTGATGGGTCCTGCCACACGGTAGAGGAGAAGCAAATTTATTAGAATGAACAATGCAAATTCTGAGTCATCTCATCCAGTTATACGCCTAAGCAATATCCATGTCAAGGTGAATGTGACAATGAAAGCAAAATATTTGCATTTTGTGGAGCAGGTTGAAGGGGAAATCAGAGAGAGAAGATGACAGGCCTAATTATTTTGGCTCATACAGGCTAGGACAGCTGTTTCTGGTGTCCTGAACAAGGCTGTCACACAGGTAACTAAATAGGTCTGCATATAAGTATGTATCCAACACTGTACTGAGATGTCTACCACTAATGACCAACGCTAATATTACTGCCATCTCTGGAAAACAGTAAATGTGTCACAGTGTACCTTCTGCATGGCAGTCAACATTTTGCTACATAATTACTTGTTAGTGAATTAATTCCTATCTGTCAGTATATATGCCAATGTCATTTTTGGACCATTGCAAAATTATGCCATCACTATAGCAACAGCAAGCAGAGTTAATAGACAAAATAATTCATATACTTGAGAAAAATGCCTTGTTAGGCAAGCGATTCATAAAATAATATACCTATTCTTTCTGATGCATCTGAATACATAACATATATTACACTATAAATATATATATATATATATTCACACGGACAGTATGTACTGTACACACATATATATATATATATATATATGTGTGTGCGTGTGTATGCACTTATTGGAGTGTGAGTTAATTAAATAAATAACAAACGTAACCTAACCTAGCGTGGGTGGAGGGCATGCATCTGTTTGTGTTTCCAGATATTTATCACATATGAATATATCCTTTTTTTCCCCTTATTTTACAATAACATATAAACAAGACAAGTCACATAAAAGAATCTGCTATGATGCTTCACCTTTTGTGCTATGCATTGATCCTTTCCATGGAACCTAAATATTGCTCTCAAACTTCAGAGCGCATCATTAGATCTGTATCCAGCTTCAGTGCCATCTATTGTTTCACATTGTCAGTCATACATCTGTCATGGCTTTCTTGGGAAGAAATGATAAGGTATGGGAGAATTTTAATACAGTAACTCATCATCTCTGCATTATGAACAGCTTGAAACCTGTCACCATCTAGTAAATCTTATTTTTTTTCTTTTTCAACCAAGTATGAAAAAAATCAAGCTATTTGAAAATCTATATGTAGTCTTTGCTCATTGATTTGCTATTGCAGTTAATTAAAAGGTGAGTCTACTGTTCCTATAAGATAGCAGTATCAATTCATCGCTTTACTTGGTGAAAATGGATGTTGCATTGTTAATCTGAAATGTTACAGTGGTGAATTGCTAGCAGATTTTTGACAGCTATGTAAAATATTAGAAAGTAGAGAAAAGTTTAACTTCACTGACTTACAGGCTTTCTAAAAAAGGGAATTTCAATAGAACAGCTTAAAATCATTACATTCATGTGCTTAATGTCCCTGTGCTGACTAGTTTCAAGTGTATTAGATTAAAAATAATGAATATAATTGCACTGAATCTTTTATTTGCTACATGAAGTGTGAGATCTAAATTCTGAGTATAGATAAATACATATATATATATATATGTGTGTGTGTGTGTGTATGTATATATATATATATATATATATATATATATACATACACACTAATAGAATTGAGGGGGTGCCCTTTAATTTATATATTGGTAAGAAACTACTTAAATCTATAAAATTAGAACCCCTGTTGAGGCCAATTTTCACTCTTTACTGGATTAATCTTTTATTAATCCATTATAGGCTTATTAAGTAAAATTGCAGATATTACAAATTCACAGTTGTAAATGCCAAATGTACATAACTTGTGAAAAAATGTATTTTACTAATAACAAATTTCCACACATTGCCAATTGTAAAATTGAATAATATTATAGTTTCCACTTGAAATTTACACAAATTCCCAAACTTCTTGTAATGAAGAGTAGGAATCACATTGTTGTGTCTTTCAATACACAAGCCAAAGCATTTTCTCTTCTACTGAGACTTGATCAGGGATACACCTCTGGATAATTGTTTCAATATAACCAGAAAAAAATGTGTGTATCACAAGATTGGTCCACTGTACCGATACCATATCAGTTGCCTGAATGTTATACTAGCACACTGACCGAAGTTGAAATACTGTAGTAGTGCTAAAATCAAAAGTTATTGAAAATATTGAGCTATAACCTGACATGGACACAAAGAATCATCGCTGTTTGCTGCATGACAAATTACATGGCAAAACATAAAAAGTTGAATTATTTGGAATAATCTAAAGTGTAAAATGTCACTGTTTTCTGATACTTCCTGTTTGACAAAAGTAAAAAAAAATGTTTTTTGTTTTAAGAAGGCATTACTCATTAGTGTAGTGGACAATTTAAGACTAAGGGGTAAATTTACTAAGAATCTTGTTTGGTCCAAGATAAAACACACTGGACATTGCTGGGATACATGAGAGTTTTTCAAGATCAAACACTTAAATTTACTAAGAATTGTGTTTGACAATATTGTATTTTCTGATAGTCTTTGCAATGGTGTTTAGCCATGTGCGAGTTCAGTCGTATTGTGCATGAATTTTAAAGACCTGCCTGTAAGCAGCATGTTTTGCAGAAGCCAGCACAGATCAGTGTGATATGTGCAGTGCTTCTATATATGTCAGAGTAAAGAAAATGTTAAAATAAAAAAAACATGCTTTGGGTCCCCCTACAAAAGTATAACCAGCACCGGGCTAAAGACCTGGCCCTGGTCCTAAACAACTGAAGAAAAAATTGCTTATGGTCAATATATTTAAAGAACTAGCACTGGGCTCAACTACCTATGTGGGTAATGCCACAGCCAGGTGGCACACTTCACAGGGTCACAGTGGTGAAAAGAATTAGCCTCTCCCACCCAGCTAGTCATTCAAGCCTTGGGAATCCTCAGGAAGTGGCGACAGAGCACTAGAGTCTCAGTGCTCAGATCACTAACATCGACACTGCTGGCTATGGGAGAGGAGGGGGCCCACACACGGAGACTGCACACGGGTCCCCTCTTCTCTAGATATGCCTCTGAGTGCAGCAGTCAGCAGTGTGCCCCAATATAGTCACTATAGAGCACAACCAGTCTCTGGACAAAGCATAGCCAGTCTCTGAACACAGCATAGAATAACTGCAGAGTACAGCACAGTAGTAGGCAGTGTGCCTTGAGTGAAATGGCTCAAGTCCAGCCATGGCACCTTATATAGAAATAAAGTCTTGCAAGAATCCGACACCAAGAAGATGACATTCGGCTTCGATGTGGCACTCGAGTCTGGTGGGAATACCTGAGCCATCTCTCAGGCGGATTAAGATCCCTCATGTTAGGAGCGGTCCAGATTCCTTGGAATCCAGACCGCTCATCTCTCTTAAAAACATTAACATATCACTTGACTCTGGTCTGGTCTTCTAAGTAAAGATATCTGTAAGAGTCCCCTCACTGACAGCATGGACCGTGGCAACAGTCTCTGGACTCACGAGCATGGGTCTATTGTCACTGTTATGATTCTTGGTATTGTTCACACTTGACATATTTAAATCTTGCAAAGTCCATTTTCCTATCTTGGACATCCATTCACACCAATGGACCTTGACATTGGCTCTGCATGTCCCAAGGCTCACAGAATACGATGTTTGCAAACTCCTCATCATAACTTGCACGTGGCTTGAAAATGTTTCATCTTGCGGAATATATTTTCTGTGATTGAACTTCCAAGCTGATAGTCTATGAAAGTCTGACCTATAATAGTCTATGATTCAGATACATATTTAATTGCTGGTATTTCCATTGACAAAAACTTGCTTTTAGCACCAGCTTCCAACTTTTCTTCAACTTGTGCTGTCTCTTTAAAGATAATATCTCATGACTTCTGGTATTTGGATTCCACAATCTGTAACCTTTGCTCGCATGGCAATCAGCAGGCATAATGTGTTTTACTGAGTATGAATCTATCTTGCATCTTCTTTCTTTTGGTATATGCACATAGACTGTACTTCCAAAGTACAGAGATGTCTTGCACTTGGTTTTCTCTTTAACCATGCTTCAGTAGGTCTTATGTCCTTTACGGCAACTGTAGGAGAACAGTTCGTGATATAAACTGTTGTAGACACACTTCCACCCAAAACTTTTGTCAAGGCTTGCATCCTTTAGCATATACCTGGTTTTCTCAACCAGTCTACAGATTGCTCATTAATTGGCACCATTCTGCTCAGAAGTATAGGCAATGGTCAATTGATGCTCTATTCCCTATTTTCTTAAGATTTGTTCCACCGTTTTGTTGAGATATTCTTCACCATAATCAGATCTCAGAGTCCTGCAGCCTGTTTGATTTTCTACCTATCTCTTTTAAGCTGCAATATTTTGTACCACTTCAAATGTCTCCCTGATAAATTAGATGTATGTCATTCTTGAGAAGTCATCTATAAACATCAAAAAGTATTTGTATCCTCTTACTGTTTTGACTTCCATTGGACCACACACATTTGAATATACTATCTCAAGTGGTGCTGTTGCTTTGATTGCTGACTTGGGAAATGGCTGATGAATGTGTTTCCCTAATATATAGCTTTCATAAATGAAAACTGACATTTCTGTGACCATCCCATTTTGTAACATGTGAACACTGTAGTATCCAAGATGACCAAATCTTCTATGGCAGAGTTCCAGTAACTGTGACTCAGTTGTCATCATTGTGTAACAGTGCTGTGTATCATGGATGTGCAATTGCTGAAATATTGTGCCTATAGCTATGACGGTTCCTCTTCTGTTTCTCACAAAACACTTTCCTTTAATTAATTGAACTCTGTGGCCTCTCTGTTCTAGGACACAGATGGCAATAATATCTCCCTGTACACCTCTTCCCTGGGTGTGCTCATTAACTCCTTTGGCCTTCAATACCACCTCTGTGCTGATGACACACAACTCTACCTCTCCTCTCATGATCTGTACCCCACTGTCCTCTCTCAAGTTTCCAGCTGCCTCTCTGCCATCTCCTCCTGGATGTCTGAGTGCTCTCTGAAGCTCAACATGGGTAAAACTGAACTCATTATCTTACCCCCAGCTAGAGCAACACCCCCAATCAATATCTCTAACATTGTTGACAACACCATCATCTCCCTCATTCCCCAACTCTGCTGCTTGGGCGTCACTCTTGACTCCTCCCTCTCCTTTGCACCCCACATCCAAACTCTAGCGCAATCCTGTCAGTTCCAGCAACGCAACATTGCTCACATCGGGCAATTTCTCTCCCAGAGTGCAACAAAACTTATCATCCACTCACTGGTCATCTCACGACTCGGCTACTGCAATGTTCTCCTCACTTGCCTAACCTGCTCCCATCTTGCGCCCCTCCAATCTGTCCTCAGCTCCACAGCTAGGCTTATCTTCCTCTCCCACCGCTCCATATCTGCCATTCCACTTCGACAAAATCTACACTGGCTCCCATTCCCCTACAGAATCCTCTTCAAACTCCTCACCTTCACATACAAGGCCATCTCTAATTCCACTGTTCCCTATATCTCCAACCTCCTCTCCCTTCATACTCCATCCTGCCACCTACGGTCAGCCAATGACCATCACCTCTCCTCTGCCCTGGTCACAGCTTTCCATGCTCAAGTTCAAGAGTTTGTCCGTGTTGCACCCCTTCAGTGGAACGTACTTCCCTGCTCCATTAGACTCTCCCCAACCTTGCAAAGCTTCAAACGGGCACTAAAAACCCACCTATTCATCAAAGCATACCTTTCCGATGCATAACCTAGTCCTGAGGCTGCTTCTACATTCCCCTGCCTCATGCCTTGATCATTTCTGCTTTGCTTACATACTGCCATCAGGCTACCTCCTGCTAGCTTGTTATCTGTCTGTCACCTCTTCCCACAAGATTGTTAGCTCTTCAGAGCAGGGCAGTACAGTACTAATAAACTAAATTAATAAAAAATAATAAATAGTAAATATACACAAATAACAATTCACTGTGTTATACCTCAACACAAAAAAACCTAACTAACCTCCTAGGTTATATCTGGGGAAAGTGTACTGAATGTTGGAGGTCATTCCGAGTTGTTCGCTCTGTAAATTTCTTCGCATCGCAGCGATTTTCCGCTTAGTGCGCATGCGCAATGTCCGCACTGCGACTGCGCCAAGTAAATTTGCTATGCAGTTAGGAATTTTACTCACGGTATTTTCCTCGTTATGGTGATCGTAATGTGATTGACAGGAAGTTAGTGTTTCTGGGCGGAAACTTTCCATTTTATGGGTGTGTGTGAAAAAACGCTACCGTTTCTGGGAAAAACGCGGGAGTGGCTGGAGAAACGGAGGAGTGTCTGGGCGAACGCTGGGTGTGTTTGTGACGTCAAACCAGGAACAACAAGCACTGAACTGATCGCAGATGCCGAGTAAGTCTCGAGTTACTCAGAAACTGCACAGAGATGTCTTATCGCAATATTGCGAATCTTTCGTTCGTAATTTTGATAAGCTAAGATTCACTCCCAGTAGGCGGCGGCTTAGCGTGTGCAAAGCTGCTAAAAGCAGCTTGCGAGCGAACAACTCGGAATGAGGGCCGTTATACGGAAAAAGTAAAGGATCAAAATCTACCCACTGAAAGGCGTAATTAATAAGTCATGGGCAAGTATATCTGTTCTTAGAGGAAGGCTACCATGTCTATACTCTCATCAATCCATTCAGGATGAAAGTGTTCAGAGTATAGATCCAAAAAGATTCCCGTTTGGTTAACTGTTTGTCTCTATCCCCTCCTCTTTTGTCTTCCTGTATATGTTCAATGACCGTGAATGTCAGGCCCTGAACATCTGAATCGTGTTTTTCCTGGAAATGACGGGGGAGGCTATGATTCTGAACCTTATTCTTAATATTCCGCAGGTGTTCCTGTATCCTAATTTTAAGACACCTCTTGGTTTTACCAATGTAGGTTAACTTGCAGCTACAGCTGACATTTTATTCCAGTACTCTTAGTGTCTGGATTTACAGATCTGTATTTTTACTTTGACTATGATAATGAAGAGCACAGCTCTGCTTGTATGATTTATTAGAGTTGTTTATATCTGGAAATAAAATGGTCATTGGTAATAACAGTATCCCCTACCAGCAATATAGATACTGATGGGGCATTAATTTTCTGTTCGTGTGGAAAACCCGTTATAGGGACGACCTAATAATTTGATGAGGTTCCATAAAAAGATATATCAATCATCTGCTATTAGAATTAACATCATTAATTGATTAAATATATAGCAATGTGCATTAATTAATTAATTTGCCCTAGTATGAATTTATCAGGTTCCCTATCTAAGGGATTTATCTGCACCCGGGTATCCAAATTTTTCTTTTACAAGTTGTCTCACTATAAGGTACGTGAGGCGACACTGATATTTTTATGTTTAATGTATAATTTTACAGTCCAGTATACTTGATCAGATCAATATTTCTTGATTATGCCAAACTGGTTGTATACCAGAAAGCCCCGGTGATATATGATATTTCCCACCAAGCACGTATGAACGAGTCTTATCGTATTTTACTGTTCGTATAAACAACTATACGTTCCAGTCATTTGAGGTATGACCCAAGATGCAATTATGATGTTCTTTTTTCTTCTTTATTGTTGTTGTCCTCTTTCTGTCTGCTCAGACATATTTAAGTCTTGTATAACCACATGTTCCTTTCATGTTTTAATAGAATGTACTATTCTAGTCTAGATTTTTTATTGTATTTAGTTTTAATAAACTCTTCTACAATTATAGATGTACCCCTAATGAAGTCTTTTGTATAAGATGAAACGCGTTGGTTTATCTGTATTGTGATGTTATCTCCGAACAAACTATAAGGAGAAGGAGGAGACTGTTGTGAATTACCTACAATTGTATTCAATGCTAAGAGTCGTACTGCCTAAAGTGTGGAATAACACATCTCCTCTGTATCATTTTATAATTTTTGATTTTGAAGTTATTATGTTTTTAATAAATTTCATATGATGGAACATGTTATTACTTTGTTTTAAAACATTGTTAACCACTCAAGGGTTAAAAATTGGGTGTTGATGCGACCCCCTGGCACCGATTTTCCTATTGTTGTATATATATATATATATATATATATATATATATATATATACACACACAATATATATATATATATATATATATATATATATATATACATACAAAATGAGATTCTGTGTCAAAACACATACCATTTACAGTAAACACTGTTAAGCGTTAACTGTTAATAAGCTATGGGATGGTTATTATATATTTACTGATAAGCATTAGTATCCCAAGAATATTTAATTAATACTTGGTATGGAAGTGTGAGGTACTCTCATGGTAAATTACATTTTAACAAAATATTTTATGCAAATTAGAGTACTTTATAAAATGTTTTATAATTTATGCAGTAGGCATTAATAGTTTATAAAACACTAAATATATATTATTTATAGCACACTTTAGGAAACTAAGACTTTTTACATTGTACACTGCAGAAAACAGATTTTAATTTAAGGATCAAACACTACTGTAGCTTTACTAAAGCTAAAATGTAAAGAAAACAGGAAATCTGTCTAAAAAATAGAGATCAGAATCTTTAAAAATTTGATATGTGACCAATACACTAGCAAACGCAGGGAAGCTAACTTATTATCCAGAAACCCCCACTGACAGACCACATGTTTTATTCCCTTCCGTGGTACTGCTACTGGTAAATATGATATACTTCCAATAGAATCACAGCATCCCTGACCCACAAATTGGGGCATTCTGCCATGGGGCAGGGCCTAATGATGTGCCCCTGCTAAGCCCCAGACCCCCAGCTATAACTTCCTGTAGTATGCTTTAGAGATGAGCGCCGGAAATTTTTCGGGTTTTGTGTTTTGGTTTTGGGTTCGGTTCCGCGGCCGTGTTTTGGGTTCGACCGCGTTTTGGCAAAACCTCACCGAATTTTTTTTGTCGGATTCGGGTGTGTTTTGGATTCGGGTGTTTTTTTCAAAAAACCCTAAAAAACAGCTTAAATCATAGAATTTGGGGGTAATTTTGATCCCAAAGTATTATTAACCTCAAAAAACATAATTTACACTCATTTTCAGCCTATTCTGAACACATCACACCTCACAATATTATTTTTAGTCCTAAAATTTGCACCGAGGTCGCTGTGTGAGTAAGATAAGCGACCCTAGTGGCCGACACAAACACCGGGCCCATCTAGGAGTGGCACTGCAGTGTCACGCAGGATGGCCCTTCCAAAAAACCCTCCCCAAACAGCACATGACGCAAAGAAAAAAAGAGGCGCAATGAGGTAGCTGACTGTGTGAGTAAGATTAGCGACCCTAGTGGCCGACACAAACACCGGGCACATCTAGGAGTGGCACTGCAGTGTCACGCAGGATGTCCCTTCCAAAAAACCCTCCCCAAACAGCACATGATGCAAAGAAAAAAAGAGGCGCAATGAGGTAGCTGACTGTGTGAGTAAGATTAGCGACCCTAGTGGCCGACACAAACACCGGGCCCATCTAGGAGTGGCACTGCAGTGTCACGCAGGATGTCCCTTCCAAAAAACCCTCCCCAAACAGCACATGACGCAAAGAAAAAAAGAGGCGCAATGAGGTAGCTGACTGTGTGAGTAAGATTAGCGACCCTAGTGGCCGACACAAACACCGGGCCCATCTAGGAGTGGCACTGCAGTGTCACGCAGGATGTCCCTTCCAAAAAACCCTCCCCAATCAGCACATGATGCAAAGAAAAAGAAAAGAAAAAAGAGGTGCAAGATGGAATTATCCTTGGGCCCTCCCACCCACCCTTATGTTGTATAAACAAAACAGGACATGCACACTTTAACCAACCCATCATTTCAGTGACAGGGTCTGCCACACGACTGTGACTGATATGACGGGTTGGTTTGGACCCCCCCCAAAAAAGAAGCAATTAATCTCTCCTTGCACAAACTGGCTCTACAGAGGCAAGATGTCCACCTCATCTTCACCCTCCGATATATCACCGTGTACATCCCCCTCCTCACAGATTATCAATTCGTCCCCACTGGAATCCACCATCTCAGCTCCCTGTGTACTTTGTGGAGGCAATTGCTGCTGGTCAATGTCTCCGCGGAGGAATTGATTATAATTCATTTTAATGAACATCATCTTCTCCACATTTTCTGGATGTAACCTCGTACGCCGATTGCTGACAAGGTGAGCGGCGGCACTAAACACTCTTTCGGAGTACACACTTGTGGGAGGGCAACTTAGGTAGAATAAAGCCAGTTTGTGCAAGGGCCTCCAAATTGCCTCTTTTTCCTGCCAGTATAAGTACGGACTGTGTGACGTGCCTACTTGGATGCGGTCACTCATATAATCCTCCACCATTCTATCAATGTTGAGAGAATCATATGCAGTGACAGTAGACGACATGTCCGTAATCGTTGTCAGGTCCTTCAGTCCGGACCAGATGTCAGCATCAGCAGTCGCTCCAGACTGCCCTGCATCACCGCCAGCGGGTGGGCTCGGAATTCTGAGCCTTTTCCTCGCACCCCCAGTTGCGGGAGAATGTGAAGGAGGAGATGTTGACAGGTCGCGTTCCGCTTGACTTGACAATTTTGTCACCAGCAGGTCTTTCAACCCCAGCAGACCTGTGTCTGCCGGAAAGAGAGATCCAAGGTAGGCTTTAAATCTAGGATCGAGCACGGTGGCCAAAATGTAGTGCTCTGATTTCAACAGATTGACCACCCGTGAATCCTTGTTAAGCGAATTAAGGGCTGCATCCACAAGTCCCACATGCCTAGCGGAATCGCTCCGTGTTAGCTCCTTCTTCAATGCCTCCAGCTTCTTCTGCAAAAGCCTGATGAGGGGAATGACCTGACTCAGGCTGGCAGTGTCTGAACTGACTTCACGTGTGGCAAGTTCAAAGGGCATCAGAACCTTGCACAACGTTGAAATCATTCTCCACTGCACTTGAGACAGGTGCATTCCATCTCCTATATCGTGCTCAATTGTATAGGCTTGAATGGCCTTTTGCTGCTCCTCCAACCTCTGAAGCATATAGAGGGTTGAATTCCACCTCGTTACCACTTCTTGCTTCAGATGATGGCAGGGCAGGTTCAGTAGTTTTTGGTGGTGCTCCAGTCTTCTGTACGTGGTGCCTGTACGCCGAAAGTGTCCCGCAATTTTTCTGGCCACCGACAGCATCTCTTGCACGCCCCTGTCGTTTTTTAAAAAATTCTGCACCACCAAATTCAAGGTATGTGCGAAACATGGGACGTGCTGGAATTTGCCCATATTTAATGCACACACAATATTGCTGGCGTTGTCCGATGCCACAAATCCACAGGAGAGTCCAATTGGGGTAAGCCATTCCGCGATGATCTTCCTCAGTTGCCGTAAGAGGTTTTCAGCTGTGTGCGTATTCTGGAAAGCGGTGATACAAAGCGTAGCCTGCCTAGGAAAGAGTTGGCGTTTGCGAGATGCTGCTACTGGTGCCGCCGCTGCTGTTCTTGCGGCGGGAGTCCATACATCTACCCAGTGGGCTGTCACAGTCATATAGTCCTGACCCTGCCCTGCTCCACTTGTCCACATGTCCGTGGTTAAGTGGACATTGGGTACAACTGCATTTTTTAGGACACTGGTGAGTCTTTTTCTGACGTCCGTGTACATTCTCGGTATCGCCTGCCTAGAGAAGTGGAACCTAGATGGTATTTGGTAACGGGGGCACACTGCCTCAATAAATTGTCTAGTTCCCTGTGAACTAACGGCGGATACCGGACGCACGTCTAACACCAACATAGTTGTCAAGGACTCAGTTATCCGCTTTGCAGTAGGATGACTGCTGTGATATTTCATCTTCCTCGCAAAGGACTGTTGAACAGTCAATTGCTTACTGGAAGTAGTACAAGTGGGCTTACGACTTCCCCTCTGGGATGACCATCGACTCCCAGCGGCAACAACAGCAGCGCCAGCAGCAGTAGGCGTTACACGCAAGGATGCATCGGAGGAATCCCAGGCAGGAAAGGACTCGTCAGACTTGCCAGTGACATGGCCTGCAGGACTATTGGCATTCCTGGGGAAGGAGGAAATTGACACTGAGGGAGTTGGTGGGGTGGTTTGCGTGAGCTTGGTTACAAGAGGAAGGGATTTACTGGTCAGTGGACTGCTTCCGCTGTCACCCAAAGTTTTTGAACTTGTCACTGACTTATTATGAATGCGCTGCAGGTGACGTATAAGGGAGGATGTTCCGAGGTGGTTAACGTCCTTACCCCTACTTATTACAGCTTGACAAAGGGAACACACGGCTTGACACCTGTTGTCCGCATTTCTGGTGAAATACCTCCACACCGAAGAGCTGATTTTTTTGGTATTTTCACCTGGCATGTCAACGGCCATATTCCTCCCACGGACAACAGGTGTCTCCCCGGGTGCCTGACTTAAACAAACCACCTCACCATCAGAATCCTCCTGGTCAATTTCCTCCCCAGCGCCAGCAACACCCATATCCTCCTCATCCTGGTGTACTTCAACACTGACATCTTCAATCTGACTATCAGGAACTGGACTGCGGGTGCTCCTTCCAGCACTTGCAGGGGGCATGCAAATAGTGGAAGGCGCATGCTCTTCACGTCCAGTGTTGGGAAGGTCAGGCATCGCAAACGACACAATTGGACTCTCCTTGTGGATTTGGGATTTCAAAGAACGCACAGTTCTTTGCGGTGCTTTTGCCAGCTTGAGTCTTTTCAGTTTTCTAGCGAGAGGCTGAGTGCTTCCATCCTCATGTGAAGCTGAACCACTAGCCATGAACATAGGCCAGGGCCTCAGCCGTTCCTTGCCACTCCGTGTGGTAAATGGCATATTGGCAAGTTTACGCTTCTCCTCCGACAATTTTATTTTAGGTTTTGGAGTCCTTTTTTTTCTGATATTTGGTGTTTTGGATTTGACATGCTCTGTACTATGACATTGGGCATCGGCCTTGGCAGACGACGTTGCTGGCATTTCATCGTCTCGGCCATGACTAGTGGCAGCAGCTTCAGCACGAGGTGGAAGTGGATCTTGATCTTTCCCTAATTTTGGAACCTCAACTTTTTTGTTCTCCATATTTTATAGGCAGAACTAAAAGGCACCTCAGGTAAACAATGGAGATGGATGGATTGGATACTAGTATACAATTATGGACGGACTGCCACGGTTAGGTGGTATAAAAAAACCACGGTTAGGTGGTATATATTATAATAATAATACAATTATGGATGGACGGACTGCCTGCCGACTGCCGACACAGAGGTAGCCACAGCCGTGAACTACCGCACTGTACACTGGTTGATAAAGAGATAGTAGTATACTCGTAACAACTAGTATGACACTATGACGACGGTATAAAGAATGGAAAAAAAACCACGGTTAGGTGGTATATATTATAATAATAATACAATTATGGATGGACGGACTGCCTGCCGACTGCCGACACAGAGGTAGCCACAGCCGTGAACTACCGCACTGTACACTGGTTGATAAAGAGATAGTAGTATACTCGTAACAACTAGTATGACACTATGACGACGGTATAAAGAATGAAAAAAAAACCACGGTTAGGTGGTATATATTATAATAATAATACAATTATGGATGGACGGACTGCCTGCCGACTGCCGACACAGAGGTAGCCACAGCCGTGAACTACCGCACTGTACACTGGTTGATAAAGAGATAGTAGTATACTCGTAACAACTAGTATGACACTATGACGACGGTATAAAGAATGAAAAAAAAACCACGGTTAGGTGGTATATATTATAATAATAATACAATTATGGATGGACGGACTGCCTGCCGACTGCCGACACAGAGGTAGCCACAGCCGTGAACTACCGCACTGTACACTGGTTGATAAAGAGATAGTAGTATACTCGTAACAATTAGGATGACACTATGACGGTATAAAGAATGAAAAAAAAAACCACGGTTAGGTGGTAGGTATATAATAATAAATAATACAATTCTGGTCGGACGGACTGCCTGCCGTGTGCCGACACAGAGGTAGCCACAGCCGTGAACTACCGCACTGTACACTGGTTGATAAAGAGATAGTAGTATACTCGTAACAATTAGGATGACACTATGACGGTATAAAGAATGAAAAAAAAAACCACGGTTAGGTGGTAGGTATATAATAATAAATAATACAATTCTGGTCGGACGGACTGCCTGCCGTGTGCCGACACAGAGGTAGCCACAGCCGTGAACTACCGCACTGTACACTGGTTGATAAAGAGATAGTAGTATACTCGTAACAATTAGGATGACACTATGACGGTATAAAGAATGAAAAAAAAAACCACGGTTAGGTGGTAGGTATATAATAATAAATAATACAATTCTGGTCGGACGAACTGCCTGCCGTGTGCCGACACAGAGGTAGCCACAGCCGTGAACTACCGCACTGTACACTGGTTGATAAAGAGATAGTAGTATACTCGTAACAATTAGGATGACACTATGACGGTATAAAGAATGAAAAAAAAAACCACGGTTAGGTGGTAGGTATATAATAATAAATAATACAATTCTGGTCGGACGGACTGCCTGCCGTGTGCCGACACAGAGGTAGCCACAGCCGTGAACTACCGCACTGTACACTGGTTGATAAAGAGATAGTAGTATACTCGTAACAATTAGGATGACACTATGACGGTATAAAGAATGAAAAAAAAACCACGGTTAGGTGGTAGGTATATAATAATAAATAATACAATTCTGGTCGGACGGACTGCCTGCCGTGTGCCGACACAGAGGTAGCCACAGCCGTGAACTACCGCACTGTACACTGGTTGATAAAGAGATAGTAGTATACTCGTAACAATTAGGATGACACTATGACGGTATAAAGAATGAAAAAAAAACCACGGTTAGGTGGTAGGTATATAATAATAAATAATACAATTCTGGTCGGACGGACTGCCTGCCGTGTGCCGACACAGAGGTAGCCACAGCCGTGAACTACCGCACTGTACACTGGTTGATAAAGAGATAGTAGTATACTCGTAACAATTAGGATGACACTATGACGGTATAAAGAATGAAAAAAAAAACCACGGTTAGGTGGTAGGTATATAATAATAAATAATACAATTCTGGTCGGACGGACTGCCTGCCGTGTGCCGACACAGAGGTAGCCACAGCCGTGAACTACCGCACTGTACACTGGTTGATAAAGAGATAGTAGTATACTCGTAACAATTAGGATGACACTATGACGGTATAAAGAATGAAAAAAAAAACCACGGTTAGGTGGTAGGTATATAATAATAAATAATACAATTCTGGTCGGACGGACTGCCTGCCGTGTGCCGACACAGAGGTAGCCACAGCCGTGAACTACCGCACTGTACACTGGTTGATAAAGAGATAGTAGTATACTCGTAACAATTAGGATGACACTATGACGGTATAAAGAATGAAAAAAAAACCACGGTTAGGTGGTAGGTATATAATAATAAATAATACAATTCTGGTCGGACGGACTGCCTGCCGTGTGCCGACACAGAGGTAGCCACAGCCGTGAACTACCGCACTGTACTGTGTCTGCTGCTAATATAGACTGGTTGATATTTAAAGAGATATTAGTAGTATACAACAATACTATACTGGTGGTCAGGCACTGGTCACCACTCCTGCAGCAAAAGTGTGCACTGTTAATTAATATAATTGTACTCCTGGCTCCTGCTAACAACCTGCAGTGCTCCCCAGTCTCCCCCACAATTAATTATAAGCTTTTAATTTATACATTGATGACTGTGCAGCACACTGGGCTGAGCTGAGTGCACACAGACTGAGTCACACTGTGTGACTGACTGTGCTGTGTATCGTTTTTTTTTTCAGGCAGAGAACGGATATAGCAGAGAGAAGTGAACGGATATATTATATTAAATAAAAGTTAACTAGCAACTGCACTGGTCACTGACTGTGGTAAACTAACTCTGTCTGCGACTCTGCACAATCTCTCTCTCTCTATCTAATCTATCTCTATTCTAATGGAGAGGACGCCAGACACGTCCTCTCCCTATCAATCTCAATGCACGAGTGAAAATGGCGGCGACGCGCGGCTCCTTATATAGAATCCGAGTCTCGCGATAGAATCCGAGCCTCGCGAGAATCCGACAGCGTCATGATGACGTTCGGGCGCGCTCGGGTTAACCGAGCAAGGCGGGAAGATCCGAGTCGCTCGGACCCGTGAAAAAAAACATGAAGTTCGGGCGGGTTCGGATTCCGAGGAACCGAACCCGCTCATCTCTAGTATGCTTAGAGCAGGCTCCAGATGTCAGTGTAAGTGGGTGTTTGTGTGTGTGTGTGTGTGTGTGTGTGTGTGTGTGTGTATATGTTGAGTGTATGTATGTGTTATATTGTATTGCGTACGTATGTGCTCTATGTGTGTGTATATATTCTATGTGTGTTTATAATTATGTGTGTGCTGTGTATGTGTTCTATGTGTATGTATATCTGTGTGTATATATTTATGTTTTCTATGTGTGCATTTGTGTGTATGAGTTCTACGTAACGTGTGTTATATATATAACACACACACACTTGTGCACATAAAAGGAAACCTCCTTCCCCTGTGAATCCTGCATTTGCCCCTGCAATATCTATAAAAATTTGATTATAACCATTCAGGAACTAACCACTCAGCACAACATTTTATATAAAGAGTGCCTGTCCTGATAGATTTACCATCACTCTGGTGCATTTAATGTGAATTAGAGGCATACTTTTTTATTTATTTTTTTTAAATATGTTTATTGAAGGTTTTTCAAACATATACATGCCAATACAAAAAACGAAAAAATATACACACAACATGGGAGTACTGTGTATTATACATGTAATATACATGCGGGGGGGGGGGGAACACAGAAGGGCAACAGAGAGGGGAGGAGGAGAGATATGTCAGAATGAGGGTGAGTGCTAGGGCCTGCCCATAACACTCATTATCACTATATGGTAGTGCCAGAGAAAGAAGAGTAATTATAATATTTGGTTGCAACTTTAACCAATGAAAATACTCAAACATTTACATTTACAAATGATTCATAAGACAACATAGAGCAATCCAAGGTTTTCAAGATATGTTGTTTGGTAAGCGTGGGCAGCGTGTCGATAAATGGGCTCCATTTGCGGCAAAACTTTCGCGTAGTAAAGAATGGAGAAGTTAAAACTGTTTTTCTATCATAATACAATAATTGCAAAAGTTTTTGCTTGACTTCCGCAAGGGAAGGAGCGGAACGTTTAACCCATCTAATCAATATACATTTTTTTCCAAGTGTAAGGATCACGCAGAGAAGAGGAACACTTCTCGTGGTGATCCGCCAATTTGCAAAGTTTAATGTAAGGCAGGCTAACTGATCTGGTGCAATATTTAGGGAGAATAGACTACTAATATAGGTAAAAAGTTTACACCAGAATTTTCTAATTTTTCTGCATTCCCACACACAATGTATAAAAGAAGCAGATGCTTTCCCACATTTAAGGCATTCACCGGATTCTGCGGATAACATATGAGATCGTTGTGAAGGTGAAATGTATGCTCTGTGCAAAAATCGCAGGTGAACCTCTTGGAAGTAAGCTGATGACAAAAATTTCAGTGATCGTTCACAGGGTTGTGTGATATCTGATATGCTGCCTAAAGCGGGGATGTCATCTTTCCATTTCAGTAATAAATTATCCCATTGCGCAGTGGGTAGGCAAGATATTAAAATGGAATAGACATATTTTATCTTAAATGGTCGCACCTGGGAAGAATGCAGGAGAGCGTCAATATCTTGAGAAGCAGGGTATTCCTTATGGGAAGCTCTTGCATGAGTCAAGGCATCATAAGAGAGTACAAAGTGACGCACCTGGAAATACATATACAAGTGGCGAGAAGACAAATTAAATTTCTGGCAGAGAGCAGAGAAGGAGTACATGACTCCTCCTGGGTCAAACACCTTGTGAAAGGAATCAAGACCTTTTTCCTTCCAGAGGGAGTACGTAGCATTGTGCAGCGAGGGCGGAAACGCTGGGTTACCCCACAACGGGATAAATTTGGAGAAATGAGGATCTCGATGACATTTTTTATTGATGGTTAACCAAGCATGGGAAGTGTCCTTAAATAATACATGGTTCTTTAGTTGGGGAGGTATCTGGGTATGATGTGAAAGTATTAGTGCGCTAGGGGCGTATGGAGAGAATATTGCTAAGTCAAGATCATAATCAACATAGTGGGATGTTGCATGGAGCCAGTCAATAATATAACGGAACTGGACAGCTAAGGAATATGCCTGAATATCAGGAGCAGCAAAGCCACCCTTTGCTTTAGGGGATTTTAATTTCTGTCTGGCTATGCGCGGTCTTTTGCCTCGCCAAAGAAATTTAGAAAACAGTGCTTCAAGTCTAAGAATGTCTTTATGTGTCAATGAAATAGGAAGCATTTGCATTAGATAAAACATCTTGGGGAATATAATACATTTTATCACTTCCAACCTCCCCAGGAGAGATAGTGGAAGATCCATCCAGGAATCCATCTTGAGGGCCAGGTTCTCTATAAGAGGAGAGTAGTTAATTTTATAAAGATTAAGGAGATCAGAGCAAACATTAATGCCTAAATATTTGAAATGGGAATGGGTTATTTTAAAGGATGGGATGTCAGGATGGGACAATATAGAAGATGATAAATTGCCCAGGAGCAGAAGTTCCGATTTATTAATGTTAATTCTATAACCTGCTAATTTTCCAAAGGAGTGAATCATTTGTAATAAGGATGGTAGTGATTGTTCTGGATTCGATAAAAATACCAGTGTGTCGTCCGCAAATAGTGCTATTTTCAAAACTTGCGACCCAATGGTGATACCATGTATATGTGGAGAATTACGAACAGCTATAGCAAGAGGCTCAATTGAAAGATCAAAAAGGAGTGGGGAAAGTGGGCAGCCTTGTCTCGTCCCCCTCTGTAAAACAAAGGCAGTTGAGAGAAGACCGTTGCAAGAAATGGAGGAAGATGGTGCAGAATATAATGTACGGATAACAGAAATGAAGGGGTCGGGGAAGCCAAATCTGTGTAATATTTTAAAGAGATAGGGCCATAATAAAAGGTCGAAGGCCTTTTCTGCGTCTATCAATAAAATAAGTGCTGGGGGGGAGATAGTAGAAGTATTGGCATTTTGGATGACCGAGAGGACCCGCCTAAGATTCACTACCGAGTGTCGACCAGTTATAAAACCTGTTTGGTCTTTATGGATAAGTATTGGCAGGACTGGCTTTAGTCTCTGCGCAAGGATGGATGTAAAAATTTTAAAATCCACATTTAATAATGAAATAGGCCTATAGGAGCCTGGTAATGAAAGGTCTCTGCCAGCTTTGGGTAACACTTTGATCACTGCATCAGTGAACCTATCAGGAAGAATCCCCTCGGTCATAATTTTGTTAAAAACCGCCTGCAAGAACGGACCAATCTTGTGAGACATAAGTTTGTAAAATTCGTTTGTGTAGCCATCTGGGCCTGGAGCTTTGCCAGGTTTAAGCCTTTTTATAGTTGTTAGGATTTCAGAAAGGGTAATGGGAGAAGTTAAGGAGGAAATCATTGTTACAGGCACTTGAGGTAACGGGAGGTCATCCCAGAAATGGGGGGGTATATATCATGTGGGGTAAGTGCATCTCCCTGGTCAGGAGAGGAGTATAAGGAAACGTAGTATTCACGCATAATGGCCGCAATCTGAGCATTAGAGGAGGTACGGGAGCCATCCGGCTTTTGTAAGGGGTGGACCATCATTGGTTTCCTGGATCCCTGCAATAGTGAGGTAAGGAGTTTACCTGCCTTGTTTCCAAAGCGGTAACATTTGTAACTAACATTAAACTGATACTTTTCCACCGCTAGATACAAGATATCATTAAAGGTAGTTTTAGCCAAAATATAAGCTGTTTTGGTTTCCAATGAGGGCTTTATTTTAAAAGATTGATATGCCGATGATAGAATGCTTTGGGCTTCCAGGTACGTTTGGTTAAGTGATCTCCTAAGATGTGAGTAATAGGAGATCACTTCGCCTCTTAGAACCGTTTTGGCGGTTTGCCAGAAAAGAGAAGGATTCTCTGCTTCATGTATCGAGTTATCCAGTCGAAAATTCTCCCAGATGTCCTCGCATTTACTTTTAAATTTGTCAGATTTCGCTAAATGCGAAGGGAATTTCCATAAAGGAGGAGAGGATTTTTCCACTGTATAAGCCAGTTCAACCCAGACCAAACCATGATCCGAGATGGCAATCGGTTCGATGGTGGCTTGGCGGATATTGGGGAATAGTAAAGAAGCAACCAAAACATAATCTATACGGGACCAGGAATTATGCACCATTGAAAGGCAGGTAAACTCTCTTTCTGTGGGATTTAAAGCTCGCCACGCATCTACCAGATTTAGTCTCTTGGCTAGCCACGGCACACCCAATTTGGGAAGAGGTCGAGATCGACTTGTATAATGAGATTTGTCTAGATACAGGGAGGAGACTAAGTTTAAATCACCACATAGAATTAGGGAGGAGAGGTCACAGGAGTAAAGTTTGGCCATGAGTGCTGAAAAAAAATATTTTTATAGGTATTAGGAACATAAACGGAACATATGTTATAATTTGTATTACCCAATTTACAATGCACAAGCACGTATCTACCCTCTGGATCAGCCTCCAATGACAGTACCTCGATTGGAAGAGAGCGTCTCGCTAAAATTGCTACGCCACAAGATTTTGAGTTAAGCGATGCTGCGCCTAGTAAGGACCAATTCAGCATCTGTAACTTTTTCGATTCCTGTAGAACCAGGTGCGTCTCCTGTAAACATGCAATATCAATATTTTTTTTATTCAGATAAGATAAAATCTTTCGTCTCTTTGCAGGTGTATTTATGCCTCCTACATTAAATGTACATATCTTAATCGTAGCCATACCTCAAAAAAGTAAAATGTAACGTCTGGCCAGTATAAATTATGACATCATATCTCATCCCTATAGGAGTTGGGGGGAGTTGAGTGGGAGGGGGGAACACATGAGGGAAGAAAACATTTACAGGGGCGACAAACTTAAAGATTGTGGGAAAAAGAAAGTTAGACAGCAATAGCAAAAATAATGAAGTATACATTACAAAATCTTTAGAAATGGTAACAAACCGACTTCGGGTGAAACTGTAACAGAAGACGGTTACAACCACAGAAAATCAAAAGAGCGGCGTTGGCTTCTCCGCCGCCACCAGCAACTGTAGAATACAATAACATTTTTTTTTTTTTTTCAAGCTCACCAAAAGATCACCAAAACATATAAAATACGGCACAGCTGCGTGCAGCGCAAAAGCTGTACACTAGCGTCATAATCAACATTTTAGATAGTATTCCTGAAACCTGAAATGAGATACTAAGAAACTAGGAAACTAAGAAAGAGTCACCCAGATGGATCATCTGTGATATCCTGCGTCAGCGAATCAGCTTCTTCTTTAAGATATGCTTCAGCATCACCGGGATTAGTAAAGTCAGTGAAGGAGGATCCCTGAAAAATCCTGAGTCGAGCTGGGTATAACATAGCGAATTTTCGTTTATTTTTGACCAGAAAGGCACAAACAGGATTGAAAGCTTTGCGAAGGCGAGAAAGTTCAGCAGAGTAGTCTTGAAAAATCCGTAAAGGAATGCCCTCCCATCGGAGATCCACTTTACGAGAAGCCTTCCATATGGCGTCTTTATGAAGAAAGTTCAAGGTTTTAAAAATGACCACGCGTGGTCTATTAGCGCCTGTACGTGACTGGTCTCCCATTCTGTGCACACGCTCAATCACCATGTCAGCACACTCGGCCTCAACGTTAAGCATTTTTGGTAAGGTATTCCTAACAAATTGCTCCAGCCCTGGGCCCTTAAAAGATTCGGGCAGACCAATTATGCGCAAATTACACCTGCGCGTGCGGTTTTCAATATTGTCCATTTTGTCAAGGAGATGTTTATTGTCCTTTTCCAGACGCCCCACCGTGGATTTTAGGTTTTCAACTTCATCCATAGTGACCCCCAAGCTAATCTCTGTGTTAGAAACTCTGCTTGAGAGTTGCTGTAATTGTAAAGTAATATCCCCAACAGCTTTCTGCAGCAGAGGGGCCATCGTATCCTGGATAGCAGTTACCATGTCCTTATAAGTTAAGGGGGTACCGGGAGAGGAAATATTATCATGTACCTGTCTTTGTGAGGCGTCAGAGATGTCTTTGATCACTTTCTTCGCTGCAGGTTTCACTGGACTAGAATCAGAGCTGGAAAGGGGAGTCTGGTCTGCCCGCCGTTTATCCTGCCTAGGAGGTAATGCTGGAGGAGGAATCTTGGGAGTAGCTGGTGGGCCCAGGAACTTCTCCATGGTGCGCAGGGGTCACAGGAAATAATAATTTGGCCAAAGGTATCTAATCCTGTATCAGAGGATCACTATCAGGCACAGTAATTGTCCCTCCCAGTCGTCTGCGTTAGCGTTTGGGCGACGGGGGACAGGGGAGCCCTGAAATATATATGTCCCGTAATGTAGTCAGGTACGCGGGCACCTGGCAGCGAGCAGTGCTTCATACACTCTCTGCACTGAGCACAGCCGCCGGGGCCTCAAAGCGCCGCTGCCAGCCGCCGCACAGGCCCGACTCTCAGCACGCCGTGCGAGCGCACACAGCGTGAGCGGGTATCGTGCCGGGCGGGGGAGAGCAGGCAGCGGGAGATGATTAGTGCCGAGGACCGGAGCTGAGAGTCTGGATGACCCGTCTGTGAGCGGTGAGGGCTGATGGCAGTGGAGGAGCACACCGGAGTTGCTGCTTACTCCGCCATGCCGGAACCGGAAGCCGAATTAGAGGCATACTTAACTACATTCTTTTTCTCCTTCCTTGGGAGAAGCACAGAGACGAGACCGAGCAGAACATGTGGCCAGATTGCATGTAATTAGGCCCTGCCCCAAAGGAAGCGGAAGAGCCACATACCCTTCCAGGGCTACCCTAAAGGAGCTTCCCGCAGCTTTCAGGAAGGTAGACAAGTATGATTAGAGGTGGCAGAGTTTGCCAACTTCGATTTTCAGTTTCTGCTGTTTAAAGGTACACTTCTGTTTTTAACAAGCTTATACTGTATTATAGATACCTACTTATTTATTATTAGATATCTAATTTATAAGTCAAATTTGATTTATTATGTTAATTGATTCATGATAAAGAAATTTCAGTGAAAATATTTAGAAAAAAATTGTAATAAAAGAACATGAACCATAGCTACTGCAGTATTTGAGGGAAAACGAGGCATTTATATGTAAGGATATTTTGGGGGGCAGTTACTACAGTATATGCAATTTTCTGGTTGTTTGAATCACACAATATTTATTTGAGTGAGTAAAAATATTTCAAAAGCTGGGTAGACAAACTATACACGCTCCAAAGAGAAAATTTACTAACAATCGTGTTTGGTATGGGTTAAAACACAATCGGCATTGCAGGAATATCTGAGAGTTTTCATGATCAGACACTCAGATTCATGTTTCACAAAATCGTATTTCCCGATGGTGTATGCAATCATGTTTAATTGTGTTTAATAGTTTCAGTGTTCAGTCGTGTTTGTATCCAAATTTTATAACCACGCTGCGAGCAGCATATTTTGAGTGTGATCTGTTCAGTGCTTTTCTGAGTGAAAGTAATGAAAGTGTTAAGAAAACAGTACAAATATGCAACTTCCCCCCCCCCCCCCCCATCCCAAGCTTAACCAATTCAGGCTTTTTGAGCCATCCCTGGTCCAATAGAAGCAGAAAACAATGTGTAGGGTTCCCCCATATTTTATGAACCATCACCCTGCTCTTCTCGAGTAGGATTCTCGGGGCTTTAAAAAACAATCAAACGCATTCCTGTACCATCCAGGCATAGCTGCACTATATGTACATGCTATCCATACAGAACAGCTCCTACAGTGATGGAACCCAAATGAGTTCTATCACTTATATGGCTGCCAGTCAATCAGTGTCCTCTATCATGGTAACAGGCTGCTTATTGGCTGTGAGTGGCCTGTCTGTTAGCCAATTAAGAGCCAGGCTAATTGGCTAGTAGATAGGACACTCAAAGCCAATTGGCACCCTGTTACCATGGTAGTGGGTCATGATTTGCTGGTGGCTATACAAGTGTAGGAACTCATTTGGGTTCTGTCACTTCTGGGAGAACTATATGTGTATACACATATAGCACTTCTCAGTTCGAAAGGTTCATGTTTGCATTTTTTTATTATTCACGAGTGGGGATGGTACTGGAAAAGAGGACTAACCAGGGCTGTTTCTAGACAATTTGGCAACCAGTGCAAACAGTAAAAAAATGTCCATACCCCACCCCCCTCAAAGACATTTTAAAATGCACCCCACCACACAAAAATACTCCTGGCGAGGGGGCGTGGTCTTGCTAAAAAAGGTATGACCTCGCTCCAGGCAAGGGGGCATGGTCTCGCTAAATGGGCATGATCTAGCTAAATGGGCGTGGCCTTGCTGGAAAAGACTACCTTACACCCCAGTTTTTGACCCTGCACCAATAGACCTCGGCCACCACAGGAAAGATAAAACTCTATCATATTAAACCCCATATAGAAATTCCCTTGCACCATATTATGCCCCCTGCATCATATTATGCCACACACCGCAATGCCTGTGATACATTATGTCCTACAGCAAGGCTTTCAATTACTTTTAAATTACCTGCTTGCTGCCAGGGGTTTCATGCTCTGGGTGTAATGCTTGTTACAAGACACAGGGCGATCGGGCACAGGTCACAAAATACAATATTATGTATAGAAGAAAAGACCAATATCGGACAATTAATTACCCTTGGCAAGGGGAGCGAGAAAATATCCACAATTTTCTCCTATTATATGCTGTCCTAGTTGGTGGTGCGCCCAGAGCCAGAAAGTACACAGACTGGCAATGGGAGAAAAAGAAGGCTCTTGTGTGGGCGCACTCTGTACAGGAAAGGAAGTTCCTATATTATATATCAAGGAATGTTTAAAACATAACTTTTATTGGTAATAATAAAAACATAATTACCCATCTAAATGATCCATGAGAAAAATAATGAATTGAAAAAAATGTTAAAATGTTCTGGTCTCTTTATTTCAAAGAGTAATTGGAAAAGTTGTAGACACTAAATTGTCATACCCCTGTTTCCCCTGACCAGTACAGATTTCTGTATTGATAGGACCAAGGAGTGGTCAAAACATTATTATGATACTATCCAACTTGGATCACTTATATTAAGTTAATATAATACTAATCGATGGTCACCAGACTTAAACACCTGAATTATTGACAGATGCCGTATTGGTAGATAGAAAATAAAACTTTGAGCTGCACTAGATAGAGTGGGAAGATGGGAAGGTATAAAATAGAAATAGTGGTGATACTGCTGTTGGCATCTCTTCTCACACATAGAGGAAAATCATTCCTACTCTACAAACACCAGGTATTCGCAGGCAGTCTCCTCTCCTGGTACTAACCCGGCCTAACGCTGTTTAGCTTCCAAGATCAGACAAGATCGGGCGATGGCAGCGCGGTATGATAGTAGAGGATAGTAGATGATCTGTACGCCAATGAGAGTGCACCTATATAAGAAATAATTGAGTAGGAAATGATAAGAAAAAATAGGAAAGAAGAGAGCGATGAATAAGTAAAGTGGGTGGAAATAGGTGGATCTGCTTTCCACGTTAGGCACGGTTCAACAGTTCCCACATTCGTGGTCCTGTGCTCCGTGGATCGTGGATGAGAGTCCACGAAAAGGTGAAAGAATGGATTAGTCTAAATTGAAATTCAAGGATAAACTGGGTTATAGACCCAATATAAATTAGGTACAGGGAATTGTATCAAAAAATGATAATGAACTCCTGACATGGGCTGTTGTTATAGGCAGTGGTATTGGTCTTAGGACATGTTTTAACAGCAAGGAAAAATTTATTTATATACGCATGTGTATGTATTTTCCAGATGTTGGGACGTCCAAACTGACATGCAGTTGTGTGGCAAAAGGGTCCAAGATTAACAGAATATTGCTGTGGATTAACCTGTCTGACAAAATAATTGCCACCTGTTGAAAAATAAATAAAGCAGCCTGCCTGAAGGTTCTAGTAATACTGTTGCAAAGATCTCTCTCAGGTGTATTAATTATCACAGAGTGTTATGCTGGGCGGCGGCATTAATCTCACAGCAAAAAAAATGAACATATACATGTGTAAGTGTTTCATACATAGTGAGCCGTCTAAGCCAAAATATAATAATAATATTTACATGTCAGAAAGTCCACGATCAGTGCAGATCATTACTAAGATAAACCAGTATGACAGAATTATAGTGCCAATGAAGCTTGTCTGTGGATTTGAATAATCCTGACAAAAGATATCTATCTGATACCAAAAATCATAAAAGTTATGATATAAAAGATAATAATGTCCTGGCCTCTGTTGGAGGCTAGACTTCCAGCCCGTGTCAGAGGACAAGCCTCACATAGAAGAAATAATAATAAACTCTAATATGCAATTATTACAGATGCACTTGAGTGTATCTATGAGTGAGATATTTCTGTCTGTGTGTCCACAGAACAGAAGGGGCTTATGGAACTCCAAACCAGAGGGTAGATGGACAGGTCAATGCATCATCAGGTGAAGGGGAATGGTGCCATAAAGTCACTCCATGTGCGGACCCCCCGTGTGGAAGACGCGTTTCGACCGCCAGGGCTTGTTCACTTCCGGGTTCGGAGGTGTCAAGGGGGGGCGGGTTTTTAAAGCAGTTACCTTTATAAGTCGACCAATGGTCAGGGAGCGAGTGTGGTGGGCGGGGGCGCTACGTTAGCGATCACGCCTGCCGTCGCTCCGGGGGAGGTTCACTGGGTATTGCATGTAGTTGGACTGAGCAAGTCATCATATGGCTGACGAGGCCCGGGACGCCATATTGGTATAGGGATGGGATGTGGTTAAGTTAATAGAGATGTGGGCATGTTAGGAATAACAGACGCGAGGCCTGGATCGCCATTTTATCTAAGGGATAAGGTGGTCCCGGATTGTTTAAGGTATGGGCAAATGGGAAAAGAGAAAAAAAGGTGAACAAATAATGTTTGTAGTAAAGATGCAAACAAAGCACCTTTAGATTTGGGGAATAAGATATGGATCAATCAAAAAACTTAATAAATGGTATAAAATCCTAAACAGACTAATACTGTAGAGAATTTTTTTATACTAATAGAAAGGGAAAAGGAGGATACTGGCTAGACCTGGAGAAAAGCTTGGAGGAATTATTATTGTGTTAAATGAAAGCAAGGGACAGGGGTGTTGGATCCTAACATAGGGGTGTGAGTGGGACTGGGACAGGAGTGATATGTCATAGGACATATTGGGAGGTGTCTGGCTGTGTGAACTCTGAATATGGGGAACTGCTAAAACTGGAATGAGATGGGAATTGAACTGTGAAGGTGAAAAGGAGTATCACAGGAAAGGTGGGTGACTGATGAATAATAAATTATGCAATAACTCAATGCAATTTATAATCACTCCAATTCCTCCATCTTTAGCTGTGCCTCAACACCAGCTTACATCAGCAAAATATTACCAACACTCCATCTCGCTCAGGACCCAGGGGAAAACATAGACTTCTCTGTGTGTGTTCAGCAATACACTGAGTCTGTTGGGCGTATACAGATCTCTTGTTATTAGTTTGGGGGAGGGAACGTTCTCATTCTTGATGAGTCATTGGTCAGTTCATATGCAAGCAACGTCCAGCCTTGATGGTGTAATTACAGGAGATAGCCACTGGTACCAATCTGCAAACATGCTGTCTTCCAGGAAATTCATTGTTCTAATAAGAGTGACTTTAGATTTCATACATTTAATCTTATCTACTTATGGCAATGTGCTACAACTTAATCACAGGCATCAACTGAATGTACACATTAATCTGTTTACTTTGACACCAAGCACGACATGCCCATCTTGCTCCGCTTCAATGATACACATACATGACGTTACTCCATTATATAATTTAAAACCTTATGATGTCTGGTGCTTGATATGTTTAAATTTATGTGCTGTATGAAATATGTGTTGAATCTATCTCTGTGGCATGTCTGTGTAAATACGTATGTTACCATATATTGCGGTGCGTGCTGTGCGTATTCGCAAGTAGAGCGACTCATAATGTGTGGAGTCTGTATGTTCTCTCTATGTAATGTTTTTGACTTTGACAGTCCAACCTTTGGCAGTAAACAATAACTGCCATAAATTATTAACATAAGAAAAATATTTCAGACAATAATCGGTGACCTAGACACACATATGTATTCATTTCGCAAATCAGACACTTGACTATATTTGGGAAAGACAGGGAGGAGGACGAGACATCCTCTATATGCACTCGGCGGTCACGGGACCACTGCTTGGGTGTGGGACAACATTCAACCTATAGAGTATGCTGGGACAGTAATAATGGCCTATAATGTCTGATTTGAACAAACATTTCACACATACATGTACCTACGTCTTTGTACACTGATGTACGGATTCGATTGAGGTTCTGCTGGGTAGACGGAGAAAACACAAACAAATGATGAAAGAGACATATAAAATTGTCATGGTTTACATTCCTATCATTATCTGAACATTGTTTCCATTTCTGGAACATATGCTAGGTCTATTTCATCATTGAACAAGGGTTATAGGTAGTGTCCTTCCTAAATAACATAAACCTTCGGAGTTCGGGTAGAGCCACTCATAAACCTTTCTTCCACATATATTAATGACCTTTTTATCTGCAATGTGTGAATAGCCATTGTCTGATTGTTCCTGATTATCTCCCAATTTCCTGATTTCCAGAAATTGGTGAGATTTTAACATACCAAGGATTTATCTATGGTACTGGTGGATCTTAAGACTAGGGGGTCTAGTTATATTATACTCTTTGTTCACCGGTCCACTCCCGCTTCCGTGTAATTCAAGTACCTCAGCTAACTCTAAAAAAATATGGCACTAATCCTGCATCTTTTCGTCTTAGAGGTACCTGTGAGCACATCCAACATTCCGTTTGGTTTAAGACCTTACCCACTATTGAGTGGTAATCACTCAAGGGATGTCTATCAAATGCTACCTTATTGCTAGACTGACATCTCTGGATGCACTCATCTTCAAATATGGGGTCACAATAACTACAAAATACAGTATTCCTCAAACAATAGCCTATCAGGTTACCTCCGAACTCCGTAACTACTAGACCTTTGGTTTTCTCTGGCTTTAACAAACTGATAGGCTAATCCTGGGATCCTATAAGGAAATCACTCCTTCCTCCAGAACCAGTTCCAGTCCCACACTCGACTCCTCATGAAAAAAACCTTGCAAAAATAGAATGTCCTGAAAAAAAAAATGTTTGTCAGTTGGAAATAGGAAAAAAAAATAGAACAAAACAAATCTTGTCCATAGCAAATCAATTACAATGACTGGTCTTTCTGTAATCCTTTAGCACGCTCAGGTAGTGTTCAACAGTGCTGCCTCTCAGTCTTCACGAAACAGACTCTCTGGTGATACTTTTGCGATCTCACTCCATTTATGAGTTCCTTCCGGACTACCGACTTTCCTGCAATGGGAATCGTGGACTCAAGTCTCTCTCTCGGCTACTTTCACTGGGATAGTGCTGTCAACAAAACTTGGTATGGTCCTTCTCACCTGTCTATTAGGCAACCTGAGCGTAAGAACAATCACAGTCTCTTGGTTTACAATCAAGACAGTTAGTATTTGGCATACCAGGAATCAACAGTTTCAAGTTCTTTTGTCAAGTTCTCAAATGCTGGCTCATCTCGATAAGGTACTGTACTGTCACCTCATTGGTGTATTTCTGATCATTGTGTGGATCAATCATGACATGAGGTTGTCTTCCAAAAACAAAAACAAAAAACAAAACAAAAACATTTTTTTTTCCAAAGGGGGTGATTCGTTAAGTGAAGATCTGGGAGTGGTTCTGATGGTACATAATACTAGTGGCAGTGTCTATGACAATAATAGTCCAATTTCAAGCTTTGCTCCCATTCATAGGTGTAACATATCTACACACAAATTTCTACACAATTTTCTTTGCGGTAAACACAGCAGCATCCATGGTGGCAGGAAATGCCTCTACCCAGTTTGAGAAAACATCAGTGCACACCAATACATAACAATAATTCCTAAATGGTGTTAACTGTATGAAGTTGATTTGTATTACCTGAAAAGGTCCGTCTGCAGGAGGGATATGGGATGGCTTTGTTAGTACTACCTTACTAAATGTTCTTCCTCATGCAAGTAAGACAGGTCATTGCTTTCCTGCTTGCCTGAGAAGAGAACCCTGGTACATGCCAGTAAGCTCTTACCAATTTGCACATACCTTCCTTACCCTAGGTGAGTCAGACCATATGCTACCTCAGCTAGGCTTGGGGGAAACATCCTGGGGGCCACTGGCTTACCTTGTCCATCTCTCCAGAGTCCTGGGGACTACTAACCATACCCCTTCAAGTTCCTGACCTCCATTTCCTGTAGAGAACACAAATTTGTATCTTAATTTATCTGTTGTGTGTTTGCAATGTAGATTACCATGAGCATAACTCAAAAAAAAAAAAAGAAAAAAAACATCTCTAGAGGAGAGAATGAAGAAGAAAATATCAGGTCTGCATTAACCAATGGGCATATCAGTGTCTATACAAAATTTCCCTTCACCAGTATTCTCATCCTTCCTCCACCCTTTGTACATGACAAGGCACACTGCAGTAATACTGGTGTCATCATGCTGGTGAGATATACAGGGTTCGGGCAGAACTCTGAAGGACCAATTAGGCATGTAGTGTTTGAACTGTAATCGGGTCCATATATTGTACCACCCTGTGTGAACGCAAAAGATGAAGAGGAAACTGTGGAGAAACAGAATAGAGGTTGGTGACAGATAAGTTTGTAGAGGTGGAGAGGATTTTATTAAAATGACAACTGGATTGGGCACTATGGGGATTTGATTAACTGCTTGGTCTACACCCCTCTCACTTAAAGCTTGTGCATGCTGTGTCACTACTGGGACTACTTCAGCCATCAATCCAGTGTCCTGTCCATCCTAAGTTCATAGGGAACCTGGGATCTGTGAGATAATTTCCTCTACCTGTGATGGACATGAATCTAGAACAGTGTAATGCAACATTAGTCTTTGAGGGTATCTAACATACCTTGTACTTCCTAAGCAGAAGTACAATATATGTATTTCATATTTAACAAAGTTTCTGTTACGTTAGTCAGGGGCCATTTCTTTTAGGAAAAAGAAGGAAAGGAAAGGGTTTAGCATCGTCGGGGCCTAATCGTAACTTCAGCAGGTTTTTGTCAAAGGGTAATGTTGCACTTCTTTCATTCCTCCCATTTGCCGAATTAGTGTTTAACTGTGATCTTATCCAGATAGAGAATTTTCTAGTACTGCAAAAGACAAAAAAGAAAAATCAACAAGCTTCTAGGTCATGCGAAGTATTCATTCAATCCTTCTCATCCCGTATTAAGGGTCTGTACATGGTCCAACTAACATTTCCAAGCTCATCTTGACTTGGGGCATTACTAGGAATAAATACTTCTTATATGGTAACTAAAAAATACCCGGGGGTTACCCTATTTCTGTCCGCTTTCCTACTGGCAAATACTAGTGTGCAGACAGGATTTTCTCCATTTCTGACGTTACTTTCTTGATTTTTTTTGTTTTACTATATATGTACACGAATGACTCCATACATACCAGTCCCACTGGTCTCAGCCACTTCCCCTGCAGGCTACTGCTCTTCTTTTACTGGTTGGATACTCCTCTGAGTGCATGAGAAATGTCTGAAACCAGTCAGGTCGCCTTCTCCTCCTAAATAAAACTTCGACATTCATTTATTATTTTCTATAGTTTGTATGCTGGCCGTAACTGCTTCCACATCTACATATGGCAGTGTACTTGCATTCTCTTTTTTTCTACTTGTATATTGTTACTACAAGTTCAAACAATTCTTATATTTCTGTTCTTGTCTTATATGACTTTGGTTAGACATACTACCTGCAATACCTCAGGATCAAACTCACCAACCCTAGGGAATGATGCCCTATCCCCCGCAGTCATACATACCCATTCATCTCAAAAAGCCTCTGCGTGTGAACCATATTTCCGACACATTATAAACCGAGCTGACCCCCTGGGCCATAGCTCTCCAGCCTGAACCCTGGCTGCTCAACGTCTCTCACTTGAGCACCAGGCTCTCATAATACCAAACTACACAATGCAAGCAGATGGAGAAAGTTCTCTGAGTGCTCTTCACTCGCTCTCGCCCATGTTGGCCAGTACTACGATACACTGTTAATAGTGGAATGCGATGTACCCAACTTAGGACTCCTATCAGACCTTACAGTACCACAATTTCTTTCGGTGGAGGTTCTGTTGGAATATTTTCATGAGAGAGGCAGCGAAAAATTCCTTTTCGATATCTTTCCCCTGGAATTTTTTGTAGGGAGAGAAACAGACTATCGATCCCCCTTTCTAGAGGAAGCCCACCAGGGATATTTCCTGTAAAGCGAAAAACCCTTTGTTTACACAATCACGTTTGCGTGTGCTTCCCACAGCGCATATGACACAATAATATCACGTTGTGCTGTGTAGAACACATGGACATGCGGTTCAATCGCACAGCCTATCGATACTAGTTATCTATATGCCCTACGATCGCGGGATCGTCGAATTCACAAGCTGCGCTCCTCAGCCGGAGCGTAACAAAAAACCTTTACTTTAATTCACAATTCTATATTCACAATTTTCAATTCCCTATCACGCTCCTGTGCAAGTCTCCTCATGACTTGCGTATTTCTCTATTCCTGTATTCACGTAAGGTAGCGGTCCTTACGCCACGGAGCCTCTACTATCTCAATGTTTCCATGGGACCCGAATTTCCGGGGTTCAACTCCACTCACTCTTACTTTCAGCTCACACAAATACACAGTGTTTTTCTGTACAGAAAAATATCACTCCCTTTGATTGATGGTTTTAACCCAGAGGCAGTACCATTTAAACAAAGTCTTACACTAATCTGTTTTTGAAATCGGGTAGTTATGTGCTATAGTATTAAATGTATTCTATCCCGCCTTAAATTGAACTGCTATTGTGCAGTTATAATTTGCACTTGCAACTCTACGCAACCTTGCGTAAACATGCGACCGTGCGTGCCTCTATGCCACTTGTGCGACCCTGCGCTACATGCATGCTTCTGTACTCTGTCCGTACCACGCGTACGAACGTGTTTCCGCAATTTAATAAACCACAGTACTTCGATAAATGTGAGCAATAAAAAAAACTATTATCGCTCACTAACACAACCCACACTTGTTCTGTATAAACCTTAACGACAAGGCCAGAACTGCATTTTGTATTTCACAATTACACCCTTAATACACTATTTCAAATATCTATATAGCAAACAAATGTATCCGATTTCACATAGATCTATAATGACTGCAATAATCTTTCATTTAAATGCTATGATTCAGATTGGATAGCTATATTGCAGAACATACACAGATATAAATATACACATAATTATAATAATATAATATATATATACCATTGACTGCACTCCTATGAGACACCTCACCCCTTCACTGCCTCTAATTTGCATATCAAAGATATTTGCCTTGCTTGTACAAGAAAGTAGTTACTCAAGTTAATTAGCATTCAATGCCTATCCTACCCTAGCAAACAGACTCCACAAGTCCTGGAAGAAAAAGAAGAAAAAAAATACAAAACCTCTCTTTCCTTTTTCTATTTGTGTGCAACTCCCCCACTTGATGTAAGGGAATTACACACAGATTAAAAAAAAAAGTATTCACCTATCTCACAATTTACTCTCACTAGTCTCAATTGAAACTATTTGTAATTGACTATGGCAGGGGTTAAATAAATTCATTCTTAACTTATAAATGGTGCTGGATTTGTAGATATGTGGAAACTTTGTGACAAAGGAAACTGATTGCTCTGACCAGACTGAAAGCCAGCTATTTAGAAAGTGACCTTCCTAAAATGGCCACTGCTCCTCCCCCTTTCACATCCATGTGGCTTAAACAAGATGGTGGACAGGCCATGTGGCTAGCCCAAAATGGAGGACAGACCGTGCGGCTCATTTGTCACAAAGAAATCACACTCTATACATGCACCAAAAGTTACTTTAGGCCTGAGTTTAAAAATATACAAATTTTCTCAGCATGCTAACACAGCTATATTATGGCTATGCAGCAACTTTTAAATGTTCTTTAAATTTACTTAACAAATTAAAAATCCAATCTGAATCAAACACAATATGACTTATTTGAACTTTGTTTTGCAACAATAAAAATACGCTGTAGAATTTTAAATATTGTGAGAAACATACTGTCCCTTGAATTTCATATCAGCGCCTTACTGATAACACAACAAAACACACGGATGTGATTCGGCAGCATGTCCATTGTTAGCTGGTCAACCACAGCGGCGCTTGTACAGTGCAATCATTAAGAACGTGATATCGTGGACGCAGCCCCCATCTGTTTAAGTCAAATTACTTTCTAACAAATATTTAAAATGCCAGCTCTAATATATACTGTGGACGCCTGCGCATCTTATTACCATGTGCTATGAATGTGCGCTATACATTGCAAAACACTACATCCCGTAAGAGAAAACAATACACCCACACATTATCTGAGTTCCAAAGCTCATTGATGTATATATTTGTTATTAAAAGGATATGTATTCAATATATCACAATGTACAGTATATACACTGCTCAAAAAAAATAAAGGGAACACTTAAACAACACATCCTAGATCTGAATGAATGAAATATTCTTATTTAATACTTTGTTCTTTACATAGTTGAATGTGCTGACAACAAAATCACACAAAAATTATCAATGGAAATCAAATTTATTAACCCATGGAGGTCTGGATTTAGAGTCACACTCAAAATTAAAGTGGAAAAACACACTACAGGCTGATCCAACTTTGATGTAATGTCCTTAAAACAAGTCAAAATGAGGCTCAGTAGTGTGTGTGGCCTCCACGTGCCTGTATGACCTCCCTACAATGCCTGGGCATGCTCCTGATGAGGTGGCAGATGGTCTCCTGAGGGATCTCCTCCCAGACCTGGACTAAAGCATCCGCCAACTCCTGGACAGTCTGTGGTGCAACGTGGCGTTGGTGGATGGAGCGAGACATGATGTCCCAGATGTGCTCAATTGGATTCAGGTCTGGGAAATGGGCAGGCCAGTCCATAGCATCAATGCCTTCGTCTTGCAGGAACTGCTGACACACTCCAGCCACATGAGGTCTAGCATTGTCTTGCATTAGGAGGAACCCAGGGCCAACCGCACCAGCATATGGTCTCACAAGGGGGCTGAGGATCTCATCTCGTTACCTAATGGCAGTCAGGCTACCTCTGGTGAGCACATGGAGGGCTGTGCGGCCCCCCAAATAAATGCAACCCCACACCATTACTGACCCACTGCCAAACCGGTCATGCTGGAGGATGTTGCAGGCAGCAGAACATTCTCCTTGGCATCTCCAGACTCTGTCTCATCTGTCACATGTGCTCAGTGAGAACCTGCTTTTATCTGTGAAGAGCACAGGGCGCCAGTGGCAAATTTGCCAATCTTGGTGTTCTCTGGCAAATGCCAAATGTCCTGCACGGTGTTGGGCTGTAATCACAACCACCACCTGTGGACGTCGGGCCCTCATACCACCCTCATGGAGTATGTTTCTGATCATTTGAGTAGACACATGCACATTTGTGGCTTGCTGGAGGTCATTTTGCAGGGCTCTGCCAGTGCTCCTCCTGTTTCTCTTTGCACAAAGGCGGAGGTAGCGGTTCTGCTGCTGGGTTGTTGCCCTCCTACGGCTTCCTCCACATCTCCTGATGTACTGGCCTGTCTCCTGCTAGTGCCTCTGCTCTGGACACTACGCTGACAGACACAGCAAACCTTCTTGCCACAGCTCGCATTGATGTGCCATCCTGGATGAGCTGCACTACTTGAGCCACTTGTGTGGGTTGTAGACTCCGTATCATGCTACCACTAGAGTGAAAGCACCGCCAGCTTTCAAAAGTGACCAAAATATCAGCCAGAAAGCATAGGAGCTGAGAAGTGCTCTGTGGTCACCACCTGCAGAACAACTCCTTTATTGGGGGTGTCTTGCTAATTGCCTATAATTTCCACCTGTTGTCTATTCCATTTGCACAACAGCATGTGAAATTGATTGTCAATCAGTGTTGCTTCCTTAGTGGACAGTTTGATTTCACAGAAGTGTGATTGACTTGGAGTTACATTGTGTTGTTTAATACCCCTTTCACATCGCACAAATAACCCGGTATCGACACGGCATATTGCTGTGTCGAAGCGGGTTAGTGTGCAATGTGAAAGCACCTTTGCCGAATTATCGGGTCGCCTGACCCGGTAATTCAACCCGGTTAAAAAGAAGGTTTATTACCGGGTTGAATACCAGGTCAGGTGCAGTGTGAATGGGAGCTGTTTCGATGCGACACGGCTCCCATTCACAGCATAGGGAGAGGCGTCGCAGGAGATGAGCTCATCTCCCAGCGCCACCTCCACCCCCGCCCCTGCTGCTGCTGTGCCCCCCGCTGCTATGGCAACCGACCCGGTATATTGCCGGGTCGGAAAGCCAGCAGAGGAGAGCAAATGCCGGATCCCACCCGGTAAGGACACGTTTCTCTTACCGGGTAGGATCTTGCATTTGCAATCTGAAAGCAGCCTTAGTGTTCCCTTTATTTTTTTGAGCAGTGTATATAGTTACATGGTTACAGTTTACACAGTAAGCAGTTATTACAAACTAATTCAAAAACAGACACGGCCAGCAATACATCACCATCTCCCTCAATGCACTTTATAATCACTCCAGTTCCTCCATATTTAGCTGTGCCTCAACACCAGCTAACATCAGCAAAATTTTACCAACACTCCATCTCGCTCAGGAACCAGGGGAAAACAGATACTTCTGTGTGTGTGTTCAGCAATACACTGAGTCTGTTGGGCGTATACAGATCTCTTGTTACTAGTCTAGGGGAGGGAACTTTCTCATTCATGATGAGTCATTGGTCAGTTCATATGCAAGCAACGTCCAGCCTTGATGGTGTAATTACAGGAGATAGCCACTGGTACCAATCTGCAAACATGCTGTCTTCCAGGAAATTCATTGTTCTAATAAGAGTGACTTTAGATTTCATACATTTAATCATATCTACTTATGGCAATGTGCTACAACTTAATCACAGGCATCAACTGAATGTACACATTAATCTGGTTACTTTGACACCAAGCACGACATGTCCATCTTGCTCCGCTTCAATGATACACATACATGACGTTACTCCATTATATAATTTAAAACCTTATGATGTCTGGTGCTTGATATGTTTAAATTTATGTGCTGTATGAAATATGTGTTGAATCTATCTCTGTGGCACGTCTGTGTAAATGCGTATTTTACCATATATTGCGGTGTGCACTGTGCGTATTCGCAAGTATTGTGACTCATACTGTGTGGAGTCTGTATGTTCTCTCTGTGTAATATTTTTGACTTCGACAATAGGTAATGAAAAGTTGACCTTGTTATGTGCAGATTTAAGCTAGTTTTATTATAAGTAATTTGGGGAATCTGTGATGGTCTCATCCCCATGCACCATTTGTTTGTTTTTCATTTTATTGCTTCAATTGAGTGATGAGCTAGGGGTGGGTCTAATCAATCAATGTGCTTACAAACACATAAAAAAAAAAAAAAAAAAAAAGAAAAAACGGTATATACAGCGCTAAGAAAACTGGATATGGAAATAACAATATGTATTTTATTGTATAAGAGGTGTTGCAACACTTAATTTAAAACGTTATAGATGTACATCAATATAAATAAATTTATAGATCTAGATAAAATTATATATGCATATATATCCTATAGATATGGGCAAGCACAGCACAGCAATTTGTCTGGTATATTACCATATGAGAAGAGGAGCAGTCAGTTGATATATGTGTACTCCAAGGAACTCATGCCACAGTCCTGGGGGCAATTTGCAATGCTGACAGATGTAAGTCCACAAATTTCTTAGGACCGACCTTTGCTTGGTTTCCGAGCAGCAACTCAGTCCAATTTGAAGCTTGGTCTCCTGTGTTGTTAGTGGATGGCTGTCAAATCCCCGTTTTAGTTTGTGCGGACTTCTAGGCTTGTTCCTGATGCAAAGTAGTGGAGTAGATGATGCCCTCCTTCTCTTAACCAACGCGTTTCGCTGTACCAACAGCTTTCTCAAGGTATGTGTGTTTGCTGTAGAAATGCCCTTTTTAAATGCTGTGCTAATTGCCCATTGTTAGCAGCTGAGAGTAATTTCAACATCTGATATTTAAAAAATTATAAAACCATATCCAGTTTATAATGTTAATAGATGTAGGAGACAGATGTATACGTCAACATAAATCACTTTTATTATATATTTTTTATCATACAATAATGAATATAGAAGGACTATTTCCTGTTTATAAATCCAAAACCATGGTTACAGGGTTACTTCCTGTATTTGGAACGCAATTAGGCCAATCGTTAGTGGTTTTTAGTAGGAGCTTCCTGGTCATGTGACTTATCTATTTAGAAATGTGACCAGTCACATGATCGGCCTGTATCCCCATACATATATGTTGCTCCGTCCCGTACGCCCGGTCACGTGCGCCCAGTCACATGCGCCCGGTCACGTGCACCCGGTCACATGTACCCGGTCACGTGATCTTGCGCTGTGACGCGCGCGTGTACTCGGAAGTTTGTCATTCCCTTAGTTTGATGCCGAGTGTGGTCACGTGACCGGAACTTTCAGAGCGTATCTTTGCCCTTAGTTATGTATGTTGTTCTGTGTTCTTTTGTGGGAACATCCTGTATTATATAGGCGTCTTTCTTACTATAAGTTCTACATAAGAGTAATTGTCAAGCAGTGAATATCAAATTAGATTCTGCGATCTCCATATCAGTATATTATTTATCAGAATACATCACGTGACCACATCTTGTCCAGTAGACACTATGACATCTGAACAATATGAATCTTAAACTACCTGAATTTCATATATATATATTTTGCTCCATATTTTCTCATTTTCGAACATTTAGTTCAACACATTGTAATTCTATATATATACACCCTAGAGGCTTAATTGGAGTATATAGCTTAATCTATTTAATTATTTCGCTCCCCACTGCCATCTTGAGGACACATATCATCATTACAGTTTTGACCATAATGATAGATATATATGTGTATATATGAACAACACATGAATCAAGATTATAGAGATTAAGCTATATATATAAACATATGCACACATACACATATCTGGTCATCAATTTGCAATACCAGATTTTTGTCACCGCATAAAATACCCTACTCTAGTTTATGCTATAATATCACATTCAATTCTAGTGCTTCATTAAGGCCACTTGGATACAAACAGTTTAATTGGAATGTCCAAAAGATCTCTTGTCGACATAATCTGGTGAATCTATCACCTCCTCGATTAGTTGGTGTTATATGTTCTAGTCCAACAAGTCTTAGAGAACTGGGATCTTTTTTGTGATGGTATAGGAAGTGTCTTGATACACTATGTTTTGTAAATCCATTCATAATATTTCTACGATGTTCCATAAATCTAGATTTCAAAGCCCTAGTGGTTCTACCCACATATTTTAGATTGCACCCACATTCCAATAAATAAACGACCCATGTTGTATTGCAGTTAATGAAACTAGAAATATTTATATGTTTTTCTTTTGATATTATATTAACCATTTTGGTTTTATTATGTACATGTGAACAGGTAGTACACCTATTGGCCCCACATTTATAGAATCCGTTAGGTTTTGTTGTTAACCAACCTTTTTCTAATTTTTCTATATTGGCAGATGGACTTTTTAGTAAACTGGGAGCCAATATCGTTTTTAAGGACTTATTTTTTCTAAAAATGAATTCTGGTCGTGAGGGCAGGATATTCCCCAAAATGGGATCACTTTGAAGCATATAATAATTTTGTTTTATTATCTTTTTGACATTGTTTGATTTACTATTGAATTTAGATATGAAAGCTATGTCTCTCTTGGTCGACTGAGTTTTTTCTTTTGGACAGAGAAGAGTGTTTCTCTCTATCTTCTCTACTTCAGAGATGGCTTTATCTAAGATATATTGTGGATAGTCTCGATCTGTGAACGACTCCATTAATTTTGTAGCTTGAGTATTATATGATTGTGTTGAAGAACAATTCCTTTTGACTCTTAATAATTGTCCTTTTGGAATGTTCTTTTTCCAGGATGGATGGTGAGCACTCCTGTAGTTTAGATATGAATTATGGCAGACATCTTTTAGGTAATTAGAGGTATATATATGATTATCGATTATTTCTAGAGTGATATCCAAGAAATTGATTTTCGAAGTGCTATAATTGGAAGTGAAAGTTAAATTAAATGTGTTAGTGTTGAGAGACTTAACAAATTCTGTGAATGTGTCAAAATCCCCATCCCAAATAAAAAATAGATCGTCGATGTACCGCCCATAGAGGACGAGATGCCCGCCGAGCCCGCCTCCCCAGACAAGGTCCTCTTCAAGTTGACCCATATATAGGTTGGCGTAACTCGGCGCGAATCTCGTCCCCATCGCGGTTCCCATCGTTTGACGATAAAACGTGTTCGAAAAAAGAAAATAATTGTGAGAGAGAATGAATGTGATGGAGTCAACAATGAACTGTCTGTGTCTCTCAGAGAGGTCTCCATCAGTGGTTAGTGTTTGGTTGATGACCTGTACACCTAATTTGTGGGGTATATTGGTGTATAGGCTGGAAACATCTAAGGTAGCAAAAGCATATGATGGTTTCCAGACAATATTTTGAATGAGTTCTAAAAAATGCATAGTATCTCTTATGTGAGACTTTAGCTGAGAGACACGTGGTTGAAGGTGACTGTCTACATAAGCTGAAAGTGCCGAAGTGAGAGAGTGAATACCGGAAATAATTGGACGACCTGGGGGTGCAGTGAGGGATTTGTGAATTTTAGGTAAGTGATAGTAAATGGGAGTGGTGGGATGTGGTGGAAAGAGAAATTTGAACTCTTCCTTGGATATCACTCTATCTTGAAGAGCCCCCTGTAGAAGAACATATAGTTCTTTGTGATATAAGGGGGTGGGGTCGCAGTCCAGGATTTCATAGAAGTCTACATCATGAAGCTGTCGATGAGCTTCTCTGATGTATTCCTCCCTGTCCTGAATCACGAGCCCACCCCCCTTATCTGCTTCCTTAATAATAATTGACGTATCCTTCATAAGACTTTTGAGAGCTCTTTTTTCCCATTTATTTAGATTTTGTTTACTTTTTTGATCTGAAGAACACAATGTTTTAAATTCTTCCAAGGTGGTTCTATAAAAGGTCTCTATTTGACTACTTTTGAAACTGATGGGGAAGAAATCAGACTTTATTTTGCACTTATTGCCATCAATATCATATATCTTTTTGGTGGGAATCGGTGTTTCTTGATCACAAACTAGTTCTTCTAGTATTTCAAGAATAGGATCGTCTGCAGAATCTAGTACGATCGGCATTTCATTAGGACCATATCTTAGATTGGCCTTTTTTGCGAAGAACCTTTTCCTACAAAGTGTTCTAATAAATCTATTGAGTTCAACATATAGATCAAAGATGTTAGGAGGCTCTGTGGGGGAAAATTTGAATCCTTTACATAAGAGTGACATTTCGCTGTTTGTTAATTGTTTAGATGATAAATTGTATATACTTTTCATATTGTTCTGTAATTTTTTATTATTTAATCTCTTAAGTTTCTCTTTTTTCCCTCCCCGTCGTCCTCTACACTTGAATCTCTGAGTCTTTTTGGTGTGTGTATGTATTGTTTTTTCTCCCTCATCTCGTCCCTGTGCCAATGTGTTCGTTGTTCTAAAAAAGAGGGATCACGGGGATTGTTTTTTCCTTTATATTGGGTTTCTTTGGGCCTCGCTCCTCTTTGTGAATCTCTCCTATTTAGTTGAGTATAATGGGGGATTCTCGTTGTGGGAATTTTTTCCTGATCCTGATTATGGGGATCTGTTCTGGGCTGGTTCTCTCTATCGTATTTGGCAAATCTTGTTTCATCTTTTCCCCTATATCTAGAGTCATTTGATACAGATTTATATTTGTCTCTATATGATCGATATTCACCATTTTTGTAATCATCTATATCTCGCTTGAATTTCTTACATTTCATTTCAGTTATGGACAGTTCAAATTTGATCACCCTTTCAGAAATCACACGATCCTTTTCTAAATACTCTGCAGTTGTTTTATGATTATCAAGTTTCTTCTTTAGAGAATCTATCTCTGTTATCAGTGATTCTACTTTCTTATTTCTATATTTGATGACTAATTCCATCAAATGTACAGAGCATTTATCTAGGATATTTTCCCATTCATCTTGGAACTCTGGGATCTCCTGGAAGATTGAGGGCTTGAATAAGCGCAAACCTCTAGGAATTAATTTATTGTCTATATATTTTTGGAGGTTTACGCTATCAAGCCAGTGTTTACTCTCAGCCTTCAGTAGATCCTCTAACCTTAGGAAGTCCTTCTTTAAAGAATCTTCATTATCACTATTTGCAGTACTTTTATCTTTATCCCATTTTGACATATACATTTGTCTCCGACTATGTCTATCATTAAAAGCAGAAAAGCAACTCATCTCAGCAGCTAAACAAAACTATGTGTATTTGCGGGAGAGAAATTACCAAGGTAATAGTTCAGCGCTAATGAGACTGAGGTGCTTTTCGTTTGGAGCTGCTGTTAGATAAGGGGTAGTTGGCCCCTGTGTGTAACAAAGAAAAAACGGTATATACAGCGCTAAGAAAACTGGATATGGAAATAACAATATGTATTTTATTGTATAAGAGGTGTTGCAACACTTAATTTAAAACGTTATAGATGTACATCAATATAAATAAATTTATAGATCTAGATAAAATTATATATGCATATATATCCTATAGATATGGGCAAGCACAGCACAGCAATTTGTCTGGTATATTACCATATGAGAAGAGGAGCAGTCAGTTGATATATGTGTACTCCAAGGAACTCATGCCACAGTCCTGGGGGCAATTTGCAATGCTGACAGATGTAAGTCCACAAATTTCTTAGGACCGACCTTTGCTTGGTTTCCGAGCAGCAACTCAGTCCAATTTGAAGCTTGGTCTCCTGTGTTGTTAGTGGATGGCTGTCAAATCCCCGTTTTAGTTTGTGCGGACTTCTAGGCTTGTTCCTGATGCAAAGTAGTGGAGTAGATGATGCCCTCCTTCTCTTAACCAACGCGTTTCGCTGTACCAACAGCTTTCTCAAGGTATGTGTGTTTGCTGTAGAAATGCCCTTTTTAAATGCTGTGCTAATTGCCCATTGTTAGCAGCTGAGAGTAATTTCAACATCTGATATTTAAAAAATTATAAAACCATATCCAGTTTATAATGTTAATAGATGTAGGAGACAGATGTATACGTCAACATAAATCACTTTTATTATATATTTTTTATCATACAATAATGAATATAGAAGGACTATTTCCTGTTTATAAATCCAAAACCATGGTTACAGGGTTACTTCCTGTATTTGGAACGCAATTAGGCCAATCGTTAGTGGTTTTTAGTAGGAGCTTCCTGGTCATGTGACTTATCTATTTAGAAATGTGACCAGTCACATGATCGGCCTGTATCCCCATACATATATGTTGCTCCGTCCCGTACGCCCGGTCACGTGCGCCCAGTCACATGCGCCCGGTCACGTGCACCCGGTCACATGTACCCGGTCACGTGATCTTGCGCTGTGACGCGCGCGTGTACTCGGAAGTTTGTCATTCCCTTAGTTTGATGCCGAGTGTGGTCACGTGACCGGAACTTTCAGAGCGTATCTTTGCCCTTAGTTATGTATGTTGTTCTGTGTTCTTTTGTGGGAACATCCTGTATTATATAGGCGTCTTTCTTACTATAAGTTCTACATAAGAGTAATTGTCAAGCAGTGAATATCAAATTAGATTCTGCGATCTCCATATCAGTATATTATTTATCAGAATACATCACGTGACCACATCTTGTCCAGTAGACACTATGACATCTGAACAATATGAATCTTAAACTACCTGAATTTCATATATATATATTTTGCTCCATATTTTCTCATTTTCGAACATTTAGTTCAACACATTGTAATTCTATATATATACACCCTAGAGGCTTAATTGGAGTATATAGCTTAATCTATTTAATTATTTCGCTCCCCACTGCCATCTTGAGGACACATATCATCATTACAGTTTTGACCATAATGATAGATATATATGTGTATATATGAACAACACATGAATCAAGATTATAGAGATTAAGCTATATATATAAACATATGCACACATACACATATCTGGTCATCAATTTGCAATACCAGATTTTTGTCACCGCAAATCTCTATAATCTTGATTCATGTGTTGTTCATATATACACATATATATCTATCATTATGGTCAAAACTGTAATGATGATATGTGTCCTCAAGATGGCAGTGGGGAGCGAAATAATTAAATAGATTAAGCTATATACTCCAATTAAGCCTCTAGGGTGTATATATATAGAATTACAATGTGTTGAACTAAATGTTCGAAAATGAGAAAATATGGAGCAAAATATATATATATGAAATTCAGGTAGTTTAAGATTCATATTGTTCAGATGTCATAGTGTCTACTGGACAAGATGTGGTCACGTGATGTATTCTGATAAATAATATACTGATATGGAGATCGCAGAATCTAATTTGATATTCACTGCTTGACAATTACTCTTATGTAGAACTTATAGTAAGAAAGACGCCTATATAATACAGGATGTTCCCACAAAAGAACACAGAACAACATACATAACTAAGGGCAAAGATACGCTCTGAAAGTTCCGGTCACGTGACCACACTCGGCATCAAACTAAGGGAATGACAAACTTCCGAGTACACGCGCGCGTCACAGCGCAAGATCACGTGACCGGGTACATGTGACCGGGTGCACGTGACCGGGCGCATGTGACTGGGCGCACGTGACCGGGCGTACGGGACGGAGCAACATATATGTATGGGGATACAGGCCGATCATGTGACTGGTCACATTTCTAAATAGATAAGTCACATGACCAGGAAGCTCCTACTAAAAACCACTAACGATTGGCCTAATTGCGTTCCAAATACAGGAAGTAACCCTGTAACCATGGTTTTGGATTTATAAACAGGAAATAGTCCTTCTATATTCATTATTGTATGATAAAAAATATATAATAAAAGTGATTTATGTTGACGTATACATCTGTCTCCTACATCTATTAACATTATAAACTGGATATGGTTTTATAATTTTTTAAATATCAGATGTTGAAATTACTCTCAGCTGCTAACAATGGGCAATTAGCACAGCATTTAAAAAGGGCATTTCTACAGCAAACACACATACCTTGAGAAAGCTGTTGGTACAGCGAAACGCGTTGGTTAAGAGAAGGAGGGCATCATCTACTCCACTACTTTGCATCAGGAACAAGCCTAGAAGTCCGCACAAACTAAAACGGGGATTTGACAGCCATCCACTAACAACACAGGAGACCAAGCTTCAAATTGGACTGAGTTGCTGCTCGGAAACCAAGCAAAGGTCGGTCCTAAGAAATTTGTGGACTTACATCTGTCAGCATTGCAAATTGCCCCCAGGACTGTGGCATGAGTTCCTTGGAGTACACATATATCAACTGACTGCTCCTCTTCTCATATGGTAATATACCAGACAAATTGCTGTGCTGTGCTTGCCCATATCTATAGGATATATATGCATATATAATTTTATCTAGATCTATAAATTTATTTATATTGATGTACATCTATAACGTTTTAAATTAAGTGTTGCAACACCTCTTATACAATAAAATACATATTGTTATTTCCATATCCAGTTTTCTTAGCGCTGTATATACCGTTTTTTCTTTGTTACACACAGGGGCCAACTACCCCTTATCTAACAGCAGCTCCAAACGAAAAGCACCTCAGTCTCATTAGCGCTGAACTATTACCTTGGTAATTTCTCTCCTGCTTACAAACACATGTTTGTTGGTCTTGATATTAATGGGCAGTCTGATTGAATCAGCCTTGGCTGAATCAGTCGGGGATGAAAGTTATCAAAGGATGAATGTTTCTAAGGATGTCATCTGTGACTTATCCTGGACTTAAACTGTACAAAAACAAATGAAACAACAAACAAATGCGGAAAATCCTTCAAAGGCCAACAATACTTGGACTGCATCCCAACTACAAATGTATGTTCACTACTAATATTCTCCAATCCTCACTGACTCAGGAAACTATACAATCACTTTCTACAAAAAACACCTGTAATGCAATTTTTACTCTAACCCTACAAATACCTGGAAAACAAATTTTGCATTGAGAAGCATAGTTCATGAAGGAACACCGACTTGCTGTTTGCAAACACTGTGTAATTTTCCATCTTACATCAGCAAAACATTTGCCTTAAATACTTGCAAATCATCTTTATTTCTGCTATTCCAATGCTCTCTCATTAAGTCACCACTGCTCTTCCTATTCTCATTTTACTACCACTATATACCCCTTCCACACTATGGCCAGGCTGGCAACATCCCCCATTAATCATTGTCTTCCTAATCCTTTATTCTGTCCCCTATTACCACCTATATCCTTCTCTTCCAGTCTTCTACATCTCATCCTCTCTCCTCTTCTCTATCTCCCATCCTCCCATCTGCCTCCCCTCCCCTCCTCTTCTGTTTCTCCATTGCAAATTACTTCTGCCCCTTCACAGGCTCTCTACCACACCACTCAACCCTGCTCTCTCCCTCCTCTGCCTGTCACCTCACCTCTCCTCCACCACTATTATACTGCACTCAATCCATACCTCACTCCTGCAGTCTCCCTTCCAAGCCAAGGACCCAGCACCATCACTACACCCTCTAAATCACTTACTTCCAAATGAATCTTACCTCAATGCTACAGCAACCCTGATAATCTCATTCACATCTCTCCTACCAACTCCTACCCCCTATCCTGTGCCCTCTGGAATGTCAGATCTGTTTGCAACAAACAATCATGACCTTTTCAGTTCCTACTCCCTGCATCTCCTGGCCATTACAGAAACCTGGATTACTCCCTATGACACCACTTCTCCTGCTGCTCTTTCTGCTGGGGGCTTCACATTCTCACACACACACCCTGACCCGCAGGACGCCACGGTGGTGGTGTTGGGGTCCTTTTACCCTCTAGCTTCACATACCAACTTATACCTCCAGAACCATTCCTTACATTCTCTACATTTGAGGTCCATGTGACATGCCTCTACCAACCTACTAATCTTCAACTTGCTGTCATCTACCATCCACCTGGCACTTCCTTCATATTCATCAACAACTGTGCTTCCTTGCTACCTCACTTCCTCTCTTCTGTCATTCCCTCCTTTAACCTAGGTGATTTCAATATCCCTATTGATATCCCCACAAAATCACCTGCCTCTAAATTCCTTAACCTCACCTCTTTACTTGGTCTCTCCCAGTGGACCACCTCACCCTCCCACATGAACGGGAGCTCACTGGAACTGGTTTTCACTCACTACTGCAATATTTCTGATTTTTCCAATTCCCCATAACCCCTCTCTGACCACCACCTGCTCTCTTTCAACTTATCTATCTCCGTTTCCCCATCACTCCTTACTAAGACTGCCATCACTAAGTGTAATATTGAGGCTATTGAAACCTCATTCCTATTCTACCCAAAATACATAAAGACCCGATAAACCCCCCAGGACGTCCCATAATTGCAGGCACAGACTCCATATCATCTAACTTATCACACTTTATAGATGCCCATCTCCAGCCTGAAGTACTTAAGATCCCTTCCTATATTAAAGACACCATTGATACCATTAATCAGCTTAAGAAAGTAAAAGTAACTGACCAACATCTATTAGTAACAGCAGATGTTTCATCACTATATACAATTATAGATCACCAGTTGGGAATTACGGCAGTTGAGCATTCCTTTAGATAAAACAACGAGACCGTAAATGAAAAAAAAACTAGATTTCATTAAAGAATCCATTGCTTTCATCCTGGAAAATAACTTTTTCTGGTATAATAATCAATACTATATACAGAAAAGGGGCACCGCAATGGGTACTAAATTTGCCCCGGCTTACGCCAACCTATTTATGGGCTGGTGGGAAGACCAAGTTATTTGGTGTAATAACCCCCAGAGAGACAACATTTCTTTATGGATTTGTTTTATCGATGATATCCTCTTTGTGTGGACAAAAGACAGAGAAAGTCTAGAGGAATTCTGTAGACAACTTAACATCAATTCATATAATATTCAATTAACCTACAATATTAGCCCCATGGAAGTCAACTTCCTTGACCTCATTATATACAAAGAAGGGGAATCATTGATTACACGAAATTTCTCGAAACCCACAGACAGTAATTCTTATATCCCAGTGACCAGTCACCATAATCCCAAATGGCTTAAAAACATCCCTAAGGGACAAATACAAAGAGTACGTAGAAACTGCACGAAAAGGGAAGTTTTCTCCAATCAAATTGAGGAAACGAAAGAGAAACTCCTGGTTAAAGGATATGAAAAGGTTTCCATTGAGAGAGCCATAGAGGAGTTCGAAGAATACCACAATAGTCCCTTTTGAAATATAAGGATAAATCCCAACTTGAGGAAAAACCTTTTATGCCGTTCATCACGACGTTTAACAATGAATATAGGACTATTGAATACATTGTTAGAAAAAATTGGTATATACTGAAGCAAGATCCTATTCTAAAAGACATCATACCACCAAAACCTAGATTTGTGTACAGGAGAGCACCCAATTTGAAAAATAGATTGGTTAGAAGTGCTATACCGGAGAAAAGAACGGGTAGAATCAAAACTAAAGGTTTTCATAGATGTGGTTCCTGTATTGTGTGTACTTCTCATACCAAACAACCCACTAAAATGGTTGAATATATCTCAAACACCACCAATAAAATTTTCAAGATCAATGAATTCATTACGTGTAATAGTCCCAACTGCATCTATTTAATAGAATGCATTTGTGGTCTCCAGTATATAGGGAAAACCTCAAGGAAGCTTAGAGAAAGATGGGCCGAACATCTGAGAAACATCAAAAAGGGTTTTCCCAACCATTCGCTCTCCCAGCATTTCTCATTAAAACATAATTGTTCTCTTTCTCATATTAAAAGTATCATAGGGATTAAAAAGGTAGATGGTCATTGGAGAACAAAAGGTAAATATATTTTTTTGGCTAAGGCAGAGATGAGAGCCATCCACGAAGTTAAAACTTTAGAACCATGGGGCTTAATGCCGATTTCGAGCTAAAATGGTTCTTATAAAGTTATTTTTGGGGCCTCATCTATCTAATTCTCTCCAATAATAGATCCTCACCTTGTAATTTCATCAGCTTAGAGTCGGTTGTTTACTTGGGTTAAGAGTCATTTTTTATAGTCTTATTAGCCCTTTATTATCAAGTATATTATACACATGTTTTAATTAATGTAAGTTTCAATATATATTCCAGGGATTTAATTATATATAAAAAAAATAATTATAATAAGAAATTTATATAAAATCCCTATGAATTTTATTAATACTTGGATGGGTTTTTTACTCTTTGATCTTTGATAATCCTTTTAAGCAAGTATAGTAAGTTTTTTTTTTTAATGACTCCCCGACTATTAATTTATGACCTCCAACCAATTATAAACATTCCCTGTGGGAACAGAAGTATCCATACTAAACCAGGGGGTGGAATATATACACTCTGTGGTCGATATTAATTTTAAAACAACAGGGGATTTTATAGAAAGGTTTACCTCTTCAGATACTTTATTATCATCATATACTTTTTCCTGTTTTAAATATTGTTATTAGGATTGATGTACAAAGCCATTTTATTTATTTATTTATTTATCGGTAAGATCGCTATTTCCAGCGAAACCGGAAGTTGGTGTATGCGTTCCATCTATGTGGAACGCATTACCACACACAGCCCATTGCTATAGGCAGAAAGCCTGTACCTCGTCCAGCGGAAGGGAGGACAGTGTGTAACATCATCACTGCTCCCCAGCCGCGTCTTCGGACGATGACGTCACTTCCGGCGGAACCGGCAATGATGCCGTGCATTCCAAAAGGTGGAACGCATGGTTAAGAAAGCATTATTTAGCGCTTCTGGGACCTTCTGTATATCTTATTAATAATTAATCCAGTTGTGTTAAACAAATGTACTTGAATAAGTATCTATTTATTATTGTAACCTGTGTGTAATCATTTTAATGGTTTTACATTTATAATCACGCCCCCTGTAACAGGAAGTGGGTGTGTTTAGTGTCTATCTATAAATATCTGGTTATCCCAACATCATTTACACCTTGACAAAGACCTTATTGGTTGAAACGCGTTGGTGCTCTTGGCTGCCCAGGACCCGGTGAAGGTACAGCTCTGTAGGGGGAGCTTCATAAACACCCTTGTACGCTATTTACTGTGCCTTCCTGGAAGGTCATTTGTGGTACGCATTTTAAGTGTAAAAATATTGTTTTTGTAATAAACTTATAGAAGTCTGCAAAAAAAAAAAAAAAAAGTGCTCTTGGCTGCCCAGGACCCGGTGAAGGTACAGCTCTGTAGGGGGAGCTTCATAAACACCCTTGTACGCTATTTACTGTGCCTTCCTGGAAGTTCATTTGTGGTATGCATTTTAAGTGTAAAAATATTGTTAGTGTAATAAACTTGTGGAAGTCTGCACCATGATTCCCTATTATTTGTTTTGCATGTACCTCAACTGAGGAGTTTGACAAAGAATCATATAAGGTGGGGACGACTTATTACAAGCATTAAGGAGGATACCAGATAAGAGACTTACTTCATTTCTATTGGACTATTTGATTTTGATTGAACATTTTTATTTTCATTATCACGAGACTTTCTGTTTGGTGAAAACTACCTAGAAGAAAATATTTTTCACCTTGGTTTATCCTTCTGCGATCAGAAGGACGGATGTTATAATTCAAAAAACCCTGAATAAGGTGGTTCACATATTCTCTCCAAAACATAGGAGAACACTTTTGCTTATATATATAAATTTGGAGAGAACTATTTGGTAGTAAACAACTTGTACAAAATCAGAAAGACTGGTTAATGATTTGACAACACCGAATAAGGTGGGCTATACACCCTTTCTAGTGCGCAGGAACTTTTTCTTTTTTGCCTCATTCCTATCCTCCCTGTTCTACTCACTTCTCTCTCCTATTCTCTCTATCTCATGCCCTGAACAAGCCACATCCCTATACAATGCATCTCTCACTTCTGTTCTTAACTCTGTTGCTCCACCAACCATTATTCACCCTCGCAGATCAACACCTCAACCCTGACACACCAAATGCACCAAATATCTTCAAAAAATGCTCACGTACTGCCGAGCAACAGTGGAGGAAATCACATTCTAAGGCAGACTTCCTCCATTTTAAATTTATGCTCTCATACTTCAGTGCTGCCCTTTCCCCTGCTAAACAATCATACTTTAAAATTCTCATATCAACCCAGTCTTCCAACCCCCGGCGCCTCTTTGCCACTGTGAACTCCCTCCTCTGCCCACTTCCACCTCCTCATTGTCTGCTCTTGACTTTGCCACTTATTTTACATCCAAGATTGAATCCATATGTCAGGACATCACACCCCACCAGACCAGCACCCAGCCAGCACCCATCCGCTGCCACCCCTCCCCTTCCCTCTCACCAACTCTGACATCTTTTTCCCATGTATCTGGTGAGGAGTTCATGGCCCTCATTTGCTCCTCCCCCCACTACCTCCCCACTTAACCCTATCCCCTCCCACCTACTCCACTACCTATCTCCTTCTGCCTGTTCCCAACTTGCCCATCTTCTCAATCTCTCCATCTCATGAGGCACTGTCCCCTCTGTCTTCAAGCATGCTCTTGTCTGCCCTATTCTTAAAAATCCTACCCTTGATCCAAAACCCTCTCCAACTATCAACCAATCTCTCTCCTCCCTTTTGTCTCCTAACTCTTTGAGCGTATTGTCTATAACCGCCTCATTGCCTTTCTTTCCTCCCACTCACTGTGTGACCCATTCCAGTCTAATTTCTGCTCTCTCCACTCCACTGAAACAGCCCTCACAAAAGTCTGCAATGACCACCATGCTGCCAAATCTAAGGGCCACTACTCTCTACTTATTCTTCTTGACCTTTTGCTGCATTTTAAACTGTGGACCACCCTCTCCTTCTGCAAATCCTTTGCTCTCTTGTTCTGTGTGATACTGCCCTCTCCTGGCTGTCCTCCTACCTCTCTGATTGTTCCTTCTCTGTCTCCTCTCATGATGCTGCCTCCCCCCACTTCCTCTTACTGTTGGTGTCCCCCAAGGTTCTGTTCTCGGTCCTCTCCTTTTCTCTCTCTATACGTCCTCTGTATGAACTCATTAGTTCTTTTAACTTCCAATATTACCTCTATGTCGTTGATACTCAAATCTACCTTTCCTCCCCTGATCTCTCCCCAGCTCTCCAAACTCGTACCTCTAACTGTCTCTCTGCTATCTCTTCCTGGATGTCCCAGCACTTTCTTAAACTCAACATGTCCAAGGCTGAGCTGATCACCCTCCCGCTCAACCTCACCTCCCACAATCTCATTATCCATTGACGGCATGACTATCTTCTCTTGCCCCCAAGTACGCTGTCTTTGCGTAATCCTTCCCTCTTCCCTCTCCTTCAAACCACACATTCAACACCTCTCACAAACCTGTTATTTTCGTGTCAAAAACATTTCCAGGATCAGACCCTTTCTCACCCAGGATGCCACCAAGATCATTATCCACTCACTGATTATATGCAGACTGGATTACTGTAATCTCCTCCTAACTGGCCTTCCTGACAATTACTCTCTCTACTCCAATATATCCTCAATGCTGCAGCCCGGCTCATCTTCCTCACCAAACGTACTACATACACCTCCCCTCTCTTACTAGCCCTTCACTGGCTTTCCTTCCCTTTCAGAATCCAATTAAAACTTCTCACACTCACTTATAAAGCACTCACCACTCCTCTCCCATTTACATCTCTGACTTTATCTCCCTTAAATCTCCCACCAATCCTCTTTGCTCTGCCACTGCACGCCGACTCTCCTGTCTTCTGATTACTTTATACCACTCCTATCTCCAAGATTTTTCATGTGCTGCTCCCTTACGCTGGAATTTGCTACCTCTCCCTCTCAGACTCTTTACAGAACTTCAAATGGGCTCTTAAGACCCACTTCTTTACCAAACCCAGCCAAATCTCATCCTAACCCTCTGTCCCACGCTCTGTCTAATCCATCTGTGTCACCCCTGTCTATCTGCCCCTCCCCTTTAAATTTTAAGCTCTCAAGTGTAGGGCCTTCTTCCCTCATGTGCTTATCCTTTTCTTACTTTAATAATCTTCAACTGGCCAAAACCTGCAGTTTCCGGTTACATTGATACTTATCTTAGTGTCGTCTACTAATGTAGTTATGCTTAGTTACCCTGTACTTGTCCTATATTGTCTTCAACTGTAAGTCACTGTTTTCCTGTTTTGATTATGGGGGTAATTCTGAGTTGATCGCAGCAGCAAGTTTGTTAGCAATTGGGCAAAACCATGTGCACTGCAGGGGGGGGCAGATATAACATTTGCAGAGAGAGTCAGATTTGGGTGGGTTATTTCGTTTCTGTGCAGGGTAAATACTGGCTGCTTTATTTTTACACTGCAATTTAGATTTCAGTTTGAACACAACCCACCCAAATCTAACTCTCTCTGCACATGTTATATCTGTCCCCCCTGCAGTGCACATGGTTTTGCCCAACTGTTAACAAATTTGCTGCGGCGATCAACTCAGAATTAGGCCCTATGTGCATATGTACTCTGTAATTGGGCACTGCGGAACCCTTGTGGCGCCATATAAATAAAGGATAATAATAATAATAATAATAATAATAATAATAATAATTCTGTTATTTTATAGACAGTAAATAGAAGAGATTAGTCTTTTTGCTAAGTTCAAAGTATTGTTTGTTTAACCTCACTAGACTATAGTTTAGGCCGCAGTTTAGTTAGTTAGACCATACAGTATTATAGTAGCCTGAGGTTAGAGCAGATAGGCTGTTCGGTCCTTTCCTACAGGAGCCAAAGGTCATCACAACATCGTGACAAGAATTGTAGTGTGAGTATTCCTCCGTGTTTGTTTGTTCCCTTGCCAGTTCGGTGGACCTTGCTTAGCGCGTGCAAGGTCCAGTTAAACCTTAGTGTGCACGTGCTGTATTGGTGAGAATTGGGTGGCTGAGGCTTTATGCAGATGATAATCATTTACCCAACTGGTGAAGATTGCAGCCACACCTGATGTGCCTTTTGATCTACTGCTCGAAGTGTGGACAGACACAAATGTTTGAATTTGTTCTTTTGTCATAGCACTTACTCCTGATTGTCATTTGGATGTCTACTCCTTGAATTGGGACACAGTCTGAAGACTGTCACATAGCCTGGAAGGGGTGAGTATGGCCCAAGGGCAGATCTTTACACCTCTCACACTTCTACTGGAGAAGTGGCCCGACTGGTGCCAGGTACCAGGTAAGTATGTAAACTGTGTATGTGTGAGTGAATGTGTATAATAAACTGTTACCACATTCAGTGTACTGTGAATTTTTAAAATATTTCTTTTACAGAAGGACTATAGCTTCCAGTGGGCCCTTAATGCCCTGCATTCTGGTTCCTGTAATCTCCTAATACCAGCATGCAAAGGAGGCTTGCTAGGACCTGTAGTTCCCCTGAAAAGACATTATTATATTAAATCTAACTTGAACTAAAAGCTATCAACCCCACTCCCACCACCCAGGGGTGGTGGGGATAGTCCTGGGCATCAGCCCAAGACTAGGTTACATTAGATAGGGGAACCTCTTTATTGGCTCTGTCCTCACTTTACCAGGAATCTCCAGCCTGGGAAGACTAGTTGTGGGTGCCTTAATGCTTATTCCAGGGTGACTCTGCAAAGTGTGTCCTCTAGCTTTGACATTACACCCTGATAGTGGAACCTAGTGCTGGTTCTAAAAATATGGGGGACCCCATCACATTTTTTTCCCTTTATTTTTTGTACCAGGGCTGACTCAAAAAGCCCAGGGATGGTTATGCTTGGGGGGAAAAACCCACACATTTTTTATGTTTTTTTACACCTTCATTACTTTTACTCAGAGAAGCACTGCTGATATCACACTCATCTTTGCAAGATTCTGCAAAAATGCTGCTGAGGAGGTCATATATTTGAAAAGTATATTTTGGACATCATTCAGTAATGATTGCAAAATTTGCGATTCACAATCCGGACAATTATTGAACATTTGCATTGTGCATACACAAGAAAAAATTGTGACAGAAACATTGGACATATCGTCATCATGATAGCAATGCTGCCGCTGTTTGACTGACAGGAAGCCAGCATTTCTGCGTGGAAACCTGACATTTTCTGCGTGTGTCTGAAAAAACGCAGGCATGCCCAGGCATTTTTAATGAGGGCCTCTGACATCAGCGATGACCACTTTCAGCCTCTTGTGTGTCAATAATTGTGGATGACCTTGCCTGGCGCATATAACAAAAATCTTCAATGTACCAATAATTGTGTATGGTTTTCCGATCAGCCTGCATATTGCTATGCATTCGCAATTTCTGCAATGGCCATTTTTTCTCTATTTCTGGGAGCCAATAATTTAATTGCAGCAACTAATTTTAGCAGAAATTTCAATCCTTACTGAATAAGGTTCTTAGTTTGCAGTTAAAATTGTGATTTTGCACCCATGTTTGCCCCTAGTAAATCTCAGAGTTTGAAAAAAAGGCTAAACACTCCGGAGAATGCAATCTTGGGCAAACATGGTGTTCAGTAAATTTACTCACAAATGTATTGTGGGTGACATTATTGCATGGAAGAAGTATAAGAATACAAAAGTTTATTTCTAAAAATAATTATTCATGTCCATTTACAGTATGCGGGAGATGACAATTTTGAATGTATTATGTTAGGCTTGCCTTTACAAAAACAATGTTTTAGCAACATGGTACCCTGACTTTCTGTTGGTTATAGACAGCAGTGGCTGCAGCCCCTGGACTGCAGTGCCGACTACACAGTGCAGCACATATAAACATACTAGTGACATGCGGTGGGGGGAGCAGCATACTTGCCTACTCTCCCGGAAGCTGCGGGAGGCTCCCATTTTTTGGGGTAGCCCCCCGCACCCCTGGAAGAGTAGGCAGGTCTCCCGCATCTTGCTCGCACCCTAGTGATGCGGGCAGGATGAAGAGATACACTGCCATATTTGCGAGTCCGTGGGGTGGGGAAGGGATTAAAATGACATGAATCACATCATTTTAGCCCCACCCCTTACCGCAGACCCGCAAATCGTGGCGTTTCCTGATGTAGGGATGGGGCTTAATAATGTCACAGCACGGCCCCACCCCCTGAAGTCCTCCTGCTGCGTCTCATCTCCAGGCTTCTCCCGGAGAGGAGCTATTTAAAGTAGGCAACCCTGGGTGAGCAGGTGAGGCAGAGCCTTTCCTGTCATACTGACATTTGGATCAGAGTTTTGACTGTATAAAGTATATTAAAAATACAAAGAATATGTTATAAATATCTTCTTTGCATTATTTAAGAATTTTTTATAGTCAAAACTCTGGAGTTAAAAGTCTATGGCAGGTTTATATTTTCTGCACTCTGATCAAAACTCACCAAATTTCCAGGAATTTATGCTGCAGCACCTTGGCATAATGCCCACATGAATCCTTTGGCTCATATACCCAGTTGTTGTCAGGGTATGTCTAGGTGGTTGAGAGAGGTATCACATGTGTTAGGTGGCTGGGCTATGTGACAGACATTTTCCCTTTAACTGTTGTTCCCCCATTCCCTGTCTTGTAGTGCTGTGCTCAGAGAGGTAGGAGAGATTGATATGAGTCAGAAGTAAGTCAGCAATTCCAACAGGAAGTATTTTTATTATTCTGCAATGAACTCTAGATTTAGGATAAATGTTTATTTAGGAAGGTTGCTTAGGTGATAAATTACGAAAAGAAGACTGTTTTACAAAAAAAACAGGATTATGTAATTTTTCTGCAGTTCCACCACACAAAGTCACCCAATTTGCAAAAGACAAGCTATTAGTATCACGAAGAAGAACAATTACAATCAATATGAGAAGCAATTCATATCACAAAATTAACATAAAATCAGTGGAATCAGGAAAATCAAATCAAACACTGCATTTCATTCTATAATGTGATTACAAGAAGAATAAAGACAATATGCTTCAGTAATCCTAGATAATGACTCCTAACTTTTCCTAGTCAAAAAAAGTATATTCACTGGCAATTATCGTTGGAGCTCTTATTACAACTTTCTGTGCCACAGTGTTTCAATGGGGGGAAATGGGCACATAGTTACTGAGGGGGAATACTGGGGTCTAAAATGCAAATTGTGCACAGTTCTTTATTTCAAAGAGGATATAAATAGTAAATATTCTTACCAATGGCACTTATATCACCAACAAACTCAATCTCTTTCAGTTGCAGGGCTGGATCAACACTTGTATAATTAGCTCAGTTCTTCAGCAGTAGCTATCTATCTGCATTGCACAAACTCAGTCCTTTAGCAGAGTTATGTCTCTTTTCCTTGCATTAAACTCAGTCCTGGTTTACCCCTCCTTTTATAAGCCTTAGCTGGTACAAAATGGTGCTGCTTGCTGCACTCTTCTTTAGCACTTACTAGCTTTTAACACAGGTTGTGGAAGCTGAAGAGTACACAGTAGCTGTTTGTCAGTTTCAAACCGTACTCACTCAGACCAAGGGAATGGAAGTTCCAGTTGGCAGTTTCCATTGTAGTGATTCTTCACTCTCCCTTCCAAAATGACTGCTGCGTCCATGCATATCACCAGGCCTGGCGCTATTCGGTCCTCCAGCTGTGGCATCTCAATACCTACTCTCCGGCAGCACTCCCCATCAACACTCCGCTGCTCTCTCCAGCAGTGCTGCTCTCAATGCCCAGCCTGCAGCTCCTGCTCTGCTTCTTGTTCCTCCTTCAGCCAGCACACACCATACTCTCCAACTTCTTCTTACCAGCACTAAACACATCTCCCAGCAGCCTCCAATTAGCTCCCTCTCCTTAGCCACATAATAGGACCCAGGGCACAGTTAACTCCTCCTGCACCAGCATTTCTCCTGCTGCTGCAGAGCATTAGCAAAAGGTATCTTAAAGGGGCACAAACACAGTTCTGTGGTACCACATATTGTTTGTAAATCTGGCTCTGGCACTAGCCAGTGATTCCGCAACCACTTACTGCACCACACGTCCATGAAACATACATGCTAACATGTATGTAAAATATGTGCTGGCTGGCTATCCTAGGATCAGCAGTGCCATGTATCATTGCTGTCATGTGGCACTAAGTAGTCAGAATAAGGCATTACTATCCTTCTAAGACTGCACCCAGACTCCTATTGGCTATGTTTCACAGGAGTCTGGGGCGGGCTTTGAAGGACAGTGAAGCCAAATCCTGCATCCTGAGTACAGCGATGGCTGAACCCTAGGGACCTACAGTCAGCACATATATTACATACATCTCTGCATGTATGATTATATGTGCTAACTGGCTCATCCCTGCACTATGTGGTGTGAGCTGCTGCTAACACTGGTTGCAGATCACAAATCAGTGTGTTTCCATCTTTTCCCTTCTGGAAAAGTTCACTAAATAATAAGTTTCATAGTGGTATATAGTGGAGAGACATTCCTCTGAGAGTAATATCACTTCTCTGTTACTCTTGTGGTAAGCAGGGCTTCTACTTGATCTTGCTCTTCATGACTAATTAGACTGTAATATTCTCTTAGCCTGTAATGTTCTGTACTTGCATGGTAGAGCTCACCTGATAACATATTCCTTTAGGTACAATATGCCAGATGACCAAGCCTAGACTAAGGGTTGTGAGGGCCCAGAGGCAACTAAGTTGTGGCGGTCCCCATTAAAAAATGTATGCCACCACCCAGCCCTCCTGAGCCCCCAATAACAGTGTGTCTTACACAAACATGTATGATATCACCTTTCTGAGCAGTAGCAGCCTGAGCAGGGAACCAGGAGAGCAGAGAGCCGGGACAGCACCCTGAGTCCCGACATCTTTTCAGCTCCTCCGTCATGGCAGCAGCCATGGGCAGCTCCAGGACAGTGTCTTGCGGGATGTAACATCACTATCCTGGGAGACTGTGTAGTGAAGCTCCACAGTGGCTGCTGTTAATGAATAGCTGAGCTGCCGAGGATGTGGGGGGACGGAGACACCCCTGTTACCCCTCTTATAATTCGGTTCTGCAGATGACTATGCGTAACTCTCAAAGGAGTAAGTTTGTTTGTGTTATTTAGTGTTGGGTTTGGGAAGAATGCCGCTCCAAAAAACAATATTGCATCAGGACGGGTGATTACATTTAGCCTAGATTGTTGACTACAAATGAAATTTGAGATGATCTATATGCTATCCTTAACTGGCTTTTGCAACATTTTTACTGTGCCTAATTGGTGAATTAAAGTTATTTTTTGTATTCATTGAAGTGGTGTACTGGTCATCAATGTTTACATAGCCCCTGATGGAGTTTTGTATTTGTGATGTTTCCATAATTACTATATGACCAGCACTCATATTTAACATCTACAAATGTGTGCAGCTCCAATAAGTTTGTTTATATATTACTACCTGTGGTAATGGATCTGCACCATGATCTGCAAAGATATTTACATTGGAATGTTTTTTAACCTTACCACTATCACTTTTGTGCACTTTTTGCACCTGAGTACGGAATCCAAGATTGGAGATTAAGCAGGCACAAAGCACTTTCTTGAAAAGGATATATACCTTTTTACTGACATAGAGCAGCTGGCATTTGATGCAGAAAGTTTAACTGAGATTTATTTGTATTGCTTAAATTGAAGAAAAGACTCATTGTGTTAGAGCTTCATGGGTTTACACTGTCACAATATTACAAGGATTAAGTAATTCCTAGGGAGTTCTGGATTAGGAACCAGTCCACTATTAAGCGTACTAATACTGAATTTTGAAGGCAACAGTGTATGATACTCAACCAGTGCAGCTTCGATCTTATTGCTCTGGTTTAATAGCACGTCATTTCTGAAATTGATACACTAATAATAGAAATAGACAATTGTGAGTTTAATGGCCTGGATGCTATGAAGGCAGATGCGGGAAGTGATTGGTTGACCAAATTGAATGAGTATAATTGTTAACTATAAAAGTGAACTACAGTTTCCTTTAAGAAATATAAATATAAAAAAGTCAGAGATGACTATAAGGATTTGAGGGTGTGCCCCGGTAGACTAACCATAGAAATAGATGGCTTTAGAGAGCAGGTCAAAAGGTTAGGTGATGAGATAGGTGTTTTATGGACATTGAGTCATATACTTCACAAAGTGATTCTGATCACTCCTTAACAGCTGTGGGGGTGCTCTTTCTTGGGGGCATACAGTATATACACACGCAGTCAAAATAAAGGCACAAAAGTACATGCAGGAGAGGTGGACACAGACATAAGAAGGCAGGGGGAGAAATCTCAGAAGGTACCACAGAAATAGTTATCTTTATCTGACTGTATACCATCTGTGGCCGAAATAGCTGTCCTCTCAAAAGGTTTGACTTTTGTTAAAATCTTTAAACAAAAATGCCTAGACATTGAGGTGAAACTATATAGGTTCTGTGGCAATTACACTTAATGGGTTACTTTATGAAACATGATGTGACACTGGGTCCAGTACCACCCTTTAGAGCTAAATGTACTTTTGACCCACCCCCAAACAATGACTCAACAGAAAGTGATGCACCATTTTAATAATTGTTTAAATTGTTTAAAATGTATTATTGTTCTGATCTAATCAGGGTGGAGACTGAGGCTGTTTGTTTGCTGCATGACAACCAACAGATTGTTATTGGCACCACCGATAAGTATGGGGGCATTGTTATTTTGAATAAAACAGATTATATTAATTGAAGTAATGAGACAGTGCAATGACCACTGTGTTATAAAAGACTAATATTTGACTCTACCTAGATGTTAAAAATGGATATTTATGTTATAATTGAGATGTGCCATACTAATGGTTGGCTGGATGAGCAAACTGTCTAATTTTTGAAGACAATAATTTCCAAAGTCTCCTTTCCCAAAGTACACAAGAGCTCAGTCTCTCCATCATGGGGACCAATTATATAATTACGAGGCTCCCTTGGACAAGATTTGTCACAGTTTGTCGAATTTTATCTGCAACTTGTGGTGCACAAAAATCCATATACAAATTGCATGGTAATATCTATATTTTGTCAAATGATAATGTTTCTAGATATATCACATTTTATATGTGATATATCAATGACCTGATTTAATCTGGACTGGTGGCAGTGACATGTTGAAGGAATTTGTGCTATCTTATTAACATTCTGGGTTTAATTAGATGTTCTTGTAATAGAGTTTTTGCATCTTGTCCACGTCATTGATGGACAGTTCAATACAGGCATATTTAGAAAATGTATAGATAAGAATATGCTTTTGCTCTCCTAAAGTTTTCTTTCTCATCCCTTCAAGAAGGGTCTCCCCTTTTCTCAACTAATAAGGGTTGTACGGACAACATCAAATAGGGTGTTACTGCTTTTTGGGCACAGCTGAGCTGGGTTGTCACCTCCAGCAATGTGGGTTATACCGTGTTCCACCAGCAGGGCCATGGCAGTGCATCACTTTCGGCACTTTGGGACACTGTATGATTTGTAATACTGTATATGCTGTTGCTTTGTTTTGCCTGAAGTGTGTTGGCTGGATGTCCATTTATGGAGTTCTGATTTTGTAGATTAAGCACCAGGGTGGTCTGTGTATTGTGATTAGATAACGAGGTTCTGTGCTCAGGTGTTAATTATGCTTAGCAGTATTGTATTGCTATATACTTTATTGGTCTGTTAATGGCAGTGTATATAAGCAGTCCATGAGGAAGGTGGCTTTATGACGAAACAATATCATCGATTGATGGAAATATGATGATCTTGGAATGGGGATTATATTTAGTGATTATATTTAGCCCAGTTTGTCGACTGCAAATTAATTTGAGATTATCTATATGCCGTGGTTAACTAGTGTTCACAACATTATGGGGCCTCGTTGGTAAAATAAAGTATTTTTTTTTAATTCATTGAAGTGGTGTGCCCCAATGGAGTTTTGAATTCAAAATGTTATATATTAACTGTTGCTAGGCAGTTATAAAGTATTATACTTTTATAATTCTTAAAGTTTCATTTATATACACGTTTATTCTCATGGCATAACTCAAGTTTCCATGTTGAGTACAGTTGTCGCATAATAATTACTTATTATAATTTTAAAACAATAAATCATTGTGAATCATTAAAATAGGCATTAAACATTTCTGCACACAAAAAGTTTTTCACTGTAGGGGCACTCATTTACCGTTTGTCAAATATGCAAATAAAATGATATCTTTATATACATTTAATACAAATTTGAGACACAGAACCAAAGAGATACTGTATTTTCTATCTAATGATCCCAGTCAATTTAATTAATGCATTCTGGTACATTACATTTAAAAAGTGACCATTGTGTAATACATTTTGAAATATGCACAAGCTAATGGGATAAGATACAAAAATTATTATGCTGACAGTAAATCATATTACATTCCTAATAAGTATTAACTAGATAACTGGGTCAAAGCAGTATTATCTTAATTGATTTTTCAAAAGAAACCTGACAGAAAAATGTCAATGCTCAAATATTTCTTCATGCATCATTAAAACAAGATTGGCTTTTAACAAAAGAAGAATCCTTCACAGAATTGATTCTTGCTTCAGGCTGCCTACAAGTAAGTGTATTACATAAAAATCTATACAGGATATTAAAACAACACCACTCTGTAAGACAGTTGCAATTAAAAGCTGACACCCCACCCCTCGTGCGCTGACTACAGTGTGTTGCCAGCAACTGTAGTTAAAGGCTATGTAGCTAAAGTATAGTAAACAAAATATTCCAGATGTTTGAGGGCAATGTGCATTTTAATTTGATGTAATGGTTACATGCAATAAATATCATTATTGTATGCAGATTTTCTTCACTCAAACACTTGCAATAATACCTCAGAAATATGTGATGTGCTAAGCTTAGAGACATTTTTCATAGAGGATGGTATGACTTTAGTATGTATGGCTTCATAACAAAGAAATATTTCTATTGAAGTGAAGACAGATTGATCTATACAGAATTGGTTTATCCATCAAGTGACTTGCAGGTGAATAAAAGATTGATCAACTTAAGTACATCCATGGGTTTTCAGATCCTCACATATCTTTTATGAATGTCCACAGTTATTTTGCTAGCCATAATATTTGTCTTAGGATGGCAAGTTAAAAATGACTCTGGAAAAACAAAATTACTTGGATGATATTGTGCAGAGAATGTATCTAGAATTTTGATACTGTGACTGATAAAACTTACAAAGGGCACAGCTTTGGCAGTAACTACTCTCAACTCAGTTCTTGAATATCAAATACAATGCCAATTATTTATCTAATTATAATAAGTAGCTATTTTTCTGATCTCTTTCACTGTAAGTAAGCACTTACTGTATATTAGTTAGAAATTGAATGTCATAAACATAACTGCAATAACAACATAGCAAATGTGGATTTTTGTTTCAATCAATGAGCTACATAAAACAATCAGTTGTTTCAAAATAACATGCAAGATTAGCTATTACTTAGGCTACTAAGAAAAAGAAGTCCCCGGCACTCCAATAATCCCACAGTCTTTTTAAACCCTGGTGATAATTGTATAAGCATTAATACACTAGCATTGTACCACTAATACAGTATATCAAAATACCTTCCATACATGTAATTTTTTGCGGTGTACTAATTGCTAATGGAAGTAATTTCTTTAAAACAAATATTTCAAAATGACAGTAGAACTTTTTAAAAATGCTAAATTCATTAGTAGAACAAGGTAACGAGTTGTATTTGTTTTTCCTATTTTACAGCTCTGGGTATCATTAGTAAACAATTTGGTATCTATTTAGTCAATAAAAATTAGAAAATTGCCTTGTAATTAAATCATTGATGACCATGTAGTAAAACTGAGTGCTCACTTTAACAATATGTAATATGTAGCAGTGTAAATAGAAATAGAAAAAATATATGAACTAGTGGCATAGGTCATGAGAAACTATCATTACAACATTCCAAATCTGTTTGTGCAGTCTGTAATTGTTTTTCATGAACTAAAGAATGAATGTGTCTCTAAATAGTATCTCTACAGTACATTCCCAGTACATTCCCTCTTTCACTCCTAAAGGCTTTATTTGTGGCACTCTGCTTTTTTTCTCTTTAAACAGAACCTCTTCTCTCTTTGAACTAATTATGCTTTTTTATGCTTCTCTGCCACTTTATGCAGATGATTCAGAGATCTACAGTACGTCTCCTCCAGTCACCTTTCTCCAATGTGTTCCTGGTGTTCTGTTGCCTCTCTGCCATCACTTCTTGTGACACTAGGTAAAGCTCAATATGTCCAAAGATGAGCTAATCACCTTTTTTCTCTTAGGGGCATATCCAATTGAATGCAACATTTTCATGCTTCCCACAGCCTCAAGGTTTTTCCTATTCAGCTGGTCATGAAAACTTCAGATGCAATAATTTCAATAGGAATTACTATAACCGCTTCAGAGCAGGTTCAAAGTTGTTAAAAAAAAAAATCACTATTTTAAGGTACAATGTGGGGTCTTTGTTCAGAACCCCTGGGACAACTCCCTTCCACCACCACCTAATCATTAATTACACAATTGGAAGTTTTCAATTTAATTGGGCCAATAAGTGCATGTCTTTATTGAGGTAAAATAACCACATACATTTTTTAGGCCTTCTGCTTAATTGGATATGTCCCTTAGTGTCACTAGTCTCCCACATGGTTGAAAACATCACAGTCTTCCCTAGAGACCAAAGCAGCTAGCCTGAGTCTGCTGTCTTGGTGTGATTCTTGATTCTTCCTTCAGCTACCTCTCCACATTTACATACCCATGTGCTGTTTTGTCACCTCCACCCTCAAATATTGTCACTACTTATAGTTCTTTCTCAAATCAGATGTCATAATCCTTTTAAATTATTTCATTATATACAACCTTGACAATTGCAATCCCCTACTGCCTGGCCCCTCTATCACCCTTCTTTTCACTCAAAATTCCACCCTAAATGTTATAGACTAATCTTTCTCTACTCTAAAGATATCTCACACTCTTCCTCTGACATAAGCTTTTCCTGACCTAAAGTACTGTAATCTTCCACTTATTTTTATCCTGTCTGACAACTTACACCACCACCCTTCAATATTCCAAGCACTCTCTCCAAAGCATACACTTTATTATAGGCTAACCTACCTCACCTTATAGAATGCCTTCTCTGGAGCATGTACCAGATACAGCACACTCTAGGTGCCACTAGCAACTATTGTGTAAGCATAGCTCTCTACCGTTAGACTGCTCTCATGATTTAAGCTTACTCTTCTCTCGTCTAACTTCTTCACTTCCTTCCTCAACTATGCCATTAATGTGTGATTATTATTATATGACTTGTTTCTTTAACAGTCCAACTCTGCAGAGTATTGTGGCATATTACAAATAAAATATGCTGATTATTTATGTACATACAATACATGATGGTATCTGCTCCATAGTCAGTATACTGTATTTTTCCTGAGATGATATTAGATATAAAAGCATGGAGATGTTACGAACTAATTCTGGCTGTGTACCTAAGCTATATAAGAATGATTTATTTTTCTTGGAAAAAAGTTAAGTGATTTGAAAGGGTTTAAGCTTACTCTCAATTGAAGATATATAGGCCATATTTTTTTCATTCGCAGCAGCTATGCCCAGTTAAGTGTATATTATTTACAATATATTTGCCTACACCAAATCTGAATCATATTGGGTCATGCTTAGTGGAGATGTTTTCATTGTAATTATCATGCATAGGGTTTCAAAGAGAACATTTGCCTATATACGCACAGACCATTAAAAATCTGCACAAATAAACATATACGTAAATTATTGAGAACTGGTGATGTTTGATGTACAGTATACATTTTTACTGGTTAAATGTTGAATATACTTATAAACAGAATGCCCTAAGTGGGTGATTGTGAGTCGTACGCTGCTGAGACCACTTTATATTCTTTTACTGTAGTCATGTCTGACATAGTAGGTAGCATACTATATTTCTTCAAGTGCTCTCATCTTATTCAATGTTCTCCCAACTGATTACAGTCCAATATCCAATCATCCAATGGACTGATCTGTCTAGGGAGCTATTACCTGGGTTGGTGGGGTTCAGTTTGACCATAAACCATTCTAGCACTTTATCCAGTTATGGTCTAATGAGGCCACTGATATTTTTGATACTTACCTGTCGGCTGCTACTTCTGCAGAGATCAGCCACCTTCCTATACTTGCCTACTTCCAGATAATTACAGCTAGAGAGGTATATGCATTGTATTGTCTAGCACTCACAGTGCTCTAATACTTTGAAGAGACGTGTGAGGATGGAAGAACAATAGAGGAGGAGAAGGAAATAAGAGATTATAGAAGGATCAAGGACTATAAATGACCATAACCGAATAGGTTAATAAAAGAAAAAAGATAGAAAGATAATAAATGATGAAGAAGGGTAGAGAGTTGGAAAAAGAAGGATAAAAGAAAAAGAAATGCTAGAGTACAGAGGAGGATTAAGAGAGGACGAAGGAAAAGAAAGAAAGTGTTGCAGGATAAAAATGGATGAAGGAGGATGGAGAACATTGAAGGATAGAGAAAGTGAGGGATAGAGGAGGAGAGTTAAGATGGGCATACATTACACAATAATCTGTCAGATAATGTGCCAGATCTGACTATTTGGAATGTAAATTGGTAATGGATGAGAGAAAATGACAATCTACCATTTTCTCCCAGACACTGAAAGACAGACAAAAAGTGTTGTTCACACAAATTGGTTATGGAACTAGGATGGTCTCTGTATTGTATGAAAGGTCTGTAAAATGCTAACTGTATTAGATGTACTGTCTATAGAATGATCTCTATATTGCATAGCAATCTGTATGATATTATGACCTCTGTATTGTAAGCTGGACACTAAGATGCTCTCTATATTGTATATCCTTCTAGAGATACTCTGTATATTGCATTATTGCTAGTATGATGCTGTCTATATTGTATGGAACTTACTTGGATTTTCTACTTATTATATGGTGATCACTGAGTTCATATTTGTATTGTAGGGCAGACCCTAGAACACTCATATTATTGTATATTTGCTACTAGGATGGAGTGCAATCTACCATAGTATAATATGACAACCATTTCACTTGCATGATGATCATGTAAACATTGATGGTATGGCATGAAAATCTCTGTCTAAAATGGCGGGGAGTGGGATGGCGTTACAAATGCTTAAGGCCCTGATTACAGTTAAAAAGAATTAACTTCTTTTCATTACAGGTATGAGGGCATTTGCTCTATATATCATTTTGCATTCAGTCCTACACAAATCTATTTTGCTAAATTGTTCATTTTCTCTATCGCATTGAACCCACACATTGGGCAAATATATTTCATATAATACATGTTACATCCAATTATATCCAATAAAAACTAACCTTACTGTAATAATAATTATCACAAATCATATAAATACAGTGAAATAAATAATACTAAATGAAAGAGAAAATGCAGCCTATGTTGAGATTTAACAATGGTTAAAAAATGTGGTCAACACCAAGTCAATAAAAGAACAAACCAAAAAACCACAAAAATACCTATTTCACACTGAGCTATGAAGAGTGATTTATAGAGAGCAATTTAAACTATTGTATACTGTATGTTTACCTATGAGTACTTTAAAATCCATTTTATATAAATATGTATACATATTTGTATGCCCTATTCTATCAATTAAATTGTACACAGTAGCAATTAATACAAAATAAATCAATACACAGGGATATGATGACAACGAAGCACACTGAAATATTGGAATAAGCTGCACGGCTTTGTGTGACTGCTTATACCGCATGTGCCTCATCTTGCTGGTCTATATATATAACTAATCAAAATAATTGTAATACATTTTGCAATTTAGCGTTGAGTAAAAATGGTAATATTTGCATACTTTTGGCAAAAAGTATGGGCCTACCCCCCATATCCAGGTTACAATGTCTAGAATCACTTGATGAGTACACTTCCGTAAATGGGCTGTAGCTTGCCATGGCTAGTGACAATTTCGATGTGGCCACTTGTGGGAACCATTTAAGGCCATATATGTATACAGTATGTATAATAAATCCAGCACAGTAGTACACTTGGGTCCTGTGTATAACTAAATGATGCTATGTTGTGGATTGATGACATACAGATTTGATATCTCCTTATTTGCAAGGTTTGGTCAGAACCAAATTGTTCTTCTTTTTTCTTTAGCCTTTCACTCATGTCTTCTGACTGGAGTCAGAATATACGGGGAAGCTTACTTCAATTTTCTCCATATCAAAACTGGGCAGTTCCTCTGTCAGCAATCGGCACTAAGCTCTGCTCCTCTCTCTCTTCATGCCTGAAAGATTGTCACTGCATCCTGACCTGTCCTCACTTAGTTGCCAGCTCTCGCCTCATCTGCTGACTAGCAGGACTGCTGCTGCCTCCTTCAGTTACCTTAGGCTGCTAAATCTCTTTTGCCTCTCAAGATTTAGGAGAACTAAAGTATGAATCTGCATGCAAATGCCTTTCCTGCCTACTGTTTTTACAACTGCAGCTGCAACCATAATGATTAGTATTGGTACTTCCATGCACCACATACTGAGTGCAAAAGCTAGGTTTCATGCTGATGACACTTTTGTGGCACTCCTCGGAGATGAAACAGTTACATGAATTTGCATGGTCATTACCAAGTTACCATACAGAAACTCCCATTTCCTGAAAATGCTGTCCTTTGATCAATGGATCAAGCTGTATTGACTAGTGATTTATGTCTACGTGCATATAACTGGTCCAGCACATGCATACTGACCAGCACATTACCTTTTTCTTACTTTGGCACATGTACATTATGTTGCAATATTGGGCAGCATATAAATTTGCGTCCAAATCAAAATCAGGGTCTTTATGAGGGCAATATATATTAAATATCACATATAAAATGTGTTTGTTTGCGACAATGATTGTGGACTTACCGGTATTTGCGTCCGCTACAATGCATTATATAAATCTCGCCGACACAACTGTCCCAGTGGTGTAATTGCTTATGGGTTTCAGACCTGGTAGTTGTAATGCACTGGTGCAATTGGTGACTAAAAGATGATCTCTCTCAGGAACATTTTCTTAATATACCCTATAGGATACAATGGCTAACGTAATCTAAAACTGTTAGCTATCCGGGCTAAAATTGACACATTCGGGCAGGTTGCCTAGCAACCTATGGGGATTGCTCCGCTGAGGGACTGCAGCAAATATCTGCAAAATCTGCTGTAAACCATGATAATACATATTTGTATCATAAAGCAAAGAGAAAAACCTTACACATTCTATAATTGTATATGTCATGATTCCAGCCTCAGCTCAGATACCACAATCTGAGACAGCTGAGTCATGCTGTTTACATACAAAATCTCACTGCCAGCACAAAGGAAATGAATATGCAGTACTTAGTGTTCTCCTGTGGCAAACAACATAAGTATTAATATTTCACCCTAAGTTACACATAGGTATGTAGCAAATTCAACAAGGAACATGGAGAATAAGCTAGATTAAAATGTGTTTAATACGAACAAAGTTTTCAATTCTTATAGCTAAAATATTACAAAGTATGGACACACCGGCTATATTACAGTAGTTTCAGAAATAAAAGGGGAAAAAAAGAGGGAATCAGAAGTCAAAGTTGCTTCCTGTCTGTACAAGAATAGTTTTCTGATATTGAAAAGATCACAGAAAATAGATTAATGCACCCCTCAGTCATAGTTGACATCATTCTGATCATTGATCACAGCAGCTGCTCCAAAGCCCCCACACTTTTGGGTTTTAACTATGTCAATGCCAAAAGTAATTGATTGTGGCCTGTGCGTAAAGACCCCCTGTTTTTTCTTGTAGCACAGGGTTTCTCTGCCAAACAAGCAGGGTCACCTAATTACCTGATTCATTCTGTTTGAGGGCTAAGAACATGCGATTAGTCTAGGCAGTTTTATGGGTTTTGTCAGGAAAGAGATTTGCCTGACCAAATGCCCTTTTTAAGATATTTATGTCACCTTTCTATAAAAAAATGTAACACCTTCATGGACTTAGTGTATCTTCAGTGGGGATGGTCAAGATGACATTGGCCCTCATTCTAAGTTGTTCGCTTGCTAGCTGCTTTTAGCAGCATTGCACACGCTAGGCCGCCGCCCTCTGGGAGTGTATCTTAGCTTAGCAGAATAGCAAACGAAAGAGTAGCAGAATTGCAAAAAAATAACTCTTAGCAGTTTCTGAGTAGCTCGAGACTTACTCCTACACTGCGATCAGCTCAGCCCGTTTCGTTCCTGGTTTGACTTCACAAACACGCCCTGCGTTCGGCCAGCCACTCCCCCTTTTCACCAGACACTCCCGCGTTTTATCCTGGCACGCCTGCATTTTTCCGCACACTCCCAGAAAACGGTCAGTTTCCGCCCAGAAACACCCACTTCCTGTCAATCACACTCCAATCACTTCAACAATGAAAAATCTTCGTTCGGACATGAGTAAATCTACTAACTGGGTGCTAAAATATATCACATGCACGCTGCGTACCATGCGCATGCGCATTTTAGCCTTAATCGCTCCGTTGCGAAAATCGGCAATGAGCGAACAACTCAGAATGACCCCCAGTGTCAGCTACACATGACCACCTGCTGTGTATTGTAAACAAACACTCGTTACAACCAGAGCAAAAGCCTTGTGGCTTAGTTTATTCACTTGGCCTGTTAGTTAACGAATTGCAATCTTCATACAGAATGTACATTGATAGGTTATTCATTGGAAAATTTCATTTTATGGTTTCTATGTCACATATATACATTTTTTATCATACTGTCATAGTAATGTATTCATGGGCACTTGGGCACCAAAGCTCCTAAACTGGAGTCTAAGTTGGGAGCTGCCAATGACAGATTATAATGCCAGTATATCAATGCTACTGTACATCCTGGAGTCTAAAGGGCCAATGGCTCTCCTCCCATACATCCATCTATGGCCCTATTCAAGAATAATTATAGGGACGAAGGCTCCTACTGATCCAAGAAGTATTACATCCTCAATGCTGCATGTGAGACTTCAGCTTTATCCAATTACTTTCTCACAACCTAGCTGGTCCCAAGAAGACCACACTGTGGACTGAATTTCCTCTTTTGGCCCTTATTGGATTATATCCATCATTTAACACTTAACTGGTGCAGTTTAAAGAAAAGTCTTAGTGTATTGAATTTAAAATATACATAATATAATTTTTTTTGGTCACTTCTATTGCAGGGCAGCAGGACTTGCATTATCCTTAGAAAGCTATATCAACCTAAATCTAATGGGGGGGATACATTTTCCCAATATTCTTGTTTAGATAAGCTGAAGGCTGCATAAGCCTGAGGCCATGTAAGAGCCCAATTTTTTGTGATTGGTTGTTTATGACTAAGCAGTTGCTAGGCAGATCAGTGTTTTCTTGGGTATTTTTCCTATAGGATTATAGGGCTGTCCATCAAGGGTTTTAGGGGTTGGTCTTGGAATAATATATAAGCCATAGTCATGTGCCTCAGACTTCCTCTTGCCATTTTGGAATGATGGAAGGCTGAGTACACATGCTGTAGTTAATACTGTGCTGTTTTTTCATGTGGCTTTTATACAGTGCTGTTTTTATTTTATACTGTGCTGTTTTTATTTTATACTGTGCTGTGTTTATTTTATACAGTGCTTTTTTTTCATGTCTACCCATGGTTTCCCTTTAGTGCTGTTATCCCCTCGCCCATGCTGCTTCCCTCCGTGCCTGCTTACCCCCCTCCTCCAGCGTTAGGGCCGAAGCCGCCGCTTTCGGCAGTCGCGCTCTCGGCTGTGGTCTTCCCTGCCCCTGTGTCCCGCCGTAACAGTGGGTCCCCGGAGAGGTCGCGATGCCGCGGTCTGCGCCTCCTCTCCGTCTGGCCGATCTGTAGGCGGGTCGGGCGCCCCGGCCGCAGCTGCCGCTTGCGTGGTGCTGGTGCGGGTGGTTTCCCCGGCGCCCGCGACGCTGCGGATTCCCCTCTCCCCACTCGGCATTTACGAGCGCGCCTCTCTCTCCTCATCGCTAACGGCTCCGGCGCCCACATGGGGCCTGGCGGCCCTGGCCGTATGCAGGGCGGTAACAGCCGGCGGCTTGTGGAGGCCGGAGCAGCGCGTGGGTAGCAGCCGCTCCCTGCCTCCCTGGTAGCCGGTGCCCGGGTTAAAGTTTTTCTGCTCCCCCATGCGTGGGGGGTGGGGGGGTGCGCCCCACAGCATGCTCTGATGGCCGAGGGTGGGTACCGGGGGCCGGACGCTCTGGGTTTGGTGGATGGGGGTCCACGTTTTTTCCTCCAGGGCCGCGTGGTGTTGGCGACGTCTCTTCGGGGCGTCTGCCGCGGGTCTCAAGCCGGCGGCTCGCCTGCGGGCCCCTGCTCAATGGGGGCTGTTTAGTTTATTGTCCCCCACGTGATACGGTTCACTGGTGCCCCCCGGGGCACGGCAACCGGGTCTGTCTGTTGCCTCCTTCCCACAATTTGCGCCATGTGCGGCGGTTTCTGCGTCCGGGGTCCTTTCCCGTGTGTTACTTCGGGGGGCCTCGGATCCCCCCCCCTGTCCTTGTTGGGTGCATATCTCGGTAATTCCCTGGCGGCTGCGGCCCCGCTTGCCCGGTTTTTGGCCCTCCTGGCTTCCGGCCTACACCATGGGGTCATCCCCTTTTAGCCGTGCTTCCCCTCCTGCCACGCGTTCCTCCCTCCCATCCGGGTGTTTTCCCTCACCTCAACCCGCTGTCCCAGGGTTGCGGCATTTGTTGTGTCCCCGTTTGTGCCTCCTGTTTCTGTGTTTATGCGCGGGCGCTTCCTGCGCTTGTTGTCCCCTCTGTTTCGTCTGCGCAGGTGTCTGCAAGTCCGGGGGAGTCGGTGGATTCATCGCGAAGGGATCGATGACCGAGTAGGGATGCGGCTGCGACGACAGTGGATGACGCAACGGCGAGGTCGGTGGCGGTGGAGCCGGCAGATGGTATTCCACGTCCTCCAGACACCGGTGAGCATGCTGTTGTTTATCATTCTTTACAGTTCTTGTACCTTCTTGTAGTGTTTTACTAGTTCTCCTGGGCGCCCGCGCTAGTTGGCTAGGCTCATTGCGCGGCGCGTGGCGTTAGGCATCTCAGAAAGGCAGGGCACCGGCGGCTAGGGTTCCCTCCACGCCCTGCGGTTTGCGGAGACGGCGGACGGTAGGGGGGATTGGGAGACGGCTTTACGTACTTTTCATCTGTGGTTACGGTTTTTGGATTTTACGGCTTTTTACACCGGGCCGCGACCTGCCGCGTATCCCCACTTGGTGCAGTTTTGTGTCAGCACTCGCAATTTTAATCCTAGGTTTCCGCTTGCGGAAATTACGACGTGGAGTCCATCGTGATCGGGGTGGGAACGTCGTTTTTTCCTTGGGTTGGGGGTCACCTGGCAGCCCGGACCACACAGTAGGGTCCCAGGTCGCAGGCCCCTCGCAGCTGGCGCTTCAGCTTTGCGCTCCTTGGTAGGGGTGTTTTTTTTTCCGCTTTTGGCAGGGGCAAGTACACCACAGGCATCCACGCCCGTTTTTTCGTCACTCATGCAAATTGGTGTGGCCGGTCACCCGTCCAGGGACGGTGCCCCAGCCACGAGCGGGTAACCTGCCCGTGGTGGCGCGCCGGCGTTTTAGGTCCACTCACGCTGTCCCGCATCAGGTCCGGCGGTAGGGGGATGCAGGACCGGCTTTGGGCTCGTTTGGGCTTTATGCCGTTTTTTCCTCTCTTCACGACTTGTCTTCCCTGTGGGGTTGGTGCCCGGGGAACCTGGGCCAGTTTTGTCTTTTCCTGCATTTGTCTTATCCTCGTGGGTTTTCTTTTCATGCCCCGTTTCCTAGGATGTGCGCGGGGCGAGTATTAGTCTTTTAGGGACTCTGCATTTTGTGTCGTGAATATAGGCGGGGTACCTCCTTTTGGCTAACTTCTACGTGGGGTCATGTTTTTCGCCTTCCCCCGCGCCCCCATCCCCTGTAATTTTCCGGGGCTCGATTAGGTGCCTGTTTTCTGCGGACGGGTGCGTGTCCCTGGGTTTTTCTGTCTCATGGGCCTCGTTGAGATGTGCGGTACTTTCTTGCGTTGGTGCATTCTTTCTGTCTCCGGCCCCCCCCCCCCCCTTGGTGTTGCTCACTAGCGGGACTATTTTCTCTTCATGGGTCGGGGAGGCATTTCGGTTTGCAGCTATCCTTCTGTAGGTTGGCAGGTCTGGTTCAGGGTCCGGGGTGTTCCCGTTGCCCCGGTGCGCCGCTAGGGCCCTACCGGTTGCCTGAGTTTTCAGGGGTTGGCACTGGGCACAATGGGGGTTGCTGTCGCCTCCCCGCTGTCAGGTTACCGTTGTTTTTTTGGTTTTTATTAACCACTGCTTGGGGCGACGCGAAGTTTGGTTTTAGCGGTTGCGGTCGTCGTTCAGCTCCTCCCCTTTTTGCGAGCAGGTTTATCCCCATGGGTGGCATAGTTTGCAGTAAACCTGCGGGCCGCTGCGGGGTCAGCCAGGTAGCGTCACGCAGTTTCCCTTCCAGCGAGATCAGAGATGTTTTCGTGGTTGTGGTCTTCATCCCTATAGTCCTGTTACGGGGAGGTTTTTCGGGCCTCCTCCTCCTTGTTCCCTCCAGTCCCCCCAGGCTTTGCGACTGTTGCGGCATCTGTTTGTCTGATGGCGGTACAGTTTTACCATTGCGCGCCCGGAGTCGGAATGGGTCTGCGGATGCTTTATCTAATTTCAGTTTGATAAGTGCCGTGAGTGGTTTCCGGGGGAGGGGTGACATAGGTTTTCTCATGCCCGTCTTCTGTCGGGCGGATTGTACGGGTGGCTACTCGGACTAGGCATGCGCGGCTCCTACCTCGTTTTGGGCGTCGGCTGCGTCCGGGTGTTTTTTCAGTAGGTTGGCTACAGCGGGTGTGTCCCTGGTAGACGGTTGATGGTTTTTGTGTTCGAGCGTTCTCTGGGAGGTAGGTCCAAGGCAGCCAGGTATCCTGCCCTTGCGGGCATTTCCTTCTGTTCTGGGCTGCGCGAGCTGGTGGACCCCGCCTGGTCTTTTGCCCCCTTTAATGAGCGCTTAAGGGTTGGGCTAGGGTGCGCCCCGTGCCTGCGGATACCCGTAGGCCTGCTACGTGGCAACTTTTGGTGTAATTGCTGGGTGGGCTGCCTCCTGTCGCCGAGTCGGTGTTGGTGGTGGCCCCTGTTTTAGATTAGCCTTTGCTTTAGCTTTCTTCTGGGTTTTGCGGGTAAGCGATTAGGGGCGAGCAGCAGGCATTTCGGGATCCCGGGGCCTTTTTCTGTGACGCAGGTTGCAGGATGGTCGGTGGCTCTGCAGGATGGTGTGCTCCAAATCGGATCAAGCAGCTGGGGGTCGCTGGGTGTCCTTGGAGGCCCAGGAGGTGGTGGGTGTCTGCCCGCTGCGCCTGGCGCATGAGTATGGATGGGCCTCCGGGGGGGCGACCAGCTGCTGATGTAGGCGCTTGCTGGTCCTCTCACTAATGTACAGTTTTGCTGCGGTGTTTGGGTTCGGTACACATTCCTTGCGGAATGGGGCGGCTGACCATGCGGCAGCCACAGGGTCCGCCACGGCTGCTGTTCAGGAGCTGCCCGTTGGCGATATACTTCTTAGGTCCTATTCCTTGTGGATTGGGGAGGCCGCCATGCGGCAGCCACAGGGGCCTCCACGGCAGCTATTCAGGAGCTGGGCCATTAGAGATGTACTTCTTAGGGCTTATTCCTTGCGGATTGGGGTGGCAGCCATGCAGCAGCCACAGGGTCCTCCTCGGCAGCTGTTCAGGAGCGGGGCTGTTGGGGGTGTGCTTCTGATAGGTCCTATTCCTTGCGGACTAGGGCGGCTGGCCATGCAGCAGCTACAGGGTCCGCCACGTCAGCTATTCGGGAGCGGGTCCATTGGAGGTATACTTCGTAGATCCTTGCGGATTGGGGAGGCTGCCATGCGGCAGCCACAGGGTCCTCCACAGCAGCTGTTCAGGAGGTAGTCCGTTTGGAGGTATATTTCTTAGGTCCTATTCCTTGCGGATGGGGGTGGCTACCATGCGGCAGCCACGGGGTCCTCCACGGCTACTATTCAGGAGGTGGTCCATTGAAGGTATACTTCTTAGGTCCTATTCCTTGTGGACGGGGGTGGCTACCGTGCGGCAGCCGCAGGGTCCTCCACGGCAGCTATTCCGGTGGTGGTCCGTTCGAGGTATGCTTATTATAATCCTACTGCATGTAGATAATGTTTAGCTGCGCCTGTTGCGCTAACCCAAAAACTTGGTTTACCCGTCGGTTTTTGAACGGGTAGCGTTCAGGAAGCGAGGGTGTGAAGCGAATTTTTTTAAATTTTCCTCCGCGGGTGCCTAATTACAATTGGCTCATCAAAGGTCCACGGGAGGTTTTTGAGTTTTCTCCTTCACTTGGGTTATTGCTGTTCTCTGTCACTTGGGTTTCCTATGTGATTTATGTTAGTGTGATGATGTTAGGGTGTTTTCTTTTGCAGCCGTCGATGGTTTGAACAGGCATGGCTGGTTGGCCGCTCTTACAATTTTTGGGCGGCGGGGCATCCCTTGGTGAGTAGGACAGCTGATGTTTTGGTTCCAGGGTGGTTTGTTGGTTGGGGTCCATGGTAAGGGATACTGAGGGGTATTTATACAGCTCCTTTGCCACCATGAGCGTAGTGGGGATCGTCCTGGTAGTATTGTCCTGTAGTTGGGCGGCGCTGATAGGGGTCGCGTCTACGGCATCTACCTCAATTTGTTCGTCAAGCTATTTCGTGGGCCACGTTGTCACTGGCCGGAGATCTGTTTTGGGGGGTCAATTAGTCCAGCGTTTTTTCATTGGAAAGGGGCGGTGCGTTTCTCAGCTATTGAGACAGCCCGCAAGATGGTAATGCTGCTGTTTCGTTGTTTGTTACAGCTTCTAAGGGGAATGGTTGTAGGCATCCTCTGCTTGTACTGCGTCAGCGGCAGTTCGACAAGGAGGATGGGGTTTGTCTTTCTCTGGCTGGAGTTTGCAGGTTTTTCTTAGCTGGGGTTTGGGTCCTTTCAGTTAGCTATCTGGTTTTTCCTGGTTTTTATTGGTTCGGATGGCGGGGCGGTTTGTTAAACCTTTGTGGCGGGAAGTCGCTACCAACCAGCGGTCAGATGGGCATAAGTGGTCATTGTGGGGCACCCTCTTTAGAAGGACGGCAGGTGTGTCCTTACCTTGCGGTTGGACATTTAGACGTTCCCCTGCGGGAACCGAACGTTTGCCAGAGAAAAGAGTGGTGAGTCCTGCACAATGCTGGTTATGCAGGGAGGAGGCGGAGTTGTGGTTTAGTCCCCTCCTCAGTTTTTGTGTTTCAATCTAAATGACTGGAGCTGGTGTCTGGTAGCGACTGGTCCTTTGCCATCCTCCAATATAAAATCAATTCAATTACAATTATAGTTTAAAGAACAGGTCAGCGATCAATAAATATCATCTGACCTTTAACTACAGCTAACCGTGTCTGTGTCATTATTTTAGTGTGTCGTTATTTTAGTGATAAGCTAGCTTAAAGAAGTGTCTATGTTAATCGTAATAAAATTATGGGCGCCTTAGATAAGCTGAAGGCTGCATAAGCCTGAGGCCATATAAGAGCCCAATTTTTTGTGATTGGTTGTTTATGACTAAGCAGTTGCTAGGCAGATCAGTGTTTTCTTGGGTATTTTTCCTATAGGATTATAGGGCTGTCCATCAAGGGTTTAGGGGTTGGTCTTGGAATAATATATAAGCCATAGTCATGTGCCTCAGACTTCCTCTTGCCATTTTGGAATGCCCTCCCGCCCGCCCTGACTATATTTTTTCCTGCATCTTGTCTTTCTCGGTGGGCTATTGACAGCCAGATTGGCGGGAAGTCACTACCAACCAGCGGTTAGATGGGCATAAGTGGTCATTGTGGGGCACCCTCTTTAAAAGGACGGCAGGTGTGTCCTTACCTTGCGGTTGGACATTTAGACGTTCCCCTGCGGGAACCGAACGTTTGCCAGAGAAAAGAGTGGTGAGTCCTGCACAATGCTGGTTATGCAGGGAGGAGGCGGAGTTGTGGTTTAGTCCCCTCCTCAGTTTTTGTGTTTCAATCTAAATGACTGGAGCTGGTGTCTGGTAGCGACTGGTCCTTTGCCATCCTCCAATATAAAATCAATTCAATTACAATTATAGTTTAAAGAACAGGTCAGCGATCAATAGATATCGTCTGACCTTTAACTACAGCTAACCGTGTCCGTGTCGTTATTTTAGTGTGTCGTTATTTTAGTGATAAGCTAGCTTAAAGAAGTGTCTATGTCAATCGCAATAAAATTATGGGTGCCTTATAATCATGTTTCCCTGATGATATTCTTGAATGACTGGTTACAAGATCAAGATGTTTACGCTAATACAACCCTTCAATCGCAGTTTATACCTACAATGGTTCTAAAATACTTTCTTCATATCCATGATCAGGAGGTTCTGGTAGAGGTTCATGGCAATCCTTTACTAATGACAACAAAATGCTTCTGGCACATTCTGCACCACAAATCTATCCATAATGCTAAAAAATCCTTCCATGACCCATCCTTGTGTAAGTTAGACTTCCAAGAAGGAGATGTGGCCTATCATTTTACATTGTGGTAGGTGTATGTGAGGGGAAGGGGGTCCGCAGTTTAAGTCACCTACTTGACTTTGATGCAAAGTAACCCCTGACATTATTCAGGCAAAGCACAAATTTCAAGAGCCTACTGGCTTGTCGCCTTGCTTACTTTCATTATATAGCCTCCATGGTGCAGGCATAATTAACATTTGACTGGCATGAGCCATTAGACCAACATCTTCCTGGACCCTCACATAAGGCCATTTCTATCTATAATAGATATGATAGTGAGGATCTAGATCATGACTTGGTTAGTCAGGGCATGTGCCAATGGCTGACACAATTCACAACTCTTCCTGTTAATGACGTATTAAGAGGATTGCAGAGATTGCTTACACTGCTGACTTCTAGTACATACAGGTACAATGAGCTTTTCTTAAATGTGTATCATAGGACTTATTTGTCTCAGACAGGTATAGAATGGGTTTATCTGATTCTCACAATTGCCCTAGATGTGCCACGGAGTAGGCTGGATATTTTACTGTCTTTATTAGTGTCCAGTGGTCCAGAGCTTCAGGAGGCGGGTAAGGCAGGAAACTGAGATCCACCTGGTCAACTTTATTCTTTTTTCTCCTGAGTAAGCAGCCCTGGGCATTTTTCTGAGAGGGCAGAGATTTAGGGTCCGATTCAGACCATATCACTAGGCTGCTTTTTCTCACAGCCTGCGATCAGCTCTGAATTGCACATGCATATGCACCACAATGCACAGACAAAACGGACCGCAGCAAAGGGGATCGCCGGTCACCGACGGGATGGTGTGAAATTTCCGAATGCACGGGCGATTGCAAGGAGATTAACAGGAAGAGGGCCTTAGTGGGTGGCAACTGACCTTTTTCTGGGAATGTTTGGAAAAACGCAGGCGTGTTCAAGCATTTGCAGGGACGGTTCCTGACGTCAATTCCAGTCCCGGATAGGCTGATGTGATCACAGTGCCTGAGTAAGTCCTGGGCTGTGCAGAGACTGCACAAAATCAGTTTGTGTAGCTCTGCTACACATGCATTTGCACACTTGCACAGCAAAAATACACTCCCCCTTTAGGTGGCGACTAACTGATTGCAGCAGTGCAAAAATCGCTGCCTAGCAACCAGGTCTGAATTACCCCCTTATTTCAGGCAGTAGAAAATTATTGCTTGCTATAAGTGCTGCTGAAAAAAATATCATTCTACAAGAATGGATACACACAACTCTATAAATTTTCAATTCTATAGGGAAAAACTAACTTTTTTAAATGGACTGTGTAGAGACAATGGCCCTCATTCCGAGTTGTTCGCTCGCTAGATTCTTTTAGCAGCTTTGCACACGTTAAGCCGCCGCCTACTGGGAGTGAATATTAGCTATTTCTTTTCAGTTTCTGAGTAGCTCGAGACTTACTCTGCCACTGCGATCAGTTCAGTCAGTTTCGTACCTGGTTTGACGTCACACACACGCCCAGCGTTCACCCAGCCACTCCCCCGTTTCACCAGACACTCCCGCGTTTTTCCCTGAAATGCCTGCGTTTTTTCACACACACCCATAAAACGGTCAGTTTCCGCCCAGAAAGACCCACTTCCTATCAATCACACTCCGATCACCAGAACGAAGAAAAATCTTTGTTAAGCCGTGAGTAAAATACCAAACTTTTGTGCTAATTTACTTTGCGCAGACGCACTGCGAACATTGCGCATGCGCAGTTTGCAACTTATCGCACCGATGCGAAGAAAAAGAACGAGCGAACAACTCGGAATGAGGGCCAATGTTTGATAAGGAGAAGAAGGCTTCTTCCTTTTTTGATACAGTGGAAACTTTTATTGCAACTTTGGCAACCTGAACACAATTCCAGATCTATCATAGCATGCCTCTGACCCAGTGGTATGAAACCCAAAATTCTTCTAGGTGAGTGCCAGACACCCTTTTTTTTTTTTACTTTGGTTTAGAATTGTGACTTTCATTTATATTTATGCAAAATCTTGCAATTTAACACAAGTCCTGGGCAGTGCCAGATTAAGGTTCTCATGGGCCTGGAGCTGAAATTTCTGAAGGGCCTAGTGTGTGCCGCAGCAGTGGGTGTGTCCGGCACGGTGGGGGCATGGCTACTGATAATGGGGGTGTGATCAGTGATGTGTATATATATATATATATATATTTTTTATTTTTTATTTTTTTTGTGTGTGTGTGTGTGTGCACATGTTTGAAAATGAGAAAACTCTCAGCACTTAAATGTCCAATTATCTCCAAAAAAATTATTGAAACACACAAAAACATACACAGAAAATAGAAAAATTCCAAAAATGAAAATCAGATAAAGCAAATGTGAACACACTCCCTTCTTCAAAATGAGTGGTCATCATCCTTAGTCAAGGATCAAAATCTAGAAACAGTAAAAGAGGACAATGTGCCAAATAGTGCAGAATGTAACTGAAAATTTGTGTAAATCCTTACATACTAATCCTCTTTTGTTATTTATAATACATATTTATCTCCATAGTACAACAAACAGAACAGGAGAGCACACAAGGAAGCTGATTCAGCAATAGTTGAGGCAGCATCTTCTGACAGTCGTGCAACTTTACGGTTAAATACTGCTATAAAGCCCTTCCCCTGTGTACAAGTGTGCATCTATCCAAATGTACAAGGACTGAGATGCTACTTTTTCAGCATCTATAGACACAGGCCCTCATTCAGACCTGATTGCTCGCTAGCTGTTTTTGCAGTCCTGCAATCGCATAGTCGCCGCCCACCGGGGAGTGTATTTTAGCTGTGCAAATGTGCGATCGCATGTGCAGCCGCCCTGTACAAAAAGATTTTGTGCCGTTTCTGAGTTGCCCAGGACTTACTCAGCCACTGCGATCACTTCAGCCTGTCCGGGACCGGAATTGACGTCAGACACCCGCCCTGCAAACGCTTGGGAACGCCTGCGTTTTTCCAAACACTCCCAGAAAACGGTCAGTTGCCACCCATAAACGCCTTCTTCTGTCAATCTTCTTGCGATCAGCCGTGCGAATAGATTCTTCGCACAAACCCATTGCAGAGCAACGAACCACTTTGTACTTGTGTGACGCGCCTACGCATTGCGGTGCCTATGCATGCGCAGTTCTGACCTGATCGCAGCACTGCAAAAAACACTAGCGAGTAATGAGGTCTGAATCATCCCCACAGTCCTTAGATGCCACCATCAGTCACACCATGAAAACATAGAATGTGACGGCAGATAAGAACCATTAGGACCATCTAGTCTGCCCATGTACATACACACATTTACACACTAGGGTTAATTTTCATTTCTTTTAGTCAGGAGCCAATTAACGTACCAGTATATTATAGGATTGCGGGAGGAAACCAAGGCAAGTACGGGGAGAATATACAAACTCCCCACAGTTAGAGCCATGGTGGGAATCGGACCCATGACCTCAGTGCTTTGAGGCAGTAATGCTAACCAATACACAATCCGTAATCACACCTGCCCTATGGAAGTTGCAAATTTACCATCTGAGTATTACCTCCAATAGTAATTTTTATTGGACTCAAGATATCCACCTGGTAAATCTCAGTCATGCTGGCTCACCAGATTTCCTAACAACGTAGATAACAAATCTGCATGCGTTCCACCACAGCGGAGCGCATAACTGGAAGTCCGCGCACATCCGGAGCTACTGGAACTTTCGGTCCTGCGCTCAATCCAGCTGAAATGCACGGCACTATGCCTCCAGAGCGCTGTGTTCCCACATTTCTGGCTTGCGTTTTACTTAGGTGGAACGCACAGCCCTCCCATGATTATAAGACCACCATATCGCCACCACAGGGCACAGCGTATTAAAACGTTCTGGAGCCAAGCAAACAGGGCCATATAACAGGGGCCTCAAATATATATTAAACTAATTAAAGTCATATACAGTGATTTAAAATCAATTGATATATATATATATATATATATATATGTGTGTGTACATTTATTTTGTATATGTGTGTGTATGTATGTATATATACATACATATATATACACACATATACATATATATAGTATATATATATGTGTGCACAGTATAATATATATGTATACATATATTTTATATATGTGTGTGTGTAATTGTATATGTGTATATATATATATATAATATATACATATATTTTAAATATATATTATATATATATACATACACACACACCATATATTAAGGTCAGTGCCTAAATTGTCTTTATTTTACCAGCTTTGCAGCAGCCAGCAGGAGTACACCCCTCCTCAGGAGGATCCTACTCAGAGGTTGTCACTATGCAGCACGATCAGCAGCATCTGCTGTTGCTTCCTTCACATCGCGTGCGGTGGTGCCGGGGCGGCGCTCTCCGACGTCACGCGTCCTGACGTCCCTGCGTATGCGTCGCAAAGGAGGCGGAGGAGCATGTGAAGTGACCGCGAGTCTTCCATTGCGGCTATGTGGGGGGACGTTTATAATGCTGGTGCTGACGGAGGGTGTGAAGCGGGGTCGCGACCGGGGGGGCGGGGCCTTGGACGGACTTTGGCATGCTGCTGTAGCAGGAAAAAAATGTTTTCCTCTCTACAGCAGCAACATACCAGAAGCTGTGGGCCTATTTTGATGGGGGGCTTGGAGCTGCAGCTCCATCCGCCCCATTGTTAATCCGGCCCTGGTCCTGGGCCATATGAACACTTATATATTGTAAAGAATGACAATGGAAGTCTGCTGGGATTAGAAATGTGCAGCAGACACTTTTCGTTTTTGTGTTTTGATTTTGGATCTGGATCCCTGCTCATGTTTTAGATCTGGATTGGTTTTGCCAAAATAACACTTTTGGGTTTTGGTTTTGGATCTGGATGATTTTTGAAAAATACATAAAAACAGCTAAAATCACAGAATTTGGGGGTACTTTTGATCCTACGGTATTATTAACCTCAATAACATTCATTTCCACTCATTTCCAGTCTATTCTGAACACTCACAATATTGTTTTTAGGCTAAAAAGGTTGCACCAAAGTCGCTGGATGACTAAGCTAAGTGACAGAAGTGGGCGTCACACACACCTGGCCCATCTAGGAGTGGCACTGCAGTGGCAGACAGGATGGCACTTTTAAAAACTAGGACCCAAAGAGCAAATAATGCAAAGAAAAAAAAAAGAGGTGGAAGATGGAATTGTCCTTAGGCCCTCCCACTCACCCATATGTTGTATAAACAGGACATGCAGACTTTAACAAACTAATCATTTCAGCAACAGGGTCTGCCACACGACTGTGGCTGAAATTATTGGTTTGTTTGGGCTCCCACAAAAAAGAAGCTGTTAATCTCCTCACCAAAAGAGAAGTAATTAATCTTTTTTGCACAAACTGGCTCTAAAAAGGCAAGATGTCGTCCTCATCCTCCAATTCCTTACCCCTTTCAATGTGTACATCCTCATCCTCACTGAGCATTAATTCATCCCCACTGGAATCCACTATCATAGGTCCCTGTGTACTTTATGGGGGCAATTGCTGGTAAAGATTTTACTGGAGGAATTTACAATTAATTTTGATGAACATCATCTTCTCCACATTTTGTGGAAGTAACCTCCTACACCCATCGCTGGCAAGGTTACCGGCTGCAATAAACACTCTTTCAGAGTACACACTGGAGGGGGGGCAACTTAGGTAAAATAAAGCCAGTTTGTGCAAGGACCTCCAAATTGCCTCTTATTCCTGCCAGTATACATACGGACTGTCTGACATGCTTAATTGGATGCTGTGACCCATATAATCCACCACCATTCTCTCAATGGTGACAGCATCATATGCAGTGACAGTAGACATGTCAATAAGTGTTGGGAGCTCCTTCAGTCTGGACCAGATATCAACACTTGCTCCTGACTGCCCTGCATTCCTGCCAGTGGGTGGAATAGGAACTTTTATTCTTTTCCTTGCAGCCCCGGTTGCGGGAGAAAATGAAGGAGGATGGGTCACGTTAAACTTGAGTTGACAATTTTCTCACCAGCAGGTCTTTGAACATCTGCAGACTTGTGTCTGATGGAAAGAGAGATACAACGTAGGCTTTAAACCTGGGATCGAGCACAGTGGCCAAAATCTAGTGCTCTGATTTCAACAGTTTGACCACCCTTAAAACCTAGGAAAGTGAATGAAGGGCTCCACCCACAAGTCCCACATATTGGAATCGCTCCATCTTAGCTTCTCCTTCAATTTCTCAAGCTGCTTCTGCAAAAGCCTGATGAGGGGAATGACCTGACTCAAGCTGGCAGTGTCTGAACTGACTTCACGTGTGGCAAGTTCAAAGGGTTGGAGAACCTTGCACAACACGGAAATCATTCTCCACTGCGATTGAGTCAGGTGCATTTCCCCTCTTTTGCCTATATCATAGTGGATGTATAGGCTTGAATGGTCTTTTGCTGCTCCTCCATCCTCTGAAGCACATAATGTTGAATTCCACCTCGTTACCACCTCTTGCTTCAGGTTATGGCAGGGCAGGTTCAGGAGTGTATGCTGGTGCTCCAGTCTTTGGCACGCAGTCGCTGAATGTCGAAAGTGGGATGCAATTTTTTGGCCCACCGACAGCATCTCCTGCATGCCCCTGTCATTTTTTAAAAAATTCTGTCCCACCAAATTAATTGTTTGTGCAAAACATGCGTGTGCTGGAATTTGCCCAGATGTAATGCACGCACAATATTGGTGGCATTGTCAGATATCACAAATCTCCAGGAGAGTCTAAGTGGGGTAAGCCAATGTGCAATGATATCCGTCTGTTTTTATTAGACATTGTCAGCAGTGTGCCTCTTACGGAAACTGGTGATACACAGAGTTGCTTGCCTAGGAATGAGTTGGCGTTTGTGAGGTGCTGCTACTGGTGCCACTGCTGTTGTTACTGCTGTAGTCCTTAGTTTGCCCTGCTCCACTTGTCCACATGTCTATGGTTAAGTGGACAGTGGGTACAACTGCATTTTTCAGGACACTGAGGACACTTTTTTTAATGTCCCTATAAAGTCCGGGAATCGGTTGCCCAGTGAAGTGGATTCTAGACAGGATTTGGTACAGGGGACACAGAACGTCCATCAACTTTCTAAATCCCACTGTACTAATGGTGGATACTGGACACAAATCTAACACAAGCATAGTTGTTATTGCCTCAGTAATTCACTTTACAACAGGGTGACTGCTGTCATATTTCATCTTCCTCACAAAGGACTGTTGGAAAGTCAATTGCTTAGTTGAAGTACAAGTGGTCTTCCAACTTCCTCTCTGGGATGACGATCGACTCCCAGCAGTAAAAACAGCAGTGGCAGCATCAGAAGTAGGCGTACCACTCAAGAATCCTTCAGAAGGACTCCCGGTTAGGAGAGGACTCGTCAGTTATACCAGTGACATGGCCTGCAGGACTACTGACGTTCCTGACTGAGGAGGAAATTGACATTAATGGAGTTGGTGATGTGGCTTGCAGGAGCTTGGGTACAAGAGGAAGAAGGGATTTAGGTGTCAGTGGACTGCTTATGCTCTTACCCAAAGTTTCTGTACTTGGCAATGACTTATGATGAATGTGCTGCAGGTGACGTATAAGGGAGGATGTTCCTAAGTGGTTAATGTCCTTACCCCTACTTACTATGGATTGACAAAGGCAACACATGGCTTGACATCTGTTGTCCGGATTTGTGGAGAAATAATTTCACACCGAAAAGGGTGTTTTTTCTGTATTTTGCCCTGACATGACAATGGGCTTTCTCATCTCATGGACAACAACGGTCTCCACTGGTGCCTTATTCAAGCAAACCACATCACCATCAAAATCCTTATTGTCAACTTCCTCTTTAGTGCCAGCTACACCAATATCCTCCTCATCCTGGTGTACATCTACAGTGACATCCTCAATCTCAATATCAGCAATTGGACTGGCGGTGCTCTTCCCCGCACTTGCAGAGGGCGTGCAAATTGTGGTAGGAGCCTCCTTTTTCCAGTCTTTTCCAGTCTTGGGAAGGTCAGGCCTAGACATCGCAACTGCGAACACATTTGGACTCTGCTTGGGGATTTGTGATATCTCTGAATGCACAATTGTTTTTTCTTGTACTTTAACAAGCTTAATTTTTGTAATTTTCAAGAAGGAGGAGGGCTTTCATCCTCATGAAAAGCTGAGCCACCAGTCATGAACAAAGGCCAAGGCCTTAGCCTTTCCATGCCACTTGTGTCATTAATGGCATATTGGTAATTTTACATTTCTCATCAGATAATTTTTTCTTCTTCTGATTATTAATTTTTGCTTCTTGGATTTTACATGCCCACTATGACATTCGGCATAGGACTTAACAAACGACGTTGATGGAATTGCATTGTCAATGTCATGACCGGTGGCTTCAGCTGCTTTAGCACTAGTACAAGGAACTGGAAGTGTTCCTGTTCTTCCACTATATTTTATCCAAATTGTTGTTCTCCATTTCACGGACAGCACCCCTTTTATTATTAGAGCATACAGTACCAGTGTGCTTTTATTTTAACAACAGAAGCACCATTGAATTTTTACAGCTTACAAGACTGGGCCAGCACCTCTGAATTTTTACAACATACAGGACCAGTGAACTTCTATTTTAACAACAGCACCCCTGATTTTTTACAGCACACAGGGCCAGTGTGCTTTTATTTTAACAACTACACCCCTGAATATTTACAGCATACAGGGCCAGTGTGGTTTTATTTTAACAAAAGCACCCTTGAATGTTTACAGCATACAAGACTGGGCCAGCACCTCTGAATTTTTACAGCATACAGGATCAGTGTAATTTTATTTTAACAACAGCACCCCTGAATTTTCACAGCATACAGGGCCAGTGTGCTTTTATTTTAACAACTGCACCCTTGAATTTTTACAGCATACAGGGACAGTGTGGTTTAATTTTACCAAAAGCACCCATTAATTTTTATAGCATATAGGGCCAGTGTGGTTTTATTTTATCAAAAGCACCCCTGAATTTTTACAGTGTACAAGACTGGGCCAGCACCCATGTATTTTTCATACAGGACCAGTATGCTTTAATTTTAGCAACAGCACTTCTGAATTTTTACAGTTTACAGGGCCAGTATAATATTAATTTAACAAAAGCACCCCTGTATTTTCACAGCATACAGGACCAATGTGCTTTTATTTTAACAATTGCACCATGAATTTTTACAGCATACAGGACCAGTATACTTTTATTTTAACAGAAGCATCCCCAGAATTTTTACAGCATACAGGGCCAGTGTGCTTTTATTTTAAAAACTGCAAACCTACATTTCTACAGCATACAAGACTGGGCCAGCACACCTGTATTTTTACAGCATACAGGACCAGTGTGCTTTTATTTGAACAGCACCTCTGATTTTTTACAGCTTACAGGACCAGTGTGCTTTTATTTTACAGACCCACCCCTGAATTTTTACAGCATTCAAGACTGGGCCGGCACCCCTGTATTTATACAGCACATAGGACCAGTGTACTTTTATTTTAACAACTGCACCCCTGAATTTTTACAGCATACAGGACCAGTGCGCTTTTATTTAACAACAAAAGCACACCTGAATGTTTACAGCATACAAGATTGGTCCAGCACCCCTGTATTTTCACAGCATACAGGATTAGTGTGCTTTTATTTTAACAACAGCACCCTTGAATTTTTATAGCATATAGGAGGACAGTGCCCCTGCCACCTATACAACACAGTGACAGCCAGGACAGCAACACCCATGTACAGCTGCAGCACCCCTAACAACACATGAAACACCAGTGACAGCCAGGACAGCACTCCTAACAGCACAGGTACACCACAGTGACAGGAGCAGCACCCCTACAGAGCACACACTGACCCCACCTGTCACCATCACCCACAGAGAGACAAAGGCATGTCTCCCTCACCCTCCAAGGCCGGAGTGAAAATGGAGGTGATGTGCGGGTGTTTATATGGAATCCAAAACCCACAAGAGTCCAATGTTTTGCATCGTTCTAGTTTCCATGTATGGTGGGAAGTCCTGAGCCAGGCTCAGAGCCTGGCTTGGAACATGAAGTTCGAGGGGTGTTCGGTTCTCTGGGAACTGACCCACTCATCTCTAGCTGGGATATGTTTATTGTATATTGCTAATCACTGCGTGTAGTGTTTTTTATGCTTGACCCATATGCCTTGTCTTGCAAATTTGTCTACTGTGCTTTAGCTTCAATAAAAGTTTGCAAAAAATAAATAAATATATATATATATATATATATATATTATACATATATTATATATTATACATATTAGTCCAATGATCTATGCAGGTGCACCTTGAATTTTTTTTGACAACAGAATAAACAAATGTTGTGACTATTTTGAATGTTCAATGATTTAATACATTTTTAAACTGAATTGCTTATCTCATTTTAGCACTGATTTGAGTCAAACAGACCCAAGTTCACTTTAAAACTGAAGATTATGCCAGAATAGCTGAACAACATGTAGCAATTATTAACAGATAGGGCGGTATCCTATTAGCCATGGTCATTTACTGCAGCTAATTACTTCCCGGGGGCTATCCAATTATCCCCCGTGCTGGCACTTATCGGGGATTTGCCAAATACACCACAAGCTTACATTTTTTATGCGATCATGACTGCAAAAACACCTAGGTCCATGACTTTTTATGGATCCGATTTGTTTAAACCCCAAATTATTTTTGGGGGGTTTTAAAATACTGGGGCTAATTGGAAATCCCCCCCAAAAATTGTAGCAAATAAAATAACACTAAAAACCGCATTTTTTTTACACCTGAAAAAATGTCAGGACTAATTTGATACCCCCACAGTATTATAAAAAAGAATGGAGCTAAATTAGTTAAAAATAACAGTATTGAACAAATTTGTGGAATATGTTAGTACTAGATGACTGTCCAGGAGAGATTATATAGGTGTGGTATGAGTTGCCGGTGCCCAGGTCCCCAGCGACCAGCATACCGGCTCCAGGATCCTGACTGCCAGCTTGCTGATAGAGGGGCAAGCGAAAATGAGCCCCTTGCGGTCTCGATGCACTCACCACGCTGTGGACACTAAGCTAAGCATGCCACACTATCTATTCTCCCGCCAGGGGGTTTGTGGACCCCCAAGAGGGAGAAAAGGTGTCAGTATGCTGGTTGTCGGGATTCCTGCACCGATATACTGTGCGCCGGGATCTCAACAACCGGTATACTGAATACCACCCTATTATATAGTAGGACCAGGCAAATACTGTTAGAAAGTGCATCCAGCAAGGCCACTTTTTTGCTTCTTATCTCCACATAATCACAATTTTTTTCACACGTTCAATACTATTTACTCAATATACAAGCAATTGTTTATTGCTATACTTTAACACTGTTTACTAAATTTTCATTATTTCACTTGTACGGGCAGCAGGATTACAATAGGAGGACTGCAACCCGACACATAAACTAGGTAATCAGTAAAGTGTAATCTCACCTGCATCTGTATGCCTAAATAGCCTTACAAACAGGCATACTCATGATTGTGAATAAAGCAAAAATGTAATAATTGGAGGTCTATAATCGGAAATACTTTGTACACTATCACTGTTCAGGTACATGTAAACTGTATACCAATACAGAATCATCAACAAGCATTTAACATATAAAATAAAATAAAAGAGAAGAGAAGAAAACATACAGAAATGCAGATAAATATATGAAATTGAATCTACAGTATGTCCTTAATTCATCTGGGGGTCGAGCTTTTAGTCATGCGGCTCCGACTCTATGGAACTCACTTCCACGCACAGTGCGAGAGGCCCCAACTATAGAATCCTTCAAAAGTAGACTCAAGACTTTCCTGTTTACTCAAGCATTTCCATAGTGTCCCTTTTAGTATCTTCATGCTTCTGTATTTTATGAAAATGTACTTCATTATTTTCTGTACTATATTATGCTATGTATCTGTTAAGCGCCTTGAGTCCTATTGGAGAAAGAGCGCTATATAAATAAAATTATTATTATTATAATTATTATATGAATTGTCCTTCAGAGGGCAGTGTCCTGCAGCTCTAAATTAGATATGTTAAGGTTAAATGTCACAGTGCATTGATTCCTATGTTTTGATTCAACTGGTAGTATCACTTTTCTCAGGTGATCCTAAGAGGTTTAAGGCACCGGGGGTCAAATAAAAAGAAAAAATACTTTTGGAGATCTAAACTTGAAGATGCCACTGCGAAGTGCAACAGGATGAGGAGGAAATTTGTGTAGCTGACACCAGCTCTAATGAGGATATTGATGAAGAAGGTAAGGATGCTATATGTGTAAATAAGGCACCAGTGGAAGCAGTCCTTGTCTGTGATAAGAAGATGGCCATTGTCATGCCTGGTATAAGACCAAAAAATCCACCTGTTATGTGTGGAGTTATTTTTTCCCAAATCCTGAGAACACTTGTCTAGTCATCTGTAGCATTTGCAAAGCCAGAGTAAGTAGAGGTAGGGACCTTATCCAACTAGGAACCATCTTCCTGTTACATAATTTACAGCTAGTTCATGGAAAGTTTCTAGAAGCAAGCTAACAAAATCAGTCCTGCATAAGCTGCCTACATTCTCTCAGCTAGATACCAGCCCCTGCAAGCTCCACTGCCAACATCGTCAACTTCAATATCCTCATTAATTATTGGAGATAGTCCTGCATCCAGGATAAGGCTAGGTGACTCCTCCCCTATCCAGGATTCCTTAGAAGTATCCTGAAGCAATAGTCCTGCAGTTGCTGGGGCTGGAGCTATAAACCAGAAGGGTACCAAGAAGTCTACCAGTATTTTCAAACAACAATTAAATGTTAATCAGGAGGCAATTATGACAGCTGTCAACAAGTCACACAGCGTATCACTGATGCTATGATGGTTATGTTGCTATTAGATCTGTGTCCAATATTTGCCAATAATGCAGCAAATTTTAGACAGCTATTTGATATCCTGTGTCTCCGCTGCCAAATTCCATCCTGGTTCCATTTTACCAGACGAGGAATTCCTTGGCTGTACCAGGACATTAAAAGAACACACTCATTTTTGGGCTAAAATTTTTTATAGTACCCAATGTCCACTTAACCACAGATATGTGGACAAGTGGAACTGGCAAACTAAAGATTATATGACTGTGATAGCCCACTGGGTGGGTGATTTGCCTTCAGCAGCAAGAACAGCAGCACCACCTAACAAACAACTCCAGATCATTCAGAGATAGGCTACTCTCTGTATCGCCAGATTAAAGACATGCTGTAAAAATCTAAGGGAAGTCATAGCAAAATGACTAACCCCACTTGGACTCCTTTCGGATAATTTCACAATTATTATGACAGTATTACAGCAGGGTGAATTCGAACATGTCCCATGTTTTGCTCATGTAATCAACTTGGTGGTAAAGAGTTTTTAAGAAATGACAGGGGCATGCAGGAGATGCTGTTTGTGGCCCTCCAAAAATTGGACATTTTTGTCATTCAGCAGCTGCATCTAGGGGAACAGTTCAATTTGCCATGCTACCAACTGAAGCAAGAGGTAGTAACGAGGTGGAATTCCAGCAGATAGAAGAACAGCAAAAAGACACCCAAAGCTACAAACAAGCCATGAAATTGGGAGAGGAGGGGAAAAGTACTTTACTGCAGGGCAGTGCAGAATACTTTCTGTGTTGTGCAAGATGCTGAACCCATTTAAAATAGTCACATGTGAAGTGAGTTCACACACTGCCAGCTCATAAGTCAGGTTAAGGTTGAAGGAGGAGATAAAAAGAAGCGATCCCATTAAGTATGTTGGACTAATAGATCAAGTCCTTTATTCATTTCATCAGGATCCAGGGGCTGTCAATATCTTGAAATTGATCACTGCATTTTGGCAACAGTGCTTTGTGTCTTTCCAACTTACCAAGATTAAGAAATGCAAAGAGCCCCAGGTGAGCAAGTCGGCAGCTAGAGTGGCACTTAAAAACTGCTGCCAGGAACAAAACAGATTCTTCCCATTAGAACCAGTGGTATATAGTAGAGATGTGCACCGGAAATTTTTTGTGTTTTGGTTTTGGATTCAGTTCCGCGGCCGTGTTTTGGATTCGGACGCGTTTTGGCAAAACCTCCTTGAAAATTTTTTGTCGGATTCGGGAGTGTTTTGGATTCGGGTGTTTTTTTTCAAAACCCCCTCAAAAACAGCTTAAATCATAGAATTTGGGGGTAATTTTGATCCTATAGTATTATTAACCTCAATAACCACAATTTCTTCTCATTTCCAGTCTATTCTGAACACCTCACACCTCACAATACTATTTTTAGTCCTAAAATTTGCACCGAGGTCGCTGGATGACTAAGCTAAGCGACCCAACAGGGCAGCACAAACACCTGGCCCATCTAGGAATGGCACTGCAGTGTCAGTCAGGATGGCACTTAAACAAATTGGCCCCATACAGCACATGATGCAAAGAAAAGAGAAAAAGAGGTGCACTGTGGTCGCTGGATGGCTAAGCTAAGCGACACAAACACCTCAATATCACAGGAATTATTCATTCTAATCAATGGTATTATTGGTCCAAATCAATGGAAGAAAATGACAAAATCACTGGAATTATTAATTCTAATCAATGGTATAATTGGTCCAAATCACTGGAAGAAAATGACAAAATCACTGGAATTATTTGGCGAGATCACTGTAATTAATAATTATAAATCACTGATATTAATTGGTAAAATCGCCTGTCTAGTGAAGTGGAATCTAGATGGGATTTTGTACCGGGGACACAATAACTTCATCAATTGTCTAAATCCCACTGCACTAATGGCGGAAAACGGGCACACGTCTAACAGCGCACTGATTATACTGAGAACAGATTATACTGATCACTGATGATACTACGGAGAACTGACACTGAGCAGCGAGAACAGCATTGGACTATTGTACTGTAGTTTACTGGTCACCACAATGCAGCACTGACACTGAGCACAGATATTAAGCACTTATCAGGATACTAGAAGTGACACAGAGCTGCAAGATACAGCAATGGCCTACAGTACTGTACTACTATAATTATATACTGGTGGTCCCCACAATGCAGCACACTGAGCACAGATATCACCAGGTGTATCTCACACATCGCTCAGTACAGATTACAGGATGTATAATCACCAGGTGTATTTCACACATAGCTCAGTACAGATTACAGGATGTATAATCACCAGGTGTATCTCACACATCATACAGTACAGTATATAGGGTGTATAATTAATTACCAGGTGCATCACACACATCGCAGAGCACAGTATATAGGGTATATAATCCCCAGGTGTATCTCACACATCACACAGTACAGTATATCGGGTGTATAATCCCAAGGTGTATCTCACACATCGCTCAGTACAGTATACAGGGTGTATAATCACCAGGTCTATCACAAACGTTGCACAGTACAGTATACAGGGTGTTTAATCCCCAGGTGTATCTCACACATCGCTCAGTACAGATTACAGGATGTATAAAATCACCAGGTGTATAACACACATCGCACAGTACAGTATACATACTGGTCACAACAATGCAGCAGATATTGAGCACTGATCAAGATACTAGAAGTGACACAGAGCTGCAAGATACAGCAATGGCCTACTGTACTGTACTATATGTATACTGTTGGTCACCAAAATGCTGCACTGTCCTACTATACTGTATACTGCTCACAATAATGCAGCACAGAGATAGTATACTTGACACAGAGCTGCAAGATACAGCAATGGCCTACTGTACTGTACTATATGTATACTGCTGGTCACCAAAATGCTGCACTGTCCTACTATATACTGCTCACAATAATTCAGCACAGAGATAGTATACTTGACACAGAGCTGCAAGATACAGCAATGGCCTACTGTACTGTACTATATGTATACTGCTGGTCACCAAAATGCTGCACTGTCCTACTATATACTGCTCACAATAATGCAGCACAGAGATAGTATACTTGACACAGAGCAGCAAGATACAGCAATGGCCTACTGTACTGTACTATATGTATACTGCTAGTCACCAAAATGCTGCACTGTCCTACTATATACTGCTCACAATAATTCAGCACAGAGATAGTATACTTGACACAGAGCTGCAAGATACAGCAATGGCCTACTGTACTGTACTATATGTATACTGCTGGTCACCAAAATGCTGCACTGTCCTACTATATACTGCTCACAATAATGCAGCACAGAGATAGTATACTTGACACAGAGCTGCAAGATACAGCAATGGCCTACTGTACTGTACTACTATAATTATATACTGGTGGTCCCCAGTCCCCACAATGCAGCACACCGAGCACAGATATTTGCAGCACACTGAGCACAGATATGGAGCGTTTTCAGGCAAAAAGCGTAGATATTTTCAGCTCACTGAGCACAGATATTTGCAGCACACTGAGCACAGATATTTGCAGCACACTGAGCACAGATTACGGAGCTTTTCAGGGAGAGAATGCAGCCACGTCCTCTCCGTTCAATCTCCAATGCACGAGTGAAAATGGCGGCGACGCGCGGCTCTTTATATAGAATACAAATCTCGTGAGAATCCGACAGCGGAATGATGACATTCGGGCGCATTCGGGTTAACCGAGCAAGGCGGGAAGATCCGAGGCTGCCTCGGAACAGTGTAAAATAAGTGAAGTTCGGGGGGATTCGGATCTCGGAGAACCGAACCCGCTCATCTCTAGTATATAGTTAAGTTATATTGTTTATTTGTTTGTACTGTCTGCAGCGCTTTATCCTTTTGCACTGTGTTCACATGTATTTATAAGCCCTGTGATTCCAAGCAGTAATCTGTTATCTGCAAGTTAAAAAAACCCATAAAAATAAAAATACATTAATGTTCTATTGTTTGTACTATTTAGTGCACTGTACCCTAGTGTGCTTTCTTCACATGCTTCTGACCCTGTGATTCACACAGTTTGAAAGGTGCTACAAGCTAAAAAATATATATAAAAATATAGTAAAGATCTATTGTTTGAACTATTTGGTACGGTGTACCCTAGTGTACTTTCTTCACATGCATCTAACCCTGTGATTTACACAATTTGAAAGGTGCTGCAAGTTATAAAAAATATGTTATTAAGTTATATTGTTTGTACTATTTGGTGCGCTGTACCCTAGTGTGCTTTTTTTCATGTGCATCTAACCATGTGATTCACACACTTAAAATGGATATCAATCAGTTTAGAGAAAACCAACCTGCTGCCACCAGTCATAATGATGACAATAATCCAGCATCTACAGTCGGTGCTCAAGGACAAAGCGGATCTAAGTCAGGGCATCTAAAATCAAAAACCCAATATACAGTGGTAAAGAAAAAAACACCACTTATAAATGGAAGGTTTGGTGCAGAAAAACATAAAATTGTCGACATGCAATTCACCACACGCATTGGCAAGGAAAGGCTCAAACCTTATCCTTTATTTTTGAGCAATGGTTTTGCACCTGTCAGTGAGGCATCTTCTTCTCTGATACCTCTGATGATGCTTTAGACTCAGAGTCTAGAAGAGGTATAAAGAAAGCTGAAAACAACTATTCAATAAAACAAACTGTGCAATCAGAAACAGAAATGTCACATATACCTGAGGAGAGTCTGTGTATTCCTGAGTGCTATGTGAGTGCTATGTGTGAGTCTGACCTTTCTGATACTGTACTCGCAGAGAAGCTTCCTTCCACCATTTCTGCTCCCTCTGTATATGTGGGGATGAGATGCATAAGTATTGCTGATGACATTTAAATTGAGGATGCCACTGTGGAATTGCAAGAAGATGTGGGGGAGATATGTGTAGGTGATACTGGCACTAAAGAGTCTGTTGAGGATGAGGATGTTTTTTGTGTTAGTCCAGCATCTCTTGGCCATGATAAGAAGAAGGCCATCAAATCCACCTCTTTTGTGTGGAATTATTTTTACCCAAATCCTGACAACTTTTGTCAAGCCTTTGTGGAGCTACATTAAGTCGAGGTAGGGACATTAAGCATCTAGGAACCTCCACACTATTACCTCATATGCAGAAAGTTTATGACAAATATTTGATAACATCCACAACTGGTGCTAAAAAAAAATAATAGCAAACAGTCCAGCATCAGCTAGCTCCCTTCTTTCTACTAGATCCCAGCACCTGCAATCTCCACCACCAACACCTTCATCCTCAATATGCTCATTAATGATCAGAGATAGTCCTGCAACCAATAAGTCAACATTAGTTGACTCCTCTTCTTTCCAGGATTCCTCAGAAGAATCCTTGACTATGCATGATGCTGTTGCTGGTGGTGGATCTTCATCCCAGAAGTGGACCAAGAAAACTGTTAGTATTTGTTCAACAAAACAATTGACTGTAAAACAATCCTTTGCAAGGGGGAGCAAGTATGAAAGTTCTCACCCAGTCGCACAGCAGATGACTGATGCCATGACTGCTATGCTAGTATTAGATCTGCATCCAATATCCACCATTAATGCAGTGGGTTTTACACAGTTAATTGAGGTTCTGTGTCCCCGGTACCAAATTCCATCTTGGTTCTTTTTTACCCAAAAAGCCATACCTCGGCTGTACCAGAATGTTAAAAATAAAATCGAATGATTGCCCTACAAAATGCCATTGTACCAACTGTCCACTTAACCACAGATATGTGGACAAGCGGTAGTGGGCAAACTAAGGAATACATGAATGCGACAGGCCACTTGGTGGGGGAATCACCTTCATCATCATCAGCAGAAGTATTATCTGACAAATACCAGCTCATTCAGAGGCAGGCTAGTCTGTGTATCACCGGCTTCACTGATATGCATACCGCTGATAACCTCTTTGAAAAATTGAGGGATGCCATAACAACATGACTAACCCAATTTGGACTCAGGAGACAGGGGCGTGCAGTAGATGCTGTCTGTGGCCTGAAAGATTTCAGGACATTTTCGGCATTCAGCAACAGCATGCAGGAGATTGCAGCACCTGCAAGAACAGTTCAATTTGCCCTGTAATCAACTGAAGCAAAAGGCAGTAATAAGGTGGAACTCCACCCTTTATATGCTTCAGCAGATGGAGGAACAGCAAAAAGCCATCCATAGCTATACAACAATTCATGAATTTGGGAGAGGAGGGGGAATGTACCTTAGCCCAGTGCAGTGAAGAGTACTTTCTGTCTTGTGCAAGGTGTTCAAACAGGTGATTCCCCTAATTAGGCTTTTGGAAAATCAGCTGGAGAAATTCAAGGAGGAGATTAAACAAAGTGAATCCGCAAAGTATGCCGGATTTGTAAAGCAAATCCTTGATTTTGCTTCTCCAGGATCCAAGGATTGCCAATACCTTGAAATCATACCGTACTTGATCCTAGGTTTAAGTCGAATGCTGTGTGTTTCTTTCCAACTGACACAGATCTTAAGAGATGCAAAGAGCTCCTGGTGAGCAAGTTGGCAGCTCAAGTGAAATATGGCACTACACCGTCTCATTCAGTTTCTTCAGCAGCAGCCAGGAAAAAACTCACCTTTTCCAAAAGACCTAGTGGTGATGCAGATAAGTCAACACAACATTTTGACATCTGGTTGGGTATAAATGAAATGCCCAGCATTTGTGACACTTCTACCAAACTTCATCTGATACAGTCACCATCCAAAGAATGGTGGAAGATTATTTTCATGAAACCATAAAAATTGTCATGTCACAGAGTACCTTTGAGTACTGGAAGGAAAAAAAGGCAGTTTGGAGGCCCTTGTACAAACTGGCTTTGTATTACTTAAGGAGAGAGTTTTCAGCACAGCTAGGAACCTTTACAGAGATTTTCGTAGGAGGCTACTTCCTTAAAATGTGGAAAAGATGATGTTCATCAAAATTAACTGGAAATTCCATGAGGAAGACCTTTCCTAGCAATTACGTCAAAGTACAGAGACTTCTGTAATGGTGGATTCCAGTGCTGATGACTAAATATTGTGTGAGGAGGATGTACACACTGATGAGGGTGAGGATGAGGATGGCAATGATGATTACATCTAGCTGCTGTAGAGCTATTGCTAACTATTGCTATTGCTTACCGATTGGTAACTTGTTTTGTGGGGACCCAAACAAATCAAGCACTTCAGCCACAAAAGCTGCAGTCCCTGTTGCTGGAGTGCTTTGTTTGTTAAACTGTGCATGTCCTTTTTAATATCCAACATAAGGGTGAGTGGGAAGGGCCCAAGTACAATTCCTTCTTGCACCACCATTCATTTCTCCCACTGCTGTGTGTCAGTGTTTCATAGATATGCTATAAACTGTTGTGTGTTTGTGCCGCTGCTCTGTTGCTTAGTAAACTAGCTAACTCACTGCAGACTTTGGCCTAAATTGGATGAAAACAACATTGTGAGCAGTAAGGTGGTCAAAATTGCCTGCAAATAACTGGAAATTAATGTTATTGAGGTTAATAATACTCTAGGGACAAAAAAGGCCCAAATTATGTGATTTTAGATTTTTGTCAAATTAAAAAAAAAATCAAAATCAAAATCTGAAGCCAGTCAGGGCGGTTTGAAAAACCCAAATCCAAATCCATATCTGGCGGACAAATCAGAACCAAATCCAAATCCAATTCCTGCAAAAATGGCTTGATGCACATCCCTAGTTAAACTGTGCATGACCTTTTTAATATCCAACATAAGGGTGGTTGGGAGAGTCCAATGACAATTTAATTTTGTACCACTTTGCTGTGTGGCAAAGTTTCATAGATGTGCTAAAAATTGGCCATGTGTTTGTGTTCTGTTTCCTACTAACCAGCCATCTTGCTATAGCCTTTGTCCAAAAACTGGATGAGTACTATACTGTGAGCTGTGAGGTGGTCAAAATTGACTGTAAATGTCTATAAATGGCTGTTATTAAGGTTAATAATACAGTAATAACAACAAATTATGTGATTTCAGCTGTTTTTATCAATTTTTGAAGAAGAAGAAAAAAAATACAGATTTAAAACCAAAACCAAAATTTGTGAGGGCAGTTTTGGCAAAACCAAAACACAAAGTTAATACAGATCCAAAAAACAAAACACTGGGCTTGGTGCACATCCCCAATGATAAACGATAGCAGTTAAGGGAATACATAAATGATTTATTTATTTTTATGTTTATTTAGTGGTAGATTTAAATAATTGTATTAGCAAAAGTTATTTTATGAATATATGTATCTAATGTTACTTATGTTTATCCATTTTTCATGATTATGTCTATTTTAGTATAGGCAATATAAATATCCATAAATATGAAAAAAGATAAAAGTGGCAAGTGCTTGCGAGGTAGCATATTATAGAAACACATGGAGTTGACACAAGCAGCTTAAATAAAATCCTTACAGAAACTGTTTGCCCCTTAAATGTCTACAATCCATTTGATCAGTAAACTAGCAATACTTAGTGCAGCAACATCCTGCAAAAAATATTAATATCCAACGCTCATACACTGAGTATTATGCAGTGGCCATTTCCTCTTGACATCATCTGTATTTAGCAGATGGTGCTGTCATTTTAGTTATGTGCTTATGCTTTCATGCATGTACGAGCATATTTTAAAATGTACAAGTTCATGTATTATCTATGGGTTAAAAGCATGCAACACAAGCAAGACCATATCAGAGGAGTTAAACTTCTGTAAACAACTAGCAGCGGTTGTGTAAATGCTACTTTCTTGACATAAATAACAGAAACATATGGCTAGAGACAGGAAGTGGGTGATACCTGGATAGATGGATATCTTGTTCGACAAGTGGCTATTTATGTCATGATTCTAGCTGACAGAAAAAGAGGATGGGAAGAAAAATAATGACTTTTTCATGAAGTCTCTGACAATCTACATTTGACCACAAAGGCAAGGAAGGCACAGAGGGGATTAACAGTGCCCAGATCCTCTCCTCTTAAACAGATTTGTTAATTAAAATATGAGGAGAAGCTTGTACAGTGTATTGCTTTCTCTTGCAGACACAAACACTTGAGCTCCCTATTCACTATGTTTGCAGGAATGTGTGATTTGCGTTCTTCTCCAGTGCAGGATGTAGACATAATGGATACTTTTTTGTACTGTGTTTAATATTTGTCTGTAAAAATATAGTTTTTAAATTAGAGATGAGCGGGCAGGGATCTCAGAGATATGAGCCCACCTACACTTACCCAATCTGGGGGAATCCAGATCTGCTGCTTGGATCTCTCTGCCAATCAGACTACAGATCAAGACAAAATTCATCAGCCAGTATCTGATCTCTCGCAAATTTTAGATTCTATATAAGAACCCCACGGCAATGATTCTGGTACCGGTTCCACTTGTCCACGCTACTGTACACTCTGCTCAGCTGTGCTGCTCCTGTGTCCATACAAAACAGTGTCTGCTGCTGTGCTTTGCTCCATCCATACATTCCAGTGGATTTTCCTGTACTCAGTGCTGTGCTGTGTCCATCCACTCCTGTGCTCTCAATGTTGTCCTGTCTCCATCCGCTCTAGTGCTGCCAATGCACCTGTCCATTGTCCATCATCTCTAAATCTGCTGATGTACCTGTCCATGTCCATCTGCTCCAGTGCTGAAGATGTACATGTCCAGTGTCCATCTGCTCCAGTGCTGATGACACACTTGTACTGTCCAGTGTCCATCTGCTCCAGTGCTGATGATGTACATGTCCAGTGTCCATCTGCTCCAGTGCTGATGATGTACATGTCCAGTGTCCATCTGCTCCAGTGCTGACAATGCATCTGTCCAGTGCCCATCTTCTCCAGTGTTAAAATAGTCACGTTTAAAAAAAGTTTAAAAAAGTAAAAAAAGCAAGAAAAAACAAAGAAAAAGTTTAAACAAAAATGTAGAAATAGTTTAATTTTTCTTTATACTGTACCCACTGCGTATCCATAATGTTCAATAACTGTGGACTCCGCAAGCCATACCCCACTGTGTATCCATAACGTACAAGTACTGTGACTCCACAGGCATTGCCCCACTGTACAACCATAACATACAGTACAAGAACTATGAACTCTGCAGGCTATACCCCACTATCTATCCATAACATACAAGTACTGTGACTCTGCAGGCTGTACCCCCTGTGTGTACTGTGACTCCAAAGGCTATACTTCACTGTTGTATTGTATCTATAATGTACAAGTACTGTGGACTCAGATATACAATAATATACAGATGTAGCCATGCTCATCTTACTGAGATGCAGAATGCTGCAACATGGCTTGCTGCATGGCATGCTGGGCTGCGACTATTCGAACGTGTGAGTGGTGGGCCCAGGTGCAAAAATATAATTTGGGCCACCTTCCTTCACCCCAACCCAAGATCACAATATGCCACATGGCAGTGGATGACAGGGTCCCAGTGCAATGCACCTACTGCACCAATGGTAGTTCTGACTCTGTGTGGGAACAAAAAAATGCCCAATTTTTGTGATTTTAGCAGTTTTTATGATTTTTTTTTCAATTCCAGCTCCAAAACCAAAACCAAATCTAAGTATGAAGTTACTTAATACAGATCCAAAACCAAAACATGGGGTGCACCATACATCTCTATTATAAATTGTTTGTGTAAAGACAATGTGTGAATCTTCTTTTTTTCAGATTGAAAACTTCCCGGACTCTATGTCACTGCAGATAAAACTAGGGTGGCTATATTTTAAAAATAAAATCACGGGACCAATTTATGGAATCCTCCGGCACAGTCAACCCACACCATAGCCTATTATATGAACCTCATAATATGGGAATTTTATTGTTGTGAAGTCTCAATACAGGGTATACATAGAATTTGTTAATATTTGCACATTTAAAGTTCACAATTTATCCTGACTATATGCATTTTCATTAAAATGCATATAGTAAGGATACATGTCTACTGAACAAATGTCTGCTTCATGTATACTGAACAAATAGAGAAATATAAAAAAACAAAAACAAATTATGATATATATGTTACTCTTTTCTCACTTTTCATTATAGTTTTGAGTGCAAGGGACTCATCGTCCACTTTGATATGTTAAGTTAAAGAAGCCTGAGCATTACGTTTGTGTTTGTTTGAATTAATATTGTCCGGAATCTCAGACCTCACACCAAGGACAATTGACAATTGAACACACAGCACTGAACATTTACATTTCTTAATAAAAGGTTTTTAAGCAGAAATATAGAAAATTATGAAGGGTTCACAAACTTTCAAGCACCACTGTAATACAGAATTCAGTATGGTCTGTGTTGTTAACTTAATTTCACAGTGACAATTACTCTTTGTGTGTGTCACTGTGTTGGTGCACAGTCACAGCAGCAATAGACATGGATAAGAGGATTTCAGCTGCAGACACCATAAAAATGACTTCCCACAGCAGTACTAAACCTCAGAAACAGCACATACTGAGCAAAATCCCAAAGACCTGAATGGCCTCTTTGACTGATTCTGAAAATTAGGGGATACAACCCTGTAGCTACACAATCATGAAATCCTAAAGAACAACACAAATCATCCCCACCCAACCAATAATAAGAAAAGGAAGAAGACAAACACAGTAAGAAACAGATTCCTACATAGCAATATTGCAGAACCAGGATCCTTCAAACGGGGATCAACCAACCAGCAGTCAGCCATTCCAAGCCAAATGTGCAGCTACAATGTAAAACTCAACAGGGAAACTGGACATAATAATGCAGAACCACAAACAAAAAACAAGAGACCACAATTCATTTCGACTCAAGAAGCAACCAAGACTATGAATAACAGAAAGATAAGCCACTCCCCCACCACAGAACACAAAAACAACAAAAAATTACTAATGAGAGTGAATGGCCAGCCAAAAACAACAATGCGACTAACTTACCACTATGTCAAAATGCACAACCAGAATATACTATCCATTCACACACACAAACCCAAAACAGAGGGAACCTATAAGCTCCTCAAAATCAATCTTCAAAGTTACAGCAACACACTTGACATAGTCTAAAACTCAATGTATGCAGCTGGAAAACTAACAAAGCCAGCAAAACAAAAAAGTACCAACCAATATAGGAAAAAAAAAACATCTTGGAAAATGGCACCAAATAAATAAGAACTACAAGAACAATAAAAAATGACCAGAGAAATAAGTACTGATTTAAAAGAAAGAAATATATCACATGAGGTACAATGCAGGTAAATCAACATTGGGGACATAACTACCAAAAATAGGAGAGGGGGGAGAGAGATGAGGCCATGACACTTCTTGAGGTGGCCAACAAACCCAGGCAGGGAGGGTGACCACACAAGCTAAGTCCAGAAAGGCTGGATGTACAGAACAGACACTAGCAGAACCAAGTACAAACAACCTAAGTCAAAGTAACTGTGGCTTCTGATCAAAAAGAGGGAGAGAGGGGAGATGGGTGAGGACATGCCACTCCACCTTCTGAGTGTGGTTAGAAAGTGGAGTTGCTGGTCAAAGCACCAGGGCTTGGAATGGGGGTGACCTCAATAGCCATCAGTGTGTGACTGGTGAGTGTCAATAGAAACAGGGGGAGGGAGAGGGGTAGCCCCACCAGGAAGCAACAGGAGAGGTGATGTACACTGGCAGGCCAGGAATCTTCCAAAGTCAAACCCTGTGACAGCCAGAGGAGATTTCATCATCAAGTTGTGATTCCGCTGGACCTAACTGGGACATAAGCTAATGGTTGGGAGGACAAATGGAGGCACAGGGATGAAAGGAAAAGGAGCTACATATATTATCTTTGATAATCCAACCCACCTACCCAACCACTCAGCATCCTATTGGCTAACATCTATACATGTTAGAAATACTCCATAATTTTAACATACTACTTTACATGAATATAAACTAACATGTCACAATCATGAAACAATAAACCTGCACTAATCACACTGCAACTGACAACAATACTATACCATCTAATTTATTGTCCTCAGGCCTATCAAGCCTTACAACTGTTTTTGATCAGTAAGGGCAGAATTGTGGGTTCTCAGAAATCCCCACTTGAGTATGCCACTGTATACTGTGTTACTGTATGTATTTCTGTTCTATATAGAAGAATATTTATCCATCACTGGTGTCCTCTATTTGGACACTATTGCTTATACATGAAAGTTGATATATAGATTTACGAAATATTCTAAAAATGAAAAGTGTAGGTGTTGTCATAGCACACAATCAGATTCTAGCTGTAATTTCTCTAGAAAATGATAGACAAATTCTGATGGGTTGTATAGTAAACACCACCGCTTGTCTGTTTTAGAGGCTTTAGTAAATCTATTCCTAAGTGAAGATATAGGGTGGTATCCTATTAGCTCCAATGTTGTTTTCGTAGATCAAAACAGCTGGATATCATGATTAATGACCAATGGTCATTATCGCGGTATCCAATTAGAGGCCATTTTGATTGGCCAAAATTGTACCCGTGATCGCTTAAAAACACATCAGTGTTACAGCTGCTCCGGTAGCCCCTTATCGCTGATTATGCTTCAGGGTGCCTGAGACACACGAAGCATAATCCCTGATAAGTACCGAAATCGGGTGAATAGGATGACAGCCTTGGGCTAATAGTATAGCCACCAGTGATCCTATTAGCAGTGGTAAAGTACCGCTGCTAATAGGATACCGCCCTATTTAGCACAGACCACTGTACCACTGTTTAAAAGTCTCAGATCAGGCGTTATACTTTACTTCCATGTGGAACATTAGTTCTTGCATTAGTCTGTGCAGCCAGGAACACAATTGTATTCAGTGTTATTTGTTCTTTACATTTTTAATATTACGTTTATTTATCATCATTCAGTGCATTCATTGTAATCATTTTTAGTTCTGTTCAGTTTTTTTTTTTTTTGGTGGAAAATTACTGTTTGGAAATAAATGAGTTTTGGACTGCTTAAATTTCCACGGTGGCACAAAGGTTTATGGAGTGAAATGGTGGCATATACTGTATATAGGAGCTGAAGTTTTACAAGCAGAGGTGAGGAATTGGGAAATTGAAGGGATTCATAGCAAAGCACACAGTATGTGCACCAAAGTGTTTTGTTTTACTTAAATATCCTTTATGTAGCAGGATTATTTAAATGAGAAAAAGTTGGAGAGTACACACATTTTTAGTGTCAATTTTAAATTTTCAAAAGAATTAGAACTTTACACAAGGTCTAAACAAGTGTTATTCTATATTACTATTATTACCTACTGACCTGGCATGGTCGCATTCGATGTGACCACAGCCAGATGGGCTTTCGCTGACATGGTTGCATCCCATGTAACCATTGGCAACAGTGATTACAGAGAATATCCCCGATGGGCCAATGTCCACGTGGTTCCTGTTTTGTTTATTGACATATGAGGGGTGGTGCTGCCATGGTTGCATGGTATACCTCTGGTGGTGCCAATTTGGGGCCACTTCTTCAAATTTTTTCAGTGCCACCTTCAGTTCTCAATCAGTTCCTGCCCGACTTTCAAAGAAAGTACAATGGAATATCCTAGTGCTACAGAAATGTTAATAAATAAATGAATATAGAATGTTACAGCCAAGAATGCTAAAACCTCTTGGTGTCACTGGGCTTTTCAAACAGGAAATTTGAAACAAATTGTAATACCAAAAGCTATATTATACATATATTTTTACCCTGTGGGGGCCATTCTGTTTTATTGTTTTCAGTGGGGTCAATGTCTGTGTGTGTTTTTTTGTTTGTATGGCCAATGTGTAATATTTTTTTCTTGTGCAATGTTTTTCATCTGCGCTTGCATCTGAGTTACACCGAGCATGCATGCACCGTAATAGTACACCTTTGCAGTACAAAGTCAGACACATGCACCAAGAACTGTATTAGAAATGTGTTGGGTATTCTTGTGAGGTTACAGAGGGTTGGCTAATCAGATGCTATGTACCGTTGTGTGGGTGTGTTGCTAATAGTGGTTGCATATAGAGATGTTGAATTGCTCTATCATAGGGCTGGTAGAAGCAACCGATGATGGCATCTAAAGATGCACAAAGTATGATTGAAGCTTCTGTAGAAACTGCCAATGGGCATCTCAGTCCTTTCATATTTGGATGCATGGATTTACACCATAGAAGGGCATTGTAGCATCATTAGCATAACATCACAGATGCAACATGCAGCAAAAGACACAAGTCCGGCTGCAAATGCGTCCAACTCAGAATCAGACCTCATTAGGTTGAATCCCATCCCTCAACAGACCCCACCCCCACAAAAGTCCCAACCCCCATTAGGGCTGCTTCCACAAATTTCCCAGGATGCTTTTCCATCACAATCCACCACTGTTTATTACCACCGGGAGGTTTGGAGGTAATGCCAATGGGGAATCAATTGCAAATGGAGGATATTATTACAATTAGGTAAAAATACAACAGGGACATAAGACACATTGAAGAAATTAAATATGTCCCTGTAACAAGTAGAGAGATATGCTCCAATAATGAATAAATAAATCTGTGCCACCATAATAAATAAATAAGTCTCTGTCCCAGTAATGAATAATGAAATACATGCTCTCATAATAAATAATTGGAACAATTCCCCTGTAATGAATCATCACTTCAGTGCACCCATAATTAATAAATAAATATTGCCCCCAAATAAATAAAAGTATCCCTCATAATGAAAATGTATATATATATATATATATATATATGCCCATAATTAATACAGCAAAATGTCCCCTTAACGAATACATTATTTCCTGCACAATTAGTAATCATTTAAATCTTCTTTCTATTTTTGTGCATTATAATCTGATTGTACAATAGTAATCCATAAAGTGAAAAAACAAATAAACAAACAAACAAACAACAGCATATGGGACAGATGGCATATACCATGGGTCTTCAACCTGCAGCCATCCAGCTGCTGTGGAACTACACATCCCAGCATGCCCTTCCACAGTTTTGCTATTAAGGCATGCTAAAACTGAGACAGGGCATACTGGAATGTGTAGTTCCACAGCAGTTGGAGGACCACAGGTTCAAGATTCATGGTATAGGCTATCTGTGATTGGTTGTCTGATGTGAGACACCATCATTGACTGTTTGCAAAGCTATTAAGTACATTCACTTTTGCATCATGTAATCTTTGGGAGTGACCTGTCCTAGTCATATTATTTTGTTGTTTTTATTTATAGAAGGTGAAATAGTTCAAATAGAAATAGAATGCAGTTTATCAAAAAGATTGAAATAGTTTATGCAATAACATTTAATAATTATGGGGTATATTCAATTGAAGTCGGATCCTTTCTGACAAGCATTGTCGGATAGGATCCAACAAAGCACTAATTAATGAGCGGCCAGATCCAACTTTCGGATTTGAGCCAAATGTGACTGTCGGAATTGGTTGTGCCTATGTCTCATCCGTGCTGCTGCTGTCACTGACCCGCTTCTCCTCCCAGCTCATCCTCATCCCTCCCCGTGTGTGAGATCACAGGGATGGGCTGGAGAGAGCCTCAGATCCCCGCACTCACACAGCCCAGTGCCAGCCGGGAACGCTGCACATTGCTGCCGGGAGAGAGGAGCCTGGCCGGGGGGATGCCCATCTGAGGTACCAGCCCTGCTGTCACTATAGCCTGCTGTCTCTTCCTCCTAATCGTCCCCACACCCCTCAAGACATGTCCCCGCTCCCCTGTCCCATCTCCTCAATCCGCCTTTTTTTTAGTCGGATTGAGATTGTCGGAAGTGGGGCCAAAACCTGACAGATTTGGCTGCATTTCTGACAAAAGCACGTGGACCCACGGCTATTCCGCCAATCCACGTGTTTTCCGACAAGTTGTGAATTCCCGACTTGTCGGAAAAAAACAGCCCCTATTGAATAGGTCGTAACTCCTTCCAACCTAAATCAGTCGGAAACTGCAGTCTTTCTGACAAGACGGCAGTTTCGACTTCAATTGAATATACCCCTATTTGCATTAAACCATTTGACTAAAAAGCTCAACACATAGCAAGTGCCTTGCAAAATGGTCAAAAACAACAACCCTGCGATGCTTTGTTTTCTTATTGCAATTCAAACTGAGTCAAGTTCTAGATATGTTTTTGTACCATCACATACCTCCCAACTGTATACATTTTTGCGGAACGGTCCAGCTTTTTTTGGACTGTCCTGCTGTCCCACACGCGGGCCGCAGTGTACCGTGGTGTTTGGGAGGGGACAGTTGGGAAGATGCTGCCACTCACTGCTCAGCTGTAGAGCAGCGGTGAGGAGATGCTGTGTGCATGCGCACAGCATCTATTCACGGCAGTCAGAGGGACTGGGAGCATGCCAGCAGCTCACAGAGTGCTAGGCATGCCCCTAAAGTGATGGACACAGGAGGCGTGCCGCGCGATCGCCGCATTCCCACGAGGCCATGCCCCCTTTACAGAGACAATGACCCATTTCGGGAGCTTGTGCTACTTTCTCCGCACGGGAGCCCCAAGTCCCTTGCCAATAAAGTTGGGATTATGCCATCACATAAAGGGACTGTTGTCCAAAGACAGCAAAAAACTAAATATTATATGTATAAAAAATTTACAATTACATTCCACACTATTGCCCAGATTTATCAATCTTTTGAGAGTGATAAATTGCATGATGATAAAGTACCAACCAACCAGCTCCTAATTGTTATGTTACAGGCTGTGTTTGAAAAATGTCAGTTAGGAGCTGATTGGTTGGTACTTTATCACCGTGCAATTTATCACTCTACAAGGCTTGATAAATCTGTGCCTATATGAAGAAAAATCTATATCATAAAAAAAATAGGTAAAAAAATATTGTTTCAGTATACATTTTGTATCATCAACCTACAGTATGACAAATTTGCTAAGTAAAACTTGTGGGTTTTTTTTTAATAAAACTACTTAATAATAATATATGTTACACACAATTCATTACATTGTAGTTATTTGGAAGTGACCCAAACTTACAGTATGTTGCTTTGATTGCTAAGTGTAAGCATATCTATTTTAGGACACTCATTTTGATTTATTTTGATTTTCCATTTGCAGAGTACGTTTAAATGTCTTCTTTATTCTCATCATTTCGGCAGTTTTAAAAATATTTGATGGGACAAGTTGACTTGCGATGTTCTTTCCCTTATATAATTTTTGAAAACATGGAAATAATAATGTAAGAGTGGTCAGTGTCTTTCATACAGCACTAATGTACTGGAAAGTCTTCCGCATGGCATGCTTTCCCTCATGTCTCGGGACAGCTAGTGCAGAGTATGTCCCAGAGCATAACAATATGGCCTTCTCTTTAAAAGCCCTATGGGCTGATCATTGTCAGGTTATGTTATGTTTTAGCAGTACACACTTCAGTACTACTTTTGTGCAAACTTGTCGTAGAAACAGTAGTACTAACAAAACAGATGGATCACCAGAGCTGTTCCATTTATCATGCTCTGTTACTGACAGTCATAGATGCTTTATTCCAAAGCTACAAAAGTATTACCTATTTATATGAACACTGTATTGTATTGTGCCAAAATAGAGGCAACTATTAAAATGAAAGTGCCACTTAATTTCAATGTTGAAGGCCTTTCATCAAAATATGTATCACCCCTTAAATTGAGTTAAATGTAAATTATTGAAAAAAAAGGGACATTCAAGGGCTGACAGCCCAATTTTTTTTCATTGGAGTCATTTGCAAATTAGCTTATACACTTACCTTTACTGTATTGCAGTTGGTTATAGTCATGGGTTAAAGTGAGGGGGAATGAGGTGGAATGGAGTTCCACCACCTGTAATGGTAGGGGGAACTAGTTCCACCTCCTCCATTGACCTGCACAGTAATTCCAACAGAAATGCCTGCCCTACCACCTATGTCACTACATGATGCAGGTGGCACTAATGTTACTAATGAGCTGAAGCCACCTCCCCCTTCCTCAGGTCCTTTTGGCTCCATGGTCCTCCTCCATCTACAGCCCACCCCTCCTGGTACTCACACATGCTGTGTCTCTTGGACAGCATTAATTCCCCTCCTCAGATCCCAGTGGCTTCCTTTCTGGTATGACGTATATGATGTCATGCTGTCACCGCTGCTGAAGTGAAGAAAGGCCATGAAGAGGAGCAGGCTTAGTGTGCATCTTGAAGACAAGATGAGAGGGAGCTGTAATGACAAGAGAAGTGGGGAAGCTGCTGGAAGGATGCAGGTCATGGAGTTTGCAGGGAGGTGCTGAAAAACACTAGCACTGGCCCTGGCTCCGCTTAATGTGAGCCGGAGGGGGGAGGGGGTAGGTGGCAGGGTAAATGAGTTCCACCACCTCTCCAGGACCACTTAAAGCCCTGGTTATAGTTCAGCAGTTCATGATTTATGATGCTGTGCACACTTGTCATGTCTCCTACCAGTTATCTCTACAAGCTAAATAAATAAATCTACAGCACTATTTTTGTAGAAAAATAGGTTCAGGAACTCCTGCGGTAGGCAGAGGTGGGTGGAGCTGTGGGTAATGTGGTATGTGCCTAAAAAATGGTCAAACTTTGTGCTGTGTGGGTGTTGTAATAACATGTCACTCTATCATATAATATAATATATTAAACTATAGAAATTAAAAAATGCGAGGGAGAAAATGTCTTTAAATTCACACACACACATCCACAGAAAACTAGAATCTATACTAAATACAAATAGATTGAAAACGCCATATTCACATACAATGCACTGAAAAAAGCCAGAGCCACATACAGTGCACCAATAAAAAGCCAGATCCACATACAATGTACTGAAAAACAACAACAAAAAAACAGATCAACATACAATGCACCAATAAAAAGCTAGATCCACAAACAAACAATACACTTAAAAAGCCATATGATACAAAGATATGGGGGATATGGTGATGGGATGCAATAAATTTGCTGGCTGGTGGGCGTGGCTGTAGGGCGTGGCTAGTTCATCAAGCCTGCAAGGGGACTCTTAGTGCTCGCCCCACTGCCGATATTCTGGCGGGTGGGATGCAACTGTTGGGATTTTGACAGCCAGCCTTTTGTTGCCGGTAAATAGTATGTATTCCATGGAGACATACACACTGGTAATTAGGGGGAGAGTGACATGGAACCATATGGTGACTGGCAAGGAGAGAAGTAGCAGGGACATAGATATATAGAGAGAAAGCAGGCACAGAGAGAGGCTACAGGAACTGAGAGAGGCAGCAGGAAGAGGGACAGAGAGGCAACAGGGACAGAAAGTACTAGCAGGGACAGAGAGAGAGACAATGGCAGCAGGGATGGAGAGAGACAGCATGGTCAGAGAGAGGCAGCAGGTACATAAATAGAGAGTGGCAGCAGGCACATAGATAGAGAAAGACAGAAAGAGGCAGCAGGGACAGAGAGAGGCAGCAGGGACATATAGTAGATAGGGACATAGCAGTGATAGAGACAACAGGGTCAGAAAGAGGCAGCCTGGACATAGAAAGAGTAACAGCATGGACAGAGAGACAGCAGGGACAGAGAGAGACAGCAGAGACAGAGAGAGACAGCAGAGACAGAGAGAGGCATCAGGGTTATAGAGACAGTGACAGCAGGCACAGAAATTGACAGCAGGGACAAAGAGAAACATATCCAGTAGGGACAATGTAAGAGCCCTTCCCAACCACCCCTCCGCTTCTCCACCGGAACATGCTGATGGAGGTAATTATTACGAATAGGAAAAGAAATGACCTTCAGGAAAGGCGTTCCACTGTACTCAGGCTCAAAAATAGTCCTGAATATCTATGTCTATGATTATATCTATCTATCTACCTATCTATAGATATTTATATATATATCTATATATATGGTGAAGAATAAGGGTGGCACTCAAGCAGACTGGTGCAGGTGTAGAAAAGTCAGTTTATTGTTCCGACATGTTTCGGGGACTGGCCCCGTCCTCAGGACGGGGCTAGTCCCCGAAACATGTCGGAACAATAAACTGACTTTTCTACACCTGCACCAGTCTGCGTGAGTGCCACCCTTATTCTTCACCATATTCATTGAGGAGCAATACCTCTGGGAGGGCACCGCAGCATTTTACACCTTTATAAGAAGAGTGCCGGGATTATCTGCAAGTATATCTATATATATCTATATATATCTATATATATATATATATATATATATATATATATATTAGGGCATTCTGATTTTGGGAACCATTTCAAGTAGGTAGGTTGGTCCTCAACTCTAGATCCTTAGGTTGAGTTTATAATTGATGAATAACATTATACACCCATTTTCCAATAAGCAGCTGCAGCTGTTTATTTGCTTGGCCAGGGGGTTTGCAGCCCTCTACTGTTACTGATTAATGGCTTACTTAACTTAGGAGGAGAGGCATAAGTTTTCCACTGCTAGCAAACAGACTGGCTTCAAGGGACTGCATCTGCTGCTGCCCTTAGTAGCCAGATAGGGTTGCTGTAATAGCTGGAGAGTGGCTTACCATGGGAAGCACTCTCACTGCTAATACAGTCTGGACTGGCATTCACAGGGCAATGAAACACCTCCCCCTCCAACTGCCTGTCTGGCTATGATTTGCAGGAAATGCAATGGTTAGTCACTGCCACTGTTAGGCAGTCCCTGTGGTAGATATCACTGTGGGGGCTGTAGTCCTCAATCCCCTTGGTAACATCCACCACTGCTCACAGATATCTCTATATGCAAGTCCATAAGTCAAGTAAACAGAGGAAGAACATACACTTGCATAGCTTAATTCAAACTAAATAAATAGATCTTTCCCGGTGCTTCACGTGAGTCCCATCAGATCAATGAATGCTGCATCTATCTTTTACCCTCACGCTGCATTTAATTGACGGTCTTTTTTTCAGAAGTATTTATATGAATGAATACAAATGTTTGAAATAAATTTTACTACAACCTAGAAGATACAAATGTATGTAAATATATTTGAATCCACAACTCCTATAACTGAGCCTAGTCAAACTGAGTCTCTACACACTTTTTCACACATTTACCTTATCAGCATTACATCATGATGATTGTAATGCAAGTGGGCACTATTACCACTCCCTGTTCATTAGTACAGGTTGAGTATTCCATATCCAAATATTCCGACATACGGAATATTCCGAAATACAGACTTTTTTGAGTGAGAGTGAGATAGTGAAACCTTTGTTTTTTGATGGCTCAATGTACACAAACTTTGTTTAATACACAAAGTTATTACAAACATTGTATTAAATGACCTTCAGGCTATGTGTATAAGGTGTATATGAAACATAAATGAATTGTGTGAATGTAGATACACTTTGTTCAATGCACAAAGTCACAAAAAATATTGGCTAAAATGACATTCAGGCTGTGTGTATAAGGTGTATATGTAATATAAATGCATTCTGTGCTTAGACTTGGGTCTCATCGCCATGATATCTCATTATGGTATGCAATTATTCCAAAATACGGAAAAATCCGATATCCAAAATACCTCTGGTCCCAAGCATTTTGGATAAGGGATACTCAACCTGTATTTTAAATAGAGCTCGACCTCTTTCTTTGGTTGTATTGATGCTCCATTCTACCAAGCACACAAGAGTACTACAGCTGATGCAGTTTGATTGGTTGAAGCTGTAGACTTTTCCGATTTTTAAATTTCTGCAGTTTCATGTTCTTTTCATCATGCTGTCTCTCAGAAATTGACATCAGTAGGCATCCAAGTAGACAGCATGGAGGTTGTAATGACAAGGTTGTAAAACCTTATGCTAGAGAATGGTTTTCTGGGAGTAGCTTTGGACTCATTTTAACCAAGCTACTTCAGTTTCAAGTGACCAGTGCTGAGAATCTATTCTACTATCAAAAGGTGTAAACCCAAAAAAAAAGCTAAGTACAAGTGCTTCAATTGCCACAAGATACAGTAAGACATAAATGTACCCAATACACACTACAAAATATTGCTGGTACATGAACTCTGGAGCCCAAATGCACTTCAGCTGCAGTGAAAGTTGATTCAAGTCCCTAAAGTTGTGTGATCCTATAAATGTCAGTGGAATAGGAGACAAAGTTGGGACAATTATTGTGAGCTTGAGGATAAAGGGCAAAACATTTTTTACAAACATAGAAATAAACTATTTGTGCCAGATCTAGGATCTAACCTGATAGCTTTTAGTGAACTGTAGATGAAGCAATGCAAGGTCCAATTTGCAGAGGGACAGTGCGTTATAGTGTGTACAGTAATAAATTATTGCAACAAAACCTGGTACCAATAAATGTACTTTATAGACACTGAGGAGTGTTGTGCGATGGTGCCTATGGAGCCATAGCAAGACTGGGACACATAGGGCATGACAATGTACATAAACTTGATGGCCTGGTAATGGGCATATCAGAAAGAACAGAATGTGAAACTTGCATATATGGTAGGCAAACACATTGCCCCTTTGCAAAGTCAGCATTTACAGCAAAAACCATTATAACTAGCGCACATGGGCATGTGTGGACTGATGGAAGAGGAGTAAATCATTTCTAACTGTTACTTTATGATGCTCATAGATGATGCTACAAGGATAACACTTGTATATGTCATGAAGGATAAGAATGAAGTAGCAAACAAAATTGCAGCATACATGACCCAAACTGGCATAAAATGTAAAGTGCTGATGTCTGACAATGGTATAGAATATGAGAATAAAGATCTAACTTTCTTTCTAAAGAGGAGTTGTATCCAACACCAACTAATGATTGCCTAGACACCTGAACAGAATGGCGTGAATAAGAGGGTATACAGAACAATTGTTTAAATTGCACAGACTATGCTAAATGATGTGGGTTTGATTTGCCATGTACCTCAAAAAGCAAGCACCTACAGAGGCAGTTTAAGGTAAAACACCATTGGAAGAGAGGGGTCTAGTGAAAGGCAAGTATAAATCATCCCTGTGTTTTTGGGTATAAAACATGCCTATATGCCTAAAATAATAGAAAAAAAAGATGCAATTTAGATCCCAAGTCCATCCCATGTGTTATATTTGTCGGATATTGACAGTCAAAAGTTTATAAAGTTACGAGAGACATATACTATTTCAATTAGAGACAAACTGGGTACTACTACACAACAAAAACTTGTGATGCTGAATATGCTGACATCTGTAAGCATGTCACAAATTGAAACTACAGATACAAGCGATTAACCACAGAGCAATAGTTCTATGAGGACTAGCAGAGACAAACCGCCAGGAATATACAGCAAGGATTTTGCAAACTTTGGGCCTGATTCAGACCTGAACGCTGGTGTGCGTTTTCGTACAGCGGGCAATTATCGGTAGACTGCACATGTGTATGCACTGCAATGCGCACACACGTCATCAAACAACAGGCATCGCCGAACAGCGACAGGCTGGTGTGAAAATTTCAATCGCACAGCCATTCTCATGCTGATTGACAGGAAGAGGCCATTTGTGGGTGGTAACTGGTCGTTTTCTGGGAGTGCCAGGGAAAACACAGGCATTCCAAATCATTTTCAGGGAGGGTTTGTGATGTCAGCTTCGGACCCAATCAGCCTGTTCTCAACACACTGTAGGAGTAAGTCCTGGACTGCGCACAGACTGCACACACTGGTAAACACAGTTGATGGTGAGTGAGGTGTGAACGGATTTGCAGTTGTCCGCTGACTGAGGGATATTTGTAGCATAGTGTACAAATGCGACCGCACACTTGCACAGTAAATTTACACTCCCCTTGGGTGGCGACTATCTGAATGCAGGATATCAAAATTAGCAGCACAGCGATCAGATCTTAATCACCCCCTTTGTCTGCTGTGAACCTCAATCTATACAAGAAGCAAAGTCAAGCAGAGATTGGGACAAATGAAAAACTGTAATGGATTCAAAGATACCCTGCAAGCAGTGGTCGGGAAAGACAGATAGATGTAGTGAAGTTCTTGCTGAGTAACAAGTCCAAACTTATAGATTTGGGCACCAACTGCTGTTATTGAGGATTGTGCAGAACTTGAATGCTGGGACTGTTACTGTTGATCAACAAGGATACATTGAGGCAGTGCTCATCAAAATTGATATGTGGACACCATACCTGTTTACACACCAACTGACAAAAGTACAAAAATAACAAAAGCTATCTGTCCAACAACAGAGGAATAGAGGAAATGAGCAGAGTTTCTTATCAAAGTGCAACTGGAGCTTTAATGTACACAAGTGTTGGCACATAGCCAAACATCACACATGCAGTCAATCATGTTAACCAATTTACAATCAATCCTTTAAGCATTAGATGTTTTCAAAAGATGAAAATGTGAAAGTTATAGACCTTCTGTGATGTTGATTTAAACAATAGGCATATTCCTACACTGGATACTTGTTTGCATTAGCTGACCAAGCCATCAACAGTCCACCAAAACTGAGTACGTGTCACTCACAGAAACATACAGGGAGACTTTAGGTGAACTGCAGTGGAGCAAGTAAGGTGGAACAGTGCGGTACAGCATACCATTAAGAAATTAGTATCCAGTACGCTGTACTGTCCGACCACCTTACTGACGGCGGGACACAGTTTGTTCCATTTTCATATCTGATATGAAAATGGGCCAAACTGCAAGAGGGAGAGAGCATAGGTATATCTAATGGCTGGACCAGGGTGTGCACAAGACCACCCATTATCCATATCGCCGGTCAGCCATGTCGGCCCACTCAGCAGTAAATTCCTTTAGCCATGCATTACACCCCACAGATTGGTAGAACCAGGTTTAAAGATGACTCCCCAGTTCTGCCTTCCCTGCCTTCTGACCAATGTAAAACCAGCCCTTGTACATGTTTGAACTGAAGAAGAGGTTTGGTGAAGCTGTGGACCAACGCCAAGAGGAGAACACCAAACAGTGAGAGTCTGAGTCAGAAAGTGACAGCTGATAGCTTCCTGTCCCTAATGGAAGAGAGTGGGCCAGTCAGCTAGCTTTTTGCATAGCATACAGCTTCCGGGTGAGTATATTTTTGATCTGGTGGGAGGGGCTAACATGTTTTTTTATTGTATGTTTTCCTGTTTTCCTCTCCCCACCCATATCCTCTGTCCCTTGCTACCAGTCAGCATCCACCAATTACTATGTGTCCTTGTCATAGCCCATCACCAACATCAATTGCCACCAATCACAGCTCATAACCCCACATCCTTTGCCCCTTGATTACAGCCCATCACTCCACAACCTCTGCCTCCCAGTCACAGCCCCTCACCCAACACCTTCTATCTCCTGGTCACAGCCTATAACCCCACAACCTCTGCCCCCTAGTCACTGCTGATCACCTCACACCATCTGTCCCCCGCTCAGCTTATCACCCTGCATCCTCTGTCCCCAGCCTGTCAGCACACAACCGTTGATACTTTTAAATGTATTGTTATGTGGATCCCACTTTCTTAATGTAGTTCTATGTGGAGCTATTTTTTGTGTGGTATTTTTAGTGGATCTGGACTTTTTCAATGTATTATGTAGAGATGAGCGGGTTCCGTGTCCTGGAAACTAAACCCACACTAACTTAGGGGTTCAGAGCAGATCCGAGTCCCAGTTTGAATCTTCCTGCTGGACTCAGATTCAAAAATGAGGCATAACTTCCTCTTCCTGGTGACAGATCTCCTGGTGTTTTGGTCTGGAAAGATGTGTCTCACTTCTGCCTCTCGGATCTAATCAGCAGTGACCTGCTGACATCCTATCATGTTAACAGGCCACTACTTGGCTGAGAATTGCTGCCTTTCAGCCAATGAGTGACCTATTAAAATGTTAGCAGCCACTGATGGGATTCATTCTGGTTCTACCAGTGCCGGTGTGCGTGGCCTCTGGACATCTGTCCTTGACAAATCATGACACTCCTTCTGGCCAGACTTTCAGCCTTAATCCCTAAAACAGTGCCCAGCATTCAGTAGCAAGGTTACTCAGCACTGGAATTTCACTATCGCCTGCAGCTATCTAAGCAAAAGGCAAAAGAAGACCTGAGCCACATGTTAGTTCACCAATCAGAACACTGCCGGTATTGGGTGTTGGAAGAGGGACAGAGGTGCCCTCACCATAGCTACCACAGAGAGGCAAGTCATTGATGAGTGCAGTATCCCCCGCACAACCGAGAAAACATCTTTGGTCAGACTCAACAATGTGGGAAACCATAAGTGAGAGATCCTTCCTAACCTCTTGAAGATTGGACTGTCCACTACCAAGGTTGGAGGTGCGCACACCAGACTTATAAAATTCACCCTTTTAAAACAGACATTCTAGAAGTATGCCAGCATCTACAAAAGGAAATAAGAGACTTTATTGTGACTACCACTGTGATCTCATACAAACAAAAGCCTTTCTATTGCTCAGGTGTAACATGTTTCATGCAGTACATAATAACCAAAATTTTCTTGACATTGGGGGTCATTCCGAGTTGTTCGCTAGCTACTTTCATTCGCTGCGCAGCGATTAGGCAAAAAAATGCACTTCTGCACATGCGTATGCGGTGCAATGCGCACGCGCGTTGTACTATTACAATGAACGATGTAGTTTCACACAAGGTCTATCTACGTTTTTCAGTCGCACTGCCTGCCGCTGAGTGATTGACAGGAAGAGGGCGTTTCTGGGTGTTAACTGACCGTTTTCAGGGAGTGTTCGAAAAAACACAGGCATGCCAGGAAAAACGCAGGCGTGTCTGGGCGAACGCAGAGCGTGTTCGTGACGTCAAAACTAGAGATGAGCGGGTTCGGTTTCTTTGAATCCGAACCCGCACGAACTTCACTTTTTTTTTCACGGGTCCGAGCGACTCGGATCTTCCCGCCTTGCTCGGTTAACCCGAGCGCGCCCGAACGTCATCATGACGCTGTCGGATTCTCGCGAGACTCGGATTCTATATAAGGAGCCGCGCGTCGCCGCCATTTTCACACGTGCATTGAGATTGATAGGGAGAGGACGTGGCTGGCGTCCTCTCCATTTAGATTAGATTTAGAAGAGAGAGAGAGAGAGAGATTGCTGTGATACTGTAGATTAGAAGAGAGTGCAGAGTGCAGACAGAGTTTAGTGACTGACGACCACAGTGACCAGTGACCACCAGAGACAGTGCAGTTGTTTGTTTTATTTAATATATCCGTTCTCTGCCTGAAAAAAACGATACACAGTCACACAGTGACTCAGTCTGTGTGCACTGCTCAGCCCAGTGTGCTGCACATCAATGTATTGTATATAAAGCTTATAATTGTGGGGGAGACTGGGGAGCACTGCAGGTTGTTATAGCAGGAGCCAGGAGTACATGATAAATAATATTATATTAAAATTAAACAGTGCACACTTTTGCTGCAGGAGTGCCACTGCCAGTGTGACTAGTGGTGACCAGTGCCTGACCACCAGTATATTAGTAGTATTGTATACTATCTCTTTATCAACCAGTCTATATTAGCAGCAGACACAGTACAGTGCGGTAGTTCACGGCTGTGGCTACCTCTGTGTCGGCACTCGGCAGGCAGTCCGTCCATCCATAATTGTATTATATACCACCTAACCGTGGTTTTTTTTTTCTTTCTTTATACCGTCGTCATAGTCATACTAGTTGTTACGAGTATACTACTATCTCTTTATCAACCAGTGTACAGTGCGGTAGTTCACGGCTGTGGCTACCTCTGTGTCGGAACTCGGCAGGCAGTCCGTCCATCCATAATTGTATTATAATATATACCACCTAACCGTGGTTTTTTTTTCGTTCTTTATACCGTCGTCATACTAGTTGTTACGAGTATACTACTATCTCTTTATCAACCAGTGTACAGTGCGGTAGTTCACGGCTGTGGCTACCTCTGTGTCGGAACTCGGCAGGCAGTCCGTCCATCCATAATTGTATTATAATATATACCACCTAACCGTGGTTTTTTTTTCGTTCTTTATACCGTCGTCATACTAGTTGTTACGAGTATACTACTATCTCTTTATCAACCAGTGTACAGTGCGGTAGTTCACGGCTGTGGCTACCTCTGTGTCGGCACTCGGCAGGCAGTCCGTCCAACCATAATTGTATTATATACCACCTAACCGTGGTTTTTTTTTCATTCTTTATACCGTCGTCATACTAGTTGTTACGGGTATACTACTATCTCTTTATCAACCAGTGTACAGTGCGGTAGTTCACGGCTGTGGCTACCTCTGTGTCGGCACTCGGCAGGCAGTCCGTCCAACCATAATTGTATTATATACCACCTAACCGTGGTTTTTTTTTCATTCTTTATACCGTCGTCATACTAGTTGTTACGAGTATACTACTATCTCTTTATCAACCAGTGTACAGTGCGGTAGTTCACGGCTGTGGCTACCTCTGTGTCGGCACTCGGCAGCCCGTCCATAATTGTATATACCAGTGACCTAACCGTGGTTTTTTTTTCTTTCTTTATACATACATACTAGTTACGAGTATACTATCTCTTTATCAACCAGTCTATATATTAGCAGCAGACACAGTACAGTGCGGTAGTTCACGGCTGTGGCTACCTCTGTGTCGGCACTCGGCAGCCCGTCCATAATTGTATATACCACCTAACCGTGGTTTTTTTTTCTTTCTTTATACATACATACTAGTTACGAGTATACTATCTCTTTATCAACCAGTCTATATATTAGCAGCAGACACAGTACAGTGCGGTAGTTCACGGCTGTGGCTACCTCTGTGTCGGCACTCCGCAGCCCGTCCATAATTGTATATACCAGTGACCTAACCGTGGTTTTTTTTTCTTTCTTTATACATACATACTAGTTACGAGTATACTATCTCTTTATCAACCAGTCTATATATTAGCAGCAGACACAGTACAGTGCGGTAGTTCACGGCTGTGGCTACCTCTGTGTCGGCACTCGGCAGCCCGTCCATAATTGTATATACCAGTGACCTAACCGTGGTTTTTTTTTCTTTCTTTATACATACATACTAGTTACGAGTATACTATCTCTTTATCAACCAGTCTATATATTAGCAGCAGACACAGTACAGTGCGGTAGTTCACGGCTGTGGCTACCTCTGTGTCGGCACTCGGCAGCCCGTCCATAATTGTATATACCAGTGACCTAACCGTGGTTTTTTTTTCTTTCTTTATACATACATACTAGTTACGAGTATACTATCTCTTTATCAACCAGTCTATATATTAGCAGCAGACACAGTACAGTGCGGTAGTTCACGGCTGTGGCTACCTCTGTGTCGGCACTCGGCAGCCCGTCCATAATTGTATACTAGTATCCAATCCATCCATCTGCATTGTTTACCTGAGGTGCCTTTTAGTTGTGCCTATTAAAATATGGAGAACAAAAATGTTGAGGTTCCAAAATTAGGGAAAGATCAAGATACACTTCCACCTCGTGCTGAAGCTGCTGCCACTAGTCATGGCCGAGACGATGAAATGCCAGCAACGTCGTCTGCCAAGGCCGATGCCCAATGGCATAGTACAGAGAATGTCAAAACCAAAACACCAAATATCAGTAAAAAAAGGACTCCAAAACCTAAAATAAAATTGTCGGAGGAGAAGCGTAAACTTGCCAATATGCCATTTACCACACGGAGTGGCAAGGAACGGCTGAGGCCCTGGCCTATGTTCATGGCTAGTGGTTCAGCTTCACATGAGGATGGAAGCACTCAGCCTCTCGCTAGAAAACTGAAAAGACTCAAGCTGGCAAAAGCACCGCAAAGAACTGTGCGTTCTTTGAAATCCCAAATCCACAAGGAGAGTCCAATTGTGTCGGTTGCGATGCCTGACCTTCCCAACACTGGACGTGAAGAGCATGCGCCTTCCACCATTTGCACGCCCCCTGCAAGTGCTGGAAGGAGCACCCGCAGTCCAGTTCCTGATAGTCAGATTGAAGATGTCAGTGTTGAAGTACACCAGGATGAGGAGGATATGGGTGTTGCTGGCGCTGGGGAGGAAATTGACCAGGAGGATTCTGATGGTGAGGTGGTTTGTTTAAGTCAGGCACCCGGGGAGACACCTGTTGTCCGTGGGAGGAATATGGCCGTTGACATGCCAGGTGAAAATACCAAAAAAATCAGCTCTTCGGTGTGGAGGTATTTCACCAGAAATGCGGACAACAGGTGTCAAGCCGTGTGTTCCCTTTGTCAAGCTGTAATAAGTAGGGGTAAGGACGTTAACCACCTCGGAACATCCTCCCTTATACGTCACCTGCAGCGCATTCATAATAAGTCAGTGACAAGTTCAAAAACTTTGGGTGACAGCGGAAGCAGTCCACTGACCAGTAAATCCCTTCCTCTTGTAACCAAGCTCACGCAAACCACCCCACCAACTCCCTCAGTGTCAATTTCCTCCTTCCCCAGGAATGCCAATAGTCCTGCAGGCCATGTCACTGGCAAGTCTGACGAGTCCTCTCCTGCCTGGGATTCCTCCGATGCATCCTTGCGTGTAACGCCTACTGCTGCTGGCGCTGCTGTTGTTGCCGCTGGGAGTCGATGGTCATCCCAGAGGGGAAGTCGTAAGCCCACTTGTACTACTTCCAGTAAGCAATTGACTGTTCAACAGTCCTTTGCGAGGAAGATGAAATATCACAGCAGTCATCCTACTGCAAAGCGGATAACTGAGTCCTTGACAACTATGTTGGTGTTAGACGTGCGTCCGGTATCCGCCGTTAGTTCACAGGGAACTAGACAATTTATTGAGGCAGTGTGCCCCCGTTACCAAATACCATCTAGGTTCCACTTCTCTAGGCAGGCGATACCGAGAATGTACACGGACGTCAGAAAAAGACTCACCAGTCTCCTAAAAAATGCAGTTGTACCCAATGTCCACTTAACCACGGACATGTGGACAAGTGGAGCAGGGCAGGGTCAGGACTATATGACTGTGACAGCCCACTGGGTAGATGTATGGACTCCCGCCGCAAGAACAGCAGCGGCGGCACCAGTAGCAGCATCTCGCAAACGCCAACTCTTTCCTAGGCAGGCTACGCTTTGTATCACCGCTTTCCAGAATACGCACACAGCTGAAAACCTCTTACGGCAACTGAGGAAGATCATCGCGGAATGGCTTACCCCAATTGGACTCTCCTGTGGATTTGTGGCATCGGACAACGCCAGCAATATTGTGTGTGCATTAAATAAGGGCAAATTCCAGCACGTCCCATGTTTTGCACATACCTTGAATTTGGTGGTGCAGAATTTTTTAAAAAACGACAGGGGCGTGCAAGAGATGCTGTCGGTGGCCAGAAAAATTGCGGGACACTTTCGGCGTACAGGCACCACGTACAGAAGACTGGAGCACCACCAAAAACTACTGAACCTGCCCTGCCATCATCTGAAGCAAGAAGTGGTAACGAGGTGGAATTCAACCCTCTATATGCTTCAGAGGTTGGAGGAGCAGCAAAAGGCCATTCAAGCCTATACAATTGAGCACGATATAGGAGATGGAATGCACCTGTCTCAAGTGCAGTGGAGAATGATTTCAACGTTGTGCAAGGTTCTGATGCCCTTTGAACTTGCCACACGTGAAGTCAGTTCAGACACTGCCAGCCTGAGTCAGGTCATTCCCCTCATCAGGCTTTTGCAGAAGAAGCTGGAGGCATTGAAGAAGGAGCTAAAAGGGAGCGATTCCGCTAGGCATGTGGGACTTGTGGATGCAGCCCTTAATTCGCTTAACAAGGATTCACGGGTGGTCAATCTGTTGAAATCAGAGCACTACATTTTGGCCACCGTGCTCGATCCTAGATTTAAAGCCTACCTTGGATCTCTCTTTCCGGCAGACACAGGTCTGCTGGGGTTGAAAGACCTGCTGGTGACAAAATTGTCAAGTCAAGCGGAACGCGACCTGTCAACATCTCCTCCTTCACATTCTCCCGCAACTGGGGGTGCGAGGAAAAGGCTCAGAATTCCGAGCCCACCCGCTGGCGGTGATGCAGGGCAGTCTGGAGCGACTGCTGATGCTGACATCTGGTCCGGACTGAAGGACCTGACAACGATTACGGACATCTCGTCTACTGTCACTGCATATGATTCTCTCAACATTGATAGAATGGTGGAGGATTATATGAGTGACCGCATCCAAGTAGGCACGTCACACAGTCCGTACTTATACTGGCAGGAAAAAGAGGCAATTTGGAGGCCCTTGCACAAACTGGCTTTATTCTACCTAAGTTGCCCTCCCACAAGTGTGTACTCCGAAAGAGTGTTTAGTGCCGCCGCTCACCTTGTCAGCAATCGGCGTACAAGGTTACATCCAGAAAATGTGGAGAAGATGATGTTCATTAAAATGAATTATAATCAATTCCTCCGCGGAGACATTGACCAGCAGCAATTGCCTCCACAAAGTACACAGGGAGCTGAGATGGTGGATTCCAGTGGGGACGAATTGATAATCTGTGAGGAGGGGGATGTACACGGTGATATATCGGAGGGTGAAGATGAGGTGGACATCTTGCCTCTGTAGAGCCAGTTTGTGCAAGGAGAGATTAATTGCTTCTTTTTTGGGGGGGGTCCAAACCAACCCGTCATATCAGTCACAGTCGTGTGGCAGACCCTGTCACTGAAATGATGGGTTGGTTAAAGTGTGCATGTCCTGTTTTGTTTATACAACATAAGGGTGGGTGGGAGGGCCCAAGGATAATTCCATCTTGCACCTCTTTTTTCTTTTCTTTTTCTTTGCATCATGTGCTGATTGGGGAGGGTTTTTTGGAAGGGACATCCTGCGTGACACTGCAGTGCCACTCCTAAATGGGCCCGGTGTTTGTGTCGGCCACTAGGGTCGCTAATCTTACTCACACAGTCAGCTACCTCATTGCGCCTCTTTTTTTCTTTGCGTCATGTGCTGTTTGGGGAGGGTTTTTTGGAAGGGACATCCTGCGTGACACTGCAGTGCCACTCCTAGATGGGCCCGGTGTTTGTGTCGGCCACTAGGGTCGCTAATCTTACTCACACAGCTACCTCATTGCGCCTCTTTTTTTCTTTGCGTCATGTGCTGTTTGGGGAGGGTTTTTTGGAAGGGACATCCTGCGTGACACTGCAGTGCCACTCCTAGATGGGCCCGGTGTTTGTGTCGGCCACTAGGGTCGCTAATCTTACTCACACAGTCAGCTACCTCATTGCGCCTCTTTTTTTCTTTGCGTCATGTGCTGTTTGGGGAGGGTTTTTTGGAAGGGCCATCCTGCGTGACACTGCAGTGCCACTCCTAGATGGGCCCGGTGTTTGTGTCGGCCACTAGGGTCGCTAATCTTACTCACACAGTCAGCTACCTCATTGCGCCTCTTTTTTTCTTTGCGTCATGTGCTGTTTGGGGAGGGTTTTTTGGAAGGGCCATCCTGCGTGACACTGCAGTGCCACTCCTAGATGGGCCCGGTGTTTGTGTCGGCCACTAGGGTCGCTAATCTTACTCACACAGCTACCTCATTGCGCCTCTTTTTTTCTTTGCGTCATGTGCTGTTTGGGGAGGGTTTTTTGGAAGGGACATCCTGCGTGACACTGCAGTGCCACTCCTAGATGGGCCCGGTGTTTGTGTCGGCCACTAGGGTCGCTTATCTTACTCACACAGCGACCTCGGTGCAAATTTTAGGACTAAAAATAATATTGTGAGGTGTGAGGTATTCAGAATAGACTGAAAATGAGTGTAAATTATGGTTTTTGAGGTTAATAATACTTTGGGATCAAAATGACCCCCAAATTCTATGATTTAAGCTGTTTTTTAGTGTTTTTGGAAAAAAACACCCGAATCCAAAACACACCCGAATCCGACAAAAAAAATTCGGTGAGGTTTTGCCAAAACGCGTTCGAACCCAAAACACGGCCGCGGAACCGAACCCAAAACCAAAACACAAAACCCGAAAAATTTCAGGCGCTCATCTCTAGTCAAAACAGGAACTGAATAGTCTGAAGTGATTGCAAGCGCTGAGTAGGTCTGAAGCTACTCTGAAACTGCACAAAAAAAATTGCCTCCGCTCTGCGATCCTTTCGTTCGCACTTCTGCTAAGCTAAAATACACTCCCAGTGGGAGGCGGCATAGCGTTTGCACGGCTGCTAAAAACTGCTAGTGAGTGATCAACTCGGAATGACCACCATTGTTGTAACATTACTATTGTACCTTCTTGAGTTTTGGTATACAGATAAAAAGTTGCTGTTTTTTAAATACCAATTGCTGTGATGACAATTTCCATATAACTGCATATTTATTTTATTTTACACAACAAATGAGGTAATAGCAATTTGTTTTATCCTATTTATAGCTGCTCCCAGGAGAAGGGAAGGAAGAATGATGAGGAGGAGGTCTCTAGCATGGCATCATCTTTATACTGTGGCATAATGCATATAAGGGGCACTGCTAAGTAGCGTAACTCACATAATGGGCACTACTCTGGGGTGTAATGTGTATAAGAGGCACAAATATGTGGTGTAATATGTAAAAATGTTACTACTGTGTGATGTTATGTGAATAATGGCTACTTCTGTACGGTGTAATGTGTAATGTGCCATGTGTTTCTGTTTTTGCTCTGTCACTTAGATCAACCAGCCAGCTTGCTGCAGCTTTTGGCCAAATTAAAATTTACTGTTATTGAGGTTAATAATACCGTAAGAACAAACCCAGGCCCACATTACATTATTTTAGCTGTTTTTAGCATTTAAAATAGTAATGCAGATCCAAAACCAAAACACACGAGGGTGGTTTTGCAAAACCAAAAACACAAAAATTAATCCAGTTCCAAAACCAAACAATAGGGATCAGTATACATATCTAGTATTATGTGAATCTGGTATTTTCAATGTGTGTATCTAGCTTTTTTAAATTTATTTAAAAGTGAAGTGGAGCATGAGGTACACAGAGTGAGTGGGAGGCTGAGAGACACAGAGTGAGTGGGAGGCTTAGAAACATAGGGCCTAATTCAGACTGGATCGCTGCAGCGGCAGCAATCACAGTCTGAAGCCCTTTCGGAAGTGCGTATGCACAGCGGGTGCACTGCGTGTGCAATGCGCGTGCGCACCCCGGGAGACCCAGTGAGATGCTAAAAGCATCTCTGGGCTGCAATCGCCTCTGCCTGATTGACAACCAGAGGCAGTCACGGGACGGGAGGGGGCGTGCCAATGGCATTAGAATGCCGTTGGTGTGGCACAGCCCGGACAATGCAGGCGTGTCCAGACCATTACGGGGGCAGGCCGCAGCAGCTGTGTGATGTCACATGTGGCTGCTGCGACCGAGGACGTGGCAGGTAGCCGCCAGCCAACGAAGCTAGGCTGCATAGGCAGGAAGCTATTTGGCGAGTGCAAAAGCATCACCGCCGTGCGATGCTTTCGCACCTGTGCGGGTGAGGGGCAGGGCCTGACATGCGGGGCGGACTAGTCCTGTGCTGTGCATCCCCCCACATGTCTGAGTAATTGATCGTAGATGTGATAAATTTAGCACATTTACGATCAGATCTGAATCACCCCCATAGAATGAGTGTTAGCCTGGGAGACACAGAGTGAGCGGGAGCCTGAGAGACATATAGTGAGGGGCTTCTGGATTTACAAAAGACAGGCTGCAAGAATGAAATAAGGGACAGGTGGCTTGAAAGTCAGGAGGCTAGTGTGAATAAAGTGGGGCAAAAAGTGACACAGTGGGCATGAGTCTGGTTGATCCTCTGTTATATGATGATGACATTGGTTATATTCCTACAAAAACAGGCATCTTCTGGACCAGGTGATCTCCTACAAGAATAGTGAATACCAACTGCTCAGGGAGGATCCATTCCTGTTACAGTGAAACCACCATATAGGTGAGGTGTATTGTAATAAAGTGGAGATGAATGCTTCCAGAGTGAAGTGAAATAGGTGGTGTGTCATGATTGAATGCCCCCATTTCAGGTGTCCATGCCCTTTGTGATGTGTGGCCAAGCCCTTCATGATACATGGTCTTGCCAATAAGGTGCATGCATAGAGTAACACTAGCTAATTTTTTCTACTTGACCCAATGGTGAACAGGGTATTCTTAATCCAAATAACACTGTCAGCATTGCACGCAACAACTAAGAGGCAATTGTTTTGTCCTTCAGCACCAACATCATGGTCATTTTAAGCACATTGTCATTTCATAAAAGAGCTGGTAGATAGCATTCAGACAGAGAAAACTACGAATTTTAAAAAATATACTGTTATGGGTCCCAGAGGACTAGGGAGGCCAATCTAGGAATTTTTTAAATCCTGCAATTCGGGATTGGGAAACTGTCAATCCTGGGATTGCCGGGATACCTGGGATTGACACTCCAGATGCCATGCCACATGGGCACTAAGCAGGGAACTTCAGTCCTGAGGTTCTCATGTGGCAGGTGCAGTTGAAGGGGCATACTGGTGTTGGACTGCACAGCATGACCTCTGACAGCAATCTGCACAGCATGATAACCAGGCAGTGTCTGAACAGAGTGCTGCAGGTGCGCAGCACTGTCCGGTATAAATAACTAAATAGTGCATGCACAAAGTAATCCCAAAATCCAGGGATTGGAGGCTACAATCCTGGGATTACATTTTTCAATTTTGGGCCAAAATCACAGGATCCCACCGATCCTGATCCTGGTATTGGCCTCCCTACAGAGGACTGAGTCTGGAAAAAATGCTATTGTGTTAATTATTAATACTGTATCACATACACTTTATAGTTTATAAGGAGACTAATGTGCAGATATGTCAAGGCAGGTGTTAGGTTTGTCTTCCGCTTCCCCAGACTTGCCCAAATGTTCCGCCTAGCAGGAGACTTGGATTATGGAGTGCTACCCACAAATGGAAAACAAACCCATTCACCTCAAAGGAGCTGGCCCTTTTTCCACATCTTAAATATTACAAACAACACAATTTCAATGGGTCAGACTATAGACTTCACTCATAAATCAAGCATTGGTAAATTTATACTTTTTCCACTGGACTCAAAAGTCTTCCATTATTATGAGATGTACTAGTGGATCCAAGACACCAGTGTATCTTTGCTTATGTCTCTGTCCTATTTTCTTTTGCTCAATGTATAATTAGTATTATAGCATGTGTCAGAATGTACTTTTGCAATTAGCAAAAAAAAAATCAAAGAAAAAGTAAAAAATAAAATAAAAATAAAATAATAATAATAATAAAATTAATTTTAAATGGATATGTTTATTATGACTTTTAGTAGTTTTTCTAACTTACAGCAAGATAGACAGTGATAAATATAAACAATATTTAAATAAGGCATGTCAAATAAAAAAATGCAATTTTTAATTATTTTCTAATAAATACAGTATAACTATGGACAATCTCTCCACCTCTGTAGTTTTATAATAAAAATATATCTTCTTACGTGAGCGCAAGAGGAAACATTAGACCACAGAAATCTCAGAAGAGTAGTGATGCAAATCTTAAAGGATGACAATTTTACCTAGTTTCAATCCACTGAAGCATACAGTCTGCTGTGCATTTTAGAATCGATGTCAAATATTTTAACTCCAAGGATCTAGAAGCAAATGAGAGGTGGTTTTATTCTATCCATTTAAAATAAACCTCAAGGTTGAACGATTTCAAAACTGCCCATCACTTACTTTAAACACTTGAATCTTCTATGTATATTTCTTTAATTTAAAAGAGTACACAATTTAAAAAAGTATAGTATGTTTATCTGCAAACTCGTTTTAATTTGTTATATTTGTACTATTATTATTTAATGCTTGAGATTATTCAGTATCAATAATCATATTTTTATAATGTCACCTGTTTTCATTAATTACTGAACTATGAATATCTACCTTTTGTGTCTCTATTATATAATGGAATATCCACATTAAAAACAGCAAATATATTTTTAATTCACAGACATATCAATGATTTTAGAAAAATTATTAAAGCAGCTAATTTTTGAAAGATTACTCTAAGAATATTTTATGTTTATAGTCAATGAGAAAGAAGAGCTGACAAAAATTTTTACTTTTCTTATTTTGACATTCTCACTGTCCGTTATTATCTCATTTTTGTATGTTCTAAAATTAACTTTGGCTGTAGAGCTATCAATTATCTGTCATGGTCTACTGTAGATGCTGAAAAGGCCTGGAGAAGTACTTCAGTGGATCATTGCCTTGTGGAACCAAGTGGAAACCTTTGGTAGGCTGCCAGGAACCAGGCAGGTGTTTAGTGCAAGCCCTGGAAGAATGGGTGTATAACAGATAAATAGGATATCAGGAATGAGAGTAAACACTTGATAATATTTTTAAATGATTTCAAGTGACATTTTGCTATATAGCAAGTGCATGTCAGTCTCTCATGCACAATATTTCCTAGGGAGGCTCTGGATCATTACAAACATCATACTCACACTGCAAGGTACTATATTATTGAGCATTCTATTTAGGGTAACACAGGGGTAACTTTACTAAGAATTATGTTTTGCACAGAATGCATTCTCGAGTGAGTTTAGCCTGTTCTTGAAACTGAGATCTAAAACAAAATACGGGTGCAAAAACATCTGATTCTATCTGAAAAACATGGCTGAAAGTGCAAACAGAAGACAATACACCAATAGAAACAACTCGCAAGTACTTTCCATAGACAGGAATACAACACACAGATCTACTATGATTTGTTTCTAAACACAGAGCAAACTTAGAACAAAATATAAGTAGAGTATCGAATATACCTGCCTGTGAACTGAGAGTTCTGCAGAAGCATGCACAGATAAGTGTGATCTGTAGGGTTGGATTGGGATGGAAAATAATACTGCAGTCTGATGAGGGGATGGGGTCTGTTGAGGGGGACAGGATCCCTCCTCATAGGACCTGATTGTACGCAATTGCGGCTTTCCTTATGCTGCAGACCAAGGGTGGATTAGGAACTAAAAGTGGCCCTGTAAAATTTTCTAGAAGTGGCCCAACATGGGCAGCACAGGAGGTATAACATATCATGTAGCCATGGCAGCATCACTAAATGGCAGAGGTGCTGTACTGCAGAGATGGAATAATAGAATGAATGGGGACAATGCAGTGTACTCAGTGCGGTGGGCTGCCTGTTATGTGGGGGGTTGGGCCACAGGACAACACACAAAACAGGCCCCACAGACACATCAGCCTATCAGGAATCTTCCTGGTGATCCCTATGGCCAATCCACCCCTGGTGATCTGTGCAGTGCTTCTCTGAGTGCTACTGTAATTAAATGGTTAAAAATTGTAAACAAAATTGCATAAGTATAATTTGCAAAAGGCAATGAGTTGGTCCTAATCCTGGAAATATGGGAAAAAATGTGTGGGGGTCCCATGTATTTTCATGAACCAGCACTGGTCTCAGCTAGCTGGGGTGGAGGGGTTAATGCCATAGTTGGGTTACAAGCTTCACGGGATCCCTCTGCCGAAATCTTATCTTCCCCTAACTAGTCAGCCCAGGATAGGGATTCCTCAAAATTTGGGGACCCCCAATTAAGGTGTCCCCCCTCCTGCATATACCCCATGCATGATCTGAAGTCTGGGGCTATACCCTGCACCCCTTGGCAGTGGGTTGCGAGGTTGATGGTGGTTAAGGTTTTCATATTTTTTTTCTGTTACAGGTACTAGCAAGCCAGCACCAGCATCTCTGATCTTGGAGAACCATAAGTGCCAATATGCCAGACAGAAGGGGCCTGTTGGCACTTATAGTCCCACTGTAAAGGATATATTAAAAAGACAAATAGAGTAGTACCTTACTTTACATAGACACACTCACAAACAATAAAATTTAACTTTTATAAATTATTTCAGATAATTATAAGCATTATAAGACTAAAAACTACGTCTAAAAACATAATTGCACTGATAATGCAATAAGTTGCAAAGAGTGTAAAAAAGATAATGGTGATCAGACAGAGTATGTCCCTTCTGTGAGTACTGTTGTTTGTTGTTTCATATGTTCTCATGTCAGAAGGCAGTAGCATATGCCACTCTCTAGGACATGGTTTCACAGATTCTGTGATGCATTGAGCTCTGCAAATACAAGTGTACTGTTCAGCTGGCAGGCACATATGTTTCCAAGGTGCCGAAGCAGGTTATCAGCACTATCTAGCCTTTGGGTTAGGGGTTGAACATTTCTTCCTGGGCAGACAAAAGCGCCTGTTGAGTTTGGGCCTAATGGCGGGCTGGTCAGTACCTCGTTGTCAGCTGTGGAGTCTCTCTCGAAGGTCTTTACTCCAATCCTTGCAAATGCTGGGGAACAGAATAAGCATTATAATTCACTCTTCTGACCACTGCTAATTCTTCTTCATGGCCTCATCTGCAGTCACAGCTTGTGATATCGTCCCTGCAACAAATGAGTTCAGTCACCTTCTCCTGTTGCTAGCAAACTTCCTGTGGTAGCTCCTGTGGTAGAAGACCTTTCAGAATAATCATCCTCTCAGCTTTCTTTGTCCTCTTTGGGATCAATTATGGACTTGGATATGAAGGACCTACCAGATGTCACAGATTTCAGTGATGCTTCAGTATCAGAGGGTGCACTGGGTTTCCTCACCTGGCAGTGTTTGGGAGTCAGATTATGATTTTGAACTCGCTTGGTATGGCTCAGTCAGATCATGAGTCTTCAGCCTTGGATTTTGCTGATGCAGTGGTATATGAACCTGGGATGTGGTTTCCAGTTTCACCTGATCCTCTAATCACTCGTGATTGTACCTCCACAGCAGACAGTGAGTGGCATGCTAAGTGGTAGAGGAAGAATAGATCCAAGCATATGTTCCAATGTCTCTCTGGGTTAATTGCCTTGGGGAGCAGCTCTGCACTTACAATATGGCAGAATTACTGTACGTGATCTCCATCCTCATAATTTTGGTCAGATTCGACATAGTAAGTACATCAATGTTATGCTTATGCATTACTCCAAAAGGCAATTGGCCATGTATAAGAAGAAGGGTGGTTTAGGGCATGATAATTACATTTTATATACCATTTGGCTCAGCGGCATGCATATTTTTTTTATCAGCTTACTGTATGTTAAAACCCATCCAGCCCAGTACATGAATATGATACAGTTTCTGTTTTAGATGCATGGTCTGTATTTTTCCACAAAGTGGCAGAGTTTGGAGATGGTACAATGAAGAGTTTTGTAAGAAAGAGCATGGCTACCATGACCTTTGGTGCCAAATATGTTGGGGTTTACCTCGATGTCAAACAGCTGCTTTGACTTCATCACGTGTGGCCATGTCTTAATGTCCTTTGACTAAAACTTTCTCCAGAGATGTGTTCTGCTTACAATAATTGGCAGTGTATGCTGGGGGCTAAGTATCATCTTTGATACATATGACTCAGATGCAGAGCACCACATCCCATTAAGGACTGCCAGAGGCCAGGTCCCAGTCCTGCTGCAGGTCCTGCCATCAGAAACAGCAGGCAGAATGGCCAGAGGTCTGTTGAAAACTATGCTGCAGGTCATGCCATTGGAAGCAGCGGTAAGAAACAGAACTCCAACTCTTGTTAAAATGCATGTCCTTCTGAAGTATATGGCATGGTACCCACTTCAGGAAGTGTCAGATAAGTTGCAACATGGTTTTACTTACTTGTTTTGTAATCCTTAACTACATTTTTTGGAAGAGGTCCAATTCTACTATTGCTGGTTGTGGAGATTTCAAGGGGGATACCCTCTTTTTTTTATCCCCAATTTTGCCGTTAGAGCTGGTTGTTCAATTTAGTGGTGTGGTATGCCACTTAAAACATATTTGCTGTTTATTTATTGCCTCTGCTTAGCTTTCAAGGTCCACTACATGAACTTAGTGTACTCGGGCTATGTCAACCAATCCTTTCCCTGATCTGTTCAGCCTCTACAAGAGCAGGGAGACACAATGGGGAGATACATTGATGTACACCATTCTTGTATACAGTATGTTCACAGTACAGAAAAATGTGCTCCAAAGAAATTCAATTGCAAAAAACAGTTGGTCATTAAGTTCAACAATAATACTAAGAGGTGATGATGATTTTCATTTTGTACATTCTACAACTAACCTCACAACACCCAAATTATTAACAGAACAAAAAATGTATCTATGCTCCCATGTTCCTGGGTTTACTGTACTGTAGCTAAATACTGTACTGTTAATAGACAGCTGCTCAGACATTAACATGTGATAAATCTTATTATGCAGCACTGCAATCCAAACATCACAAAGATAGAACCTTCAATACACCATAAAAATAGACAGAGTACATAATAATATCGAAAATTTATTATGACATTTTTGAGAGCCAATGAATGCATACTTTCATATTAATCTATTCTGTAAACAGTGACGGAAAGAGGGAAACATTTCGACTAAAAGAAAAGCTCATACTGTATAAAGGATGCAAGCTGCATGTTTATGGCTTTGCTTTATACTATGAAAAGTTTTTCCAGCATTACACTTGGAATTTCCTTTCCAATATGGGTACAAAATACCAGACTAACTATGCAAGGGATAAAGGAAAACTCCTGCTGATTTTGAATTTTAAGTTTGAAACTTTAATGCATAACACTTAATCACTTCAAAAAGTAGACAAATGAATTGAGCATATGTTCTATAAGTCATTTAATCTTATTTATTCAGCCAACCAAAATAAAAATTTGAATGTAAAGTACAAAATATATGTATGTATGCATGCATGCATGTATGTATGTATGTATGCATGTATGTATGTATGTATGTATGTATGCATGCATGCATGCACGCACGTACGTACGTACGTACGTACGTACGTACGTACGTACGTACGTACAGATAGATAGATATGCTCCAGAATAGTATCCATTAGAACATTGAATTCTAAATAAACTACTCAATAATGGCTTTACATAATATGCCTACTTTCATTGTTTTCACAGATTTTTTAAAGTCCTTAGGAACTTAGAAATTTTGACCCCTTCCATACTGAACTTATCTTGGTACTTTTTGGCATGGTCTTATTCAAACATAAATAGACATAATTATTAATTCAGTACCCTTTTTCTGAAGACTTCGGGGTAAATTTACTAAGGTGGGAGTTTCTTTAGAATTGTCGATGTTGCTCATAGGAGCTTGGATACAAAAGGAAAAGGGGATTTAGGTGTCAGTGGACTGTTTACGCTCTTACCCAAAGTTTCTGAACTTGACAATGACTTATGATGAATGCGCTGCAGGTGACGTATAAGGGTGGATGTTCCTAGATGGTTAATGTCCTTACCCCTACTTATTGTGGACTGACAAAGGCAACACATGGCTTGACACCAGTTGTCTGGATTTGTGGAGAAATAATTCCACACTGAAGAGGTGGATTTTTTGGTATTTTGCCCAGGCATGACAACGGGCTTTTTCATCCAATGGACAACTGTCTTCACTGGTGCCTTATTCAAACAAACTACATCACCATCAGAATCCTCATTGTCAACTTCCTCCTCATCGCCAGCTACACCAATATTCTCAACATCCGGTTGCACTTTTACAGTGACATCCTCAATCTCAATATCAGCAACTGGACTGGCGGTGCTCCTCCTAGCAAATGCAGAGGGCATACAAATGGTGGTAGGAGCCTCCTCTTTCCATACAGTCTTACGAAGGTCAGGCCTAGACATGGCAACCGCGGACACACTTGGACTCTCCTTGGGATTTGTGATATCTCTGAGTCTGAATGCACAGTAGATTTTCCTGTACTTTAACAAGCTTACTTTGTTTAATTTTTCAAGAGGAAGGAGGGCTTCCATCTTCATGAGAAGCTGAACTACCAGTCATGAACATAGGCCAAGGCTTTAGCCTTTCCTTGCCACTTTGTGTCGTGAATGACAACAATATGCACAACCCACTAACCAATGAATTTGAACACCAAACCTCCTGTACTTTAGTCAGACACTTGACTTGTGAGCTGTCTGTAATTAGGCATTAGTTGTTTGTACTTTTTGATACTACCATATTACAACACAGAAGGGGTTATTCAGAGTTGATCACAGTTTTTGATAAATTAGCATGATGGGGGTACACAGCACATGAGCAAGGCCGCCAAGCATATATGGTGCTGCCCTCTGATGCGATCACAATTCAATTGTGATCACATTGCAGACTCAAAATTAGAGGTTGACCCATGCCTGCACAGCCTGGCTGCACATACAGGTGCACTGCCGCCATGTTTACGATCACAGTAACTGCAGATTACTTCATCAGGCTGCCTGAAAATGGCCATAACTATTCCTGCGTTTAGTGTTCTCCCCCCAGCACCATATCACCATCCCCGTATGCCTGCCACCTGTCAGTTATTTTGCAATCGCATCCTTTCTAGATTTAATCACAGTTTGTGCATGTGGAAGGGGAGGAGGGAGGTTAGGTTTAGGCAACATTGGGGAAGGTTAGGGTTAGGCTGCAGGAGAGGGAGGATTATGTTTAGGCTGTGGAAAGTGGAGGTAGGTTTAGGCAACATTGGGGAGGGTTAGGGTTAGGCTACAGGAGAGGGAGGATTAGGTTTAGGCTGTGGAAAGTGGAGGTAGGTTTAGGCACCATTGGGAAGGGTTAGGGTTAGGCTGCTGGTGGAGGGTTAGGTTTAGGTTTCCAGTAGGGAGGGTTAGGGTTAGGGGTGCATTGGGGAAAGGTAAGTCTACTTACCTTTCCCCTGTCAGGATTCCCACCCTGGAATGCCTCGGTCAGTCTCCTAAACGATGGATACCGAATGCCGGCATTTCATATGTATTTCCAAGAATGAATTAGAAATACAATAAAGTTAGATTTTATGATCACATAGGAATAGTTACAGTATTGTAAAGAAAATAATAAAGATTACAGTTGTTTGCTGTACACATACTGTAAATTCAGAATAAGAAGCCATGCATGAAGCTCAATAAACTATCAACAGAATCAGATCATGTACCAATATGGAAGAGCAGATAGAAGTTACTGTAGTGCTGTCAATATGACATGTGATTTAATGTGGCATTGTTGTTTTTAGTCAGTGTCAACTCTTCTCCATAGAACTCAAACATTATCAGTATACTGTTGCTTGTCTATATACTGTAGTAGTGTGAGGGATGTACAACAAATACCTGCTCCTGTTGAGTTTAAAGCTGTGCCAAGACAAATATATGTTTTTAAAGTGTCAGTTAAACTGTGTTATCTGCAGTTAGTGACACAATAAAATTATATTAAAAGTAATCACAGTGGTGTACAAAATGCAGTGTAAATAGTAACAAACCTTTATCAAGAATAAAAATGTACATACTTATTAAACACACTAATCTAAAATGTAAAACATTGTTTATATTATTTTATTGATATCATTAAATCAATGAAGGGAAAAGCATTTTCTTCCCAGAACACAAATTTTAGTTTTTGAATTTTCATTGTATATTTCACTGCTTGATGATGCCACAACTTTTGCCAATTTTGACTGCTTCAACTGTTTTTATTCCTGTTGCTTTAAGCAAGTGTTATCATATTTAGTGTAAGTATACAAAGTCCTCATACCTGTCCAAATGAAAGCCAAATGGTGTTACAGCGAACATGCATGCTGGACCTGAAGTCTTCAATTCAATAATTAATCTGATGTTTGTAAATAGTTAGTTTAGTGGTTACTGTAAGGTGCTGCAATTTTGGGATTTTCAAATGCTTAAAAATATTAATTATGCCTGTCATTTTCTCTGACTCTATTCTCTGCTTATCTCTGCAAGAGTTGTGCATACACCATCAGAGAGGTTTATTTTTTCTGCAGTCTTTGTCTGTAGTCTTGCCATCTAGTGGTGGATGGACAAACAATCCCTCTGATTAGCACAAGAACAAATAAAAAAACAACAACACAAAAAAACCCTTATTTTGTCCCTGCAGAGATTGGCAAGGGTGAGTACTGTGGGCCTAATTCAGTATGCGACGCATCAGCGATACAATCACATACTGATTATTCTTTGTTCATTGCGCAGGAGCCACACTGCATGTGCGCACACAGTGAGATGCGATCGCCTCTCACTTATGTTAATTCCTCTGCCTGATTGACAGGCAGAGGCGTTTGTGGGGTGGCGAAGCAGCGTTGTGGGGGCTGTGGCGTGACAATGGTCGGACGTGGCATCAGAAATTGGGTGGGTACTGGGTGTCAACCATGTGCCTGCCTTTGCAGTCTGGCTGTTAGTGATGTGATTGCAATTGACTTGTGATCTCACATTTGCTCAGCCATTTGCATGCTGGACGGCCTTTCCCTATGCTGGACGGCCCCCAGTATGCGATAGCTGCCAGTTTCAGTTTTTCTAAAATAGCAAAACTGCACCTGAAGCTGAATAAGGTCCCGTATCTGCTAGAGATGAGCGGGTTCGGTTCCTCGGAATCCGAACCCCCCCGAACTTCAGCCTTTTTACACGGGTCCGAGGCAGACTCGGATCTTCCCGCCTTGCTCGGTTAACCCGAGCGCGCCCGAACGTCATCATCCCGCTGTCGGATTCTCGCTAGGCTCGGATTCTATCGCGAGACTCGGATTCTATATAAGGAGCCGCGCGTTGCCGCCATTTTCACACGTGCATTGAGATTGATAGGGAGAGGATGTGGCTGGCGTCCTCTCCGTGTAGAATAGATTAGAGAGACACTTGATTTACTACTTGGGGAGCATTAGGAGTACTCAGTACAGTGCAGAGTTTTGCTGATAGTGACCAGTGACCACCAGTTTTATTTATAATCCGTTCTCTGCCTGAAAAAAAACGATACACAGTCACATACCATATCTGTGCTCAGCCTCAGTGTGCTGCATGATTATATCATCTATGTATATCTGACTGTGCTGAGTGCTCACTGCTCACACAGCTGAATTGTGGGGGAGACTGGGGTGCAGTTAATAGCAGGAGTACAGTGCACACTTTTGCTGCCAGTGTGACTGACCAGTGACCACCAGTATATTGTCTGCTCTGAAAAAGTTAAACAAACACTCCTGTGGTGTTTTTTTTTTTATTCTATAAACGCATTCTGCTGACAGTGTCCAGCAGGTCTGTCATTCATTATATTATATAAATATTTACCTGCAGTAGTGTTATATTTTTTTTGTTCATCTCTATCATCTTTATCATCTCTATATTAGCAGACGCAGTACGGTAGTCCACGGCTGTGGCTACCTCTGTGTCGTCAGTGCTCGTCCATAATTGTATACCTACCTGTGGTGGTTTTTTTTTTCTATCTTCTTCATACTAGTAGTTTAGGAGTCTGCTGACAGTGTCCAGCAGGTCCGTCATTATATTATATATACCTGCAGTAGTGCTATATATATATTTTTTATATCATTATCATCTCTATACTAGCAGACGCAGTACGGTAGTCCACGGCTGTAGCTACCTCTGTGTCGTCAGTGCTCGTCCATAATTGTATATCTACCTGTGGTGGGGGTTTTTTTTCTATCTTCTTCATACTAGTAGTTTAGGAGTCTGCTGACAGTGTCCAGCAGGTCCGTCATTATATTATATATACCTGCAGTAGTGATATATATATATATTTTTTATATCATTATCATCTCTATACTAGCAGACGCAGTACGGTAGTCCATGGCTGTAGCTACCTCTGTGTCGTCAGTGCTCGTCCATAATTGTATACCTACCTGTGGTGGGGTTTTTTTTTCTATCTTCTTCATACTAGTAGTTTAGGAGTCTGCTGACAGTGTCCAGCAGGTCCGTCATTATATTATATATACCTGCAGTAGTGATATATATATATATTTTTTATATCATTATCATCTCTATACTAGCAGACGCAGTACGGTAGTCCATGGCTGTAGCAACCTCTGTGTCGTCAGTGCTCGTCCATAATTGTATACCTACCTGTGGTGGGGTTTTTTTTTCTATCTTCTTCATACTAGTAGTTTAGGAGTCTGCTGACAGTGTCCAGCAGGTCCGTCATTATATTATATATACCTGCAGTAGTGATATATATATATATTTTATATCATTATCATCTCTATACTAGCAGACGCAGTACGGTAGTCCACGGCTGTAGCTACCTCTGTGTCGTCAGTGCTCGTCCATAATTGTATACCTACCTGTGGTGGGTTTTTTTTTCTATCTTCTTCATACTAGTAGTTTAGGAGTCTGCTGACAGTGTCCAGCAGGTCCATCATTATATTATATATACCTGCAGTAGTGATATATATATATATATATTTTTATATCATTATCATCTCTATACTAGCAGACGCAGTACGGTAGTCCACGGCTGTAGCTACCTCTGTGTCGTCAGTCACTCGTCATCCATAAGTATACTAGTATCCATATATTTCCATTGTTTACCTGAGGTGCCTTTTAGTTGTGCCTATTAAAATATGGAGAACAAAAATGTTGAGGTTCCAAAAATAGGGAAAGATCAAGATCCACTTCCACCTCGTGCTGAAGCTGCTGCCACTAGTCATGGCCGAGACGATGAAATTCCATCAACGTCGTCTGCCAAGGCCGATGCCCAATGTCATAGTACAGAGCATGTAAAATCCAAAACACAAAAGATCAGTAAAAAAAGGACTCAAAAATCTAAAATAAAATCGTCGGAGGAGAAGCGTAAACTTGCCAATATGCCATTTACCACACGGAGTGGCAAGGAACGGCTGAGGCCCTGGCCTATGTTCATGGCTAGTGGTTCAGCTTCACATGAGGATGGAAGCACTCAGCCTCTCGCTAGAAAAATGAAAAGACTTAAGCTGGCAAAAGCACAGCAAAGAACTGTGTGTTCTTCGAAATCACAAATCCACAAGGAGAGTCCAATTGTGTCGGTTGCGATGCCTGACCTTCCCAACACTGGACGTGAAGAGCATGCGCCTTCCACCATTTGCACGCCCCCTGCAAGTGCTGGAAGGAGCACCCGCAGTCCAGTTCCTGATAGTCAGATTGAAGATGTCAGTGTTGAAGTACACCAGGATGAGGAGGATATGGGTGTTGCTGGCGCTGGGGAGGAAATTGACAAGGAGGATTCTGATGGTGAGGTGGTTTGTTTAAGTCAGGCACCCGGGGAGACACCTGTTGTCCGTGGGAGGAATATGGCCATTGACATGCCTGGTGAAAATACCAAAAAAATCAGCTCTTCGGTGTGGAAGTATTTCAACAGAAATGCGGACAACAGGTGTCAAGCCGTGTGTTGCCTTTGTCAAGCTGTAATAAGTAGGGGTAAGGACGTTAACCACCTCGGAACATCCTCCCTTATACGTCACCTGCAGCGCATTCATCATAAGTCAGTGACAAGTTCAAAAACTTTGGGCGACAGCGGAAGCAGTCCACTGACCAGTAAATCCCTTCCTCTTGTAACCAAGCTCACGCAAACCACCCCACCAACTCCCTCAGTGTCAATTTCCTCCTTCCCCAGGAATGCCAATAGTCCTGCAGGCCATGTCACTGGCAATTCTGACGAGTCCTCTCCTGCCTGGGATTCCTCCGATGCATCCTTGCGTGTAACGCCTACTACTGCTGGCGCTGCTGTTGTTGCTGCTGGGAGTCGATGGTCATCCCAGAGGGGAAGTCGTAAGACCACTTTTACTACTTCCACCAAGCAATTGACTGTCCAACAGTCCTTTGCGAGGAAGATGAAATATCACATGCAGTCATCCTGCTGCAAAGCGGATAACTGAGGCCTTAGCATCCTGGGCAGTGAGAAACGTGGTTCCGGTATCCATCATTACTGCAGAGCCAACTATAGACTTGTTTGAGGTACTGTGTCCCCGGTACCAAATACCATCTAGGTTCCATTTCTCTAGGCAGGCGATACCGAAAATGTACACAGACCTCACAAAAAGACTCACCAGTGTCCTTAAAAATGCAGTTGTACCCAATGTCCACTTAACCACGGACATGTGGACAAGTGGAGCAGGGCAGACTCAGGACTATATGACTGTGACAGCCCACTGGGTAGATGTATTGACTCCCGCCGCAAGAACAGCAGCGGCGGCACCAGTAGCAGCATCTCGCAAACGCCAACTCTTTCCTAGGCAGGCTACGCTTTGTATCACCGCTTTCCAGAATACGCACACAGCTGAAAACCTCTTACGGCAACTGAGGAAGATCATCGCAGAATGGCTTACCCCAATTGGACTCTCCTGTGGATTTGTGGCATCGGACAACGCCAGCAATATTGTGTGTGCATTAAATATGGGCAAATTCCAGCACGTCCCATGTTTTGCACATACCTTGAATTTGGTGGTGCAGAATTATTTAAAAAACGAGAGGGGCGTGCAAGAGATGCTGTCGGTGGCCAGAAGAATTGCGGGACACTTTCGGCGTACAGGCACCACGTACAGAAGACTGGAGCAACACCAAAAATGCCTGAACCTGCCCTGCCATCATCTGAAGCAGGAAGTGGTAATGAGGTGGAATTCAACCCTCTATATGCTTCAGAGGTTGGAGGAGCAGCAAAAGGCCATTCAAGCCTATACAACAGAGCACGATATAGGAGGTGGAATGCACCTGTCTCAAGCGCAGTGGAGAATTATTTCAACGTTGTGCAAGGTTCTGCAACCTTTTGAACTTGCCACACGTGAAGTCAGTTCAGACACTGCCAGCCTGAGTCAGGTCATTCCCCTCATCAGGCTTTTGCAGAAGAAGCTGAAGACATTGAAGGAGGAGCTAACACTGAGCGATTCCGCTAGGCATGTGGGACTTGTGGATGGAGCCCTTAATTCGCTTAACAAGGATTCACGGGTGGTCAATCTGTTGAAATCAGAGCACTACATTTTGGCCACCGTGCTCGATCCTAGATTTAAGACCTACGTTGTATCTCTCTTTCCGGCAGACACAAGTCTGCAGGGGTTCAAAGAACTGCTGGTGAGAAAATTGTCAAGTCAAGCGGAACGCGACCTGTCAACATCTCCTCCTTCACATTCTCCCGCAACTGGGGGTGCGAGGAAAAGGCTCAGAATTCCGAGCCCACCCGCTGGCGGTGATGCAGGGCAGTCTGGAGCGACTGCTGATGCTGACATCTGGTCCGGACTGAAGGACCTGACAACGATTACGGACATGTCGTCTACTGTCACTGCATATGATTCTCTCACCATTGAAAGAATGGTGGAGGATTATATGAGTGACCACATCCAAGTAGGCACGTCAGACAGTCCGTACGTATACTGGCAGGAAAAAGAGGCAATTTGGAGGCCCTTGCACAAACTGGCTTTATTCTACCTAAGTTGCCCTCCCACAAGTGTGTACTCCGAAAGAGTGTTTAGTGCCGCCGCTCACCTTGTCAGCAATCGGCGTACGAGGTTACTTCCAGAAAATGTGGAGAAGATGATGTTCATTAAAATGAATTATAATCAATTCCTCCATGGAGACATTCACCAGCAGCAATTGCCTCCACAAAGTACACAGGGAGCTGTGATGGTGGATTCCAGTGGGGACGAATTGATAATCTGTGAGGAGGGGGATGTACACAGTGATGAATTGGAGGATGATGATGAGGTGGACATCTTGCCTCTGTAGAGCCAGTTTGTGCAAGGAGAGATTAATTGCTTCTTTTTTGGTGGGGGTCCAAACCAACCCGTCATTTCAGTCACAGTCGTGTGGCAGACCCTGTCACTGAAATGATGGGTTGGTTAAAGTGTGCATGTCCTGTTTATACAACATAAGGGTGGGTGGGAGGGCCCAAGGACAATTCCATCTTGCACCTCTTTTTTCTTTCATTTTTCTTTGCGTCATGTGCTGTTTGGGGAGTGTTTTTTGGAAGGGCCATCCTGCGTGACACTGCAGTGCCACTCCTAGATGGGCCAGGTGTTTGTGTCGGCCACTAGGGTCGCTTATCTTAGTCACACAGCTACCTCATTGCGCCTCTTTTTTTTCTTCTTTGCGTCATGTGCTGTTTGGGGAGTGTTTTTTGGAAGGGCCATCCTGCGTGACACTGCAGTGCCACTCCTAGATGGGCCAGGTGTTTGTGTCGGCCACTAGGGTCACTTATCTTAGTCACACAGCTACCTCATTGCGCCTCTTTTTTTTCTTCTTTGCGTCATGTGCTGTTTGGGGAGTATTTTTTGGAAGGGCCATCCGGCCTGACACTGCAGTGCCACTCCTAGATGGGTCAGGTGTTTGTGTCGGCCACTAGGGTCGCTTAGCTTACTCACACAGCTACCTCATTGCGCCTCTTTTTTTCTTTGCGTCATGTGCTGTTTGGGGAGTGTTTTTTGGAAGGGCCATCCTGCGTGACACTGCAGTGCCACTCCTAGATTGGCCAGGTGTTTGTGTCGGCCACTTGGGTCGCTGAGCTTAGTCACACAGCTACCTCATTGCGCCTCTTTTTTTCTTTGCGTCATGTGCTGTTTGGGGAGTGTTTTTTGGAAGGGCCATCCTGCGTGACACTGCAGTGCCACTCCTAGATGGGCCAGGTGTTTGTGTCGGCCACTTGTGTCGCTGAGCTTAGTCATCCAGCGACCTCGGTGCAAATTTTAGGACTAAAAATAATATTGTGAGGTGTGAGGTGTTCAGAATAGACTGAAAATGAGTGGAAATTATGGTTTTTGAGGTTAATAATACTTTGGGATCAAAATGACCCCCAAATTCTATGATTTAAGCTGTTTTTTAGGGTTTTTTGAAAAAAGCACCCGAATCCAAAACACACCCGAATCCGACAAAAAAAAATTCGGTGAGGTTTTGCCAAAACGCGTTCGAACCCAAAACACGGCCACGGAACCGAACCCAAAACCAAAACACAAAACCCGAAAAATTTCCGGTGCACATCTCTAGTATCTGCTCCCTGAGCTAATTGTCATGAGGAAAAAGAAGAGAAAAAAGGGACTCTGGGTGGGGGCAGGGCACACTTATAGAAAATACCTTTTTTTGTACAATGGCCCTCATTCCGAGTTGTTCGCTCGGTAATTTTCTTCGCATCGCAGTGATTTTCCGCTAATTGCGCATGCTCAATGTTCGCACTGCGACTGCACCAAGTAAATTTGCTAAGAAGTTTGGTATTTTACTCACAGCATTACGAGGTTTTTTCTTCGTTCTGGTGATCGGAGTGTGATTGACAGGAAGTGGGTGTTTCTGGGCGGAAACTGGCCGTTTGATGGGTGTGTGTGTGAAAAAACGCTGCCGTTTCTGGGAAAAACGCGGGAGTGGTTGGAGAAACGGGGGAGTGTCTGGGCGAACGCTGGGTGTGTTTGTGACGTCAAACCAGGAACAAAACTGACTGAACTGATCGCAGTGGCAGAGTAAGTGTCGAGCTACTCAGAAACTGCTTAGAAATTTCTATTTGCAATTTTGAGAATCTTTCGTTCGCAATTTTGCTAAGCTAAGATTCACTCCCAGTAGGCGGCGGCTTAGCGTGTGCAATGCTGCTAAAAGCAGCTTGCGAGTGAACAACTCGGAATGAGGGCCAATATGTTTTTATTAATGAAAAATCAGTACAATATACACGTGGCTAGAAAAGGCAGAGAAAAGAATGGAATAAAGAAGATAACATTGCAAAGTCTTAATGCTGCCCATACACTTATTTGATAATCGGTGCTATCCTTTGATTTTGACCACATCTGTGAGAGAAATCGAAGGATTGTATGCACATTTTAAGTACCTTGAGACGCGGTGCGCGGGCACGCCGGTCGAATATCGCGTCTCAAGATATTATGTGCTGCACTTAATATTTCTCGCATCGCAGTGCGATCGCATGTGGTTTTAAGCCCACATGAGATATATCGCACTGCGATGTGCGTTGGGCACCGGCGGTGCCATGCCCATCACGTGATTACCATGCAATCTATCGCATGATCGCATGGTAATCACTTTGGTAGTTCAGGTGCGATTTCGCATTGCAGGGCATCGCACAAGTGTATGGCCAGCATTAGGGCCCCATCCACTAGGGAGATTTATATCAGCAGTGAGTAGGATCCATGTTTCCTGCAATCTGGCTGGGAGGTTCCCGGGGGAGCCCTGCGATTGTGATTTGCTACTTTAGTGTATTTTTACATGTGATTTATCTCATGCAATCTAATGCACTGCTAGCCATCTCATGCAATAGATCTCAAAGGACATTTTTCCCCGCAAATTTACATATGAATGATCTGAGGGGGTGGGCTAAAATTAGCATATGTAAACAGCAGCCAGAGGAGAACAACCCTTGCATTTGGATGATGATACATACCAGGACTGGCCCTGGTGACACCCTATATTCTGAGGCAGGATACCAAGGTACGGAGGGCCATTTCCGCCTGAGGAGAGACTGATAGCTACCATGAGGTATCTGGCTACCGGCCGTCCACTGGAAGAACTAAAGTTTGGGACTTTCACCTCTGCTCAAACTTTGGGGTGTATCATTCCTGACACCTGCAAGGCCATTGATAAGGTGCTGAGAACTAGTATTTTAAGGTAAAAGAACAACACAACACACTTGTTAACTTGATTAGTAAAAAATTTTATCAGAGGAAAAAACGTGCACTGCAAATGCCAACATGGCATATATTTTCACTGTAGCCAACATGGCTTAAGTGGTAGCTTTTTTGGCTAAAGTAGCATACAACAAGTCAAAAAGTGCTTTTTTTTGCCAGCATGACATATATTTGTACTGTAGCCAACATGGCTTTCAACAACCATAAATAGACAAAAACAGTATAAAATTGAAAACTATCATAGTACAGGGATTGGGTAAAATCCAGAAACGTTCAGAGCCCCGTACGCCACACTGTACCAGATTCCTGCACCAATCCCAGCAAATTTGCTATACCTTCCCATACACCCCGGTTCTTGGGGTCTCCAGCCCGGTGGGGTGTGTATGTCAGCAGTCATTGCGGGACCCCGGGAGAGAGAGATTACAGCATCTCAGTATGGTCTAGATTGTTCCTGTTTTAAAAAAAAAACCTGGATCATGCAGAACAGCTGTAATCTCTCCCTCCCTTTCTCCACAATGACTGCTGTCACATAAAACCCCCCCAGGCAAAGACACCCTCCCGGATGGGAACCTGCAGTACTTTTTCCAAAAAGTGTCCAAGATTAGTGTGGGGGTTCAGTACGTCGTGGCGTAAGATGATCTGGGCCTGTCTGTTTTTTAGCCAATCCCTGTAATTCCCAATAAATATGGTGCAGTATATATATTTCTAACATGGGAAGGATATATGTTGCTTTGGTTGCAGAATTGATCCAGAGAATATACACATGCAGAGTCAGTGGTCCCAACCCCACTACTATGCACTTGCAGCATGTGTGTATCCTCCATCCAAACTCTGCAACCAAAGCACCATATATCACCATACCACATAATATTTATTGGGAATATAAATTTTAACAAAAAAATAAAATGCTTCATCCTTACCTCCCAGCATAGCTGAAAGAAAAAAGATCTAGGGAAGATGGGTGGTGGAGTTGGAGTTGGGTGGTGATGGCTCGGCTTGGGCATAAGGAATAGGCAGTGAATCGGTGGGAAAAATATGCTGGAGTTGGGTGGGAGGAATATGCTGGAATTGGGTGGGAGGAATAGGCTTGGGTTGGGTGGAAGGAATAGGCTGTGTTTGGGTGGAAGGAGTAGGCTGGGGTCATATAATCTGAGCTGACTGTGGACCGGTGATCGATCACTGTGTCATAACTCAAACAGCCTCTCCTCATCATAAATACCAAATCATAGGACAGTCGCTCATAATGTTCCACTTGGTCAAGAGGGGCGTGATGGGTACAACTTGCTATGTATATGCCAAACTCCGAAAAACAGTCTGGAGGATTTGATAATGCTCTTTTTACTTGCTAGTAGCCTCCTCCTTATCCTCTTGGGTGTTCTTGTGCTTCTGTCTTCTTTTGCAAGAAGCTTGTGGACGGGTGGTAGGAGGCACAGGTGTACTTGTTTGTTAAGCTGGCGGGGTTTGTGTGGTATCATCTGGTTCCACCAAAACAATGAGGTCTGGGGTGCTGGACATTTCTGTTTCCAAAGTTGTAAACTGTGGGGTAAAAAGACAAACAGTTAACATTACTTTTTCCATAGTTCCCTGCAAGTGTTGAACAGTGCCAAGCCATCAGCCAGGAGTTTGAAACCAGGTGGAAATTCAATAATTGCGGTGGAGCCATCGATGAGAAACACGCCCGCATTAACCCACCTGTTGACAGCGGATCGATGTACTACAATTACAAGGGGAACTTTAGCATCGTTCTGATGGCAGTGGTCAATGCAAGTCAGGGAGGAGTACCTGGCCTATTTTAATGGCGTAGGCACAGTCCACTGGCAGGAAAATGCAATGACGTAATGTGAGTGAAGTGTGGTGTGTGGTGGACTGGGGGCCAAAGATAACAATTAAAGTGTCAATGACTAAATACTTACAGATGTTGCCTGTGAAGCATCACCCGTTTCACTCTCCGCTGCGTCTGCCTATGGGATGGAGGAAAATCCAGTCCTTGTCGGTTCAGGCTCATCTAGGAAAGACATCAGACTATAATACCAACGTAGGGATGTATATTTCATCTGTGCCTGCCCTGTAGCGCTTAGAACCCTCCTTTTTTTCTGCTCCTTTTTGTAGACTGTGTGGAGGTTATGCCATTTATTTTTTACCCACTCCACATCAGCTGCCATAAAGAATGGCTTGCTAAATTACACCATCTCCTCATTGGTGGAAAGGCGTTTGGCTTTATTGGCGTACTCCTTGGACTCGACTTTCCACAAGCATTCCTTGGACTGTAGCTGCTCAATGAAGCCAGTTATGAAATCCCAATTTTTGTCAAGAGACATATCTGAAAAAAAAGGATCCAGACAAAATATAGTTTTTGTTTTTTTACTTGGTTATGTAGAAATGTTGTTCTTTATAGTTAATGTTGTAAAAATTATTAAAAATAAAGTTTGTATGGAAATAAAAGTGTCATTAATCAACACCAACAGGTTCATTAAACACTTTGGCACAGCGGTAGCAATGTGGGCCACAGTAGGGGTACAGTGAAGGTAATGAGAATGGGCACCAACAGGTTCTTTAAACACACAGCAGTAGTAATGTGGGCCATAATAGGGGTACAGTGAAGGTAATGAGGATGGGCACCAACAGGTTCCTTAAACACACAGCAGTAGCAATATGCCACCAGGGCTGTTTCTAGCCAATTTGGTTCCAAGTGTAAGATTTAAAAATGCGCCCCCCATTGACATAAAAAAATTTCCCCCCAGATATAAAAACAAAAATTTGCGCACACCAGAGGCAAGGGGTGTTACCAAATTAAAACGGTCATGGCCTCATTAAAATGGGTGCGGCCTCATCTGAAAAGACTTACACCGCAGTTTTTGACCCTGCACCAACAGATCATGGCCACTGCAGGAAAAAAAAATTCTACCATATGAAGCCCCACACAGTAATGCCCCCTGCACCATATTATGCCACACAGTGCATGCAATGCCCTTGATACATTAAATCCCCATTTTACAAATTACGGCAGGTAAGAGTCCACATTTTTCACATTACAGCAGTCAAGTGTCCCCATTTTACACATTACGGTAGGCAAGTGTCCCCATTTTACACATTATGGCAGGCAAGAGTCCCCATTTTACACATTACGGCAGGTAAGAGTCCCCATTTTACACATTACGGCAACAAGAGTCCCCATTTTACACATAACGGCAGGCAAGTGTCCCCATTTTACACATTACAGCAGGCAAGAGCCCCCATTTAACACATTACAGCGACAAGAGTCCCCATTTTACACATTACGGCAGGCAAGTATCCCCATTTTACACATTACGGCAGGCAAGAGTCCCCATTTTACACATTACGGCAGGCAAGAGTCCCCATTTTACACATTATGGCAGACAAGTGTCCCCATTTTACACATTATAGCAGGCAGAGTCCCCTTCTACAAAAAGAGAGAGAGAGTTATACTTACTTTTGCAGAGGTCTTCTTGCATCCCGCTTCCCGCTCTTATGCCCGCCTCTCCACCTCCTTGTAGCTTGGCTGCCGAGTCCCGGGTGGCACCCCCTCCTCCTAGTCATCAGTACTCCGCTCGGGGGCGGAGTTTCATGTAATGATGCATTTGCGTCGTGATGCAAATGCGTCATTGCACGAAATGCCATCCCCAAGTGGAGAAGTAATGACAGGGAGGAGGGGGAGTGCAAACTGAGCCACTTAGAGCCACCGCAGGTGCCCTGTGTGAATGCATGCCTCGACCGCTGCAAGAAATGGCTCTGTAGGCCACAATAGGGGAACAGTAAGGTAATGAGGATGAGCATCAACAAATTCTTTAAACACACAGCAGTAGTAATGTGGGCCACAATGGGGGTACAGTGAAGGTAATGAAGATGGGCACCAACAGTTTGTATAAACACTTTAGAAGAAGCTGGGACACATAAACAGGATGCACATGTTATGGGGTTTGGAGGGAGGTGGGCAGTTTACAATGATTTAAACAGTGGTGGACAAGCAATACTTGTGATTCAGTGACATGCAGTGAGGTCATAGGCTGGGGAGGCACTGATATATACCACCCTATGAGTGGTGAGTGCAGACACTGCACCCCGCTTCTGGGGTAGTGAGTGCTGTGGTTTTATATTTGTTGGTATATTGTAGGGTTACTCCTTGGTTAACTCATATTAACTGTGGCCACAAGCTTTGTTCATGCACCCTTATGCAAGCCCAATTATCTTAAACCTGGGTCAGCTGTTCTTTAGTAATTTATCAGCCAGTGTCAGGTGACTTGTGTACCTTTAAAAGCCATGGAGTATATGGCAGATACACATTAAACCAAGTAGGCATATTTGCAGTTATATTATGTGTGATACAGTTGCTAGGTTTTAATTTTGAGACTCTGTGGTAGTGTAGGACCTGCATGAAGATGGGGTACCTTGGCGAGCGGTTTGCAGGCTTCCGTGCATTGGCCAATTCACTAACTAAACCCCCATCATTTATTTATTGATGTTGTGAAAATAAGTGAGTTTGCTTTGGTGAGTGCTGAACTTTCTGTTTGTGTTTGTTTGTATATATATATATATATATATATATATATGTCAATGCAATACCCAGCATTGCGGCCCCCCTCTCTCACCTGGGTATCCTGGACAGTGTAGGCACCTGGGATTGTGCCACTGATGCTGGCTGGGAGGGCGGAGGAAGAAGAGGCATGAGTGCTGGCCTCCATCGCCATGTGCACCACCACTCTGGGCTTTCCACCGCCACCGCCTTCAGGGCCACCCTCCACCGCTGCTTTAGCCGAGACACCTCCACTACCAATCACTGCTGGTGAGGGCCGAGTTAAGCCTTGGGGGGGATGTAACACCACTTAAAATCATCTGTTAAATCTAAATCCTGTTACTTGTCTACCTGCATTATAGAATACAGAAAGCATAAAATAACAGAACAGGATGTGACAGCTGGGAGCCACAGGGGCATGTGGTGAGCAGGAGGACAATGCAAGACAGTGAAGCAGCATTATATATACTATATAATATATATGTAGACAAAGTAAAGGCGACACTCAGCTAATGCAAATATACCTCCTGGTGTATTTGCATTACCCGAGTGCTGCTGTTACTTTGTCTATGTTGGACACCTGCTGCTAGTACCTATGGTGGGCACAGGGAACCTATAATTTGTTTTAAGGTGACTGTTGCCCGACCTATATTCTGTGTGTATATATATATATATATATATATATATATATAAATATATATATATATATATATACATATATATAAAGCCACATGCTGCTTCACTGCATTGCCCCCTACTGCTCCCCTCATGCTCCAGTGGCCCCCAGCTAACGCTTTCTGTTCTATTTATTTATTTATTTATTTATTTTTCTGTTTCTCACTAACACACACCTGTGAGGAGACCAGACAGGGTCCCAGGCAGCTAGTGCAAAGACCCCCTTCCTCACAAAGGCACACACTGGTCCCTCGCTACTCACTCACACATAAGGCTATAAAGTGCAGGAAGGGGTGAGAGAAAGGTATCCAATGCTGCCCGCACCAGCAATTACCTTTTGAAGATCGCTCTGTTATCCTCCTCTCCCTCCTCTTATCTGTCGGCCAGCTGCAGTCTGGACAGAGGAGCACTGCGTGCTGCTACCGCCTCTTCTCTAGAATCACAGCTGCCTCGCTGACATAGGCGTGTTGTCCCTGTGAACAAGGCACTTGTAGAAGTGCCGCTTTCACCATTTTTTTAAATGTGCTTTTACAGCCCAAGTGCTTGGACCCACCCCCCGCATTTTCCATTTCCCATTGTCAATGGGAGGCACTGCTATCAGTGCCTCCCAAACCAATTTAAAGTATTAAAATGAATTGCATAATATAAAGATGATACCTACAACACAAAATATGTGTCATAAGTATCTTTGTATTATTTTAATCATTAATGACATGGGAGGCACTGCCTCCCCTGACTGCACGTCCTGGGTGCTGGTACTCACTTGCAATCTGATTGAAGTCCGTTTGGAAGAAGGAATCCGGAATCACAAGTAGTAGCAGTGTGCTGTCCCGATCCGCTGCTGCTGGCACTGCTGCTGTTGGGCTTGTGTATGGGAGTGTCCAAGCTACCAGTCTAGAGATTTCTAAGATCAATCCCATGCGATCGGATCGCAAGTGTTCAAAAGCACTGCGATGTACACCTATTTCCATGTGATTGAGATAAATATAACATGCAGCCGTGTGAGCTGCGATTGCGATGCGATGCACACGGGAGCATACCTCGCATCGTAATTGCAGGAAAAGGACATGCAAATGTGACACCTTTCATGCTATCCATTTCAGGAATTCATCTCAATCGCATAAAAACAGGCAATATCGCACTAGTGGATGGGGTCCTTTAGGAGCAAGTCATTGATACTAAGCACGGTAAAAAGTATAATGAAATGTAAATCTGGCTTAAGATTCCTACAGTAATCATGAAGTGATATGTGTTGCAAATAGAGAATTGTTGATAATAAATAAGATATATGCAGCTTCACTAAATAACTGGATATTACACAGTGAATAAATGGTGTGAGGTATATCTTATTATGACTTGGGAGTGTTTCTATATGTCTGCATATACTTGGTTGTAATGTAGTGGGTAAGATTGCATATTCAGCTAATATGCAATAGAGAGACAAGCAGGTCTTATTGAGTCAAAAAAGTGTGGAGCATCTGGAAAAATGGCCACCATTCTCAGAAAGATGATAGTAGATCTGGTACATAGACCTGCATAATATCTGCATTTGGTACTAAAAAGTATATATTTTTATCCAGCAGGATATGTCACAGAAACAATGTTTACAGGTATCAGCAGTTTCAAAGTATGTAGTTCAAAGTGTAGGCATTTGCCCCAGTTTAGTATGCAGATAGTAGCCACCACGCATCACAATGATATCAATGTATATGGCTTTTTGTCAATGTATATGCTATAATTGACTCATATATTGCCACTCTAGGTAATGCAAAAGAAGGTATTGAGAAACACTAACCAATAGCATACAGCTGTGTCTACAAATTTCTTCAAGCACTTTCAATGAAAAATTCAGGTGCAGTTCAGGGCATACATAATAAACGTCACATAGTTTCTTTTTTTTGCATGATTAATGCATAGGCAGCCTCCTTTATATAGTCTCATAATAATCATATTATATCCTTCTCAAACTCATTGATTGCAACCTGCTGTGCATAATAATAATAATAATAATAATAATTATATATATATATATATATATATATATATGACAATAGTGAAATTGGCACCCCCGGTAGCTGGTATTGATTCCCTATTATCATTCAATATAGCCTTTACAGATTTTTCAAAGTGAACAATATGTTCCAAAACATATATTCTGCTTTAAAATTTAATAAAATGTATTTGAATGACAGGGTTCATATACATATCTTCAATACATCAGCCCTCTAACACATACAATGAAGGTCTGATTTGACATAGATACACAAATACTTCTTTTGTGATATCCTCCTTCCAATATTGCAGATTGGAGGTCACATCAGAACAAGATAGAGTGCCCGACGCATTTTGTCTCACACAGAGACTTTATCAGGGGCATATCTATAATGTCAGAACACACAAAATTTACACCATACATATATACAATACAAAAATATGAGCATATATGGATTGGAACATCGTAGATAATGGGCTCCTAGAGTACAGACAGAGGTAAAGAAATCAGAAAAAAGAAAAAAGGAAAGCCAATCATAAACATACCTCAATCAATGTGTAAGTACGAGGTTTAGACCAATATATAGTGTTCTTGAACACTTTTATTTCTGAACAGATCTTGCGTTATCAAGCCAGTGAGCGTTTGTGTCTATTGGAAAGGTATCCTATTTTAAATATTCATATAGGCTAACTTTTAATCAGTGTACATGATGAACATATAAGTGTGATGTAAGCTACTTAGTAACATCAGATCCACATACCTGATAATGTCTGAAGAAAAAACATATGATACTTGGAAATTCAAACCCACATGAAAGTTGTAGAATGAATCAACCTAATGGAATAGGTCCAATGTCCAATTTAACTACCATTGAAAACACCAACAAGGGAACATTGAACAGAATGTATAACTGGACCCCATTTAAACCATTATTAGGAGAATAATTGTACATATGTCTAATTAAATCAGCCATAAATGTTCTAATAATAAATATTCCAGACCATCTATGTGGTTATTGAAGTTTTGATCTGGATTACATTAATGGCTGGTACTTTTAAAATTATATAAGAAACCTAAAGTTCAGTAAACATAATTCTCCAACATCTTCAAATTGTGTATAAGGGTACATATTTATAGCATGTAATACATTATAGCAATAAATAAATAAGTTAATAAATAAATAAGTGGGATGAGAACCAAAACAGTAGCCGTGGTAATCCAAGAAATATCTGCATACCTACAGTAAACTTGTAGACAGATTAACAATGAGGTGACTTATCAAAGACTGGATTTGAATCCAACCAACAAATTCAAGGAAGATCTCTTGACCACTCTTCGAGGGGCCCTTCAGAAAGGGGTCATCTGCAAAGATGAGTTCAACTATATATTTAAAGACAAGCCAAAAGTCCACAAATGTAAAGATCAGCCTCCAGGTAGCACCATAGTAGCGGGAATTGATTCCCTAATATCTAACCTCTCCCACTTTCTCGACCCTAAACTTCAACCCTATGTTAAAGAACAGTGATCCTATTTGAAGGACTCTACCAGCCTTTTAAGAATGTTGAAATATTTTCAGTGGAAGCCTTCTTACCGATGGGCAACAATAGATGTACAGGCCTTAAACACCTCCATTCCACATGGTAAGGGCAAACATGCAGTGAAACAACTATAACAAGGGGATGTGAATTTAAACAAGGATGATGAAAATTTCATACTAGCAGGCATTGGCTTTGTCCTTACCCATAATTATTTCAAATTCAAAAGCAATTATTACCTGCAAAAACAAGGTACCGCAATGGGGACAAAGTTTGCCCCATTGTATGCAAATATTTATGTGGAAAATTGGGAGAAAGAAAACATCTTTGAAAACATGGGATATAAAAATGCCAACATCATCTTTTATAAAAGATACATATATGACCTCATCTTTATTTGGGATGGCGAAGCTGAAAGTTTGGATGACTTTATTTCAACAATTCAAAATAACGCCTTTAATTTAAAGTTCACTCACAAACAACATCCTGTTTCAATCGACTACCTTGATATTGTGGTTACTTCAGATGTAGTTAATGGTATAAATACTAAAACATATTTTAAAAGTACGGACGCCAATGGCTACATTCCTCATGACAGCTGCCACCTGGCCAGATGGAAAACGTCAGTACCATATTTGCAATTTGTACGCACTAGGAAGAATTGCAGTGATATTGACACCTTTTGGGAAAACTCTTCATAGTTGATGGAACAATTTTTAGAAAGAGGCTACAAAAAGGAACCTTGGCGAAGAAATCGGGATCGAGCATCAAAGATAGACAGGAAGACGTTATTGGAAGTCAAAGCTGACGTTAAGGTTAAATACCCTAAGTAAAGACCATTTATTACCCAATATAAACAAGAGCATTCAAAAACTAAAAAGATATTAGACCAACACTGGCATCTCCTGCTTAAGGATCCCATCTTGGGGCTCCACCTTCCAGAAAGAGTTCAATTTGGTGCCGCACAGGACTTTAGTCCTGTGCGGCACCAAATTGAACTCTTTCTGACTATACATGCTGATAAAAACTTCAGCTTCAGGTTCCAGCACGGATAGGACAACTGTGTCCCAGAAAGCCATTAAGTGGCAACATAAGTTTACACTAAACAGTCACACATATTTTCATTAGAGCGTACGTTGCTCATTCACTCGATATTAAGAAATTCTCATATTAAGTTTCGGTATGGCTTCATTTAGCCTATGCAATGAATTGAGCAGTAGATATGCCTCATCACAGAATGTGGACGATATCTTTAACAGTGGAATAGACATGCCCTCAGGTAACAAAGGGTAGGATTCTGAACTTTGCAAACTAAGATCTTGTTTGCAGAAGAGGATGCGCTCTTCATGGGACAACAAAACATTGGAGAGCTACACTAAAAATAAAATAACTCCACGAGGTCTGAGACCCAAGATCTTTCCAACCTTTCAATTGACCACTGAAAGTTTAACAACAGAATGGGAAGGAGTACTGTTGAAATGCTCCCAAGACCTTATGGCCATTCTACTAAAGCACAATCATTTAGTGCTCAATGCCTGTGAAAAAGAAATCGAAGACCTAGGCAAAAGCCTTGAGGAATGGGAGACCAATACCAAATTTCAACAAACTTTTGAAAAAATCAAGAAAGATCTTGAGCCTTATGAACAAAAGATAATTGATAGAAAAAAATCAAATTTGCCAGAGACATGAGGGATTTCAAAACAGGTGATATATTTCGTTGGAACAAGACACCTATATGCAAGTACATACATTTACATGACAGATACTCATCCTCTGAGGCAGAATCTTCTGGGGGAGAGGAATACTCGGACTCCGGGAATACGGAAGGAGATACTTATAATCACAGAGAAGAGTCCACCAGTCACACATCGGCTCAGTTTTTAGGATCAGAGTGGAGGGGAGGAAGACAGAAAAATCGGCAAAGAGGAAGACGAGGAGGGGGAGCAAGAAACCAACGAGATCAAACCGATTGGGAACCCCGATACCCAGTCAGAACCAACAGGAGAAAATGACACAAGACAACAATCTTAAAATCATCAACCTTTCTGACAAAATTCTTACCGATGACCATATCACGCTGTTATGCAAAGGCTTATCCTTTTCACCCAGACAACCTTTGAACCGTTTCTCATGGGAAAAAGACTTAAAACTCTTTGGGTGAAAACTACTTCTAAAAAAGTTATTTTCAGCACGACAAGAATCCCCGCCCGATTTTGAGGCAGGACACACTCAACCTGGTGACTTATTCACCACAGAAGAGATGGAAGCGATAGCAGCATTAGAGGAACTTCACACTGGAGAAATGGAATCCACAGATATCCGCAGTAGACCAAAATGCAAGAAAAAATCTACCTTCTTTCCTCCGGAACATATTTCCACTGAAATCAGAGTATTCCAAGAATTAGTGGCCCATGACTTGGACAAAATATATATCAATTCCAAGACTAAATCTTTCCATGGAGACAACCTAAGCAAAACAGAAAGACGAACTTTGCGAGAAATACAGTCTTGGTCTGATGTAGTGATCAAGCCCTCCGATAAGGGGGGCAATATAGTACTCTGGCCAAAATCCATGTACATAATTGAAGCCATGCGGCAACTGGGGGGGACACATTGTTACAAGCAAATAACATTTGACCCTACAGACAACTTTAGGATTGCCCTCAATAGAATATTAGATCGAGCATATTCTCAAGGCACTCTGACTACAGAAGAAATGGATTATTTAACTAATGCCAAACCCAAAACGCCAACGCTATACTTACTACCTAAGGTCCACAAAAACATCACCCTACCACCGGGACGGCCGATTGTATCAGGACAGGGTGGAATTTTGGAAAAACCCAGTACTTTTCTGGATCTGCACTTACGACAACACGTGCTAAACCTTCCCTCTTACTTGCGAGAGACACCACAGACGTACTCCAAAAATTACATGATGTCCAATTAGATGATGACCACTTGCTGGTGACTCTTGATGTGGAATCACTTTATACCAGTATCAACCACTCAACAGGTATAAAAGCCGTGAAATACTTTTTGGAAATGGTGGGGAATGACGAGTTTCATGCTTTGTTAATTGAACTATTGGAGTTCATTCTAACACGGAATTACTTTACCTTCAACGATCAATTCTACCTCCAAACTCACGGCACAGCGATGGGCGTGGCCTGTGCGCCAACATATGCCAACTTATATCTAGGCTGGTGGGAGAGGGAGATTGTGATGCATCCCAACAATGAGAAATACACCCGTCATGTAGTTGCTTGGTGGCGCTACATTGATGACATCATCATGATATGGGAAGGTGATAGAAAGCTGTTACTAACATTCATTGAGGAACTTAACACCAATGATAATAACCTCAAACTTACACACCACATCAGTAAGGACTCGGTATCCTTCTTGGACCTTATTATTTCTAAGGCTTCCAATGGTCAGATACAAACAGAATTATACAGAAAAGAAACCGCCACCAATAGTCTTCTACATCAAACAAGTGCACATTTCCCACCAACGGTGGAAAATATTCCGAAAGGAGAGTTCCTACGCTTAAAAAGAAATTGTTCAGACTTGGCAACCTTTACACAGAAGAGTTTAGAACTGACGACAAGATTACGGGAACGTGGCTATAGTCATAGGTCCATCAAAAAGCCAAATGGCATACCAGCCAAACACCCAGAGACACACTTATCTTCCCACATACAAAAAACCCACAAGAAACTGGAAAATCTTTGGAATTAGACAATAAGCTCAGATTTGTGGGCACTTTTTGTAGGGAATGGAGGGAGATTCAGGAATCTATCAACAGACACTGGCCGGTCCTACTATTAGACAATGACCTAGCAGACAACATAGGACAGAAACCCTCCATGAGTTGGAGAAGATCTAGAAACCTCAAAGACAAACTTACCAGCAGTCATTTCATTAAGAACCCCAAAAAACAACCAACCATCAAGGGCTCCTTTCCATGTGGGTCATGCAAAGCATGCCCACACATAATCAAAACATCATCCATACTTGACCGATACGGAGAGGAGAGTACTATTAATCAATTTATCAATTGTAATGCAGTTGGGGTTGTTTATTGCATCTCGTGTAGCTGCAACATGAAGTACGTGGGCATCACTACCAGAGCCCTAAAACAACGCATCCTGGAACACATTGGTACTGTAAGAAATGCATCATCAGATACCCTCAAAATGAAAACATTTACATCAGTGGCACAACATTTTCTTAAATTTCACGAGGGCAACCCGAAAGATCTGAAAGCGTTTGGCTTAGAAAGAATAAGTCTAGGAATACGTGGGGGGAGATTTGATGCAAGAACTTCTCAAACATGAATCAGAATGTACTTTCAAACTCGATTGCCTCGCACCAAAAGGCATGAATGAGTACATTAATTACGGTGTCTTCATTTGATTTCCTCCACTAATATTTACCCACCAAAAATCCACTTCTCACCACACATATTATCTTCCCCATGCCACTTCCCTCACCCTCTCTCCCCTCCCCCTTCCTCTCTTTACCCCTTCCCTATCCTTTTCTCACTCAAGCCCATTGTTACACTCATGTTCCCTCGTTCATTATAACCAGCACTACATTTTCATCACAAGATATTAACACTCATTCCTAGTTCCTCTCTTTTCCACCATAGGTACTCTCTCCTTGCGCTCATTCCCACATTATACTCATTGTGCACGCACATCTTTACACTTTCCTATGATCATATCATCACAATTTACCCCTTTCATATCCACCAGACTATATCGACTACCTTTTCCTGCACATCCCCTTCTCCCGTCACCACTAGTCACCATACACCCATTATACTTTCTCACCTCATTTTTCCTGATTTCACCTACTGGTTACGCAATACTGAGTCACCTTCACACTTATTTCCTATCACACATCTCATTAGTATTCTCCATTTATTCGTCCAAGATGGGATTTAATTAATTCAAGCCGACCTCCCATTTATCTATAAATCAAATTATAACATGGTGACGGCAGTCTGCCACCCAATTTTCTAATATCTATGCCTATTTTCTTTATACATTTTTTCCATATTTACTGACCTAAAAAGCATTTTTATAATTATTTTCACATTCATGTCCTTTCATTATTATTTATAATTTTAATTGATATTTATTTTTTACCGTAAGGATGTAATATTTACCACTTTAATATTTTCATTTTTCACCAATGTGCATTATTTTCTCATTTCCATGTTTTCAAGATATTACGCTATCTGTCTATATGGTTGCTAGGCAACCATTCAATACTTACTTAGTTATTTAAAATTCCCATTTTAGATGTATTTTCACTAAAACCCCTTCCTTCTTATGCCCTATCCATATCATCCTCTTTGAGGATATCATAATGACGCGATTTGACGCGGCTCACGATGGTAGCGGAAGTGACGCGATATTACGCGACTTCCGCCTCCATGCATTCCCGGCATTAGAGGCTACACACTGGCCATGTAAGCCCCAGTCAAACCGCCCCCACTGGTAACATCACAGTGACGCGATTGAACGCGGCACACACTGCCAACGGAAGTGACGCGACTAAACGCGACTTCCGGTTTCACGTTATTTCAGGACCCGGGGCCTAACGCTGATCGCGTTTTCAATATTATGTACTACCCCTGCACGGGTCCTACTACTTTCCCTCCCATCCTGATATTTTCCATTGCACAACCTATTAATCTCAAGCTGCCCTTTGATCTACAGGATATGATGCAAATTGATGTCACTTCCGGCCCATGTGCATTTTTTCCAAACAGGAAGTTAAATACTAGACCTCCTTACCATGTCACATGTCCAAAATTCCTCCCAGTGAGTGGCTAATTTTAAGTGACCACTCCCCAACATCCTCCTTAAATAAGGCATTTCTCTCTCACATCACCAAAACAGTGAACAAGCCACCTCCAGGTGAAACAGCCGTCTGTGTAATGTGGAGCTGAACAGTGCACGGTTCAGCCCACACACCTCCTGGTATCGTATACATGCCCATCTGGGCTGGTCAATTATTTGCTACTTTGATTTTTCAAGCTATTGTGGTTTATTTATTGAGCTGACAAAATCTATCATTATAATAATTTTTTTCTATGTCATTTTGCTGCCATGGCTTTTCTTCTTGTTCTTTTTTGAAGAAATCATAAATTTTCAGTGTATTTTCAGCTCACATTCATTTCCTTCAGAAATCATGATATACTGCGAGATATTCATTTAAACAGCTGTTACTCATTTAATACCGGTATTAGCTTATTTATGCTTTAAAGTTATAGCTTACCGCACATATAGCGAATCATCTCACTGGTAAACACTTTGCTTACGTGGATATATTGTATTTGAACATCCACTTTCATGTTTTGACAGTAATCTCATATTTTTCTACTATGTTTTCCATTAACCTTTCATCCTAGCTACCTTCTATGGGCAAAGGCAACCCGCCTCTCTCATCCACTGTCCGCTATATTAGTATATGACAGTGGACAGCAGAAGACTGGTCCCAAACCTATACTTTCTTATGTATCCACCCTTTTCCGGCACCCTTTCATCCATATGCCAGCCCAATATCTCTCTGCAATGCTCCCAGTAACAGAGAATCTGTGCATCTATATTGGACAGCAGAAGTGCCTTTCTTTGGGTGGGCGTCATTAACCAAACACTCTATCATTCACTACTCTTGGGATATTACTGTCATATCTCACCGGTCACGCCCAATCTCGCCTGATCTTGGAAGCTAAGCAGTGAGAGCTCCATTAGTACCTAGAAGGGAGACCACTAGGGAATATTGGGTGCAGTAATATAACACTCCCAAATCAGTGTGGACAGCAGAAGTGGTGGAGCAACATTTGACCCCCACCTTCTTCATTCATATTTCCTTTCTTATAATAAGCAATTTGACAGAGATCTGTATACAACATTTAAATTTGATGGTCATAGCTCTTTAAATGGCCAATAAATCCTTACCAGGAGATACTAGCACAGTTGACATTCAAAAACTGACTAAATTTTTGTCTTATTTTCCTCATTATATGCCACTGTGTTACATATCTGAATTTTCAGTCATTTGCAATCTTGAATTTGTGATATTTTCACCTTGGTGCCACTAACACCTAAAATGTTTGGAGAATGTATTTCTCCCAGTTTTTGATATTTTAGAATCTGCAATTTGTCTTCCCAAATTTGGGTTATAGATTCATGATATCATATGTGGAAGGCTAAACCCATAACCTCCCTCAGTGTATTATATGTGTGTCTGTTTGTGTATTTCTAATTTTAACGCAGACTAATTAAAAGTTAAGTTTTATTTTAAAGAGTGCCCCAACACAGAGTCTTTCTTTTCGTTTTGAAACCTCAGCTCCACCTTCCAGTAAGAACGAATGTTGTGTTTAGAAAGGCAAATAACCTGAAGAATATGATCGCACCTAGTAAACTACGCAGTCCAAGGAAAGAAGACCCTGCCCTAAAGAACCATCCACTAATGAGAAGAATGGGCTTTTTTCCATGCAAAAAATGCATATGCTGCCCTTTTATAGAGAAAAAGGGTTTCAACTGGAAAGATGAAAATCAGAAAAACTACAAGTTGAGAAGTATAGTCACTTGTAACACTAACTACATAGTCTACAAGATCACCTGTAGCTGTAACGTATCTTACACTGGAAAAACTAAGAGGTGCTTGAAACTAAGAATCCAAGATCTTCTGCGCAATATAAAGAACAAGGAACAAAATCATGGTCTTCCTCACCATTTTCAAGAGAAACACAATTCTGACACCAGAGGAATATCATTTACAGTGGTAGAACATATTAAAGAGGACTCCAGAGGAGGGGGTAGGGACCTCAAATTAGCCAAAGGAGAATCCTTTTGGATTTTCACACTCAATACCATGATACCCAATGGCCTTAATGAAAGTATTGATCTAGTAGCCTTTAATTAGTTGATTTCAGGGGGCATCCCCAACCACTTCTCTTTTCTCCTTCCTTTTAGATTATCCCTCTGGGGAAGTGTCCTAATCTTTTCCATAATTTTCGTTAATAACTGGGATGACCATTTCTCCCCTTCCCCACTTTTTTTGTCCCATTCCCCACACTAGGTTAAGTGTATGGGCTTATGGGGTATTAATGACAACTATAGTATTAGTCAATGTGAGGGATGTAGATTGAGGGTACTATTTCCTGTTTATTAGGTATAGGTTAATTTAACGCAATTGGATAATTACTATTAGATCTCCCTTGGTGAAATACAATAATTGTTTAGCACGAAATAGCTAATAGGGAACACTATTGAGTAATAATGACTATCCTCATTTTTTGTAAACTTTGAATTGTCTAAGGATGAACAATATATTTATATTGTGAGCTATGTAAAAGTGGGGTCAATACCTAGCAGGCTATGCTGATCTTAATTTCTTAATTTTATAATATGGTACCCCCTTCTTTGGGTGGACCTTGTTATGTGGAAGTAGAATAATAATACTTATTTTAGTTTTGACACTATATTTGTTTTTATTTTATTTTATTTTTATAGGGGGGTAATGCTGCCAAGCAAGCCTCATTAAGACAAACTTTAATGTATTATTAATGTATTATTAATAGGCAAATATCCAATACCCTAGAGCTGATAATATAAATTAATATATAGCCATTAGAAGCACCCTAACAAGTATTTCAAGGTGGAACGTAAACAAACATGGTGCTGGAACGCAGGTCCCTGTGCCATGGTTTGCATTGATTGACCGGTTTAGTCACGCGGGCAGCGGTCATGTGATCGCTGTGGGAAAGACAGGTTTGTGCTGTGCATTAGATGGCGCAGAACGGCGTGGGTTACCCGTAGTTAAACAGGTGTCAGCTGCACTATCCGATGCCAGATGGAAGATTTTCACTAAGTCCTATGTACAGGGGTTGGCAGTACAATACTTTGTTTAACACATTGGATAGTTAACCTGTGAATCAACTTGATAAGGAATTATGGTTAGATGCTGGGCATTATGGGGGAATTCACTAATTACTTAAATATACACTTTACTTAGAACCTGTTTCTTTTATTCCGTGGCTTGATATATTTACTGATATCAACACTTTACTAAGTAGAAGTGCTGTATAGATAAAAGTTAAGTTTCCTTATTTTTCAGGAAGATAAAAATTCACCTATCACATTAAGGGGAAGTGATGTCACTATTTGTATGGAAATAAAAGGAGGGCTAGTGCACACAGCCCATTATGCATGATACTCAGATACATCACACAATACACTGGATGGTAAGCATCTAATACTAAGGAATATATCACAAAGATGTGGGATAAACTGTTTTGGTTCTGACCCCACTTATTTATTTATTTACTTATTTATTTATTTATTGCTATAATGTATTATATGCTATAAATATGTACCCTTATACACAATTGAAGATGTTGGAGAATTATGTTTACTGAACTTTTGGTTTGTTATATACTTTTAAAAATACCAGCCATTAAGGTAATCCGGATCAAAACTTCAATAACCACATAGAAGATCTGGAATAATTATTATTAGAACATTTATGGCTGATCTAATTAGACATACAATATGTACATTGATGCTCCTAATAAGGGTTTAAATGGGGTCCAGTTATATATTCTGTTCAATGTTCCTTTGTTGGTGTTTTCAATGGTAATTAAATTGGACATTGGTCCTATTCCATTAGGTTGATTCATTCTATAACTTTCCTGTGGGTTTGAATTTCCAAGTATCATATGTTTTTTCTTCAGACATTATCAGGGATGTGGATCTGATGTTACTAATTAGCTTACATCACACTTATATGTTCATCATGTACACTGATTATAAGTTGGCCTATATGAATATTTAAAATAGGATACCTTTCCAATAGGCACAAACGCTCACTGGCTTGATAACGCGAGATCTGTTCAGAAATAACAGAATACTATATATTGGTCTAAACCTCATACTTACACATTGATTGAGGTATGTTTATGATTGGCTTTCCTTTTTTCTTTTTTCTGATTTCTTTACCTCTGTTTCTACTCTAGGAGCCCATTGTCTATGATGTTCCAATCCATATATGCTCATATTTTTGTATTGTATATATGTATGGTGTAAATTTTGTTCTTAAATAATTTTGTTCTTAAATAACTATGTTCTGACATTATAAATACACCCCTGATGAAGTCTTTGTGTGAGACGAAACATGTCTGGCACTCTATCTTGTTCTAATGTGACCTCCAATCTGCAATATTGGAAGGAGGAAATCACAAAGAAGTATTTGTGTATCTATGTCTAATCAGACCTTCATTGTATGTGTTAGAGGGCTGATGTATTGAAGATATGTATATGAACACTGTCATTTTAATACATTTTATTAAATATTAAAGCAAAATATATGTTTTGGAACTTATTGTTTACTTTGAAAAATATGTTAAGGTTGTATTGAATGATAAGATAATAGGGAATCAACACCAGTTTCCAGGGGTGCCAATTTCACTATTGTCATATATATCGTCCACTTTAGTTCTGCTTAACAGAGAACTTAGTTTAAGAAGGCAGCCCATTAACTCTGTTCTTTCTAAGAATAAGCGCAATAAGGGAGTTTGTGGTTCATATATATATATATTTATGTGCATTGTTTGAGTTCTAGTTGGCGCCGCGGATGGCTGCCTCGGTGCTGCTCTGCCAAGCAGCCTTCGTTTTTAGTCTCACATGTATATGTCTAATATGTTGAGTCTATTGTACAGTTGCAATGTGTAGTATCAACTCATACGTGTAATGTTTGTAATGTATGCTACGTTTTTCCCCCTTCTTATGCTGTGTATTCCCCCTTCATGTTGCTGCTTGGCGATGCATTGTACCACAAAGAGTTCCTAGTGTACATGAGTACACCTGGCCAATAAAGCTGATTCTGATTCTGATATATATACACTGCTCAAAAAAATAAAGGGAACACTTAAACAACACAATGTAACTTCAAGTCAATCACACTTATGTGAAATCAAACTGTCCACTTAGGAAGCAACATTGATTGACAATCAATTTCACACGCTGGTGTGGAAATGGAATAGACAACAGGTGGAAATTATAGGCAATTAGCAAGACACCCCCAATAAAGGAGTTGTCCTGCAGGTGGTGACCACAGACCAATTCTCAGCTCCTATGCTTTCTGGCTGATGTTTTGGTCACTTTTGAAAGCTGGCAGTGCTTTCACTCTAGTGGTAGCATGAGACGGAGTCTACAACCCACACACGTGGCTCATGTAGTGCAGCTCATCCAGGATAGAACATCAATGCGAGCTGTGGCAAGAAGGTTTGCTGTGTCTGTTAGCGTAGTGTCCAGAGCATGGAGGCGCTACCAGGAGGCAGGCCAGTACATCAGGAGACATGAAGGAGGCCGTAGGAGGGCAACAACCCAGCAGCAAGACCGCTACCTCCGCCATCGTGCAAGGAGGAACAGGAGGCGCACTGCCAGAACCCTGCAAAATGACCTCCAGCAAGCCACAAATGTGCATGTGTCTACTCAAATGATCAGAAAAAGACTCCATGAGGGTGGTATGAGGGCTTGACGTCCACAGGTGGGGGTTGTGTTTACAGCCCAACACCGTGCAGGACGTTTGGTATTTGCCAGAGAACACCAAGATTGGCAAATTCTCCACTGGCGCCCTGTGCTCTTCACAGATGAAAGCAGGTTCTCACTGAGCACATGTGACAGACGTGACAGAGTCTGGAGACGCCAAGGAGAACATTCTGCTACCTGCAACATCCTCCAGCATGACCGATTTGGCAGTGGGTCAGTAATGGTGTGGGGTGGCATTTCTTTGGGGGGCTGCACAGCCCTCCATGTGCTCGCCAGAGATAGCCTGACTGCCATTAGGTACTGAGATGAGATCCTCAGACCCCTTGTGAGACCATATGTTGGTGTGTTTGGCCCTGGGTTCCTCCTAATGCAAGACAATGCTAGACCTCATGTGGCTGGAGCGTGTCAGCAGTTCCTACAAGATGAAGGCATTGATGCTAGGGACTGGCACGCCTGTTCCCCAGACCTGAATCCAATTGAGCACATCTGGGACATCATGTCTCGCTCCATCCACCAACGCCACATTGCACCACAGACTGTCCAGGAGTTGGCGGATGCTTTAGTCCAGGTCTGGGATGAGATCCCTCAGTAGACCATCCACCACCTCATCAGGAGCATTCCCAGGCATTGTAGGGAGGTCATACAGGCACGTGGAGGCCACACACACTACTGAGCCTCATTTTGACTTGTTTTATGGACATTACATCAAAGTTGGATCAGCCTGTAGTGTGTTTTTCCACTTTAATTTTGAGTGTGACTCCAAATCCAGACCTCCATGGGTTAATAAATTTGATTTCTATTGATAATTGTTGTGTGATTTTGTTGTCAGCACATTCAACTATGTAAAGAACAAAGTATTTAATAAGAATATTTCATTCATTCAGATCTAGGATGTGTTATTTTAGTGTTCCCTTTATTTTTTTGAGCAGTGTATATATATATATATATATACTGTATATATATATATATATATATATATATATATCCATGGAAGTCCTGCACTCACGTCCGTAAATCATCAACTATGGGGTGCGCCCAGTAGAATCCACAGAATCCCTGTAGATCAACATATGTAGCAGTAGTTCCAGTTTCCTGGGGGGCACTCTCCTTTAAACATCATCACACGAATTTTCTTAATCCATAATAGGCTTTATTCGGTCTCACAATTAGCTTTATTAAGTCGACGTTTCGGCTCTATCAATAGAGCCTTTATCAAGACAAGCCTTGCAAACAATTTTATAGTCAAGTGGTCATAACCTATACAAATAACAAATACATGAAATGAATAAATACAATCAGTCTCACGGGCCCAATCAGAGAATCACCATAGTTGTGCCATCCACATAGTCCATAAAGAAAGAAAGTGTGTCAAACAGTAATAGTACCAACAGGTAGGGGGTGTCCAATGGAAACATCTCTCTTTTATAAAGGGGTATCCAGTGCAAAGAGTATCTATTCACCCAACCATAGTGTGCCGCCAGAAGTCATATCAGTATTCACATTAACATTGAGGCGTACTTACTAAAATGAGTATAACTCAACAAAACAACACTGAGGGTGGATTCTCGGTCACTCCAGCATCTTAACCTGTTAATGAAACAACAAGTGCTCTATAGCAATTTCCTAATGACGTACGAAAATATTGCCAAAAGTCACCTATATCAAATGGTGATTTCCACTTACTTCATATAAATAGGGAAATATCCTGGATAACTATCCATATAGAAACACCTTGGTCAATAAACCTCTGCAGAAAAGAGTAAAGTGGGGTATGCCATAAGACAAATGTCCCATCTTAATCAAAGAAAGACCTCAATCCTCATAAAAAAAGGTCTGTTATACACCATAATGTCTCTTACCCCTGGAGGTCACAAATCCACGTCCATTCAGTGTGGCTGCCTATGGACCAATGCACACAGCATGCCTTATAACCATATTCAACCGGAAGTGCCATCGCCCCCACAGTGTTAACACTTCACCTCGTATTTCCACTTTGTGTAACTTTCAAAGTCCTCAATAATCTCCGCTGTACCCGCCGTCACCTCTCCACACTGCACAATATCTTCAAACTCACCAAAGACTGAAGGAAGACACGTTTCGCGGCCAGTCCGGACGGCGTGCGTGTCACCACCCGGAAGTCAGGCACCGGGTGCGTTCCACAGCCCGGAAGTCATACGCAAAAGCGTATCAGATGATCCAACCTTCCCCCAACAACGGGGGCCGCTACCTAGCAACAAAACGCCAAAACCATATAATTCACAAAACAGAGCGTGGCTGCTCACAGGATCCAAATTGTCAAGACATTCCCAGAACGGAACAACCAGAGTAAACAACAACCCCTCTGTGCCTCTTTCACGTGTCAAAAAGACATATAACCATTACATAGTAACAATACAGGTTTTCATATGGTCACAACACCCATACTTGGTTCAGTCAATGGATGATCGGGTCGCACTTTTAGTCAAAATATGTAAATTCAGTCCCATTGAGTCTAGACGATATCAGGATTAGGGGATCTATCACTTCAATCTAAGTGGTAGGAAGTAGATATACATAAATCATAGAAGGTGTATCTGATCAGGCCCATGAGAAAAGACTAACAAACAAACAATTAGAACAAAGTATAATACTATTTTAAATACATTAAACATATATTAAAAACTACTACAGTATTCTGTATCAGGATACACCAATCATAATCATGTAAAGTAATGGGTCCATGTCTGAATATCATAGAAAGAGAATAAAATGGACAAATTTTTTTTATATATAGACATGTGTCACACCTTACAAGAAAATATTCATGGTGTTGTATTCATTAAGTCCCCTCGGGGCAACAGTATCGAGCCTGTTGATCCAAAAGCTCTCTTTCTTTTTTAAAGCTAATGTCCTATCACCCCCATTTGGCAGGGGGGGGATCCAGTCAATAAGCATACATCTAAGATTCGACACCTGGTGTTTATTATCCAAAAAATGCCTCGCCACAGGTTTATCAGAAGCCCCAGTTTGGATAGCAGCGCGTATTGTGGTCCTGTGGTTCGCCATCCGGTCTCTAAAACATCTAGATGTAAGCCCCACATAATATAGGCCACAAGGGCAAATTAAACAATAGATCACATGATCTAATTTGCAATGTAGATGGTACTTAATTTTGATATTTTTCCCTGTATGCGGGTGTGTAAAGCTGTTTCCAGTCCTCATGGCCCTACAGGTAGTACAATTCCCACAAGAGAAACAACCTGGCCTTAAGCTCATCATCTGGGAAGTATTCATTCGCTCATCAGGGACCAATGTTGGGCGCATAAGTAATTGTTTTAAATTAGCCCCACGTCCATAGGCCATCATAGGAGGCCCAACGTGAGTAAATGGCAATGTGGGGTCTGTCGCTACAATTGGCCAATGCTTGCGTAGAATCTTATTGGTTTCTGATGCATGGCTGTCATATCTGGTAGTATAGATCATTCTATTGATAATCTTCCGATTTTTAGGAGCCTTACGCGTATATATGTTACGTGCCTTGCGCATACATCTCCCCAACGTGCGTGTGGTATAACCACGCTGTCTGAATCTACATAACATTTCTTCCAGTTGAGCCTCTCTAGCCATATCATCAGTGTTATTTCTCATAACACGAAGTAGCTGAGAGACAGGCAAATTGTCTTTTAAGGCTGGTGGATGGAAACTGCTTGTGAGTAATGTAGTATTCCTATCCGTGGGTTTCCTAAAGAGAGTAGTTGTAAACTCTCCCTTTGCATGTCCAATGGTGATATCCAAGAAGTTGACATGCTCTGCCGAAATCTCGTAGGTAAACTTAATCGGACTATCTAAATTGTTCACCTGATCTATCATATCCACAAAGGACTCACGGGTGCCCAACCATACCACAAATACGTCGTCTATGAACCTTTTGTAGATCTTAATATTCTGTCCGAATTCTGACAGTATATGCCTATGTTCAAATACCGTCATGTACATATTCGCGTATGAAGGTGCAAGATTCGACCCCATCGCAGTTCCTGAAATCTGGTAATAATACTCGTTCTTATACTGGAAATGATTGAGTCCTAATACAAGATTAGTTAACTCTAATATATATTCAGTAGGTATTCCCTCAGTGGGTTCAAGAGCAATAAGTTCTCTCAGTGCTCCCAGGCCTTCAGTGTGGGGTATCACGGTGTACAAAGATTGTACATCCATAGTTGCGAGTAGTATATTATCAGGAAGGTCCTGATAGGTTTTCAGATGTTCCAAAAAGTCACTTGTATCGCGAATATAACTTGGACTCTTAATAACATACGGCTGTAATAGGGAATCGATAAACTGAGCTATAGGCTGTAACAGTGATCCTTCGGCTGCTATTATCGGCCGACCCGGTGGGTTTCTTAAGGATTTGTGTATTTTGGGCAATGTATAAATTATTGGGCAACTAGGTTTGTCAACCGTCATATATTCATACAGGTCAGTATCTATCCATCGATTATCATGGCCTCTTTTGAGACAAGCATCAATTTGACTTTTAACATATGTCAAAGGATTGATCCTAACTTTTCTATATGTTAATTCATCCCTAAGTTGACGATTGATCTCTAAATCATAGTCCACCCTGTCCTGTACGACAACAGCTCCACCCTTATCTGCTGGGCGGATCACTAAATTAGAATTCGAGCGTAACTTTTGAAGAGCTTGTCGCTCATCAGCTGGTAGGTTGTCGTACAGCCTGGGTGGCTTCATCGAACGGGTATCCTTAGCGACCATTCTAAGAAACGTTTTTAGGCTAGAATTTGTAGACGGAGGATCAAATCTAGATGGTTTCTTAAATCGCGTTCTAGATTGAACGCAGTCTTTACCTGCAAAATGTTCTCTAAGACGTAAATTTCTGCCAAATCTATATTGATCAATAGTGGTTTCAAATGGTTTATGTGGAAAAAAAGGTATAAAGGACAGACCCCGGGCTAATAGGCGTATTTCTGCTTGATCTAATACCGTAGAGGAAAGATTAAACACAGAGCTCAAGTCCGGTTCCTGCGACCCTGTCTTTTTGCCACCGCCCCTCCTCGTGTACGTGCGGTGCCTTTTGAGGTACCTACAGGGGGTGTGGTCCTGGAATCGGTTCCTGAATCTAAAAAACGTTGGTCACTAGTTTTGTTGTCTGAGAGATCAGTCTCTGAAGTAGAAACAGTGGAACCCTGATCTCTGGAATAATATTGACGTCGCTGCTGTCTGTATGGTCGCGACTGTCTATCAACAAACGATTGGTTACTATTACCAAGTAACCAACGATACACTGTATGTGTCTGGTAGTCTGTTGTTACTGTAGTCAATTTCTTCCTTTTAAAGGAAGTAAGTTCCTTACGATAGGAATCGATTTGAGTTTGTAGTCTATCAAGCCAACTAGAGTTTTTGTCCTCCCTTAAAAGAGGTATGGACGTGATCTCAAGTTGTTCTAACTCGCCTTTTACCTTTTTTAGCTCATTGCTAGCCTCCTCGACTACTAGCACAAGCAGATCAAGGGAACACTTATTTAAAATCCCGCACCATTTGGTGCAAAACACTGGATTACTACGACCCAAAGTTGGGATGTTGTTAATCCTAAACCCTCGGGGAATTAATTTACGACGATGATATTCCGACAAGAATTGGCCGTGTAGTTGAAGGTCGACCTCACGTCGTTTAAGTTTTAGCAACCTGTAGAAGACATCCGCTGACGTCTCTGCAGGTAATGCCTCAAAATCCACTCTGTCGAATAAAACCTTCTCAATCTCATCATCAGTAAACGAAATGGTCCCTTGTTCTGCTTGTGCTAGAAGTCCCTCATCAAACAGACATGTTGCTCCATGGGCCATAATCAATTTCAATCAAAATAACATAAACATAAAATCCTGATACTGAAAGTCTCTAGATTGACATTATACATTCACATATACGTGTAAACCGGTGAACATAAGTGACGGGTGTCAGGAAGAGAAAGACAGTAATTTACTGGCAGTCCATAATATCCATGGAAGTCCTGCACTCACGTCCGTAAATCATCAACTATGGGGTGCGCCCAGTAGAATCCACAGAATCCCTGTAGATCAACATATGTAGCAGTAGTTCCAGTTTCCTGGGGGGCACTCTCCTTTAAACATCATCACACGATTTTTCTTAATCCATAATAGGCTTTATTCGGTCTCACAATTGGCTTTATTAAGTCGACGTTTCGGCTCTATCAATAGAGCCTTTATCAAGACAAGCCTTGCAAACAATTTTATAGTCAAGTGGTCATAACCTATACAATTAACAAATACATGAAATGAATAAATACAATCAGTCTCACGGGCCCAATCAGAGAATCACCATAGTTGTGCCATCCACATAGTCCATAAAGGAAGAAAGTGTGTCAAACAGTAATAGTACCAACAGGTAGGGGGTGTCCAATGGAAACATCTCTCTTTTATAAAGGGGTATCCAGTGCAAAGAGTATCTATTCACCCAACCATAGTGTGCCGCCAGAAGTCATATCAGTATTCACATTAACATTGAGGCGTACTTACTAAAATGAGTATAACTCAACAAAACAACACTGAGGGTGGATTCTCGGTCACTCCAGCATCTTAACCTGTTAATTAAACAACAAGTGCTCTATAGCAATTTCCTAATGACGTACGAAAATATTGCCAAAAGTCACCTATATCAAATGGTGATTTCCACTTACTTCATATAAATAGGGAAAATATCCTGGATAACTATCCATATAGAAACACCTTGGTCAATAAACCTCTGCAGAAAAGAGTAAAGTGGGGTATGCCATAAGACAAATGTCCCATCTTAATCAAAGAAAGACCTCAATCCTCATAAAAAAAGGTCTGTTATACACCATAATGTCTCTTACCCCTGGAGGTCACAAATCCACGTCCATTCAGTGTGGCTGCCTATGGACCAATGCACACAGCATGCCTTATAACCATATTCAACCGGAAGTGCCATCGCCCCCACAGTGTTAACACTTCACCTCGTATTTCCACTTTGTGTAACTTTCAAAGTCCTCAATAATCTCCGCTGTACCCGCCGTCACCTCTCCACACTGCACAATATCTTCAAACTCACCAAAGACTGAAGGAAGACACGTTTTGCGGCCAGTCCGGACGGCGTGCGTGTCACCACCCGGAAGTCAGGCACCGGGTGCGTTCCACAGCCCGGAAGTCATACGCAAAAGCGTATCAGATGATCCGACCTTCCCCCAACAACGGGGGCCGCTACCTAGCAACAAAACGCCAAAACCATATAATTCACAAAACAGAGCGTGGCTGCTCACAGGATCCAAATTGTCAAGACATTCCCAGAACGGAACAACCAGAGTAAACAACAACCCCTCTGTGCCTCTTTCACGTGTCAAAAAGACATATAACCATTACATAGTAACAATACAGGTTTTCATATGGTCACAACACCCATACTTGGTTCAGTCAATGGATGATCGGGTCGCACTTTTAGTCAAAATATGTAAATTCAGTCCCATTGAGTCTAGACGATATCAGGATTAGGGGATCTATCACTTCAATCTAAGTGGTAGGAAGTAGATATACATAAATCATAGAAGGTGTATCTGATCAGGCCCATGAGAAAAGACTAACAAACAAACAATTTGAACAAAGTACGTTGGGGAGATGTATGCGCAAGGCACGTAACATATATACGCGTAAGGCTCCTAAAAATCGGAAGATTATCAATAGAATGATCTATACTACCAGATATGACAGCCATGCATCAGAAACCAATAAGATTCTACGCAAGCATTGGCCAATTGTAGCGACAGACCCCACATTGCCATTTACTCACGTTGGGCCTCCTATGATGGCCTATGGACGTGGGGCTAATTTAAAACAATTACTTATGCGCCCAACATTGGTCCCTGATGAGCGAATGAATACTTCCCAAATGATGAGCTTAAGGCCAGGTTGTTTCTCTTGTGGGAATTGTACTACCTGTAGGGCCATGAGGACTGGAAACAGCTTTACACACCCGCATACAGGGAAAAATATCAAAATTAAGTACCATCTACATTGCAAATTAGATCATGTGATCTATTGTTTAATTTGCCCCTGTGGCCTATATTATGTGGGGCTTACATCTAGATGTTTTAGAGACCGGATGGCGAACCACAGGACCACAATACGCGCTGCTATCCAAACTGGGGCTTCTGATAAACCTGTGGCGAGGCATTTTTTGGATAATAAACACCAGGTGTCGAATCTTAGATGTATGCTTATTGACTGGATCCCCCCCCCTGCCTAATGGGGGTGATAGGACATTAGCTTTAAAAAAGAAAGAGAGCTTTTGGATCAACAGGCTCGATACTGTTGCCCCGAGGGGACTTAATGAATACAACACCATGAATATTTTCTTGTAAGGTGTGACACATGTCTATATATAAAAAAATTGTGTCCATTTTATTCTCTTTCTATGATATTCAGACATGGACACATTACTTTACATGATTATGATTGGTGTATCCTGATACAGAATACTGTAGTAGTTTTTAATATATGTTTAATGTATTTAAAATAGTATTATACTTTGTTCTAATTGTTTGTTTGTTAGTCTTTTCTCATAGGCCTGATCAGATACACCTTCTATGATTTATGTATATCTACTTCCTACCACTTAGATTGAAGTGATAGATCCCCTAATCCTGATATCGTCTAGACTCAATGGGACTGAATTTACATATTTTGACTAAAAGTGCGACCCGATCATCCACTGACTGAACCAAGTATGGGTGTTGTGACCATATGAAAACCTGTATTGTTACTATGTAATGGTTATATGTCTTTTTGACACGTGAAAGAGGCACAGAGGGGTTGTTGTTTACTCTGGTTGTTCCGTTCTGGGAATGTCTTGACAATTTGGATCCTGTGAGCAGCCACGCTCTGTTTTGTGAATTATATGGTTTTGGCGTTTTGTTGCTAGGTAGCGGCCCCCGTTGTTGGGGGAAGGTCGGATCATCTGATACGCTTTTGCGTATGACTTCCGGGCTGTGGAACCACCCGGTGCCTGACTTCCGGGTGGTGACACGCACGCCATCCGGACTGGCCGCGAAACGTGTCTTCCTTCAGTCTTTGGTGAGTTTGAAGATATTGTGCAGTGTGGAGAGGTGACGGCGGGTACAGCGGAGATTATTGAGGACTTTGAAAGTTACACAAAGTGGAAATACGAGGTGAAGTGTTAACACTGTGGGGGCGATGGCACTTCCGGTTGAATATGGTTATAAGGCATGCTGTGTGCATTGGTCCATAGGCAGCCACACTGAATGGACGTGGATTTGTGACCTCCAGGGGTAAGAGACATTATGGTGTATAACAGACCTTTTTTTATGAGGATTGAGGTCTTTCTTTGATTAAGATGGGACATTTGTCTTATGGCATACCCCACTTTACTCTTTTCTGCAGAGGTTTATTGACCAAGGTGTTTCTATATGGATAGTTATCCAGGATATTTTCCCTATTTATATGAAGTAAGTGGAAATCACCATTTGATATAGGTGACTTTTGGCAATATTTTCGTACGTCATTAGGAAATTGCTATAGAGCACTTGTTGTTTCATTAACAGGTTAAGATGCTGGAGTGACCGAGAATCCACCCTCAGTGTTGTTTTGTTGAGTTATACTCATTTTAGTAAGTACGCCTCAATGTTAATGTGAATACTGATATGACTTCTGGCGGCACACTATGGTTGGGTGAATAGATACTCTTTGCACTGGATACCCCTTTATAAAAGAGAGATGTTTCCATTGGACACCCCCTACCTGTTGGTACTATTACTGTTTGACACACTTTCTTCCTTTATGGACTATGTGGATGGCACAACTATGGTGATTCTCTGATTGGGCCCGTGAGACTGATTGTATTTATTCATTTCATGTATTTGTTATTTGTATAGGTTATGACTACTTGACAATAAAATTGTTTGCAAGGCTTGTCTTGATAAAGGCTCTATTGATAGAGCCGAAACGTCGACTTAATAAAGCCAATTGTGAGACCGAATAAAGCCTATTATGGATTAAGAAAATTCGTGTGATGATGTTTAAAGGAGAGTGCCCCCCAGGAAACTGGAACTACTGCTACATATGTTGATCTACAGGGATTCTGTGGATTCTACTGGGCGCACCCCATAGTTGATGATTTACGGACGTGAGTGCAGGACTTCCATGGATATTATGGACTGCCAGTAAATTACTGTCTTTCTCTTCCTGACACCCGTCACTTATGTTCACCGGTTTATACGTATATGTGAATGTATAATGTCAATCTAGAGACTTTCAGTATCAGGATTTTATGTTTATGTTATTTTGATTGAAATTGATTATGGCCCATGGAGCAACATGTCTGTTTGATGAGGGACTTCTAGCACAAGCAGAACAAGGGACCATTTCGTTTACTGATGATGAGATTGAGAAGGTTTTATTCGACAGAGTGGATTTTGAGGTATTACCTGCGGAGACGTCAGCGGATGTCTTCTACAGGTTGCTAAAACTTAAACGACGTGAGGTCGACCTTCAACTACACGGCCAATTCTTGTCGGAATATCATCGTCGTAAATTAATTCCCCGAGGGTTTAGGATTAACAACATCCCAACTTTGGGTCGTAGTAATCCAGTGTTTTGCACCAAATGGTGCGGGATTTTAAATAAGTGTTCCCTTGATCTGCTTGTGCTAGTAGTCGAGGAGGCTAGCAATGAGCTAAAAAAGGTAAAAGGCGAGTTAGAACAACTTGAGATCACGTCCATACCTCTTTTAAGGGAGGACAAAAACTCTAGTTGGCTTGATAGACTACAAACTCAAATCGATTCCTATCGTAAGGAACTTACTTCCTTTAAAAGGAAGAAATTGACTACAGTAACAAAAGACTACCAGACACATACAGTGTATCGTTGGTTACTTGGTAATAGTAACCAATCGTTTGTTGATAGACAGTCGCGACCATACAGACAGCAGCGACGTCAATATTATTCCAGAGATCAGGGTTCCACTGTTTCTACTTCAGAGACTGATCTCTCAGACAACAAAACTAGTGACCAACGTTTTTTAGATTCAGGAACCGATTCCAGGACCACACCCCCTGTAGGTACCTCAAAAGGCACCGCACGTACACGAGGAGGGGCGGTGGCAAAAAGACAGGGTCGCAGGAACCGGACTTGAGCTCTGTGTTTAATCTTTCCTCTACGGTATTAGATCAAGCAGAAATACGCCTATTAGCCCGGGGTCTGTCCTTTATACCTTTTTTTCCACATAAACCATTTGAAACCACTATTGATCAATATAGATTTGGCAGAAATTTACGTCTTAGAGAACATTTTGCAGGTAAAGACTGCGTTCAATCTAGAACGCGATTTAAGAAACCATCTAGATTTGATCCTCCGTCTACAAATTCTAGCCTAAAAACGTTTCTTAGAATGGTCGCTAAGGATACCCGTTCGATCAAGCCACCCAGGCTGTACGACAACCTACCAGCTGATGAGCGACAAGCTCTTCAAAAGTTACGCTCGAATTCTAATTTAGTGATCCGCCCAGCAGATAAGGGTGGAGCTGTTGTCGTACAAGACTGGGTGGACTATGATTTAGAGATCAATCGTCAACTTAGGGATGAATTAACATATAGAAAAGTTAGGATCAATCCTTTGACATATGTTAAAAGTCAAATTGATGCTTGTCTCAAAAGAGGCCATGATAATCGATGGATAGATACTGACCTGTATGAATGTATGACGGTTGACAAACCTAGTTGCCCAATAATTTATACATTGCCCAAAATACACAAATCCTTAAGAAACCCACCGGGTCGGCCGATAATAGCAGCCGAAGGATCACTGTTACAGCCTATAGCTCAGTTTATCGATTCCCTATTACAGCCGTATGTTATTAAGAGTCCAAGTTATATTCGCGATACAAGTGACTTTTTGGAACATCTGAAAACCTATCAGGACCTTCCTGATAATATACTACTCGCAACTATGGATGTACAATCTTTGTACACCGTGATACCCCACACTGAAGGCCTGGGAGCACTGAGAGAACTTATTGCTCTTGAACCCACTGAGGGAATACCTACTGAATATATATTAGAGTTAACTAATCTTGTATTAGGACTCAATCATTTCCAGTATAAGAACGAGTATTATTACTAGGTTTCAGGAACTGCGATGGGGTCGAATCTTGCACCTTCATACGCGAATATGTACATGACGGTATTTGAACATAGGCATATACTGTCAGAATTCGGACAGAATATTAAGATCTACAAAAGGTTCATAGACGACGTATTTGTGGTATGGTTGGGCACCCGTGAGTCCTTTGTGGATATGATAGATCAGGTGAACAATTTAGATAGTCCGATTAAGTTTACCTACGAGATTTCGGCAGAGCATGTCAACTTCTTGGATATCACCATTGGACATGCAAAGGGAGAGTTTACAACTACTCTCTTTAGGAAACCCACGGATAGGAATACTACATTACTCACAAGCAGTTTCCATCCACCTGCCTTAAAAGACAATTTGCCTGTCTCTCAGCTACTTCGTGTTATGAGAAATAACACTGATGATATGGCTAGAGAGGCTCAACTGGAAGAAATGTTATGTAGATTCAGACAGCGTGGTTATACCACACGTACGTTGGGGAGATGTATGCGCAAGGCACGTAACATATATACGCGTAAGGCTCCTAAAAATCGGAAGATTATCAATAGAATGATCTATACTACCAGATATGACAGCCATGCATCAGAAACCAATAAGATTCTACGCAAGCATTGGCCAATTGTAGCGACAGACCCCACATTGCCATTTACGTTGGGCCTCCTATGATGGCCTATGGACGTGGGGCTAATTTAAAACAATTACTTATGCGCCCAACATTGGTCCCTGATGAGCGAATGAATACTTCCCAAATGATGAGCTTAAGGCCAGGTTGTTTCTCTTGTGGGAATTGTACTACCTGTAGGGCCATGAGGACTGGAAACAGCTTTACACACCCGCATACAGGGAAAAATATCAAAATTAAGTACCATCTACATTGCAAATTAGATCATGTGATCTATTGTTTAATTTGCCCTTGTGGCCTATATTATGTGGGGCTTACATCTAGATGTTTTAGAGACCGGATGGCGAACCACAGGACCAAAATACGCGCTGCTATCCAAACTGGGGCTTCTGATAAACCTGTGGCGAGGCATTTTTTGGATAATAAACACCAGGTGTCGAATCTTAGATGTATGCTTATTGACTGGATCCCCCCCCTGCCAAATGGGGGTGATAGGACATTAGCTTTAAAAAAGAAAGAGAGCTTTTGGATCAACAGGCTCGATACTGTTGCCCCGAGGGGACTTAATGAATACAACACCATGAATATTTTCTTGTAAGGTGTGACACATGTCTATATATAAAAAAAAATTGTCCATTTTATTCTCTTTCTATGATATTCAGACATGGACACATTACTTTACATGATTATGATTGGTGTATCCTGATACAGAATACTGTAGTAGTTTTTAATATATGTTTAATGTATTTAAAATAGTATTATACTTTGTTCTAATTGTTTGTTTGTTAGTCTTTTCTCATGGGCCTGATCAGATACTCCTTCTATGATTTATGTATATCTACTTCCTACCACTTAGATTGAAGTGATAGATCCCCTAATCCTGATATCGTCTAGACTCAATGGGACTGAATTTACATATTTTGACTAAAAGTGCGACCCGATCATCCATTGACTGAACCAAGTATGGGTGTTGTGACCATATGAAAACCTGTATTGTTACTATGTAATGGTTATATGTCTTTTTGACACGTGAAAGAGGCACAGAGGGGTTGTTGTTTACTCTGGTTGTTCCGTTCTGGGAATGTCTTGACAATTTGGATCCTGTGAGCAGCCACGCTCTGTTTTGTGAATTATATGGTTTTGGCGTTTTGTTGCTAGGTAGCGGCCCCCGTTGTTGGGGGAAGGTCGGATCATCTGATACGCTTTTGCGTATGACTTCCGGGCTGTGGAACGCACCCGGTGCCTGACTTCCGGGTGGTGACACGCACGCCGTCCGGACTGGCCGCGAAACGTGTCTTCCTTCAGTCTTTGGTGAGTTTGAAGATATTGTGCAGTGTGGAGAGGTGACGGCGGGTACAGCGGAGATTATTGAGGACTTTGAAAGTTACACAAAGTGGAAATACGAGGTGAAGTGTTAACACTGTGGGGGCGATGGCACTTCCGGTTGAATATGGTTATAAGGCATGCTGTGTGCATTGGTCCATAGGCAGCCACACTGAATGGACGTGGATTTGTGACCTCCAGGGGTAAGAGACATTATGGTGTATAACAGACCTTTTTTTATGAGGATTGAGGTCTTTCTTTGATTAAGATGGGACATTTGTCTTATGGCATACCCCACTTTACTCTTTTCTGCAGAGGTTTATTGACCAAGGTGTTTCTATATGGATAGTTATCCAGGATATTTTCCCTATTTATATGAAGTAAGTGGAAATCACCATTTGATATAGGTGACTTTTGGCAATATTTTCGTACGTCATTAGGAAATTGCTATAGAGCACTTGTTGTTTCATTAACAGGTTAAGATGCTGGAGTGACCGAGAATCCACCCTCAGTGTTGTTTTGTTGAGTTATACTCATTTTAGTAAGTACGCCTCAATGTTAATGTGAATACTGATATGACTTCTGGCGGCACACTATGGTTGGGTGAATAGATACTCTTTGCACTGGATACCCCTTTATAAAAGAGAGATGTTTCCATTGGACACCCCCTACCTGTTGGTACTATTACTGTTTGACACACTTTCTTCCTTTATGGACTATGTGGATGGCACAACTATGGTGATTCTCTGATTGGGCCCGTGAGACTGATTGTATTTATTCATTTCATGTATTTGTTATTTGTATAGGTTATGACCACTTGACTATAAAATTGTTTGCAAGGCTTGTCTTGATAAAGGCTCTATTGATAGAGCCGAAACGTCGACTTAATAAAGCCAATTGTGAGACCGAATAAAGCCTATTATGGATTAAGAAAATTCGTGTGATGATGTTTAAAGGAGAGTGCCCCCCCAGGAAACTGGAACTACTGCTATATATATATATTTATATATATATATAAACACACACATACTTGTATATACATTTGTGCTTAAATAAACTAATTCAGTGAGTGCAACCTGTTGTGCATAGATGTATACATTTGTGCTTAAATAAGATAAAGATAGGGAGATGTAGCTACACGTGCCAGAATGGTTGCCCACTTCTGAATTTTCCTGTCATCCATGAGGTATTGGACAGGGAATGAGAAAGTGGCAGGCCATGCAACAAGTTGAAGGAAGAAAGAAATGTATCAAGCTGGGCAAGAATCGCGGTGGCACGCCCTGATGTAGAAGTTCTAATAGGCATTTTGTGTATATCTTGAACTCATTACAGCCTGGAATCACAGAGGGGCACTGAGAATAGGCATGTGCTAGGGGCATGTGCACTTGTGTAGAATGCATCAATATCTGCTATTGTTTATTTACACATGTTTTTGATTGGGTTTTTTTGCTGTTTGGTAACTACTTTAGAGCAGTGATATTGTACACACGAATCTCAGGAACTCTCTGTGTTTGATTGTTTTCTATTGATAGTACTTGTGAGTTGGTTTGATTGGTTATTGCTAATATAGTACTAATTTGTAAATTACTGTCATGTGTTTGTGCCGCTGCTCTGTTGCTTAGTTTAGCCAGACAGGCTTTGGCCTCTGTTGGTGAACAATATTGTGAGCAGTGATGTGGTCAAAATTAACTGGAAATGAGTGGAAATGACTGGTTTATGGGGTTTTTTTAAGCTGGTTTATGTGATCACCTTGACAAAGGGGCGCCACGGCCCCGAAACGTTGGTCACCCGATTTCAATATGGATTCAAATTTTTGCACTTTATCTACTTTGAAAAGTCTCCTGAGTGCCGCTGCCTGTTTACTTCTGTCTGTATATATATATATTATATATATATAGTACAGAATGACCTGGCACACGCACAGACCCTTTGTATCATATACCTTGCTGCCGGTGCCTTCCCACGGGGTTGCAGCCCAGTAATACAGAAGAACAGATGGACGGCACTCGGAGCCTTGGCTTTAGTAGGTAAAGTGCAGTGACTTTATTGTCAACCTCAACATCAACGTTTCGGGGTCGCAGCCCCGTCATCAGGATAAGTGACAGTGAAACATAACAGTGTATAAATACCTTAGTATGAAGTGACTCCTCCCGCCAACTCAGACAACGCTGCCCGGTTTCCGGCCGTGTCGCCCGGTCCCTCCTGAAATGAAACATCACTGGTCCGCCCAGCAAATGCACTGACGCTGTGGACAAGATCACCATGGTTACACACAAACAATAACAGTAATTCAGAAGAGGAAGTGTTACTTCCATTAATGCATCATTGTGCAAAACATGTTCTGATAACTATCTATGAAAAAGTGCAATGTGCAAAGCAAAAACATGATTAAAATGGTGGTGATGGTGACAAACTTGAAAAACGTGACAGATACATGATATAAAAATGCAAAAAACTGTAATATATCTGTTTGTTGCCATCCACATGAACAATATATAAATATTCTTATATGTAGTATATACTTCACAAAATCCTCCTCCTTATAACATGAAATTATCTAAAGCTACACAATGTGCTACACTGCTGGAAATTGAAGCTTTTATTACTTTCAAATTAATAACTTATAAAAAGCATCTGAGGTTCATAGAGTCATTTAATCCCTTAGGGTGTATGGTATTTAATCTATGAATCCATCTGGATTCTAGTTGCAGCAGTTTTTTCGATCGGTTCCCACCACGTAGGGATTTGGGAACCTGGTTGATCATTTTATATCTCAATGTGGCCAGCCTTTGCAAAATGTCTGGCCACTGGCTGCTCACTATCCCCTGTTTTGATTGCTTCCCATATGGCATATCTATGCTGTGCCATCCGTGTTTTAAAGGCACAATCCGTTTTACCCACTTATGTCAATCCGCAAGGGCAAGTAAGGAGATACACCACAAATTTAGAGTCACAGGACAAAGGGTATTGAATGGTAAATGTTTTGCCTGTATGTGGGTGTCTTTTTTTTATCTCCTGGGGTAAGGTAGCTGCATGTTGTGCAGCCACTGCATCGGTAGCAACCTGGTTTCTTAGAAAGTGTAGTTTAGGTGTATCAAACTCAGATATATCGGCCTTAACCACATAATCTCTAATGCTCTTATTTCTAGAGTGACTAACTAATAATTTCGATTTAAATACCTCACCTAGATCTTTATCTGTGGCCACTATGGGCCACAATTGTCTAGTTCTTTTAGAGAGATGTGCACTGTTGGTATTGAATAGTGTGACCCATGTGAACCTGCCTTCTAATGATTTTTTATTTTTAGGTTTAAGTAATTGTTCCCGTGTGCATTTAAGGGCTTGGATCTTGGCTTTTTGTAAGTCTCCTAGCGGATAACCTTGGTCTAGAAATTTTTTAGACATTTTGATCAACTCTAGATCCCTAGTCCCTGGATCACTGTTAATACGGCATACCCAAAGAAACTGGGAAAATGGGAGACTTTTAACGGTTGATCTCGGATGGAAGCTATTATACTTGAGGAGATTGTTTCTGTCTGTTGGCTTGACATAGAGTGATGTGCTGATTGCTCCTGCTTGAATGGAAATCTTTACATCCAAGAAGTTAATGGTACATATGTCAATTGTCGATATAAATTTCACTGGGCTAGAAGATTGACTGTGTAAGTCAATAACATTTTTTAGCTATACCTGTGCCCCAGTCCAAAAACTAAGTATGTCATCTATGTACCTTAGATATAAACCTAGATGACATGCTATCAAGTTGTCCTGCAAAAGCAGATCCTTCTCTACTTCCCACATAAATGTGTTCGCGAATGCTGGGGCCACAGCGGACCCCATTGCACACCCAGTGCGTTGGATGTAATACTTTCTATCATACAGGAAGTAGTTATGAGTGAGTGTAAAATGTAATAGTTGCAGGAAAAATTTAATTTATGGGCCCTTATACAACTAATTATTGGTTATAAGTCATCTGACTGCTGCTATTCCTGCCTTGTGTGGTATACATGTGTATAGACTAGTCACGTCCAGGCAAAGGTAGTCTGTGGGGAAAATGTACCTAATGCCTCCAATTTCCTTAATAACATTGAAGTATCCTTAAGTTGGGTACTTGTTTGTTGGTGCACGGTTGTAGGTATGAATCACAGTATACAGCCAAAGGCTCACATAAAGATCCCCGGGCCAAAATAATCGGTCTACCTGGGGGATTAAGTGGGTCCTTGTGTAATTTGGGTATGCTTTAAAAGATAGGTACAACTGGGTAATCCCTTGATAAGGCCTTAGAGAGAGAGACAGAAATTATGCCTTCAGTAACTGCCTCAGTCAGCAGTAAATCAAGCTCACGTTTAAAAATACTTGTTGGGTCAGACTGTAAACATTCATAAGTGTTTGAATCAGATAACAAACGTACACATTCATTTTTATATTTAGCCATATCTAAAACCACAATACCTCCGCCTTTATCAGTGTTCATTATTATAATGTCTCGTTTTTTACCCAGGTCTTTAAGGGCCGCATACTCCTCTCTGGACATATTGGGATGAGGTTTGTTATATGGATCACCATCCAGTGTTTCTATCATTCTGTTAAATGTTCTAATTGATGGATTAAGTGAAATATGCTCAAACGTGGATTTGTTCAGTCTGCTCACCTGACTGAGGGTATCTGATGTGAATGAAGCCCCTTGTCCAGGTGGTTGTCTATTGAAATGTTCCTTTAAGGGATCGTGCTGCTATATGTCCACTGCTGCCGTATAATAATAATAACTACAAGTCTCTTACAGTATTCTTGTGTTGTGCTGCATCAGACCAGTGGTGGTGTCCTGACCATCAGTCATTCCAGTGACCAGGCAGTCACAGTGGTATACGCTGCTGCTATATGTTCACTGCTGCCGTATTATAATAATAATAATAATAATAATAACAACAACAAGTCCCTTACAGTGTTGCTGTGTTGTGCTGCATCAGACCAGTGGTAGTGTCCTGTCTCATCAGTCATTCCAGTGATGATATACGCTGCTGCTATATGTCCACTACTGCTGTATAATAATAATAATAACAACAACAACAACAACAACAAGTCCCTTACAGTGTTGCTGTGTTGTGCTGCATCAGACCAGTGGTAGTGCCCTGGCCATCAGCCATCAGTCATTCCTGTGCCGCATATTGTGTTATATAACTCCAGAAGCATAATGGAGAACAAAAATTTGGAGGATAAAATAGGGAAAGATCAAGAACCACTTCCTCCTAGTGCTGAAGCTGCTGCCACTAGCCATGACATAGATGATGAAATGTCATCAACATCGTCTGCCAAGGCCGATGCCCAATGTGATAGTAGATGGCATGTCAAATCCAAAAAGCCAAAGTTCAGTAAAACACCCAAAAAAAGAAATTTAAATGGTCTGAGGAGAAACATAAACTTGCCAATATGCCATTTACGACACGGAGTGGCAAGGTACGACTGAGGCCATGGCCTATGTTTATGACTAGTGGTTCAGCTTCACATGATGATGGAAGCCCTCATAACTGAGGCATTGACACTTATGTTGGTGTTAGACATGCGTCCGGTATCCGTCATTAGTGCAGTGGGATTTAGACAATTGATGGAGGTATTATGTCCTCGGTACCAAATCCCATCTAGATTCCACTTCACTAGGCAGGTGATAGCGAGATTTTGCTTTTTAATTCCAGTGATTTGGATGTATAATTATTAATTACAGTGATCTTGCCTATTAATTCCAGTTATTTGGACGTATAATTACAATGATTTTGCAAATTAATTACAGTTATTTGGATATATAATTATTAATTACAGTGATCTTGGCAATTAATTCCAGTGATTTGGACATATAATTACAGTGATTTTGCCAATTAAATCCAGTGATTTGGACGTATAATTATTAATTACAGTGATTTTGCCAATTAATTCCAGTGATTTGGACGTATAATTACAGTGATCTTGCCAATTAATTCCAGTGATCTGGATGTATAATTCCAGTGATTTGGACGTATAATTCCAGATGGAATTGCTTGTGTGCTTGGCTTATTCATACAACTACCTCATTGCACCTCTTCGACATCTTTGCATGAGGTGCTGTTTTGGGCCTAGTTTTTGAAAAGTGCCATCCTGTGTGACACTGCTATATGAGTCCAGGGGTACTGCTGTATTAGTCCTGGGGTACTGCCTTATAAATCCACCAATTGCAGATTATTTTAAAAGTGACTGGAGCATGTTGGAGATGCTGTCAGTGGACCAAACAATTGTGGCCCAATCTCGACATTCAGCCACTGCGTGACACTACTAGATGGGTCAGGTGATTGTGTCACTTAGCTTAGTCATACAGCAACCTCGGTGCACCTTTTTTCTTCTTTGCATCATGTGCTGTTAGGGGCCTTTTTTTGATATCTGCCCTCCTGTCTGCCACTGCAGTGCCACGCCTACATGGGCCAATTGTTTGTGTCGCTTGGCTTAGTCATACAACTACCTCATTGCAATTCTTTTTCTTCTTTGCATGATGTGCTGTTTGGGGCCTTTTTTTATATCTGCCCTCCTGTCTGCCACTGCAGTGCCATGCCTAGATGGGCCAATTGTTTGTGTCGCTTGGCTTAGTCATACAACTACCTCATTGCAATTATTTTTCTTCTTTGCATGATGTGCTGTTTGGGGCCTTTTTTATGTCTGCCCTCCTGTCTGCCACTGCAGTGCCATGCCTAGATGGGCCAATTGTTTGTGTCGCTTGGCTAAGTCATATAACTACCTCATTGCAATTCTTTTTCTTCTTTGCATGATGTGCTGTTTGGGGCCTTTTTTTATATCTGCCCTCCTATCTGACACCGCAGTGCCACTCCTAGATGGGCCAGGTGTTTGTGTTGTCCACTTGTGTCGCTTAGCTTAGTCATCCAGCAACCTCGTTGCAATCTTTTTGCCTAAAAACAATATTGTGAAGTGTGAGGTGTTCAGAATAGACTGGAAATGAGTGGAAATGATTGTTAATGAGGTTAATAATACTGTAGGAGCAAAATTACCCCCAAATTCTGTGATTTTAGCAGTTTTTATGTTTTTTGTTCAAAAATCATCCAGATCCAAAACCAAAACCAGAACACGAAAGGGTGGTTTTGCCAAAACCAAGCCAAAACCAAAACATGAAGGTGGAATTAGAACCAAAACACAAAACACGAAAAGTGCCAACATATATATATATATATATATGAGAAAGCCTTCACTCACTCACTCACTCACTCACTCACTCGATGACTGACTCATCACTAATTGTCTTACTTCCCAATATGTTAGGAAGCTGAAATTTAACATATGTATTCTTCTGTGGGAAAATAGGAAAACTACATAATTCGAATTTTATTAAACCCCCATAAGGGGATGAAAAGGTGGTTGACATAATGACATCATTACCGATGCGTAGCTTGTGTTGTGTGAACAATAACGCCCAAATGGAAAATCGGATAAAAATTTGGATTGCACCTCCAGTGTGTAGAATTTCATAAACCACACAAATGGTCCTGTAACTTTTTACCGTATCTCTCACTCGCTCACTGACTGACTGGGTCATCACTAATTCAATTACTTACCGATATATTAGTAAGCTGAAAATAAACATATGTATTCTTCAGTTAGGAAGTAGGAAAACTACATAATTAGAATTTTAATAAACCTTCCCTAAGGGGATGAAGAGGTGGTTGACATAATTATGTCATTACCAATGCGTGGCTTGTGTTGTGTGAATGATAACCCCCAAACGAACAATTTAATCAAAATTTGGATTGCACCTACAGTGGGTAGAATTTTATAAACTGCAAAAATGGTTTTGTCACTTTTTACCATATCTGCTATGGGTGCTCCTCAGGTAACGCCAAGAACCATGGATTAATAATTACTCATATTAATTTATATCTCTATATTTTTACCAAATTTTTAACACTCAGTTACATTTACAACCATGAAAATCAGAAACTCCCATGCTAAGAACTGGTTGAATAGTTAACATATATATATATATATATATATATATATATGTAAAGACAGATAGTATGAGCGCAAATCACAAAGTGAAAGTTTTTCTAATATATAGAGAGTCCCGTGGAACTATAAGTCCAAGGATGAACTAGGGACAATATTCCTCAAATCCAATGACTGCCAATAGCATTTGATGGACGACTCTTGTCAGTGTGCACTTCTGGGATTTCCAGCTGTCGCTTCCCCAATAATACCCGATCCCGGACGGGTAGTAAACCTGCTGAAAAATTGAAGAAGCAGGGAGCGCCAATAGTGCATTAAAAGAGTAAAGATATTTTATTTAAAAAATCCAACTTGGTAACAAGTAAAACCCGTACCATAAAAGGCGGTCAAACCACCGCTCGTATAACCGGCATAAGATTTACCCCACTGTGCAAAGCAGCATTCTTTAATTCCAAATCCAAATGTCAGACGGCCTGGTCAGCAGCTCTCCTTGTGTGTCCTCATACACAGAGATCCAAAAGTGGAATCGTTCCACTTTTGGATCTCTGTGTATGAGGACACACAAGGAGAGCTGCTGACCAGGCCTACTGACGAAGTCGAATGACGAAACGCGTATGGGCGTGGTCTGACATATCTTTACTCTTTTAATGCACTATTGGCGCTCCCTGCTTCTTCAATTTTTCAGCATATATATATATATATATATATGTTATTATTTTTATTAATTTTTTTTTTTTTTTTGCTCCGTATTCCCAGTAAGACATTTTTTCTTTAAATTGATGATGTTCTAATGAACCATTTGAACCACAGAAACTAGAAGTTGGGTATATAATTATGTTGAGTAGTGACAATTAACTGAACACTGGGACTTTGAACACTGAGACTGGATCTCAAGTGCAATAAGATATAGGTTGGTGTGTGGAGATGGCAGCAAAGAATGTTTCAGACATACAGTATGCAATGGGCTTGAATATAGGAAACACAAAATTACTTTTAAATAGAAAATAGCTTGTTTCCACATAAAACCAGCCACTTCTGCTTTAAAGAAAATTAATGCAGGAAAAGTCCTAAAAAGGCACATAATAAAAGAGTATGAAGGTCAGGAAAAATATACTACAAAAAAACAAATCACTGTAAGTACATAAACTTTCAAAGGTACAAAAGGTTACAGAAAAATAATTATGACTCAAATAAGAGTCAAGAAACCTAAAAACATTTATCCTCTAATAACTTGCACAGGAAAGTGACAGCATACATGTACTGTAAGTTATGGAGGTGACAATGGCTTGGTTAAAAAGATAGCTCTACACGGTAACCACCCTTTAGGTTATTGTATGAAAAAGCAAATTACATGTTATTTAAGTGAATACTATTGTAAAAAAAATAAAAAATAAATCTACATTGCTGAATACATATATTGGAGGAAAAATGTTTTCTCTATGGAACATTTCTTCTTCGGTGTTCATGGTCTCCACAGGGTTAACGAAGGGTATGAATGGTGGAGACTAGGATCGGCACCGAACAGCAAAACTTTCAGATCATCCCAGGATGCAGTAGGGTTCATCTTCCCTCATACCTTGCCCCCAGCCTCAGTCACTTCAGGTTTATATTTGATGCCAGCAGGAGCTGGTCACCATTGAACAGTGGGGCTGCAGTAGCAACCAAAACTTTGAATTTTTCACTTTTCACTTTATTATTTTATTTCGCTTTTCACTACTTCTATGTGCAGACAGCACTAGGCATTCCATGATATGCTAGCGCTACTGCTCCACCACCACCCCACCTGTGCTGCAACATCATCTCTGGCTAGGTGATTTTGACGGGGGGTCCCCCCACACACCTTTACTAGCAGAGGTCGCAGAAACACCCGAACTGCACCTGGACACATGGGGATAAGGTAAGGTGGGTTTCCACATACAGGACAGTATGATACTGCTGGTCCAGGAGACAGACCACTGATGCTGAGCTGGTCCCAGTTCATTAATTATACTTGAAGGTTTCACTAGACCACCCGGGTGATACATAATGGCGCTGGGGATCTTTTTGTCAGTCCAAGGTACCAGTAGTTGATATTCAGCAAGGAGAGATCAGCACTTCCCCAGCTTCCCCTCCCCCAGCTCAGGGCGAAACACTGCTAAGGTTTTCACACCCTGAGCTGCTCCTCTCACACCCTCTTTCCTCTTAGAAACATCAGGCAGCTGGGAACACTGGGGTCTGTGTATAGGGGTCCATTTGCAACACCTTACAAATTGTTGTATTTGTGTAGGGTCACTGTCACATTTTTTGCTCAATGTACACGTGGCACATTTCCATATTGTGTGTGTAAAAATCTAGCAGTTATGTCTAACACAGCCAAGGAAGCAAAACAACCTGGGACACCCACTTTAGTGTCATGTAAAACATGTAACACAAATATTGTACCTCAGGATTTATTGCAGGATGGCCAGTGCATTGCTTTATATGCACTCCCAGGTACTTCACCACTCCCAGCTCCAGTACAAGAGCCCCCATGGGCTGCTTTTTCTGACATGCTGGCTAAACTTGTGGAAGAGTGGTCTACTCCAGTCATAGCTACCCTAAAGGCTTACCACAGCCATTACAGGGGTTACCACAAACATTACAGCCATAACAGGCATTAAAGCCTGTTTATCAGCCTATAGCATCCTCACCTGTCCATCCTCCATTGTTGGATAGATTTTCAAACTCAGTGCAGAGTCTGGCTGCTTCATCTACTGCATTTCAGAATATGTTACGGGGCCAGTGTGCAACACCTACACCAGCACCTATGGCCATTAAACATACTGGGCCTTCTTCACTGTCCACACCACTTTCTCACTAAAAGAATCTTCTATGGCAGTAGATCAGGCTGAGGGTGAATTGCAGTCAAAAATTAATGTTGCAGCTTTAATCATGGCAGTCAAAATCTCTACAACAAGAAGATACTGAGCCAGCCCCTAAAGCTAAAGATCCCCTGCATAAACAATAGAAGGAAGTAGTAGCTGAGTTTCCACACTCTGATAATTTCGCTGAATATATGGATGAGGCATGGAAAACTCCTCTAAAAATATTTACAGTTCCTAAAATTATGAGCTACTTTTATCCATTACCAAAGATTGATTGTTCCAAATGAGAAAATCCACCTACAGTGAATGGTCATGTAACACATTTAATTAGAAGTTCTATTCTGCTGATACCAACGTGTATTCTCTTAAGGACCTGCAGGATAGACAATTGGGTGCATGTCTTAAATCTGTAAATTTGCTTACAGGTGCCATAGCCAGACATGCAATGGCTACGGCCTGGTTAGCTAAGGAGTTTGAAATCTGGGCAGAGGCACTTAAAAACAATTTTAAATCTGATGCAACAACAGAACACGTGACACTGTAAGCCAAAATCAGAGATGCTGCGTATTAAATTGGAGAGGCTGCTTTGGATACTGCTGTCATATCCTCTAAAGCTTTGTCCTCTTCTGTGGGGGGATGTCGCATTGTTTAGCTGTGTTCCTGGAAAGCTGATTCTGATGCTGAGAAAGCCATAGATGCACTCCTATACACTGGCAACTTTCTTTTTGGACCAGAACTGGACAAAATTGTCAACAATCTGGCAATTTACAAAACAGCGAGCCTTGGATTTTGTCTTTTCAGTCCTTCCATGTCCAGAGCAAGGCAAAAGGTAAATCCTTCCCTAGACAGTCTAACCCAACAATAATGGCACTAGGCCCATGGGGCATCACAGGCACTAGGCCTGAGGCGCTATAGGCAGACACTTGGCCCGGGGGACCCACGGGGCATTAGGACCAATAGCATTGTGCATTAGGTGGGCACTAGGCCCAGGGTAACACCAGAGGGCATTAGGCCCAATAGAACAGTGCATTAGGCAGGCGTTAGGCTTGGGGAGCAATACGGGCAATAGGCCCAATAGGATGTGGTGTTAGGACAACAGGTGTAGGCAACAATAGGCTGGGGCACCCAGGGTAAGGAATCCCAACACTATTGTATGATGTAAGCAAGCACTAGGCCATGGTATTTCTGATCCGGCACTAGGCCGCAGGTTGTGTAAGTCAGCGCTATGTCACAGGTGTGTTAAGTCGGCGCTAGGCCGAGGTATCTCTGGATCCGGCGCTAGGTCACTAGACCACTAGGTTTAGGGTATACAGTCAGGCCCCCATTAAAGGTAGACTGAGGTAAGTACTGCAATTTTCCCCCACAGTCATGCCCCCATGAAAGGTAGGCTGCTGGAAGTTATGTGCTAGTGAGTATCACATGGTTGAAATAGTATAACAGTATTGTGTCTTAACCTGCATAAGTGTCTCTCTGTTGTCCCGCGTAAGCAGTGCCAAATCCTGTGTGCTGCACTGTGTGTTTTATTACAGAACCAAGGAAGAAGGGCCAGCTGTATTGCGGGAAACCAAGGGTATAGCTGGTGAGCATAATTGTGTTTCATGTGTGTTCTGTGGCATATGTTGCCCCTTTTCCCCACCTCCCCTTTGGGCATTTTCATTCAGGGTCGTGCCTGGTGCTTCACACCACAACGGGAGCACCCAGTCTGAGACCGCAAGTGCCAATGATGACCATTCACTGAGCCCAGTGGAGGCCACCCCTATGTAGTGTGTCCCGCATTCTTTTCAGGTCACACCAGTAAGTTCTTGTCCATGTCTGGGCATATTCCAGTACCGTCTGAGTTGCTTCAATGGACTGAGGGTGGAGGACGGGATATATGAAGTATGTAGGCTTGGTAAGTGAGTTTGCTTTCGCAGGGCCCCACCCCCATGCCTCTTATAATATTCTTTAGTGCTGCACACAGTACAATATCCACTACCAAATACTGAGGACATTTTTGCAGGTCGCAGTCTAGTTTCCCAAAGGAACTAACTCAAGCTTATTTATTTATTTTTTAAGTTTTGTAAAAGTACATTACAAACAACAAAGAAAAGAGCAACATCTCCTAATTCCCATCAAGCCCTAACAATATATAAGAAAAAATTGTTACAAAACAGTATTTAACCAGTGCCATGCCAAAGAAAAATACATAGTTGTAACTGAAACTAAAAGCTCAAACAAGGTACAAGATCAGTCACAGGAGAATGTTCCATCAAAATATTCAAAGCAGTAGGAACAATCATCCACTATCCAAAGGTGATAGGAACAGTTATAAACACATTTATTACCATGCAGCCTCACCAGGTGATTTTCCATCAGTATAGGGCTCCACCTTTCCCAGTTATACAATAAACAGAAGCAGTACAATAACTCCATGTATATTCATATTTATGTATACAATGACCAGTGGTTAGACTGCCAAAAGGAGCACATAGGGTAAAAAAAAACTTAAGACAACAATCAGAAGCCCAAGACCTGAATTTACTCAGAATAAAAAATCCTATGGAGTAGGAAAAGCCAAATCTGTTGAAACTGCATTGCAGAGCTAGCATACAAAGGGCTACACAGCTTCAGAGACAGCTCCTCATTCTCCAGGTTGCTTTAATTCTCCCCCCATTTAAAGCAACATCAGTACTGAGTATGAGCTTTAAGTAAGTAGATAGGAAATTGTGGAGATCAATCTCTTTTCTCCAGAGGTCTGTAAGAGAGCATTAATAGGGTCAGGAGCAAGCAATGTAGGACTAGAAGAAAACTGAGTGAAAAGGGAATGACAATGTTGAATATAAAGGAAGAACATACAGTTTGGGGACCAAAAATTAATTCTTAATATCCTGAAATGTTTTAAGAACCCCATAACTATACAAATGTTGAAGAAGAAATTAGATTTCACAAACAGACCATAAAGGACCACTATCTAAAAGGGCCAATTCTCTATAAGGGCAAATCAGGGTCCATATCCTCCCCCCTACCAAGGCAAGGTCTGTTTCCAAAGTGTGTGACCTTGTGTGACCAAGGGAGCTACCCCTCTGCAACAACACTGTCAAGTAAGTAATGGAGTTGTAATGGAGAGTGCCCTCTAGAAATAGTATGTACTAATAAAGAATGTAGATTCTGGCTTTCCTCACCTCACCCCCACCCCCCTACCCCCATACCCACGCCCACACATATGCCTAATGATAAAGCTAAATATTTATCGTATATAAAACACTTTAAGAGGTCTAAGAACACTATACGCTATCTACGTAAGAAGTACCGTAAGGGTACGCAAGTTGTGTAGCGATCGCTCAACCGTAGTCGAGACGCTCAAGCGTCACGTTCGCTTACGGCCCAGTGATCACAGGCAGGGACGCTATCGGCTCCCGACTAACGTGATGATTCGCTATAGCGTAGCGTACGCTCGGGACCACGAGGAGATCACCAGCGGTGCAGACGCTTACAACGTTAAACCTTTATATCTATACCTTTAACGATGAGATACACAGTATACCTTAGTGTAGAGACAGAGTGTAAGTGCAACCTTGTGTAACCTGATTAACTACAAAGCTGCTTGAGCGTCACCGACGCTCAGAGAATACTTAACACTATAAAGAATACACAGATACCTGGGCTTAGGGTCCAAAACCTATTATATGTATTATAACTATTATACTTGCAAAAAGGAATCACAGTACAAATGATACACTACAATATAACATAAACCAACTAACCAGATAAACTACACAGGAAATACAATATAATACAATTAAAGGAAAATACGAGAGAGATAGAGAGAGAGAGAGAGAGAGATGGCTCACAGTAAGACAATATGATTACGGAGAAAACTTACGCACAAGGGGAACGATCGCATGCGCCTCGATATCCAGCTCCCGATTATCAGCAATGAGAACCGTTGAAGAGAGTGAACTGGAAACGGTCGGCCTGCCTATTTATGCCCCACACACAATACAATTCAATGGTCCCTACAATCTCATTGTTCATTGGACATAGGAATTCGGCTTCGCATTATAACAAAAGGTCATAGGTTGATTCATACAGGTGGGCTGTGACTATTTCCAACTGCTCAGGTGGGAGGGAAACTGGGTTTCCCGCCGCATGGGTAATAAAGTGCAAATAAAGTAAATGTTCATAAACTTCTTATGTCCATAACTATTCGCACGAGCGATTGATCTGCTTCAAACCAACACCGGAATATTTCTAATTAAATATTCTTCCGATGGATACTAAACACCACTGTATTACTCCTGTCTGACCCTTTGTATCAAACAAAGAGGGATTCCTCTGTTCATAAACATTCTATATTAACCAAACTTTCAGAATCTATCAAAGGGACCATGATCTACAAAATACATTATTAGTGAAAATATGTAATGATTGAGTCGCACGCTACGATCGCATAAACTCTACCGTAAATACGCATACCATGCGCCTGCGGGTGCCCGCGACTGTGAGTATGCGCACGTACGGGAGAGCGTACGCATGCGCAGCACGGACCTGTGTGAGGTGCAAATATGGTAGTGTGCATAGAGATATTTTTCTGACTTTGACAGTCCACCCTTTGGCAGTCAATAATAACTGCCACCTTCTAAAACATTTCAAAAGGAGAAAAATATATGTCAGGGGTTAATTCATTTCCATGGTTGGGTAAGGGAGGAGAGAGGAGTAGGTGGGAAGAGGGTATGACCTAGTGAGATAGCAGAAGCATGTGTGTATGAGTCCATGTTTGGGGGGGTCATGTATCATCGTGCCGTACGTGTTGTAAATCAAGCTTCGAGGTATTGCGAAGTATACATTTGAATTCCTTCTTATCCCGTGGTACGGGTCTGTGGATGGGCTGTCAAACTTTACCGAGCTCTTTTCGGATTTTGAACAAAATGGGGAGCACATTTTAGTTGATGATACATGAATGGGAGAATATGTGATTGCTGATATCTGTGCCTGTATTCCCTATACTATGTGTGTCATTACCTGAGGGTTGTAGAAATGAAGAAAAGACATAATTACGGTAAATGCGGTGGTATTCTATGTCAGGTTAATGTACATCTGTCGGTTGAAGTTTTGTTCGGTATCAGTTGAAAGTCGTCTTCTTTGCGCTGTGTTGCCCATTAGGTGTGAGCAAAAAGCTTTGTCAATGCCATTAGATTTACAAAAAATGTTGGGCTAGCGTAAGTTTAAGAATTCTAGGGAAACTGGGGATCCATGGCAAAGTTCATCAAGTGTCCATATCTCAAGTGGTCAAAACTTCTTCTTTGGTCTATCCGTTGTCTGTATAGCGTCTCGTCGACTTCCTCGTCCAAGTGGGTCTTTTTATCTTGGAGAAAAACCAGAAAAACAGGTGAAAGAAACGGACCGTAGAAATCGCATTTTCATCACATCATTGTTTCTATCATTGGGTCATAAATCAAATCCAGGTTAATTACAGTTTCCTCACTCCTCAAACTCATTACCTTAGTACGACGATTGCACCTCATTAAAGCCTGACCGCATCTAAATATCAAACCAATCGTTATGATAACACCTAAGATACATAGGAGAAACTTCCCAACATCCATTATGACTCCTTGAGCCCAGTCTCCCAAACCGGAGAACCAATTTCGCGGGTTCAACCATGACACCCAACCAGTCAGCTCATTACCTACAGCAGCAAGAGTGAGATTGTGTTTTCGGCGAAATTCCCACTTCAATTGGAGAATATCGTCCATCTTTTGGTCTATGACCTCGACCGGATCCTCGGTGCTATTCGTGATATACGTGCAACACTTCACGCCGTACTGTGTTGCCAATGTAACACAATATCCGCCTGTCACTGCTGTGAGGTAATTAAGAACCATTCTATGCTGCACCAGTTCTGTTTTATAAGCTTGAAGTTCCCTTCCAGTATATCTAAACGTGTCATCATACATTTCAGTGATATTATCTAACAAATTTGCGAGCGCCGATATGTATTTATAATTTAGCACTCCTCTAGCGGTGCGGGTGAAATCTAACGCGATTAAAAATTGAATCCCGGTGGATTCACTTATCAGATCAGAGGCCGGATGCTCTGTCTTCTCTATCAGGTGCCTTTTAACAACGTGCTCGTAGTGGGTGTGAGTATAAGGAGCTTGGGCACCACGGTGTATGTCTTTCATTTTATCATGTGTTACAGTCATCACTTCAGGCAATACTTTTCCAATATAACACAATCCTTCAGAGTTTGGGGCAAGCCACTTGTACGCCTTTCTCCCGCATATGAAATATGCATCATCGGGGAGAACATATGGGACGGAGAAGGACATAACCATATTACACACCTTCCAGGTGAACTCTCCTAACCCTAATTCTTCCATCTGCTTAATACACGTATCAGGTTGTACGATATGTGCACAGTATCCTGGTGATACTTCTCCAACTCTCGTAATCCTATTTCCTAAGGTGTACCTATACCGGAAAGATTTTCCTCTACTGGCTATGTGGCGTACAAGCTCTGTATCTGTAGGCATTCTATCTGCTCTATGCGAAAAGGTCATGGTGTGGTTACTCCATGACACTTCCCAATTTCCCGGCTTTCTGGGATTGGAGATGTTGAAACATAATAGGGACCTATCCACATGGTATTGGTGGAGCTTCAAACTAGGAGGGCTGGAGATATTAAACCTCCTGTCCACCGGTCTCCCACCATTTAACTCAAGTACCTCCCCTATCGTTAAAGGAAATGGTACTAGCCCTTATTTGCTATGACCTTGAGGTACTTGAGAGCATACCCAACAATCTGTTTTGTTTAACACATTACCCACTAAGGAGTGATAGTCACTCAATGGATGCCGGTCCATATGGATATTAAAACTGGATTGGCATTTCTTAATGCACCCATCTTCAATGACATTGTTACAGAGCCTACAGATACAGTTTTCCTCAGCTAACAATCCGTCACAATTCCTTCTATGGTCAATGCTATCGGATCGTTTTCTGATACTCGCCTTTGCTTGTTGGTTAGGTTGATCTTGGAAAACTACGCCTCCATCTTTATCATCAGAACCCATTCCAGAACCTCTATCGACCTCCATGGTACTCTCGCCGGAACAGACTGCTCTGGTCAACATCATGGTCAACAGGAAAATCCGGATCACAGTCTCTTGGGGCAAGTCCATCTTATAGGAGGAAACGGAGAAGAATGAGAAGGAGGAAAAAGAAATTTGAGGGAGAGGGGATGGGAAGTGGAGGAAAATAATAAAAGGGAGTGGGGAGTCGACAACAGCTCTCGGTCTTCAAGGCTCAGGTGCCGCCTCAGTCCTCCTGGAACAGACACTCCAGTGATACAACCTCTACCGTCTGTTCCTTATCACGGGACTTCTCTGGATCAGCAACCTTCTTGCAGTGGGATGAATGGACCCAAGTCTCTCTCTCAGCAACCTTCAGTGCTGTAGTGCTAGTCAATAAGACCTGGTATGGTCCTTCCCATCTGTCAATAAGGCAACCTGAGCGTAGAAAATTCCGTATCATTACATAATCCCCAGGTTCAATATCATGACAATTACTATCAGGTAGATCAGGAATCACCAACTTCAGATTATCATTTTGATTCCTTAACTGTTTACTCATGTTAATCAAGTACTTTACAGTTACTTCATTGTTACATTTCAAATCATCCTGAGGGTTAATCATAACATGCGGTTGCCGACCAAACAAGATTTCAAAGGGAGACAGATTAAGAGGGGACCTGGGAGTGGTTCTGATACTGTACAATACAATGGGTAAAGCTTCTGGCCATGTCAATCCTGTCTCTGCCATCACTTTACTCAATTTATTTTTAATAGTGCTGTTCACTCTTTCGACCTTCGCACTCGCCTGTGGACGGTACGGAGTGTGCAGCTTGCTATCAATTCCCATCAACTTACACATTCCTTGAAAGACATCACCTGTAAAATGGGTACCCCTATCACTTTCGATTATTCTAGGGATACCATATCTACATACAAATTCCTGCACAATTTTCTTAGCAGTAAACATAGCGGTATTTGTAGCCGCAGGAAATGCTTCGACCCAATTTGAGAAAACATCTATACAAACAAGTACATATTTCAAATTCCGACAAGGGGGTAATTGTATAAAATCAATTTGTATTACCTGGAAAGGGCCGCCGGCAGGTGGGATATGGGATGGTTCTGTAGGTATTGCCTTTCCAATATTCTTTCTCAAACAGGTAAGGCATGACATTGCTCTTTTACTCGCATGAGAGGAGAATCCTGGGGCGCACCAATAGGCTCTTACCAATTTGCACATCCCCTCCTTGCCTAGATGAGTCAGCCCGTGAGCTGCTTCAGCCAGACATGGAAGATATGCTCTGGGGGCCACTGGTTTACCATGTCCATCCGTCCAGAGTCCTGAGGACTCCTGGCCACATCCCTTTGCCTTCCAGACTGCCTTTTCCTGTGTGGAACACAAATTTTGCATTTCACACAACTTCTGTGTGTTAATGGTATTAAATACCATCAATTGTGTGGTGTCTGTCTGTATGGGGGTAGCAGCTGCTAACTTAGCAGCTTCGTCTGCTCGGCTGTTACCAAGTGATACCGGGTCTTGGCTATATGTGTGTGCTTTACATTTGATAACAGCCACTCTGTCGGGTTCCTGTATCGCTGTTAGAAGCCTTTTTATGTGAGCTGCATGCGCTACCGGTGTACCAGCGGCCGTCATGAAATTTCTGAGACGCCATAGGGCTCCGAAATCATGGACTACCCCGAATGCGTATCTAGAATCGGTGTAGATATTGGCTGACTTACCCTTAGCCAATTCACATGCTCTGGTTAGGGCGACCAGTTCAGCAACCTGGGCTGAGTGAGGTGGGCCTAGCGGTTCCGCTTCTATGGTGTCTTGGTCATCTACGACTGCGTATCCAGTACACAAGTCTCCCGAGTCTGACTGTCTATGACAACTACCGTCCGTGTAGAACGTGAGTTCTGCATCTTCCAGTGGGTTGTCACTGATGTCAGGCCTTGCGGTAAAATTTTGGGTCAAATATTCCATACAATCATGTGTATCTTCCTTTGTATTAAATCCTCCTTCCCCATCACTCTCACCTTCCACCCTTTGTGCCTGACCAGGCACACCTGGGAGATACGTTGCAGGATTTAATGCACTGCATCTCCTTATGGTGATGTTTACGGGGGCCATTAGTGCCAATTCCCATCTTGTAAACCTCGCTGATGAGACGTGTCTGGTTTGGGCAGAATTCAATAAGGCTGATACTGCATGTGGCGTATGGATTGTGAGGTTGTGGCCTAGCACGACATCTTCGCTTTTTGTCACAAGCAATGCTATCGCAGCAACGCTTCGCAAGCATGTGGGGAGGGATCGCGCTACCGTGTCTAGCTGAGCGCTGTAGTATGCAACTGGCCTACTGGCATCACCGTGTTTTTGGGTTAGTACACCTGCCGCGCAACCAGCACTTTCTGTTCCGTATAGTTCAAAGGGTTTCCCATAGTCTGGCATACCTAGTGCTGGTGCCTGCGTTAGGCACTGTTTGAGTCTCTCAAATGCTGTTTCGGACTCGTCTGTATGCGAAATCCTATCAGGTTTGTTTGAGGAGACCATTTCCTGCAAAGGTAACGCCAAAATGGAAAACCCTGGGATCCAATTACGGCAATACCCACACATTCCTAAAAACGTTCTGATCTGTTGCTGGGTTTGTGGCAGAGTCATGTCTCTAATTGCTTGGATTCTATCAGCGGTCAGGTGTCTCAGTCCTTGTGTTAGACAGTGTCCCAAATATTTTACCTTAGTTTGGCATAATTGTAGCTTGTCTTTGGACACCTTGTGTCCGGTGTCTGAAAGATGAAACAGGAGCTGTTTCGTATCCTTCAGAGATGCTTCCAGTGAATCTGAACACAGTAATAAATCGTCCACATACTGTATCAATACTGATCCACTGTCTGGTTGGAAAGACTGTAAACAATCATGCAAAGCCTGAGAAAATATACTTGGACTATCTATGAAACCTTGGGGTAATCGAGTCCACGTGTATTGGACTCCTCTGTATGTGAATGCAAACAAATATTGGCTGTCAGGGTGCAGAGGTACCGAAAAGAAAGCGGAGCAGAGGTCAATAACAGTGAAAAATTTGGCAGTGGGAGGGATTTGCATTAGGATGACAGCTGGATTTGGCACTACGGGGAACTGACTCTCAACTATTTTGTTAATCCCCCTTAGATCCTGCACTAGTCTGTAACCCCTCCCCCCACTCTTTTTCACAGGGAAGATGGGACTATTAGCAGTGCTGGACGTTCTTACCAGAATGCCCTGTTGTAGCAAGCGCTCTATTACTGGGTAAACTCCTAACTCCACCTCTGGCTTCAGAGGGTACTGTGGGATTTTTGGAGCTATCCTACCATCTTTTACTTGTACCACTACTGGAGCTACGTTTGCCATTAATCCAGTGTCTTGTCCGTCTTTTGTCCAAAGTGACTCTGGTATCTGAGATGTCATCTCTTCTATTTGGGATGGATTCCTATTTGTCATAATGGTATGTGACATTAATTTTGATGGGGAGTCTAACATGTCTCGCACTTCCTGAGCGTGTTTCTCAGGTATGTCCAAGAATACACCTTCAGGAGTACAATAAATGACGCACCCCATTTTACACAGTAAGTCTCTTCCCAGGAGATTAGTTGGTGCCGATGCAGCCAGCAAAAAGGAATGCTTGGTATGCAAAGGCCCTATTGTAATCTCGGCTGGTTTGCTAACAGGGTAGTGCTGGACTACTCCTGTTACTCCCATGGCTGGAATTGTCCTACCAGTGGTTCTCATGCCCACAGTCGAATTTATCACTGACTTGGCCGCCCCTGTGTCTACAAGAAAGTTTAAAGTTTTACCAGCTACATTAATTGCGATCTCGGGTTCACTTCCAATGTTGGCAATTAATTTTACTGGCTGCAGATTACAGGTATGGCCACACCCCTATTGGGTATGGTGACCTCCCTGAATCCCGCTGGCAGCAACTACTTGTGAGGGAGATAGTCGGGAACTACCAGAGGCATGCCAGTCTCTGTTTGGGGGATATCTTTTTGTTTCCCCTGTATGTGGCTCATAACTCCGTTTCTGCGGACCTTGCTCCCAATGTCGTGTGTCGTGTCGTTGTCTAGGGGGTTGGTATGAGTTTCGTGGATTCTTTACTCTACAATCTCGTGCCATGTGTCCCTGTTTGTGACAAGAATAACAAGTAACCATACTTGACTTACCCACAGGATTTGGTGATACAAACAAAGGCTGCCTTGTGGTCAGAGCCTGTATACTTACTGACATTAATTTATCACCTTGTTGTTCCCTATGTCTGGTGATGTTTCTATCGTGATCAATAGCAGCCTCTCTCAAAGTAGCCACAGACAGACCTCGCCAACATGGTTGTGTGGTCTGTACCCTAGTCTTCAATGACTCTTTTAAACCATCCATCAGTACCGATACTGCTACTTCCCGATGGTTTGTGTCTATTTTAATGTCCTCTATGCCTGTGTATTTTGCCATTTCTAATAATGCTCTGTAAAAATACTCTGCAGCTGTCTCTGACTCCTTCTGTTTAATGGAGAATATCTTATTCCATTTAGCTACTGCTGGGAAATACTCTTTTAACTGCAAGTTTATTCTTTTCACATTATCTTGGTTGTACACATCTGTAAGAGGTACATCATGATCTAGTCCGCAATCAGCTAAAAATTGAGTTGCGTCGACATTTGAGGGTAAACATGCTCTCAGCAATATCTGCCAGTCTTTATTGTTGGGCTCTGCAGTGTTACCTAAGTCTCTGATGTATTTTTGACTGGCAACTAAATCTTTTCTAGGGTCAGGAAATTCAGACACTATGGTCCTTAATTCCATTCGGGAAAATGGGGTGTACATGGCAATGTTCCTAATGGGAGTGGCTCCTGATGCGTCTGTTTTCCCATTTGGCACTGCTATTACTCTAACAGGTGTAATTCTAACAACCTCATTCTGTGTAGATTCTACAGGCTGTGGTGAAATAGTTTCAGCATAATGCATGGTGCCGTACTTACCAGTTGATACGACCTCACCTATCCCTCCGCTAGGGGCCTTTACTAATCTCGTGGGTGGAGCTGTGCCTACTGTGGTCTCTGCTATGGTGGCTGCTAGAGAGAGCGCTGAAATCGTTGCCGATTCGTCCTCTTGATCACACTCCTGAGGAAAGTTCAAAACAGGGTACAACTTGCACGGGTTAATACTTGCATGGGTTAATGGGTTAACATTATCATTAACATTTACACGGTTACTAAGTGATTTTGTGTTACACCTTAGTGCGTCTTTCTCCGCAATCAACTTCTCTCCTGATATATATGGTGGCGGTGGGGCCGTGGCAATCAGTTTTCTGTTAGAGCCAGATCCCGCCGCCTGAGCCAAACCTCTCTGTATCTCACCTTCCTGTTGCCACAACTGTAAATAATCATAATGCTGGATTCGTCTCTTTGTTGATTTTATGAGACATATCCTCCTCCTTAAATTTTGTAACACTTCTGAGCTGAAGCTCCCTACTCTTGGGAATTTCTCCCCGTCATGTACAGTCATTCTCTCCCATTCATCACATAAAGTTTCTGTGTGACTTCCATATTTCTCACACATTATATACCTGGCCGACCCAATTGGTCGGACCACTGAATCAACCCGAACCGAGGTTGATCGCCCCCTACCTGAACAAGTGGCCCCCATAGTTCGAAAGTGTTGCTTTATTTAGCCAACCCTTTACGCAAAACCAAATGTCAACAATAGGCTGACGGTGGCGGTTTACCGAGTACCCCACTCACTCGCCCACGCCGACCAATACGACCTGATCACACCGATATGGTGCTGGCGTACTCGACCTAGGGCCCCTGCGACCTGAACCTCTATTTACTGGAACCTGCGAGGGTTATCCGAAGAACACTTACTCTTTCCAGTAACTATTGGTTGCTGGATAGTTCCTGAGTGAGCAGCAAACTTCCCTTAAAATAAAAAAATTACACAAATCACGTTAGAGTGTACAAATAGCGTTTGTGACCCCTTTACTCTAATGGTATTAGGTCAGATTACTAACTACTGCACACACTTACGTGCGGTCCAGTCGTTCAGTACACAAACAACTAAGCTTATGTACGGAAAGACCAATGGAATCGAAACTTACGACTGCGAATTCCTTCAGCCAGAGCTTATATGGCCTATATGGGTGTTGCACCAACCCTTTTCGGTGTTGTGCCTGTGAACTGTATAGCGGACTTCCTTGTCGGCTGTACCTGGACCTCCTGGTCTGCTATGACCTCCTGGTCTTGTTACAGTATGACCTCCTGGTCTGCTATACTCTAATGCTCAAAATTGTATATTTAACCAGAGATGCCTCCCTAGCCACCGTGCACGTCACTTACACGCATGTACCTCACGAGTACTCGACTTTTCTTGTGGTTCAACCTTTAAAAATTGTAAAAACACTCACTCATCACATGTACACTTTTGTTTCTATTTCTATTTCTGCGCAGAAATTTTTCTTCAGATCAGGTGTGTTACCAATTAGGAGCAGGATCTGTTAATTAAAATTTCGGACACCCAAAAATAGACTTGCGTTATTTCTCGCCTCACGTTATTTATCGCTTTGCGTTAAAGATCAACTTATCGTGACTTGAGCTACGTGGGCGTAACCGGACGCTCCGTTGCGTAACGTACGCTGCGTGCGTCGGCCTTTGGATTGTGTATGCAGGTCTTTGTTAGAGACACGTATACGCAAAGCAAAGATCCACCGTAACACAATTTATACTTTTATCAATGTCTTCGCCTTATCTCCCAGGCGAAACTGTGTGTTTATCTATCTTTTAACTATATTACCTTTACTCTTAAACTATGAAATAACGGCAAATCTTTTTTTAGCACTTCTATCAACTATAAAACTGGCAGACAGGAGAGTGATATACGAAAATGAAAAAGAAAAAGAAATGCAGATATATATATGTGTGCGTGCGTGTGTACGCAAGACAGAAAAATAAACAGTTTTAAAAGACACTAGCGTTTTGTTCTTACCTCCGGTTCCCGGATTCCTTCAGCACTCTTTACCTAAGCGAAGCAGACGCTTATCCTGTCAGCACTACGAGGGATACAACCTCCCGCCCTTTGCTGAGGGATAATGTCTGCTGATCTACCTAGTGCAGATATGTGAAGGACGGGCGAGCCGCCAATTGATAAAGCTAAATATTTATCGTATATAAAACACTTTAAGAGGTCTAAGAACACTATACGCTATCTACGTAAGAAGTACCGTAAGGGTACGCAAGTTGTGTAGCGATCGCTCAACCGTAGTCGAGACGCTCAAGCGTCACGTTCGCTTACGGCCCAGTGATCACAGGCAGGGACGCTATTGGCTCCCGACTAACGTGATGATTCGCTATAGCATAGCGTACGCTCGGGACCACGAGGAGATCACCAGCGGTGCAGACGCTTACAACGTTAAACCTTTATATCTATACCTTTAACGATGAGATACACAGTATACCTTAGTGTAGAGACAGAGTGTAAGTGCAACCTTGTGTAACCTGATTAACTACAAAGCTGCTTGAGCGTCACCGACGCTCAGAGAATACTTAACACTATAAAGAATACACAGATACCTGGGCTTAGGGTCCAAAATCTATTATATGTATTATAACTATTATACTTGCAAAAAGGAATCACAGTACAAATGATACACTACAATATAACATAAACCAACTAACCAGATAAACTACACAGGAAATACAATATAATACAATTAAAGGAAAATACGAGAGAGATAGAGAGAGAGAGAGAGAGAGATGGCTCACAGTAAGACAATATGATTACGGAGAAAACTTACGCACAAGGGGAACGATCGCATGCGCCTCGATATCCAGCTCCCGATTATCAGCAATGAGAACCGTTGAAGAGAGTGAACTGGATACGGTCGGCCTGCCTATTTATGCCCCACACACAATACAATTCAATGGTCCCTACAATCTCATTGTTCATTGGACATAGGAATTCGGCTTCGCATTATAACAAAAGGTCATAGGTTGATTCATACAGGTGGGCTGTGACTATTTCCAACTGCTCAGGTGGGAGGGAAACTGGGTTTCCCGCCGCATGGGTAATAAAGTGCAAATAAAGTAAATGTTCATAAACTTCTTATGTCCATAACTATTCGCACGAGCGATTGATCTGCTTCAAACCAACACCGGAATATTTCTAATTAAATATTCTTCCGATGGATACTAAACACCACTGTATTACTCCTGTCTGACCCTTTGTATCAAACAAAGAGGGATTCCTCTGTTCATAAACATTCTATATTAACCAAACTTTCAGAATCTATCAAAGGGACCATGATCTACAAAATACATTATTAGTGAAAATATGTAATGATTGAGTCGCACGCTACGATCGCATAAACTCTACCGTAAATACGCATACCATGCGCCTGCGGGTGCCCGCGACTGTGAGTATGCGCACGTACGGGAGAGCGTACGCATGCGCAGCACGGACCTGTGTGAGGTGCAAATATGGTAGTGTGCATAGAGATATTTTTCTGACTTTGACACTAAATATATCAGCTGAGAGGGTATATTATAGAGACAGAGAATTAGGAGCACGAGACCAGCCATAGCTTTCTGTTGACATAGAGCTCTAAGCTTAATCTGTGGCCATTTGTCTACCCATACTAGCGAAGAAAGGTAGCTATCTAGCAGGTGGAAAATATGAGGGGAATATAAACAGGGGCTTGTTGAAATACCTCTAAATTTTAAGGAGAACTACCATTTTAATCAGAGCCACCCAACCAGTAACGATCAATAACACAAGCATATTTACAATTGAATTTGAAGATAGAAATCCAAGAAATACTTAAAAATCAATACAAACAAAGGTCTAGAACTGTACAATTTTGTTGTCTTTGGAATAGCGTATGCTCCAGCAATTTGGATAAAGAGCTCTGGATCAAGCGTTAAAGAAAACACCTGTTGTTCTTAGAGATGAGCGGGTTCGGTTCCTCTGAATCCGAACCCGCCCGAACTTCAGGTTTTTTACACGGGTCCGAGCAGGCTCGGATCTTCCCGCCTTGCTCGGCTAACCCGAGCGCGCCCGAACGTCATCATCACGCTGTCGGATTCTCGCGAGGCTCGGATTCTATCGCGAGACTCGGATTCTATATAAGGAGCCGTGCGTCGCCGCCATTTTCACACGTGCATTGAGAGTCATAGGGAGAGGACGTGGCTGGCGTCCTCTCCGTTTAGAGAAGAGAGAGACACAGTATTTTGGGGAGCATTATTAGGAGGAGTACTACTATACTGTATACTACTATACTTACTACTTGCTGAAGTGATATTTATAGATTAGATAGTGTGACTGTAAGTGTATTATCTGACTTGTGGGGGAGACACTGACAGTGGGGAGCAGTTAGAGTCTGAGAGCAGGACTCAGGAGTACATATAACGTACAGTGCACACTTTTGCTGCCAGAGTCAGTGCCACACTGCCATTGTTGTGACCACACTGACCACCAGTATAATAATATATTTTGTGATTGTCTGCTTAGGCCTCGGAGTACTAGTTGCAAGGTGCAACGTGACCTGAAGTGACCACCAGTTTAATAATCAATCACCACCAGTTTAATATATATATATATAAATATAAAATTGTATATAATATATATATATATATATATAATATTGTATACCACCTACCCGTGGTTTTTTCTTTTTCATTCTTCTTTATACATACTACTATAGTAGCTTACTGTAGCAGTCTGCGGTGCTGTGCTGACCTGACAGTGTCCAGCAGGTCCGTCATCAGTCATTACATAATAAATATATATAGTACCTGTCCGGCTGCAGTACTAGTGATATTATATTGATTTCATCTCATTATCAATAATTTATCATCCAGTCTAGACTCTATATTAGCAGCAGACACAGTACGTTAGTCCACGGCTGTAGCTACCTCTGTGTCGGCACTCGGCAGTCCATCCATAATTGTATACCACCTACCCGTGGTTTTTTTTTTTCTTTCTTCTTTGTACATACTACTATAGTATAGTAGCTTACTGTAGCAGTCTGCGGTGCTGCTGAGCTGACAGTGTCCAGCAGGTCCGTCATCAGTCATCATTACCTAATAAATATATTATCTACCTGTCCGGCTGCAGTACTAGTGATATTATATATACATACATATATATATTGATTTCATCTCATTATCAATCATCCAGTCTATATTAGCAGCAGACACAGTACGTTAGTCCACGGCTGTAGCTACCTCTGTGTCGGCACTCGGCAGTCCATCCATAATTGTATACCACCTACCCGTGTTTTTTTTTTTCTTTCTTCTTTGTACATACTACTATAGAGTATAGTAGCTTACTGTAGCAGTCTGCGGTGCTGCTGAGCTGACAGTGTCCAGCAGGTCCGTCATCAGTCATCATTACCTAATAAATATATTATCTACCTGTCCGGCTGCAGTACTAGTGATATTATATATACATACATATATATATATTGATTTCATCTCATTATCAATCATCCAGTCTATATTAGCAGCAGACACAGTATGTTAGTCCACGGCTGTAGCTACCTCTGTGTCGGCACTCGGCAGTCCATCCATAATTGTATACCACCTACCCGTGGTTTTGTTTTTTCTTTCTTCTTTGTACATACTACTATAGTATAGTAGCTTACTGTAGCAGTCTGCGGTGCTGCTGAGCTGACAGTGTCCAGCAGGTCCGTCATCAGTCATCATTACATAATAAATATATTATCTACCTGTCCGGCTGCAGTACTAGTGATATTATATATACATACATATATATATTGAGTTCATCTCATTATCAATCATCCAGTCTATATTAGCAGCAGACACAGTACGTTAGTCCACGGCTGTAGCTACCTCTGTGTCGGCACTCGGCAGTCCATCCATAATTGTATACCACCTACCCGTGGTTTTTTTTTTTCTTTCTTCTTTGTACATACTACTATAGAGTATAGTAGCTTACTGTAGCAGTCTGCGGTGCTGCTGAGCTGACAGTGTCCAGCAGGTCCGTCATCAGTCATCATTACCTAATAAATATATTATCTACCTGTCCGGCTGCAGTACTAGTGATATTATATATACATACATATATATATTGATTTCATCTCATTATCAATCATCCAGTCTATATTAGCAGCAGACACAGTACGTTAGTCCACGGCTGTAGCTACCTCTGTGTCGGCACTCGGCAGTCCATCCATAATTGTATACCACCTACCCGTGGTTTTTTTTCTTCTTTCTTCTTTGTACATACTACTATAGAGTATAGTAGCTTACTGTAGCAGTCTGCGGTGCTGCTGAGCTGACAGTGTCCAGCAGGTCCGTCATCAGTCATCATTACCTAATAAATATATTATCTACCTGTCCGGCTGCAGTACTAGTGATATTATATATACATACACATATATATATATATTGATTTCATCTCATTATCATCCAGTCTATATTAGCAGCAGACACAGTACGGTAGTCCACGGCTGTAGCTACCTCTGTGTCGGCACTCGGCAGTCCAAAACAGAACAAAAATGTTGAGGTTCCAAAATTAGGGAAAGATCAAGATCCACTTCCACCTCGTGCTGAAGCTGCTGCCACTAGTCATGGCCGAGACGATGAAATGCCAGCAACGTCGTCTGCCAAGGCCGATGCCCAATGTCATAGTACAGAGCATGTCAAATCCAAAACACCAAATATCAGTAAAAAAAGGACTCCAAAACCTAAAATAAAATTGTCGGAGGAGAAGCGTAAACTTGCCAATATGCCATTTACCACACGGAGTGGCAAGGAACGGCTGAGGCCCTGGCCTATGTTCATGGCTAGTGGTTCAGCTTCACATGAGAATGGAAGCACTCAGCCTCTCGCTAGAAAACTGAAAAGACTTAAGCTGGCAAAAGCACCGCAAAGAACTGTGCGTTCTTCGAAATCCCAAATCCACAAGGAGAGTCCAATTGTGTCGGTTGCGATGCCTGACCTTCCCAACACTGGACGTGAAGAGCATGCGCCTTCCACCATTTGCACGCCCCCTGCAAGTGCTGGAAGGAGCACCCGCAGTCCAGTTCCTGATAGTCAGATTGAAGATGTCAGTGTTGAAGTACACCAGGATGAGGAGGATATGGGTGTTGCTGGCGCTGGGGAGGAAATTGACCAGGAGGATTCTGATGGTGAGGTGGTTTGTTTAAGTCAGGCACCCGGGGAGACACCTGTTGTCCGTGGGAGGAATATGGCCGTTGACATGCCTGGTGAAAATACCAAAAAAATCAGCTCTTCAGTGTGGAGGTATTTCAACAGAAAAGCGGACAACAGGTGTCAAGCCGTGTGTTGCCTTTGTCAAGCTGTAATAAGTAGGGGTAAGGACGTTAACCAACTCGGAACATCCTCCCTTATACGTCACCTGCAGCGCATTCATAATAAGTCAGTGACAAGTTCAAAAACTTTGGGTGACAGCGGAAGCAGTCCACTGACCAGTAAATCCCTTCCTCTTGTAACCAAGCTCACGCAAACCACCCCACCAACTCCCTCAGTGTCAATTTCCTCCTTCCCCAGGAATGCCAATAGTCCTGCAGGCCATGTCACTGGCAATTCTGACGATTCCTCTCCTGCCTGGGATTCCTCCGATGCATCCTTGCGTGTAACGCCTACTGCTGCTGGCGCTGCTGTTGTTGCTGCTGGGAGTCGATGGTCATCCCAGAGGGGAAGTCGGAAGACCACTTGTACTACTTCCAGTAAGCAATTGACTGTCCAACAGTCCTTTGCGAGGAAGATGAAATATCACAGCAGTCATCCTGCTGCAAAGCGGATAACTGAGGCCTTGACAACTATGTTGGTGTTAGACGTGCGTCCGGTATCCGCCGTTAGTTCACAGGGAACTACACAATTTCTTGAGGTAGTGTGCCCCCGTTACCAAATACCATCTAGGTTCCACTTCTCTAGGCAGGCGATACCGAAAATGTACACAGACCTCAGAAAAAGACTCACCAGTGTCCTAAAAAATGCAGCTGTACCCAATGTCCACTTAACCACGGACATGTGGACAAGTGGAGCAGGGCAGGGTCAGGACTATATGACTGTGACAGCCCACTGGGTAGATGTATGGACTCCCGCCGCAAGAACAGCAGCGGCGGCACCAGTAGCAGCTTCTCGCAAACGCCAACTCTTTCCTAGGCAGGCTACGCTTTGTATCACCGCTTTCCAGAATACGCACACAGCTGAAAACCTCTTACGGCAACTGAGGAAGATCATCGCGGAATGGCTTACCCCAATTGGACTCTCCTGTGGATTTGTGGCATCGGACAACGCCAGCAATATTGTGTGTGCATTAAATATGGGCAAATTCCAGCACGTCCCATGTTTTGCACATACCTTGAATTTGGTGGTGCAGAATTTTTTAAAAAACGACAGGGGCGTGCAAGAGATGCTGTCGGTGGCCAGAAGAATTGCGGGACACTTTCGGCGTACAGGCACCACGTACAGAAGACTAGAGCACCACCAAAAACTACTGAACCTGCCCTGCCATCATCTGAAGCAAGAAGTGGTAACGAGGTGGAATTCAACCCTCTATATGCTTCAGAGGTTGGAGGAGCAGCAAAAGGCCATTCAAGCCTATACAATTGAGCACGATATAGGAGGTGGAATGCACCTGTCTCAAGCGCAGTGGAGAATGATTTCAACGTTGTGCAAGGTTCTGATGCCCTTTGAACTTGCCACACGTGAAGTCAGTTCAGACACTGCCAGCCTGAGTCAGGTCATTCCCCTCATCAGGCTTTTGCAGAAGAAGCTGGAGACATTGAAGGAGGAGCTAACACGGAGCGATTCCGCTAGGCATGTGGGACTTGTGGATGGAGCCCTTAATTCGCTTAACAAGGATTCACGGGTGGTCAATCTGTTGAAATCAGAGCACTACATTTTGGCCACCGTGCTCGATCCTAGATTTAAAGCCTACCTTGGATCTCTCTTTCCGGCAGACACAAGTCTGCTGGGGTTGAAAGACCTGCTGGTGAGAAAATTGTCAAGTCAAGCGGAACGCGACCTGTCAACATCTCCTCCTTCACATTCTCCCGCAACTGGGGGTGCGAGGAAAAGGCTCAGAATTCCGAGCCCACCCGCTGGCGGTGATGCAGGGCAGTCTGGAGCGGCTGCTGATGCTGACATCTGGTCCGGACTGAAGGACCTGACAACGATTACGGACATGTCGTCTACTGTCACTGCATATGATTCTCTCACCATTGAAAGAATGGTGGAGGATTATATGAGTGACCGCATCCAAGTAGGCACGTCACACAGTCCGTACTTATACTGGCAGGAAAAAGAGGCAATTTGGAGGCCCTTGCACAAACTGGCTTTATTCTACCTAAGTTGCCCTCCCACAAGTGTGTATTCCGAAAGAGTGTTTAGTGCCGCCGCTCACCTTGTCAGCAATCGGCGTACGAGGTTACATCCAGAAAATGTGGAGAAGATGATGTTCATTAAAATTAATTATAATCAATTCCTCCGTGGAGACATTGACCAGCAGCAATTGCCTCCACAAAGTACACAGGGAGCTGAGATGGTGGATTCCAGTGGGGACGAATTGATAATCTGTGAGGAGGGGGATGTACACGGTGATATATCGGAGGATGATGATGAGGTGGACATCTTGCCTCTGTAGAGCCAGTTTGTGCAAGGAGAGATTAATTGCTTCTTTTTTGGTGGGGGTCCAAACCAACCCGTCATTTCAGTCACAGTCGTGTGGCAGACCCTGTCACTGAAATGATGGGTTGGTTAAAGTGTGCATGTCCTGTTTATACAACATAAGGGTGGGTGGGAGGGCCCAAGGACAATTCCATCTTGCACCTCTTTTTTCTTTAATTTTTCTTTGCGTCATGTGCTGTTTGGGGAGGGTTTTTTGGAAGGGACATCCTGCGTGACACTGCAGTGCCACTCCTAGATGGGCCCGGTGTTTGTGTCGGCCACTAGGGTCGCTTATCTTACTCACACAGTCAGCTACCTCATTGCGCCTCTTTTTTTCTTTGCGTCATGTGCTGTTTGGGGAGGGTTTTTTGGAAGGGACATCCTGCGTGACACTGCAGTGACAGTCCTAGATGGGCCCGGTGTTTGTGTCGGCCACTAGGGTCGCTTATCTTACTCACACAGCTACCTCATTGCGCCTCTTTTTTTCTTTGCGTCATGTGCTGTTTGGGGAGGGTTTTTTGGAAGGGACATCCTGCGTGACACTGCAGTGCCACTCCTAGATGGGCCCGGTGTTTGTGTCGGCCACTAGGGTCGCTTATCTTACTCACACAGCTACCTCATTGCGCCTCTTTTTTTCTTTGCGTCATGTGCTGTTTGGGGAGGGTTTTTTGGAAGGGACATCCTGCGTGACACTGCAGTGACACTCCTAGATGGGCCCGGTGTTTGTGTCGGCAACTAGGGTCGCTTATCTTACTCACACAGCTACCTCATTGCGCCTCTTTTTTTCTTTGCATCATGTGCTGTTTGGGGAGGGTTTTTTGGAAGGGACATCCTGCGTGACACTGCAGTGACACTCCTAGATGGGCCCGGTGTTTGTGTCGGCCACTAGGGTCGCTTATCTTACTCACACAGCTACCTCATTGCGCCTCTTTTTTTCTTTGCGTCATGTGCTGTTTGGGGAGGGTTTTTTGGAAGGGACATCCTGCGTGACACTGCAGTGACACTCCTAGATGGGCCCGGTGTTTGTGTCGGCCACTAGGGTCGCTTATCTTACTCACACAGCTACCTCATTGCGCCTCTTTTTTTCTTTGCGTCATGTGCTGTTTGGGGAGGGTTTTTTGGAAGGGACATCCTGCGTGAAACTGCAGTGACACTCCTAGATGGGCCCGGTGTTTGTGTCGGCCACTAGGGTCGCTTATCTTACTCACACAGCTACCTCATTGCGCCTCTTTTTTTCTTTGCGTCATGTGCTGTTTGGGGAGGGTTTTTTGGAAGGGACATCCTGCGTGACACTGCGGTGACACTCCTAGATGGGCCCGGTGTTTGTGTCGGCCACTAGGGTCGCTTATCTTACTCACACAGCTACCTCATTGCGCCTCTTTTTTTCTTTGCGTCATGTGCTGTTTGGGGAGGGTTTTTTGGAAGGGACATCCTGCGTGACACTGCAGTGACACTCCTAGATGGGCCCGGTGTTTGTGTCGGCCACCAGGGTCGCTTAGCTTAGTCATCCAGCGACCTAGGTGCAAATTTTAGGACTAAAAATAATATTGTGAGGTGTGAGGTATTCAGAATAGACTGAAAATGAGTGTTAATTATGGTTTTTGAGGTTAATAATACTTTGGGATCAAAATGACCCCCAAATTCTATGATTTAAGCTGTTTTTTAGTGTTTTTTGAAAAAAACACCCGAATCCAAAACACACCCGAATCCGACAAAAAAAATTCGGTGAGGTTTTGCCAAAACGCGGTCGAACCCAAAACACGGCCGCGGAACCGAACCCAAAACCAAAACACAAAACCCGAAAAATTTCCGGCGCTCATCTCTAGTTGTTCTATGATAATATTATTATAGGAAAATATGGTGAAAATTATTTAAACAATTTTAAAAGTCACAAAATTATATTAAAGGAGTACCAATGAAAGTGTCACATGGACTACAGTGCGCTATGGGCTACCTGGTGGTTCTTAGTGACGCTCACGCAATTACACTTGCTCAGCAGTCTGCTGCAATGCTAGTCTTCTCCTATAGCATATGCCTTTCCAGGGTGAATTAGGTCCATCCCGTACTCAGATGCCCCCAGGTTTTATGTATGGACAAGGTGACTATTGGAGGCTGGGCAAGAGTAAATTGCAAAACTGTTGAAATGTTCACTGGTCACCACCTAGATACCTCTGTACTACACACAGGCAGAGAGGAATAACCAAATGCACATGAGTGCAACAATGCAAAGGTTGGATGATAATCTTAACACAATCAATATGTACATGCAACAATGTACAGGGTGTTATTAGCAACAAGACTGTATATACATGCAACAGTGCACAGGCTGGTATAGATAATGAATAAATGCAAAGGCAAGAATCTGTGTGTAGTTCCACACAAAACCTGAACACACGGCTAGCTGGATCATATCAGGAAATCAGTCAGGCAGGGTCATGACTGTTTCACAGGCTAACAGGTTCTCACAAGAGCAGGAACTATCACCAGCATTTGAGTCATGCACAGGAAGAGTATTTAACAAAAGCCCTCACCAATGCCTGCTGAGACTCTTAATTAACAATATTGTGCAGCTGCCCTACTGCATGTCCCTGAGAACTGAGTACTCAATTATCCAGCAACGGGGAATGACGTCTGCCTCTGGTGTCCCCATTGCTAGAAGTCTGGCAGCTCCCAGCACTCAGCGTCAGTATGTTGCAAGGCGCCGGGCGGGGACAAGAAAGCTTTGTGCCTGGTGTCCACTCATTGCCGGGTGCCAGGAGGGGGTCAGCGTGAGGCATGGCATCCTGTCTCCAAAGCAATGGCTGGGACACATGCCTCCTGGCGCTAACAGTACCTGCCCCCCTTAAAGAGGGATTTAGAAACCCCTAGATCCAGGTTTCTGGGTATATTTCTTAAAGAATCCTTTCTTTAATTCAGGAGCATGGAGAAACTTACCAGGCACCCAAGCTCTCTCCTCAGGAATGTAGCCTTTCCAATGAACTAAATAATGTACTTGACCCCGTGCAAACTTGGAGTCCAGGATTCTCTCAACAACAAACTCTTGATGTCCCCAAATCATGACTGGACAATGTCTCCTGACCTCTTACTTTACATTTTTTAGAAACAAATGCTGGTTTAAACAAAGAACAATAGAAGGTATTATTGAGTCTCAAAGATCTGGGTAATTGAAGATGGAAAGCAACAGGAATGATTTTCTGGATGATTTGAAATGGCCTGATGTAATGGGGACCCAATTTCTGACATGTCTGGTGAAGCTTAATGTTCTGGAAAGATAACCACACCATGTCTCCTTCTTTGAAAGAGCAAGGTTTCCAAAATCTCTTAGACCTGGCTGCCGCATCCTCCAAGGCTTGATGTACTTCCTTCCAATTCCTCCTGAGGCGCGACACGGGATAAATGAAAAACTAGACTGTTGTGATGGAGTGAAAGTATTAAATTTAGTATGAATACCGGAAACACAAAATAAAGGAGACATGGAAGTTTAAGAATGTTCAGAATTATTATATGCAAATTCTGCAAAGGGTAGGTGGTCAACCCAATCATCCTGGTATTTAGAGATGTAACACCATAGATATTGCTCCAACAATTGATTAACCCACTCTGTCTGCCCATTGGACTGTGGATGATACCCTGACGAGAGACTGATTTTGATTCCCAATTCCGCATGGGCAAAAAGACCTCAAGAAATGGGCTACAAATTAAGAGACTCTTTCCGAGACTATGTCATGTGGTAAGCCATGAATACGAGATATGTGTTGAATGAACAATGAAGCAAGATCCTTAGCATTAGACAGTTTAGGCAGGGGAATGAAATGAGCCATCTTACTGAAACGGTCAACTACTACCCAGATGACCAAGTATTTGGAAGATCTTAGCAGGTCCACAATAAAATTCATTGACAAATGTGTCCATGGCTTGGAGGATACAGACAGCAGAAGTAATTGTCCAAAAGGAAGAACACGAGGAGACTTGTTTTTGGCACAGACATGACAGGCCCTAACAAACTCCCGAACATCTGTCTTGATAGTTGGTCACCATACTGAGCAAGAGAGAAGGTGTAAAGTCTTACTAACCCCTGGATGTCCTGAGGTCTTGTTGAAATGGAACTCAGATTACACAGCTGATCTGAGTTTCTCTGGAATGAACAGGAGTCCTGAAGGAGTTTTAGGTGAAGCCTGCATCTGTGCTGATAGGACTTGAGAGGCAAGATTCATGTTGAGACCAGCAAGAATGCATCCTGGGGTAAAAATCAGCGCTGGACGTTTAGAGACTTCATGGTTAGACAAAAAACTCTGGGATAAAGCATCAGCTTTGACGTTTTTGGAGCCAGGCCTATAGGTAATTATAAAATTGAAACTAGCAAAGAACAACGCCCATCTGGCTTGCCAAGAGTTCAATCTCTTAGCAGATTCAAGATAAACTAAATTTTTGTGGTTGGTGAATACAAGTACTGTATGTCTTGCCCCCTTCCAACCAGTTCATCCATTCCTCCAGAGCACATTTGATTGCTAAGAGCTAAGTATTTCCTATGTCATAGTTGATTTCAGAAGGGGAAAATTTCAGAGAGAAGAAGACACAGGTGTGGAGTTTATGACTGACTGGATCCTCTTGTGAAAGAATAGCTCCAACACCAACTTCAGAGGCATCCACTTCTTCAATGAAAGGCATACCTGCATCAAAATGTCAGAGAACAGGAGTAGAGATAAATGCTCTTTTAAGGTCCTCAAATGCCTTAATTGCCTGTGGTGACCAATGAGCAGGATCCGCAGCTTTTTTGGTTAAACTCACAATTGGGGCTACAATTGAAGACAATGAATCAATAAATCTGTAATAATTTACAAAACTGATTAAACGTTGAGTAGCTTTTATATTAGTGGGATGAACCCATTCCACAATTGCCTGAAGTTTCTTAGGATCCATAGAGAAACCTTTAAAGGTGATGATGTATCCTAGGAAGGCCACTTTCTCTACCTCAAATTCACATTTCTCAAGTTTTGCATAAAGATGATTTTCACTGAGCTTGGTGAGGACTGCTTTAACATGAGCTCAGTATTCTTTGAGTGAGGCAGAGTAGATCAAAATATCATCTAAATAGATGACCGCAAATCTTCCCAGGAATTCCCGGAGAACATTGTTTATGAGATCCTGGAAGATGGCAGGGCCATTGGAAAGTCCAAAAGGCATCAGTAAGTATTCATAGAATCCCAAGTGGGTATTGAATGTGGTTTTCCACTCATCCCTCTACTGGATCCAGAATAAGATTGTATGCTCCTTGTCAATCAATCTTGGAGAAGTCTGTAGCATTTCTGAGATGATCAAACAATATGGAGATCAGAGTAAATGGGTATGAATTCTTTATTGTTATTTTATTAAATCCCCTGTAATCTATGCATGGCCATAATGAGCCATCCTTTTTTCCCACAAATAAAAAACGTCTCCACCAGTGACTTAGAAGGCCAGATAAAGGCTTTTTCTAAACTCTACCAGATGTATTCCTTCATAGCTTTTGTCTCGGTGTAGAGGCGGCATTTAGGGTGTTTTTTTCCAGGAATTAGATTGATTGCACAATTGTAAAGATGGTGAGGAGGCAGAAATTCAACTTGCTGTTTGGAAAAAACATCAATGAAAGACATGTACCGGGTTGGCAACCCTTCAGGGACTTGAAGTGCTGAGCAGACAAGCATGGTCAGACATTTGGCTGAACAGTCCGTGTCCCAGGAACAAGATCTCCTTTACTCCAGTTGAATACTGGGTTATGAGCTTTTAGCCAGGGCAGGCCCACCACAATTGGAGTGAGTGGACAATGTACTAGGTAAAAAGACAACTCTTCACAATGTAATATTCCGACAAAAAACTGGAGGGCTGGTGTTTGGGCACTCACCCGCCCATTTTGAAGAGAATTCCCATCAAAACCGCAGATGGAAATTGGTGGACAAAGTGTCTCCATAGGAATTACTCGGGCAAGAGCAAATCCAAAGTCCATAAAATTTCTGGTCGCACCAGAATCTATAAAGGAAGTTACTTCAATTTGACCAGACATTAGAGTTACCCTAATGGGTAACAATAAAGAATTATTCTGGAAGATGGAACAGAGACCTGAGAAAACTCTCCCTGAATTTCTCGGGTCTACTAGTTTTCCAGCATCTGTGGACAAGTGTTTGCCAGATGTCCCTTGGTCCCATAATAAAGGCATAATCCTAGACTGCGACGTCTAGCCTTCTCTTGAGGCGTCAAGCGGAAAGCTCCGATTTGCATGGGTTCCTCAGAATCCTTCACAACCTCTGGCACAGACCAAGAAGATGAAGGTGTGGGAACCTCTTTTTCCATCCTCTGTTCCCGAATCCGCCTGTGCACTTTGATGGCTAATTCCATAAGTGTATCCAAAGTGGGCGGGGTAGGATATTGGTCAAGAAAAGCCTTAATTTGCTCTGTTAGTTCCAACCAGAACTGACTCCGAAGTGCCAGGTCATTGGCCCATCAGTGTAATTAAGATACAATATAATTCGGCAGAATTTCTCCCCTGCTTAAGGGAATGAAGATGAGCTTCTGCGGTTATAGCCCGATCTAGGTCATCATAAAGTATTCCCAGGTCTTTAAAGAAGAAATCCATGGAATACAGACTGTGGAGATCTACTGAAAGGCCAAAAGCCCAAGATTGTGGGTCACCTTGTAACAGGGAAATTATGATTCCTACTCGCTGTGTCTCTGGATCTGACGAGTAAGGCCTGAGCTTGAAATACAGTTTTAATTTTCCCGGAAGTTCACAAACTGTTTACGGTCACCCAGAATCAGCCTGTTGCTAGGTGCCGGGCAGGGAACAGAAGGCTTTGCACCTGGTGTCCACTTGTTGCTGGGCACCGTGCGGGGTTCAGTGGATGGCACAGCGTCCTGGCTCCTAAGCAATGGCCAGGACGCGTGCCTCCTGGCACTAACAGAAGGTTTCCACATTTCATTATTCTTGGGAGTTCACAATTATAGGAATGCATTTAAAGGGTTTAAAACTACATGGTAATGCTGACAAATGTCATAATGGCATCTACAACAAGCTAATGAGTCTGCCCAAATGGATCAAGAAAATATGCATCACTCAATCTTGGTACTGCATCTTCCAATAACAATCAATGACACCAACTGAGAAACCAGAAATGATCCAGTATTATCTAGAATTTTTGATGTTGCAAAAAATGGCAAATCATTGTTTCCAATAATATTATTAAGAGCATCAGTGTGTGGTTCTAGAGCAATAGTGTCTATCAAGCTTTGGAAAAATTGAATATAGGACATATTGATACAGTGAAACTGAAAGTCTTAGCTAGAACTTCTCTATGGTGTCCTGGAATATATGGTCAAATAGAATCAATTACTAAAGGTTGAAGATGTCAAAAGTTTCAAAATGCCTCTCCATTATCTCCTTTATACCTTTGGGAATATCAGAGAGTTCATATTGATGTACATTCCTGTTGAAGCTGGAGAGTGCTACTGTGCATACTCCATACTGGTTCCTTTAGGGAGGCTTCAATATTCAACAAAGATTGGCAATGACTTTACTTTTGTGCATGTGTGGTGCCATCTTGTCACTTTAATAGAGCTCAGTGTTAGATGTGTTACCCACTTAACACAGCAAGATCCAGTGGTTACCGCATTCCAAAGTTCCTTCAGAGATGCTGATACTTGTTGGTGACCTGTATGCTTTGCTCAAGCTCCCTTCTATGCCAAGTGTCTTTTTAAGCATAACTGTCAGTCTTGGCACACTACTGCTGAATAAACCACCCCACTGGTTAATTACTGGGCTGTCCCTTGTCCTTGGGCATCCACTGGTGTGTACCTAGAATCTGCCATACCACTGCCAGTTGCACGCACATGGTCCAACAATTCCAAGTGTAATGAAGTCCACTAGATGAAATATGTGCTGGCTGAGAAAACTATTGCTGTTTCAGAACTATATTATCCAGAAATGGGTTACCTAAGCTAGTGTTTAATTACAATGGGGCTAATTCAGAACTGATCGCTAGGGTGCATTTTTTCATCCCTGCGATCAGGTAGTTGCCTCCTACAGGGGGTGGGGGAAATTGATGTGCAGGGGTGCGAATCCATGTGCAGGAGAGTTGCACAAACAGGGTTTGTGCAGTCTATGCACAGCCCGGGACTTACTCTTGCAGTGCAATGATCGCCGCCGGAGCTGACATCAGAAACACTCCCTCCAAATGCCTGGTCCCTCCTGCATTTTTCTCAAAACTTCTCTAAAACAGTCAGTTGCCACCCACAAATGGCCTCTTCCTGTCAGTCACCTTGTGATCGCCCATGCGATTGCTTTTTTCGCACCATCCTGTCGCTGCCCAGCGCTCCCCGTAGCTGTGGCCGATTGTGCCTGTGCGGTGCATATTCATGTGCAGTTCAGACCTGATCGCCTGCTGTGCGAAAATGCACAGCAGCGATCAGGTCTATATTGGCCCCAATGTCCTCTGTTTGTTTCAGAAGATTCCCAGAGATACTTGAAAAATAACAGCATAAAGCATTTCACTTTAGCACTATTTCAATAGTATATACATTTGTTCAGATATTTAAGGAGGCTTTTAAGAATGTGAACCTTAAGCACATTACTCTCCAACACAAAATAAAAAATGTTTTTGTTTATTGAAATGTTGTGTAAGATACTAAAGTACAACACCAGCAAAGATGTATCTTACCAGGAACCTGAGATCTTATTGGGACTTTCTGAAACCAAATTGGGTGTGGTATAGTAATTGTGTCTAGTCAACCCCCAAAAAGTTTGACATGTACAAGGTCAACATGGAAAAAGGTCCACAGAAGCAAAAGGCTGACATGGAAATGGTCAACACATGAAAATGTTGACATGCATTTTTAGGGGGGTCTTGTATCAATTTATGGATTTTAGCACATGAGCTCCCAATTAGTGTACCGTGTCCCCTCGCATGGCTTGCTTCACTTGCCATGCTTCTGTCAAAGTGCCTCTCTTTGCTTGGCACATGTTACCATTCTGAATTGTAGTCCATGTGGATGGTAAAATATGAAAGAAACCTAAAAATGAAAATCAAAAATTCCCAAAAACTGATGTTGACAATATGCTGTGTCGACCATTGCCATGTTGACCATTTGAACACGTCAACCTTTTGACCATGTAAAACATATGTGTGTTGACCATATGGTGTTGACTTACTGACTGTAAATCTAACAACTGTTGACCTATCATCCAGATCCCATCCAAATCTAGATATACATATCCAGAACAAACAATTCAAAGCTATCAAACACTTTCTAGACATTTTATTGTCATTTAAGATGAGCATATTAAGATGAAAAATGGTAAAAAGGAAAAATATTTTTGAGGCTTGATCCCTTAACTTGCACTGTTATATAAAAGGTGGCTTATGGTATTGTTCAGTAGATCAAATACCTTAATGCATAATGTTTCAAGCTCAAATAGTGATTAATTAAAAAGAAAAAGAAAAAGAAAAAAAAGCTCCACTGTAATATCAACTTAAGAACCATATGTAATATTGAACAACTTCAAGTTGCTTATATAGATATGTTTAATCACCAGTTACTGTATAGTAATCATTTTCCTGGTGCATAGCAAAGAAATTAAAAGAAAAAAATTCAAAAGAACAAAAATAAATTTTTCACAGGCCACAAGTTGTAAAACAGAAAAACTTCTAATTGAAAACTAAGATTATCATAAAAATGGTTTGCAAAGATATTATAAACAAAGAGAAAAATCATCTTCATCACACAATAACCATTTATAGGATATTTAAAGACTCCTAAGAACTTTTCTCTATTAAATATTGAAAAACCCTAAACATTGTAACTGGAAAACCTTAGTGTTATGCAGGATATAGCCTCCGGATAGCCAATATCGGCAAACCACCGTCACTGCAAGCACCAAATGCTGCTAGATGATTCTCCCACATACACAGGCATGGACCAACCGGCTGATATCACCACATCACACGTCCTGCAGGCCACATCCAATGCGTTCTGTCATAGGCTCCGTCAGGGGACTTAGACTTCGTCATAGACTTCATCATAAACGTGTTGGGACGATATTGGCTATCCGAAGGCTATATCCTGCATAACGCTAAGCTGATTACCTTTTACTTAAATGTATGTGAGCATTTTTTTATTCAGTAAAGATTTGCATTCCATTTACTTATTTTTTCATTTTTCACGTGTCTGAGGTGCTAGCAGTTTGGCTCCAACAGGAGGAAGCTGCATGCTACATTTTTAGGACTAACCAGGATTACTAACCCTTAAAGGAACTGTGAGACTTTATGTTTCGAAAGCGCAGCTTTACTAACCAATATATATATATATATATATATATATATATATATATATACATTAGAGATGAGCGGGTTCGATTCTCCGAGATCCGAACCCCCACCCCCGAACTTCACCTATTTTACACGGGTCCGAGGCAGCCTCGGATCTTGCTCGGTTCACCCGAACGCAGCTGAACATCATCATCCCGCTGTCAGATTCTTGCGAGATTCGTATTCTATATAAAGAGCCGCACGTCACCGCCATTTTCACTCGTGCATTGGAGATTGAACGGAGAGGATGTGGTTGTGTTCTCTCCCTGAAAAGCTCCGTATCTGTGCTCAGTGTGCTGCACATATCTATGCTCAGTGTGCTGCAAATATCTGTGCTCAGTGTACTGAAAATATCTGTGCTCAGTGTACTGAAAATATCTACATTCTCTGCCTGAAAACGCTCCATATCTGTGCTCAGTGTGCTGCAAATATCTGTGCTCAGTGTGCTGCATTGTGGTGACTGGGGACCACCAGTATATAATTATAGTAGTACAGTAGGCCATTGCTGTATCTTGCAGCTCTGTGTCAAGTATGCTATCTCTGTGCTGAATTATTGTGAGCAGTATATAGGACAGTGCAGCATTTTGGTGACCAGCAGTATACATATAGTACAGTACAGTAGGCCATTGCTGTATCTTGCAGCTCTGTGTCAAGTATACTATCTCTGTGCTGCATTATTGTGAGCAGTATATAGGACAGTGCAGCATTTTGGTGACCAGCAGTATACATACAGTACAGTACAGTAGGCCATTGCTATTGATATAATACTGGCATATAATTCCACACATTAAAAAATGAAGAACAAAAATGTGGATGGTAAATTAGGGAAAGATCCACTTCCACCTCATGCTGAAGCTGCTGCCACTAGTCATGGCCAATATGATGAAATGCCATCAACGTCGTCTGCCAAGGCCGATGCCCAATGTCGTAGTAGAGAGCATGTAAAATCCAAAAAACTAAAGTTCAGTAAAATGACCCAAAAATCTAAATTAGAAGCGTCTGAGGAGAAGCGTAAACTTGCCAATATGCCATTTACGACACAGAGTGGCAAGGAACGGCTGAGGCCCTGGCCTATGTTCATGGCTAGTGGTTCAGCTTCACATGAGGATTGAAGCACTCATCCTCCCGCTAGAAAACTGAAAAGAGTAAAGTTGGCAAAAGCACAGCAAAGAACTGTGCGTTCTTCTAAATCACAAATCCCCAAGGAGAGTCCAATTGTGTCGGCTGCGATGCATGACCTTCCCAACACTGGACGGGAAGAGGTGGCACCTTCCACCATTTGCAAGCCCCCCGCAAGTGCTGGAAGGAGCACCCACAGTCCAGTTCCTGATAGTCAAATTGAAGATGTCACTGTTGAAGTACACCAGGATGAGGATATGGGTGTTGCTGGCGCTGAGGAGGAAATTGACAAGGAGGATTCTGATGGTGAGGTGGTTTGTTTAAGTCAGGCACCCGGGGAGACACCAGTTGTTCGTGGGATGAATATGCCTATTGACATGCCTGGTCAAATTACAAAAAAAATCACCTCTTCAGTGTGGAATTATTTTAACAGAAATGCGGACATCAGTTGTCAAGCCGTGTTTTGCCTTTGTCAAGCTGTAATAAGTAGGAGTAAGGACGTTAACCACCTAGGAACATCCTCCCTTATACGTCACCTGGACCGCATTGATCAGAAGTCATTGACAAGTTCAAAAACTTTGGGTGACAGTGGAAGCAGTCCACTGACAACTAAATCCCTTCCTCTTGAACCCAAGCTCCTGCAAACCACACCACCAACTCCCTCAGTGTCAATTTCCTCCTTAGACAGGAACGCCAATGGTCCTGCAGGCCATGTCACTGGCAAGTCTGACGAGTCCTCTCCTAACTGGGATTCCTCCGATGGATCCTTCAGTGTAACGCCTACTGCTGCTGGCGCTGCTGTTGTTGCTGCTGGGAGTCGATAGTCATCCCAGAGGGGAAGTCGGAAGACCACTTGTAATACTTCCAGTAAGCAATTGACTGCCCATTGCTGCAAAGCGGATAACTCAGGCCTTGGCAGCTGTGTTGGTGTTAAACATGTGTCCGGTATCCACCGTTAATTCACAGGGAATTAGAGAATTGCTTGAGGTAGTGTGTCCCCGGTACCAAATACCATCTAGGTTCCACTTCTCTAGGCAGGCGATACCAAGAATGTACACAGACGTCAGAAAAAGAGTCACCGGTGTCCTTAAAAATGCAGTTGTACCCAATGTCCACTTAACCACGGACATGTGGACAAGTGGAGCAGGGCAGACTCAAGACTATATGACTGTGACAGCCCACTGGGTAGATGTATTGCCTCCCGCAGCAACAACAGCAGCGGTGGCACCAGTAGCAGCATCTCGCAAACGCCAACTCGTTCCTAGGCAGGTTACGCTTTGTATCACCGCTTTCCATAAGAGGCACACAGCTCAAAACCTCTTTCGAAAACTGAGGAACATCATTGCAGAATGGCTTACCCCAATTGGACTCTCCTGGGGATTTGTGACATCGGACAATGCCACCAATATTGTGCGTGCATTACATGTGGGCAAATTCCAGCACGTCCCATGTTTTGCACATACATTGAATTTGGTGGTGCAGAATTATTTAATAAATGTCAGGGGCGTGCAAGAGATGCTGTTGGTGGCCCGAAGAATTGCGGGCCACTTTCGTCATTCAGCCACTGTGTGCCGAAGACTGGAGCACCAGCAAACACTCCTGAACCTGCCCTGCCATCATCTGAAGCAAGAGGTGGTAACGAGGTGGAATTGAACCCTCTATATGCTTCAGAGGATGGTGGAGCAGCAAAAGGCCATTCAAGCCTTTACATCTGCCTACGATATAGGCAAAGGAGGGGGAATGCACCAGACTCAAGCTCAGTGGAGAATGATTTCAACTTTGTGCAAGGTTCTGCAACCCTTTGAACTTGCCACACGTGAAGTCAGTTCAGACACTGCCAGCCTGAGTCAGGTCATTCCCCTCATCAGGCTTTTGCAGAAGCAGCTGGAGAGATTGAAGGAGGATCTAAAACACAGCGAATCTGCTAGTCATGTGGGACTGTGGGACTTGTGGATGGAGCCCTTAATTCGCTTAACCAGGATTCACGGGTGGTCAATCTGTGGAAATCAGAGCACTACATTTTGGCCACCGTGCTCGGTCCTAGGTTTAAAGCCTACGTTGTATCTCTCTTTCCGGCAGACACAAGTGTGCACATGTTCAAAGACCTGCTGGTGAGACACTTGTCAGCTCAAGTGGAACGTCACCCATCAACAGCTCTTCCTTCACATTCTCCCACAACTGGGGCTGCGAGGAAAAAGAGGCAATTTGGAGGCCCTTACACAAACTGGCTTTATTTTACCTAAGTTGCCCCCCCCCCCTCCAGTGTGTACTCCGAAAGAGTGTTTAGCGCAGCTGGTCACCTTGTCAGCAATTGGCGTACGAGGTTACTTCCAGAAAATGTGGAGAAGATAATGTTCATCAAAATTAATTATAATCAATTCCTCCATGGAGACATTCACCAGCAATTGCCTCCAGAAAGTACACAGGGACCTGAGATGGTGGATTCCAGTGGGGATGAAATTAATACTCTGTGAGAAGGGGGATGTACACAGTGAAAGGGGTGATGAATCGGACAATGAGGAGGAGGTGGACATCTTGCCTCTGTAGAGCCAGTTTGTGCAAGGAGAGATTGATTGCTTCTTTTTTGGTGGAGGCCCAAACCAACCCGTATTTTCAGCCACAGCCTGTGGCTGAAATGATGGGTTTGTTAAAGTGTGCATCTCCTGTTTATACAACATAAGGGTGGGTGGGAGGGCCCAAGGACAATTCCATCTTGCCCCTTTTTTATTTATCTCTGCATCATGTTATGTTTGGGGCTAATTTTTTTAAGTGCCATCCTGTCTGACACTGCAGTGCCACTCCTAGATGAGCCAGGTGTTTGTGTCGCCCACTTGGGTCGCTTAGCTTAGTCATCCAGCAACCTTGGTGCAAATTTTAGGACTAAAAATAATATTGTGAGGTGTTCAGAATAGACTGGAAATGAGTGGAAATTATGGTTATTGAGGTTAATAATACTATGGGATCAAAATTACCCACAAATTCTATGATTTAAGCTGATTTAAGCCGAATCCAAAACACACCCGAATCCGACAAAAAAAATTCAGGGAGATTTTGGCAAAACGCGTCCGAATCCAAAACATGGTCGCAGAACTGAATCCAAACATATTTCCAGTGCACATCTCTAATGTATACACACACACACACACACACACACACACACACACACACACATGCTAGTACTATTAACAAACACTTTAAATCTTAAATAGTATACTAAGGAGCAGACAGTATTATGATTTTGATTTATTATTTGCCCTTGAAGCATTATTTTGCTATTTTTCCATTACTACTTCCTCAATGCCTGTGCTATTTTTGCCAACTCCCTATTTTAAATTTACTTACTGGAGTTAATTGAGGTATGCAGGGGTTCTCTCAATTTAACCCCTGTTGGATGAAATGTGCTAAAACATTTAAAGACTGATCAGGTGGAGTATTACTAACTGTGAGTGGTATGCCAAGCAACACATTAAACTGATGTAAGATTTCCATCCAGGAGTTGAAATATTTATTGTGCAATATGGTACCATCATTGAAACATGGGTTTTTATATTCTGTGTTTGATAAATGTGACTCAGTCTCCTCTTATAGGCAAAAAGCATGCTAAATAATGCCAAGAAATGTGTGAAATGTGTGTAATGGCTGTCATATGGAAATACATTCAAACATGGGGTTCTACTGTACTGCAGAATACTGAATACTGTAAGTTAATAAAATAATCTAAAAATAAAAATAAAACTAATATACTCACCTATTTTAAAGAGGTTTTTTTTTTAGGTTAACACGTTAATGAAAAGTTCTAATGCAACACATGCTTTTAGATACTGAATTGAAATGACACTAAACCAAATTGAATTGTAATTTGATAACTGTACACATTATTTTGCAAATACTACTATGTGAAGCACTGGCCAGCTGATGCAGTACCAAGGCGCAATTTGTTCCTTTTTATGCATCAGCCTCGGAAGGGGGGAGGGTTCACTTTTTACTACTAGTAAAAATAAAGGAGTACACTCCTTGAAAAACTATATATATGATTGTGACGTACAAAGTCTTGCCATTGTCCATGCTTGAAAGAATATGGACAGTTAACACTAATATCAGGTCAACCTGAAAAATCTCTACACAGGACATGTGGAGATCCTCTGAGGTTAGAGTAGAGAAAATTTTATAACCAATAAAGTAAGGGCAGTAAGGATTGGGACTTATCTGCCAGAGAAGATGGTTATGGTGGACTCAGTTATTAAGTTTAAAAATTGATTACTTACCTTTCTAAATGAAAAAGATATAAAAGGATAAAGCCTTTAAAATTGCATTAAACCCCTTAGATAAAGCACAGATTATAGTTAATAGAGTGTGTGTGTATATATATATATATATATATATATATATATATGAAACTTAATCTGGTCATTATATGAAAACTTTATCTACAAATAGAATAGTGTAAGATTTATAATACAGGTTGAACTCGATGGACATTACCTATGTTACTGTGTTACTATGTTAACCTTCATGGCTATCATTCCAACATAATAGTGTGCCCAAAGCACAATGTGGTGCCTATACAAAACCTTTAAGATTGGGTTTTGTAACTTATTATTTCAATATAAAGCAATGCAAGGAGTTAGAACTGACTGCTATAACAAAGTGTATCCACCTCGATAAAAACTAATGTACTTTGTAAAACTCTTCCTATTGCAAAGTTTAATAAAGTAATGTATAAGTATATTATCATCCCATGGAATTACAACAGTTGCCTTTTTTTTACTAATCCTGTACCAACAATGAGAACTTTAAGAATATGTAATTCAAGTATATACCACATGAGTTACTTTATTTAATCAATAAATTAGGGGGGCTGATTCATAGGTGGGAGAAAAAAAAACAACAACAAAAAAACAAGTAATGTAACTTTGTATCTGGAACAATAAAGTTGTGAAGCAAGAGTCACACACACACACACACACACACACACACACACACACACACACACACACACACACACATATATATATTTAATGCAAGGTACATACTGGCTGCTTTTGCATGTAACCTACAAATACTGAAAAGCTTTATTATTACATCACAATTTAGATTTGAGTTTGGAAAAACCCCACCCAAATCTAAATCTCTGCACATTTTAAATCTTCCCCACCTGCAGTACAGCATGGTTTTTCCAAGGTACAATGATACAATAAATGCTCTTTTTGCTTTGTTCTTAAATCAGAATCAGCCCCTATACAGTATGTACAATTATGTTTGGTTCCTATTTAATTCCCTTCTTATTTCTTAACCAATTTATTTTTATCTTGTATTAAATTGATTTATTAAAGGCCTGTAGTTATTGATTTTTTTTGTCTGAATTATTTTGTGCTTTTTTTTTGGTGATAAACACACCTGCAGATGGGTCCACCTACATCTAGCCTCCCTGCACGTTAAACAGCCCCTTTGAGTCATGCATGGCATGACTCAGTAGCGCTGAGCATCTTTACGTGCAACTTTTTCCATTAAAATCATAAAAGTGAATAGACCCTTTTACTATTTAGCTATTAAAAAAGAATTGTATTGCATATTTGTACTTCAGCTGCTCAGTAAGTTTTAAATTCAATATGAATCCAATCTGGGTGCTGTTATTCATACGAGATACTTTATAAATACTACATTCCACTCGTTAAAAAAAGTACAATTTAGCAATTGTAATAAAGCAATGAAAAAGCAAACTGAACCCACAATAACAGTGGTTCCCAAATTAGGAGCTGTGGCACCTTGTGGTGCCTCAGGGCACTTGCATGGGTACCCTGGGTTGGTGGTCCAGGATCAATTCAAATTATATATTGTCAGTGTAATAAGCAAAATCATTGCTTGTGGCTTCCCATCATATATGTGGACAGACAGAAGCGATTCCTGTTCCCTACCACATAACTGAACTCAAGGATGACATATAAACTCAATTAATTTAATATTTTTTTAGGAATTTCTCAATAAGAAAATGTTGACTTAGGAGTGCAGAGAAAAACATTCTGATGGTGCCATGATTCCAAACAGATTGGGTACCATTGTACTATAAGCATGGGATATAAATAACTACAGAAATGTATTAGTGTTCATATTTAATAAAAAAAAAATAAACAAATTAACAAACGTTCTCCACTACTTGCTTATAGAAAATAAACTGTGGTTTTAATATGGTGTTTGGTAGAGTTTTATTTTCAATTCAATGCTTGTATAATTCTATGATATGTTTTCAGCTTTGAGCTTTAATGATGAACTTTATACTTTTCTAATTAAAGAAAACATTATCATTAATGATCACTGAATAATTGCACTGAACAGAAATGAAGATGTCACAAAAGCAAAATCTATTTATTTTCTGTGCTTCCATGCAGAAATGGTTTACGACCTACAATAAACCTATTAAACTACTGGTAATAAAGGATTGTAATTAGTGATAAAACCTTGTTGTTTAGTGAGCCAAGACAGTCATCTTTAGTTTGGATTTTATTGACTCTAATCAGGATGAAACCTTCAACAATGTCACACAGCTCCCAGATGCGGTTCTACTTTAGAAATGTGCAGTAATGTTTAGTATTTTGTACCCAGTAGTTTTATTTTTATAAAGAAACAACATTTAATTAAATACACAAAATGCATTACAAATTACTCGTGTTTTGTAAAGAAAGATAAGAGTACAATACGACCAGAGACTTTAATAGTAAAATGTTGCCCTCTTTATGGACTTTATTGCAATACAATTGAGAAATGGGAATACCAGACATTTACTTATGAATGCATTAGCATACTTGTAGTAAAAAGCATCTACAGCCTTGACAAGCAAAAGCACCTGCCATAAGTATACCCCATCAGTATTGCGTGCACTATACATAGCAACAAGGTTGTTTGTTGATAGTTACAAAGTTTATTTTAAGCACATAGAAAAAACATATATTCAGTATACATTTAGCAACAATATAGCACACCCTGGTGGTGCACATTAAGAGTAAAAGTAGAAAACTTTGGCTCACTGGTAAGTAGGAAAGTCATGTGCTCCAAAATGCATCTTTAAATGATGATGATGATGATGATGATGATGATGATGATGATGATAAGAATAATAATAATAATTCTATACATATCATAAAACTGTAAGAGTTGAGTCTGTATATAAAATTTTGCTTTTGAGAAATATGCTTCTAGGGACTGTTTATGAACGATGGAGATGAAAAATAAGTTTTTCATGATTTTTGTCCATCTGTCTGTCTATTCCTTCCAGCATCAAGCAAAACTACTGGATGAATTTGGATCGCGTTTTTTCTATTGTCTAGCTTATTGACCTAGAAAGAAACTGAGGAATGCATGATCTCAGGGAGAGGAGCAATAGAGGAATAAACAGATGCTTGACACTCAGCACACTGAAAGTTTATGCAACAGAACTCGATTTAAAGTCACTGTTCTGCAGAAGAACCTAATTGAGGCAAAGGTTCTAATGGGATGTGGCACCAGTGAGACTGTGTTTGAACTCAGGGACACCGACAGCTTTGCCGGACCCGGGAAATGAGAGAGGGCATGGCTAATCAGAACCGGCTATCTCCAATTTGATGTCCTAGGCAAAATTTTGGCTTGTGCCCCCTAGCGCCGCCGCTAGTCCTGCATTGGACCCAGTAACACTCAGGCAGTGTGGCCCACAATGGGGTTACCCTGAGACCCTTTGGGCCAGTTCAACCCTGCATAATGCCCCACAGTAATGCCCATAATACACATAATTCCACACAGTAATGCACCTTACACATATGAACCACATTAGTAATGCCCATGATACACACAATTCCACACAGAAATTCACCTTACACATATGCCCCACATTAGTAATGGTAGTAGCTTTTTTTAAAATAAAATTTACATTTGCTTGCTGGTGTGCTTGCAGTCATTGTGTGCACCCATGCAAAGCCCTAGATCCGTGACTGTGTTTTGTGAGCTGGGGTTGCAGGATGGGTGAGTGCTTTTGCTATCACCCATTAAAGGGGCACCCATACTAGGGATGTGACCTCACAGGGGTATGCCATCCTTTGCAAGCCTCATATTTTATTTTAGCTTGCTGTTTGAACATAGATGGCAGCAAAGTCCAGATACTGCCATACTTGCTGGTTATACATAAAGACCAGTATCAAACATGTAGCAACTGTCCATTCTCTTCACTGTTCAGTGTGTTTGCTGGTGTCTGTAACTCCCGGCAACTGCATACCCTTTATTTTATACTGCTGGAGCGATATGCTCTGCTCTCCAGTCTGACGCATGTGAAAGTCATTCTGCACTGACGTTTCATATAGAAGTAGCGCAACGCAACTTATTGATCACGTTACAGTGCTGGATGGCAAGGGAATTTTACGGCATGGACTGACTGAGAAATAAAGTGTGGAGAGAACACTGCCCATGTTATATCCCTGCAGACACCTGGAGTTTGCACAGGGATAAGGGACACAGGATAGCAGGGTCCCCCTCCCCCATGTGCACAAGCAGTATAGGTGATGTCAGATTTATGTTGAGCAGTCTTCCACAATACACATGTAGTATCATAAGGAGCCATCCAGTAAAAACCTTATATAGTCAGTGAAAATGTCACAGGTCCAGGAATTGCAGTTACTGGGCTTCTGCTGTCTAAGGTCTCACAAGTCAGGGCATTCAAGCATGTCGGAGGGAGTTCAAGGGACAGTGCGCATTCTATTTGACAAATGTAAACAGCAGTGTACTGATTGAATGCATTTAGAAAGTAACAGATAGTTTGCAGACTGTCCCTCCCAGCATGAGATACTGCATGGACATGCTTTGATGCCCCTAGACATGCGTGGATGCCCTAGGCAAATGCCTAGCCTGCCTATAGCTAAGGCTAGCTCTGTTGCCAATGCAAGGAGGTGTGACTATCCCACCTCATTACTAAATTGGCACCAGTATGTGGCACCCATGGGGGCTGATGGGCACCACATACTGGAGGCGACAGCAATCATTCTTATTATGCAGGTAGAGAGAGAAGTGACTGCTTTTGCAACTGCCTCTCTCCCAAGTGCAGTACACAATCAGTGTGTGTGTTGGGCTGGGGAGAGAGGCTACTTCAGAATCAGTCACTCCTCTCTCTCCCTACACCCAAGGGCAATGCGGGCGGCCTGTGCTATCGGGATGAGGGGGGCGGGCAGCGGTAAAATGTATCTGCTCCCTCTTTCTATCGGCACCACTGTTTATACCACATATACCAGTGACGTGCGGTGAGGTCTTTGGCTGGGGAGGCATAATATATATATATATATATATATATATATTTTCACATCAGATCTTAGTCCATTTTTGCACCTCCCTGCAGCCCATCGTAGGTGTGCGCAGCTAATTTTATTAGGGGGTGCACTGCCAGAGAGGCGTGTCTAGCACAGTGTTTTGTGCGTGTCTAGCACCACCCAGGGACATGTCTTGCACTGTTTTACATTCTCTCAGTAAAATCACATGGCTTAATCTAATTTGTCCATAGTTCCTGATATTTTACAAGTAGATATAATACACCCCAGGAAAAAAAAATGAAACATAATGGTGTATCCACCAGCTGGTACGGACTGTCTGCTACGGCATAACCCTGAGTCCTAGTTGCTGCTGCATCCTATCGCTGCTTACACTTTCCCAACCTATTCCTGACCCAGTGGCGGAACTAGCGAGTGATGGGCCTACGTGCATATGGATTCCCCTCCCCCTGCCCCCCACACACTCCCCACCCCTTGCAACCCCCAGCACCTACACCCTGATTTTGATTATACCACACAGTATGAGCCTAAATTCACATTATGCCACACAGTATGAGCCGAAATTCACATTACACCGCACAGTATGAGCCGAAATTCACATTACACCACACAGCATGAGCTGAAATTTATATTACGCAGCAAAGTATGAGCCGAAATTCACATTATGCCGCACAGTATGAGCCGAAATTCACATTACGCCACACAGTATGAGCCAAAATTCACATTACACCACACAGTATGAGCCTAAATTCACATTACTCCGCACAGTATGAGCCAAATTCACATTACCCCACACAGTATGAGCCAAATTCACATTACGCCACACAGTATGAGCCGAAATTTACATTACGCCACACAGTATGAGCCGAAATTCACATTATGCCACAAAGTATAAGCCGAAATTCTCATTACACCACAGTATGAGCCAAATTCAAATTACCCCACACAGTATGAGCCAAATTCACATTACGTCACACAGTATGAGTTTCCCACTTGCGTCTCCACATCATCTCCTCCCTGTGTTGCCTCTCACCAATACTATCTCCCCGCCCACCCCCGTGTCGTCTCTCAGCACATCATCTCCCAACTGTGTCTATCTGCTATGCAATCATGTTCTGCCTGTGTCTCTCACCCCCCCTTCATTCGCTCTGTGTCAAAAAGCCCCCCACTTCAGTCTGTGTCTCCCCCCACAACCCTTCATTCTATGTCTCTCTGTGTGTGTATCCCCTCTCCCTTCTATGTGTCTGTGTCTCCTTTAGCCGCTCTCACCTTCTGGGAGCCAGGAGCCGGTGGACGATGATGCCAGCACAATGGTGGGTGGGCAGTGCAGGTGCAGCTCCAGGGTGGTGGGAGGTGCGGGTACAAGATAGCCGGAAGGCTACTGAGGTTCGGGGCCATTTGGAACGGCCCAATCTGACCCTGCGCATCACACTACAGTGACGAAACAGAAAACAAACAGGAGCTTCCTGCAACAAGGGCAGCTGGGAGCTGTAGTTTTTTTGCTGTTTCATTACTGTAGTGCCACTGCCAGCTCCTACTGAGATTTAAACCATTGCGGGGCCCCCTCGCACTCGCGCGGCTGTTCTGGCTGCACAGCGGGTTGAAATCCGCTATTAGTAAGGGCCCCCCCCATGTGCACTACAGTGCTGCCCCTCAAGCTGCTCTCCTCTCTCACCTGAGATGCTGCTGCTGCCTGGGAGGGTGGAGGTGCAGGAACTAGACAGGAGGGTGCTGGCCACCGCCGCCGCATGCTCTCCAGTGTCGGGCTTCCCGGGGCCACCGCTGCTCACAGTAACTGCCGGGACAGCTCACAGTAACTGCAGGGTCCCGCCTCCGCTTCTCCCACCGCCTCTGGGTGATTGGACCAGCGGATCCACTGCTGGATCCGCTGTCCAATCACAGTTGTCATGCCTGAAAGCCCATCCCAGGCTGTCAGCGAGGCACTTGTATAAGTACCGCTTTCTCCTCTCTTTCTAATGGGCTTTTAAAGCCCAGTGTTTAGCCCCGCCCCCGCTTTGTCCCCGTTTTCACTGTGTATGGGAGGCACTTGTAAAAGTCGTGCCCCCCCCCTTCCTCCCTCATCCCTCTTTCTTACATTCATTTTGGTGTTTTGGGGAGAAAGTGTTAATTAACCATTCAGTGCCAAAAAATAATTGGCGATAATAAAATAAAAAATTATATATATATATACATATCTCCTATATAATAGCCCAGATCTGTGACTTTGTGCTTCATTTGCTAACGCTGGGCGGAGTCACAGCAGTGGGCGGAGTTAGTCAAATGAGTCACAGATCTGGCCAAATCTACAGGAGACTAGGAGCAGAAGCAGATAGTATGGGCATGGCACAGGCATACCTCCAAGCTTTCTGCAGGAGCTTTCTTCAGACAGAAGGAGGGACACACACACACACAGCGAAAAGGGGGCGTGGCATCACGGGAGGGCTCCGTTTTCGTCAATGAGGGGGCATGCCCAGCGCTCTGTGAGCTGCTGCCATGCCCCCAGGGGCTGATTATGAGCCCGGGGGGGGGGGGGGGCAGGGCACTTGAGACAGGGGAGCCCTATCTCATTGCTGTGCCTGCTGTGGGTTGGGGGCGTGGCCTAATAGCGGGACGCGAGGTCACGCCCCCTTACGCAAATTCCGTGTTTTTTTTTATTGAATTTTGGCCCAATCCAGAGGAGGTGGTCGCTCCCCCCTACACACCCACACAGGCAGAAGAAAGCAGGGAGACTGCTGCCTCCCTGCAACACCACAGACCTGCCAACACGCAGCAGCGTGTGCTGACAGTAGCACAATGCTGCTGCTGGCAGGACGGGGGGGGGGGCTTCTGAGCTGGGACAGAGCTACTCGAGCCGGGGGGCCCCCTAAAACTGTGGGGCCAACGGTACGTACCCCCTGCCCCCCCCCTTAATCCGGCTCTGCTGCTGGAACCCCCCCTTAATCCATACCCCCTGATGCCCCCTCTCCCTCTGTCTCCACTATTCACCGCTGCTCTGATAAGCAGAACAGCGAGTACAGGAGCTTTCCAACTGACCCCTCCGTTACCGTGGGACACTGCGACCCGTGGGTGGGACAGCGGGATAGACCCAAAAAAATGGGACTGTCCCGCGAAAATCGGGACATTTGGGAGGTATGGGGGGGTGTGAGGGGGTATGCCGTACAGACAGACGGGCACCGGCTCACTGTGTGCTTGACCCCCCCCCCTCTCTTTCGCAGAGGAGCGTCACTTTCTGGCACACTCCACGCTTCTTAGCTGCAGTTTTGTGGGACACCTGCCGCTGTGCAGGTTCCGTACTGCCTCTGTTATCTCCAGCCCCGGCAACCCCACCGCTAGCTGCAGCGCTGCCACCCACAGTGAGGTGCGCCTAGCTCCTTCACACACTTTAGCCGGCGGGTAATGCTGCAGAAGTCCGAGCTGCTTGCAGGCTCCGACCCCCTCCTCCCTCCAGCCGCAGCATCTCCTGGGGGCTAACCAGTCACTCCCAGTCTCCCCTTACCACAGTGCCTGGCAGCTGCACGAGGTCTGCGGTGTGTGACTGAGGAGGGGGGGAGGTATGCGGACGGGCAGAGGAAGCAGGACTCCAGCCTGAGAGAGTCAGCCATGCCAAGTCTCCACCAGCAGCAGATCCCAACAGGTTGGAGTGGAACAGCAGCAGCCAGCAGCAGTGACTCCGGTAAGACACATCTGTCTGTCACCACTGTTTTGTCCCTAATACCAATCTCTCCCGTGCCCTGTGTTCTGTCTTGTCCCTGTCACCCCTGGCCTTGCCCTGCCACCCTTATCCTGGCCCTTTCACCCTTATCCTGGCCCTGTCACCCTTGTCCTGGCCCTGTTACCCTTATCCTGGACCTTTCACCCTTATCCTGGCCCTTTCACCCTTATGCTGGCCCTGTCACCCTTATGCTGGCCCTGTTACCCTTATGCTGGCCCTGTTACCCCTATCCTGGCCCTGTTACCCCTGTGCTTGCCCTGTCAACCCTATACTGGCCCTGTCACCCCTGTCTTGTTCCTGCCACCCCTACCCTGGCCTGTCACCCCTATCCTGTCCCTGTCATTTCAGTCCTGGCCCCGTCGCCCCTGTCCTGGCCCCGTCACCCCTTTTCTGACCCTGTCACCCCTGTCCTGGCCCCGTCAACCCTGTTCTGACCCTGTCACCCCTGTCCTGGCCCTGTTACTGCATACCCTCCAACTACCTTTTTGGCAGGTACAGTACCCGCAGCGCCTCCAGAACTCTCCCCAATGCACCACACCTCCGCACCTTCCCCTCCACCCCTCCCCCACACGCTGTGCCTCCAGACCCCCTACACCACCCGCGGCTCCCACTCCTCCGCCCCTTCACCACCCACAGCACCTCCAGGCCCCCTCCACCATCCACCCCCTTTATATGTCTCCCCCCACACCTGCCCCCCTCCACCCGCAGCATCTGCAGACACCCTCCTCCATCCGCGGTCCCCCCCTCACCCACCCCTCCCCCACCAATGGCACCACCGCACCTGCCCCTCCACCACCAGCAGCACCTCCGGACCTCCTTCCCTATGCGCCGCACCACCCGTACCTGCCCCTCCCCTACCCATGGCGCCTGCGGATCCCTACCCCACCCCCGGCACTCCCGCCCCTTCCCATCCCACAGCACCTCCGGAAACCTTCACTCATCCACAACATCCCCACAACTGCCCCTCTCCCACCCATGGCACCCCTGCCCCTCCCCCACCTGCAGTGCCTCCGGACCCCTCCCCAATCTGCATCCCCCACTCCTCTTCCCCTCCCCCACCCGCAGCACCTCCCGACTCTTCCCCATCCGGGCCCCACCCCCACTTCTGCCCCCCCTCCACCTGCAGCATCTACAGACACCATCCGCAGTCCCCCCCGCACCCGCTACATTCTGTACATCGTGCCCTGCAGGTGCTGTTCACGCCGTCGCAAGGGGCTGCGCCTCCTTCACCATCGCACGCCCTTTCATTGTGCAATATTTAACCACTAACAAAGGAATGCAGGTAATACTTTATATAATACAAATATTGAACCCCAGAAAGGCATGCAAGGGTTAAGGGGGCGTAGCCCCTTGCGACGGTGTGAAGAGCACCCGTAGGGCGCGATGAAGCACCTAGTATATATATACATATATATATATATATATATATATATATACACACACACACACACTAGCTCAGAATTGCCATATAAACAGTGATATATGTACAATAGTATATGATTTCCTTCCTTTCAAATCAAGGGGGTAATGTCGGCATATCTATATATATTTTGGGGTAAAAGGTAAAAATGGCCCCTGACCCCTGAGCTAAATAGTGCTAACAGAATGCTACAATGTTATATACTTTAATATAGCAGCCACACTAATGATTTACATACAATCAGTGTGAGGGATTTATGCACAATCAGCCAATCATAAGTCACTGCAAATCATAATCATCATCATCATCATCATCAGTGTGTATTTTGCAACAGAAAAATAAATGCCTCCTTGCAGACACATATTCACCTGTGTTCAGAATTATGTCAGTAGCATTTATATGAAACACCCTTACTGTTGACCTATATCAGCCCACTACTTCAGACCCACAATCCACTTCTCTACAGATAGGGCCCTGTAGACATAAGATGTGACTGAATCTATATACAGATGAAACAAAAATTGTTTTGTTTTTGAATGTGCAGTGCATTATAGACTTTGTGAAGTAGATTATGAGCATGCTAAATGTATCCATATGAAGTAACATTATCAGGTTGGTGCAAATAAACAGTAAATAAAATTAATGGCCATTGAAGAAATTATAAATCTGTTGCTGTTTGAGTGCAAAAACTTTAGCTTTGCTCACATGGATGTGTGAATGTATGTGTATTTAACAGTAAAATGGAAAAATGTTGGTTTAATGACCAACTCAAATGCTAAGAGAAAGTCTTTATTTTATCTATTTATTCAAATGAAATTATGTGGCGCCAACAAATACAACTGCACTTTATAATTGTAAGCAATGCAGTAATAAAATGATAATGAGCAACAGCAAACAGACAAACAAATAAGAAGGCAGTGTTTGCAAGCTTACAATCTTTAGCCAAGTAGGAATTTGATATAGCATGATTAATGCAACATATTGCAAACTGGTCCAGAAAGAGTGTAGAGGTTGCAAAGGTTCTTGGTGGACTACATCCAGTCACACAGCAATGATGGCCTGGGGTCAGTGGGTTGTGTGAGTGTAGAAAGACTACATATGTAAAGATATATGTGGACTGTGTAGATTGGAGATAATTGTGGATAATGGTTTATGAGGTTCTTTGGGTGATTCTGGAATTTGATCAGCTTTCCTGAAGAGGGGTTTTATTTTTCAATTAACACTTAAAGGTTTTGAAGCTATTTATTTATTAACAGTTTCTTATATAGCGCAGCAAATTCTGTTGCGCTTTACAATTGGAAATAACAATAACAAACTGGGTGATAACAATAAGTCATAGAGGTAGGAAGGCCCTGCTCGCAAGCTTACAATGTATAGGGAAATAGGCATGTATACACAAGGAAAGGTTCTATCTATTGCATAGTTGTTCGCCAGATTGCAAAGGCTCTTGGAGGGCTGTATGATATGGTCATACAACAGTGATGAACCTGGTTCGAGAGGAAGGGAAAGTGAAGAATGAGAAGACATGCGAGGATATGTGTGCATTGTAAAGAGTGGATGTCATTTGATAGGAAGGCTTATGAAAGTTATGTGGGCGGTTCTGGAATTTGATATGCTTGCCTAAAGAGGTGAGTTTTCAGGGAATGCTTAAAGGTTTGGAGGCTAGATGAGAGTCTTATTGTGCGTGGTAGGGCAGTCCTGCAATCGTGAGTGGGAGCGAGTAATGAGTGTGGATGAGAGACGCAGGTCTTGTGAAGAGCGAAGAGGTCGGTTTGGAGATATTTTGAGATAAGCGAAGTGATGTATGTTGGTGTAGTATGGTTAATGGCCTTGTGTGTGAGTAAAAGTATTTTATATTGAATGCGGTAGAGTACAGGTAACCAATGGAGGGACTGACAGAGTGGATCTGCAGACGATGAATGTCTAGCGAGGAAGATAAGCCTCTCCGCTGAATTCAGAATGAATTGTAGTGGTGAGAGTCTTGTTTTGGGAAGACCAGTTAGGAGACTATTGCAATAATCAATGTGGGAGATAATGAGAGCATGGATTGTAGTTTTAGCAGTGTCTTGTGTAAGGTATGGTCGTATTTTGGATATGTTTATTAAAGTCTTGTGCAATCAAGGCACACCACAGAGTGAGTGATGACAGAGTTGGTAAATGTGGGTTTCATTAACACAAAGATAAAAGTGAAATCCAATAAAGTAGACTAATTGACCAAGAAAGGTGGTAAAGATAGATAAAAGTAGCTGTCTGAAAACTGAGCCTGTGGTACTCCAACTGATAGTAGAATCTGAGAGCAGGTGGATTCAGAGTAGTGAACACTGAAAAAGTGAGTTGAGAAGTAGGATGAGAACCAGCATAGGACATTGTCCTGTATACCTAGGGATTGAAGTGTTTGTATGAGAAAAGAGGTCAACAGTGTAAAATGCAGTGCTTCTAGCTAATACAATGTGATGAGTGTAACAGCCTTTAGTCAGTGCAGTCTCTGTGGAGAGTTTGGGTAATAATTTCATTTTTCCAGAATAGGAATCACTGCCTACTTGAATAATGATGGAAAGATATCAGTAGAAATAAATTAAATATTTAGGCTAAGGCTGGGATAAGCACAAGAGAATGACTTTGATTTATGTATGAGGTTATAGGATGAAGCGGAGAGGTACTAGAGGAGAAAGTTTAGTATAATGTGCTTAATTTTTAACTGTGGGATCAAATGAAGAGAATGTGTGGGGGGAGGGGATTCACGGAATAAATTGATCAGGTCACTGGCTGAGGAATACCATAATGGGTGGCATATAATGCCGTCCGAGTTGCACGGAAGTGCGGTTTGCTGGCCAAACTCTGACTTTTTTTTGAAGTGACAATCATTTGCAAGGCATGGTTTTGCCTTGCAAATGATTGCCACTTTAAAAAAAAAAGTCAGAGTTTGGCCGACAACCTGCACCACCAGCCAATTCGGATGGCATTATATGCCTCATTTCATGTTGATCTTATTTTTTCCAGGTAGTATTATTTTACCAAGGGATATACTTCAAAAAGTGATATTATATAAGTGAAAATATAATTATGTTTATAAACTGTGACATTCAGAAGATTGGTTTCACAGATTTCAGCACAACTGTTTGCAAGCAATCACCATCGCAAGAAAAGAATGAACTGACTGAGAGAGGTCAGAATTTCAGAGAATGTTGCTGTTTCTCATTGCCATTTTTTAAGACTGAAAAGCATCATAGTACAAGTTGATATTCATGGAACCAATTTGAATAGTGTGAAATCATATAATAATATTGTACTTTTTATGCAACCATAAAGTTGCTCATAAATGTTGCATTTAAACAGCTACTTTTCTTTCTTTTTTTTTAGATCAAATTGGATGCAAATTGTGGCTTGTGATCTATAAGAAAAACTATCAATCCAGGTAAACATCGGATCATGATCATCCAAATATCGATCATGACTGGTGGAAAATCTAGTCAACTGGTGACCTTCACATCACAGTGTATCCAGTCACATGTAGAATGCACATTATGGACCTCATTTGATCTTGTCTTATGGCTGTAGTTCTATTTTGGTTCTCCAGCCAAGTTAGTTTGCTTTGTTGATTAGCAATTAAAATATATTACTGGAATAAGAGGATAAACTAAATAACCAAACAAGACAGCTACAGTCATCTTAACCCCTATTTTTTAATAAGTTTATTTATTGCAAAACCATTATGTTATTTACCTTTTCTTACTCTTATCACTATATAAAACAAATCTGTCAAAAAAAATAATATTAAATTAAGTATTATCATAAAAGTAGCAGGAGCACGAAACGTATATGCTGACAGCAATACTGGTTACTTATGTGTACATCATAAAGGATAAATATATGTAAATGTACAAAAATTAAGCAAAATAGTATAGTAGGAGAATCTGACACTAATTTTTGGCCCTCCCCCACCCCTTGATCTTTGCTTGACTAAACTATGAAATCAATAAAGCCCTCTGTTCCGTTTTCAGTCTGATTATGTAAAGTTGATGATACTTATATATCTCAACATTGGAAAGCTGATACAATTAAGATCAAAGCTAACAAATGGATAGAGTTGGACTGAAGCAATCTATATTTTTCAGAAAAAAATATCTTCCATGAGCATGAATAAAAAGTGTGCCCTCTTCGGTTATCAAATCATATTAACTGTTTCTTAGTCACAGTGGTTTAGATGCAAACATTGCTTCCAGAGGCACAAAGACACTTGCATTATTCTGCACTGTGTCATCTAGACTCTCCTCACATTTTTATAGAGGCATCTTAGAATAAATTAGTCTTGCTGAACGCTCTTATCATTTCTTCATTTCCACTTATATCTTACGCAGTTCTGTGAATTGTTACATTGTGATCAGTTGTCATTGCAGCTTTAGTATTATATGTGTGTGTGTGTATAGTATTTTCATTGAGGAATGCAACTGGGATGTTTTAGTTTGCAAAATTATCTTTTCATAAAATAAACATAGCAGGTATCTCCTTTTGACTTTTCTGTGGTTTTGTGTTTTTAAAAAAAACTTTCTGACAAGAGTTTTAAAACTATTGTATTCAGCTTTACTGTGACCCAAATTGAGCAATAGGGAAACTATAGTAACCAATAATCTTTTTAACTTCAATGGAAACTATTTATCTTTTAAGATAATAAAGCATGGTATCAACTTTTAGTCCTTTCTACAAGAAATGAAGTAGAGGATGGTTAGTTTATCTGTATGCATGTCATGTAGGCCTTGTATGAATGCACTTTATTTAAGAAGTTAGCAAGCAAGTGGAATACATAAACAACTATATATTTCTAATAGCATGTTGTGCAATAATACTGCAAACTATAGGAATTACATAATAATAATAATAATAATAATAATAATAATAATAATTAGAATATTTGTGTGTGCGTGTGTGGATTTTTTTTTTATACGGCTCCACATATAAACAAGACATGATATTTTAAGGGTAACAAACTGAAGCCAAATAAAAAATGATTGTGTGATTTTCTTTTTTTTTGCTCTAAATAAGTGTTAATTAAGCAATTACATTACCAGATACCTTTGTAAATAGAATTTAAGTTAGTACTGTGCACTGTTTTGAATTTATGTTAATGCTTATTGGCTTACAAAAAGTTATATATCTTCACATTTAAAATAAATTTACTGTTTCTATAAATCACGTTCAATAATAGAAAAATATTGAGTTTTCAAATGATAGCTAGGAATTTAGGCTTTTCCTATGAAGAATTGTTTGGAGAATCAGATCATGAGAATGTAGTGCTCTCGTGATTGGCAATAATGATTATTTAATCAATAAAACTGATAATAGCATGAATGTAATACATGGCAAATAATTACATTAGTTTCATAACTGTAATAAAGAAATGTTAATTCCTTAGGCGATGATTCCCTTTTTTTCAATTAGATCACAAAAATTTCCTTGTGTGCACTCGCACATCAAATAATATACTCCAGCAGTTGGTCATGCTGTAAGCTACTACAAGAAAGTTAAGCTGCCACGTTGGCTAGCTGAGATATCAGCTATAAGCTGACAAGTAATTAAACCAGCATATCTATAACAACTGTCATCTCTTATTCCTGTGAAACTTGGACGTAAACCAAAGGCACTAAAGCCAAAAAAGAAAAAAAAAAGAACTTCACATTACTGGGCAACTGCTGAGCATCTCCTGCTGAACAGTTTAGCAGAACTGGGCATTTAGAGAATGGTAACGGAGATCAAAAGGGTCAGAGATCTCTTTACCAATTAACAGCAGGGAGAAGAACATCAAATAAGGTGTAAATTTTAGCTCTGCAGTTTTGAGTTAGCCAAGCATGAAATGCATTCTAATACTCTTGAGTAGCTGCAGCTTTGAGCTAGCAGTGGTGTCAGTGTAGCAGCAAAGGATCTTAAAGTGGGACTCACAATCCTCCCAGGCTAGGTGGTAAAGCCTGCTGTTGCTTGTCTTTTCTTATAATACAGATGGACAGGCTTCTTTCATGCATTAGACAAAACATAGAATGCTCAATGCACAGGATTGTTTTCCAGGGTGAGCATTTATTTAATACATTTAAATGTATGTTGTGAGAGTTTTACAATTTGCTGGCCCAAATGAGTGGTCATATATGAACTACTGTGCATTGGAAAGTAATAGAAACAGACACTACAAGATCTAAGATTACATTTAATGAATCAGTGTTTTACATCACAAACACCACAGTCATAGAGCCTAATTTAGTTTTATACACAGTAGCAATAAGAGTGAATACGCATTGCTATATTGTAATGCAAATAGTTTCCAAGCCTCACTCATGACTAATGGAAGCATACAAGCTTATAAACAAGTTCTAAGAAACAGATATTTGAAAACTATAATTATATGTAAATACACTAAAGATCATGCATAACATCCAGATATTGACTTACTGTGGAAAATTATATAATTAAAGCAAGTTCTTATTTGCATCAATTTTCCTCATCTCATGGTTAGTGTATTAAAGACTACCAGTCTAAATAAGTTTTATTTCTCATTCTCCTCATTATGCATCTTGTTCAGAGGTAGCTATGTGACCCGAATTATAATTACCTTAAAAAATAGATGCGTCTCAGACTGCAAAGTTGATCAGGCAACAACAAATAAAATAAAAATAATCTGTTATTATTTCAATTGCATTTACAAATGCAAAACATTCTTCATGTTAACATACTATATAATGGAAAATAATGTACTGTACTTTATACAACTGGAAATATTTTGGCATATTGATTTACTATGTATGAGGATATTTCTGGCAAGACATTAAACTTTAAAATCAACATAAACATGATATTATAATAAAATTTCTATGAGGGATCAAGGCAGGAAAAAAATATAATGGACATTTCAGTGAAGAAACTGACCTTACACTGTTAGTACATATGCTGGAATTTCTAACAGTAAATATATTATTGGGCCACAATAATAAGAAATATTATTATTGGGTGATTTCCCTCCTAGCGGAAAGTGAGTGGCTAACATTGTTACTAGATAATACAGTACATACATTAAATTCTCTTTCCCCTCACCCCCAAGATAACTTCATAATATCTCTATATATTTATATCATTGCACTTCCTTGTTCTCTAGTTTTTAGTTAAACACATGTAGTACTTTTGTTAGTAAATAGTTGGCGTTCTTGAAAAGGAGTATGAAGAGGGCAAAAGAAACCAATGAAAAGAATAATACTCCTTTCACACAGAAAGTCAAAATTACTGGGTAAAGAAGTTCTACCTAGTAATTTGTTGATCAATATGGGTCCTTTTTCTGTGTGAAAGTGTCAAACTGGGTTCCCTGGACTTCAACCCAGGAATTTACCAGTGTCAGAAACCCGGGAATTTTTGACCTAGGTTTACCCTTTCACACAGACGAAATACCCATGTTGATCCACAAATTACCAGGTAGAATTTGTTGACCCGGTAATTTGCTTGTCTGCGTGAAAGGGGGAGGGGGGGATCCATCCCCTGGCAGGGACCAGCAAAATGACCCAGTACTTATTGCTGAGTAAAGGCCGGTATTTTCAGACCTTGATTCATGGAAATACTGCATAAATCCTAAGGTGGCATTCTACTCACTTTGTTTGCATTACTATTTTAGCTTGCATATCAATCCTATGTTAGTTACATGTTAGAAACATGTAAAAAAAAACTTGGGCTCAGTAAAGGATGATTAATTTCAAATGTAATTTACCTTTTACATATGGAATGCAGTGGTCTATCAGAATGGGGGTATTTGGAGCATAATAAAAAAAATTGCATAGGGCAAAACATATATATCTTCTGTATATGTAGAGTTGACAGTCTTATTACAGTACTTTGATTTTTAATTAATACACACAGTGATACAGGTAAGAGTCCATGGAGATGGCAAATGCCTCTAGACACCTATATTGTAATCATTTACATTATCTCCCAATGGTGAGCTTCACCTTTTGGAGGCTACACAATTGATTAATTGCCTGTGGATTTTATTCAGTGGAATGGTTAAAGCTAGTCAAAGGGAATTTGTTTACATTGATTAGTATTTTATCTGAAACCATGTTTATCTATGTAATTAATTTCAGCTGTGGCTAAAACATGTACACATTAATTAGAGAAGAGCAAACAGCACCAGGTAATTCACAGAAGCACACTCCCACATCTGTGTTTTGTAATGCTTTCCCAATGTATTTATTTAACAAAAAAAAACTTCACAAATTCCATCTCTGGTTTTGTTTTACGGCAGCAAGCACTTGCTCTCCTGAAGGGGATGAAAACTGCAAGATCTGAGAGACATTATACCTACATCAAAGAGTAACGAGTGGCCAGCTCAGATGCATTGTCTTTTGAACAACAACTCAATGCAGACAGAAGTAAATGACACTTAATTACAAATTATATTCTAGTCCGGGCTGTGAGGGCCCCCTGGCTTGAATAATAATGAGGCCCTCAGGCACTCACCTGCCTGCAAACGAACATACGGAGACACAGGCTGGGGTGCTATACAAGTTTCAAAACAAGCTGCTAAACACAAAAGCTTATTGGATTACAGAGATTTAGGAAAAAGCATTCAGATCTTTGGCAGCAACTCCAGCTCGAGGTTCATGGGGATTTCTAAAGGATGAATTACCATTCACTGTATTTTTTCTATGCTGTTCCTAGTTAAAGAGAGGAATGAAAGTGACCCTTTTTACAAGAATATCTCTGAGAATACCAGTGAGGGTCAAGAATTTTATCCCACAATCTTACAAAACATGATTATGCATAAAGGTTTATCCGGAGCTTTGTATTCAGTTGATCCATAGCTTAGAAAATGTAAAAGTAATAGCTTAGAAAATGTAAAACTAAGATAAATAGTCCTGCACTATCCTATAAACACAAGCAATGTAAAAAGCAAAAAAAAATGTTATAACAGAATACAACCAACTGCTCAGTAGAGTTTGCAAAAAATTTTAATTAGCCGTTTATGTTATTATTCTTTGTATTATTTTATTATGTCAGTAGATAACTAATCTTTAAAATTACAGGATTTTATTGCAACAGGTCACAAAAATTATGCCATATTATTACATAATAAAATGTATCATTATGCAAACAATGAATTTCAGAAAAATCCCACCTTATGTTGCATTTACTTGAATAAATATAACTATAGCAATTTCACTTGCTAAATAGATCAGTTTATATAATTAAAAAAAGGAAAACAATTTTAGGTTTCTTTTATCACTCAGCTGGACTTGAAAAACCATTGCATCCATTGGACGGATGGATAATTCTAATTTGACTAATTTCAAGGTTCTTTACTTGTGGCATAAATTACATCACACATATGATAAACATATTAAGTGAATGTACATTAAACACATGAATTTATGACTCAGTACTTTATAAATATGTACAATCCTGTACAATTATAAGATTATGTACAAATGTATTTATTTAATGGATATGCAGGAACAACTGTATCAATGTCATTTATGGGTTCAAAGGTGAACCCACACGTACCATTATGTATACTTACAAAGGTCAGTATTTTGGCAATTCATTAAGGCAATTCATTCAGTTGAGCAAGGTGCCTATTGTTGGAGACAAAAGAACCAACAGTTTGACATTGATCTTATTATGTATGTTTAAAACATTCGGCAATTCAGTTCCACAACAACACATGCAGTAAACATACTGGTGAGTTTGGGGATTAAAATTCAGACCACACAGTTTTAAAATACAGTAACACACATATACTGACAGACTGTGTGCTTTTAACCAAATTGGCAGACAACAGGGCATGTGAGGAGCCCAAGTCAATGAAAATTAAGTCCAAATGATCAAAATAGATCAGAGGAGTGACAAATCCTGTCTTCCAAAATCACATATCTTGTATGTAATGTAATTGACTAGTAACAAGGCCCCTCCAGTTCCAATTGTTGTAAATGCAATAGAATAATCAATGTTTCAGTCAAGTGTGTACTACTGTATAGTGTGGCAGAAAGATGGAATTCCCCACCCAAATCCTGATTATAGAGCTTGTTGGGGGACAATTTTAGAGTGCCTAGTTATTAAACCTAGCTAAAACAGCCAACAGTTTATAAGAAACCTTTGTTTTCATAGTGTTTTCACTATGTTCCATGTTTTCATTAAAAAAAAAAAGTTCTTCAAATATAATGTGATTTTCTCTTTTGTGGGCCGAACTGCAATCTTTGTAAATTGGAATGAGAGATATTCGCTCTAGGTCATATAGTAATTTAGTGATGCTCTGTAATAGAGAAAATAAAGCCTAAGTCATAGGATTGTTGCAAAAAAAGTGTTTCAATGCAGGCAGGACAAGACTACATTAATTTGCATTGAATTTTCCATTGATCTTTCTAACCATCAAGTGATTAAGCTGGAGGATTTAGCAACTGAAGGAAGAATTTAGCAACCATACAGATTTAACAGTGGTTGTAGGGGACAAGATGTGGGCCCAAGGGCCTTTGGGTATTAAATTAAATGAAATTTATTTGGAGTACTTCTTTGTCAACGTATGACACATTACATTTTTACTTAATTTAATACAATGCAATAATGATCATTCTCTTTTTTACATAACATAAATATGCTTACGTATATGATCCAATTAGCTATCTGGACCATTTTAATTACAGTCTGCTAAAAACCTGTACACAAAAAATCCCTGTCTTTCTCTTAGCATGGGATAGGCTCTGTTGTTCGAGTGATTGACATGCTAATCAGGCTGTTCAGAATGCTAAATATCCCATGTAAACAACATGCTAATCATAGCCACTGTCACCCCCTGCTCAATGCCAGCATGCTAGACCAGTGAGAAGGGCAGGCATGTAGCCGAGGGCTGGTGGAGGAAGGGCAAGGCTGTGCTTGATATGCAGTTAGCATACTTGTACCTGTCCTGGGTGTGCCCAAGGGTGCCAGGAAGTCATTCAGTTTGCTATAGGCTTTGCATAGTCTGCAAGTGGTAACAGAGAACTATGAGAGACGTAACAGGTCCACTTTAATTGTGGTACAAAATAAAGAACAAGTATTCGTATTGGCTTTAATAAAAGAAGATAAACATAAAATAATTTAAGTGAAATAATACATATTTATGGGGACTATTTATTATTAAATATTCTCGGGATATTCCCCCAAAATAACTGTTTTCAGGAGGTACCCACAAATATTAAGTATACCCTAAATGTACTATGGAGGGATAGCAGCAGAAATCTGTGCTATAGGATAATGCCCTCTGCAATGGTTTGCGTACATTTACGCTGGTCATTATTCTGCATGTGCACAGTATCAGCACTGTGCACATTAGTGCCAAGAGGAGGGTGACGGGACAGTACAAATTACCAGGGCCCAGGTCTGATGGAAGGGCCCAGCCCCCCCCCACCCCACCACCACCACCACCACCTTACCTGGAAGCAGCAGCTGCAGCTATTCTTCTCCGCAGTGGGCTGCAGTGTGGCCAGGAAAGTGCTTAAAATAAAATAAAAATCTGTATTTTTTCTAAGGGTGCATGGCCATGCCTCATGTGATTAGGCCATTCCCCATGAAAAGTACCTGGACCCAGCCAGGCTCTCTACTGCCCTGGCTGGGAGGCATGCCATGCTCCTGTGAGTGGGTGCATCATGTGCTAGACATGCCCCCAACGAGGTGTGGCCATGCCCCCATCACGCTGTGGTCACACCCCCTCCAGGGATGGGGGGCACAGAAAGTTGTTGTACCAGGGCCCAGGATTTATCTTTGCAGCCCTGACTGTGCATGTGCAGTTCAGTGGATGCCATGACAGTCACAGTGCCCCCTAAGCCACAGCATGAGGCGTGCTGAACACTGGGTCTGCGTCTTCTGGTGCAGAGTTCCTTGCCTCTACTGTGTGATTACACCGGCCATCCTGAGTAACCTGAGAGTTACTCAGATTGCCAATGTACACGCAAATGATACAATGCATTTTTGGACACAGCAGCAGATCAGAGAAGCCAGCAGGAGATGTCTGTTTACACAAGGTACCTCCTGCAGCATTAGCATATTATTACACAGTCACTTTGTACAAAGATGTACCGGCTGTGCATTACCATACAGCTCTGAATCAAGCCCTTAGACAACCCCCCCCCCCACCACAATTTTGACTTTATTTTTTATACAATAATAACTAGCACTTATTTTACTTATTATAAAAGAATAGGTCACTAGATTTATTGTTGCAGTACACAATTAGCAATATAACACACAACAAACACAGCATAATGGACATTATTGTGAGTTGCATGTATGTGACCACATTTGAATGTGAATATTTCAGTAATAGAATGATAATGAGAATATGTGCATGGCTTCATATGCATCAAGCTGCCCCAATATTTCCATTCACAAAGTAGCCATCATCACTAATAGCAGGGCTTACACCTACCCTATGCTGAAATAGGCATCCCCCTTATCATATACTGTGCATGACTAAGAAAGAATAGGATGTAACTCTGACTACCTACCCACAACATTCCTATGACATACCACAGAATGGTTCTCCTACTCTACATGCATTTGCATTGTTACTGCCGAGTTGTCCATTTAGTAACCATAAAGAAATGTATGAGATCTGTCTGGCTCAGAATCACCCAGATATTAACAAAGATGCATAAAGTATGTGTGCCACAGCGCATGCACAGTGCATATAGATCTGCTAGATTTGGCCACATACAGATCTTGGAGCTGCATGTCCCTCAGAATCAGGATTATTATGTGCAACTCAAATGGAACTCCGCAAACGTATTATTTTAATTCCTATCTCCAGCTAATAAATGATTTATATTTTGTATAAATGTAGCCTTCTTGCTTCCTCTGCTGGGAAAATGAAACTATTATTATTATTTACATTTTTTTACTACTGCTACTACTACTCAGGGCCGGATTGACAATGGAGCTGGTGGAGCTGCAGCTCCAGGCCCTCCCATGAAATTAGGCCCACAGAATCCCCTGCAGTGCTGTGCAGCCTGTATTGACAGGAGAAAAAAAAATCCTGTCAACAAGCAACAGCCCAGCTCACCTCCCAGCTGCCCCACTCACCCTCTCACCCCACGGTCAGCTGGAGAATTCACTAGTCCCATCTACACATGGAGCAGTATGAAGCCCGGCCCCATGGTTGAGCTAAGTCCTGTCCCCTGACTTTCCATAGCTCCGCCCCCTGGCTGTCTGAAACTCCATTTGCCTGAGGCTCTGACATGCCTTAGGTGGCTGAAGCACCTCCAGACCTCAGCCCCTGAGTTTATTTAGCAGCTGTCATAACTACTAGGCTTCCCTGTGTGTGCATATGCAGGAGGTACATGAAATGAGGTTATGCGGAGGCCAGAAGGAGTATATAAATATTTATTGTCTCTCAAAGGGTAAGATGCTGGAATACAGGGAGATCAGACAAACACTTGTAAATGCAGGTAACAGACACTTGAATGACAAGATACTGGATCAGGTATTGCATTAACTGTCTTGAACACAGGTGAATACAAGTGCAGATTATAGCCAATGATGACTAGATTACTGGATAATGTGAATTGACAGTCACTGGTAAGAGGAGTATTGAAACAGGCATGTCACGTCTGAGGATTCTTGCGGACCCGGATTTGGGGAAGATGATTCTGGTGCACTTGGATCTCTAAATAACAAGCGAGCAGGGCGGATGAAGGTCTTGTGCATTTATTACTTGGAGAAGTTTTAACAGGTTTCACCAAAGACAGTTGAATTGAGACACGACTGAAGGTTAGCGGGTGGCTGACGATACCAAACCGTGACCCAGACCTTAATGGAGGAATCCCGAAGGCTGATTACCGTGGTGTCCGGAACAGATAGCCAGGTAGGACATGGGAACAGAGTCGGCAGTCTGCATAAGACTGTAACAGGCGGCTCAGGTAGTTTTGCGGTAAGCAGGAACCAGACACTGGAGACGCTGTGGGAGCACAGAGAACTAGCTTTACAGATACTGTTAAAGACGTTGCACTGGCAAATTTCCTCCTCCAGGCCTTCCTGTCTTATAGCAGCTGCTCAGAGCTAATTGGTCACAGGAAAGTGATAAATTGGCGAAGTGTGGGCAAGACAGGCTTATTGCCCACATCCAAGATGGCGCCGCCAGAACCAGCCCCTGGGAACACAGACCAGCCTGATCACAGAAGCCCTGGCTCCACAGCAGCACCACTCACACCGCCGGAGGAACATGCTGCCAGTCCGCAGAGCCACCATCCAGTGCCTCCCAGTGCACCCCGCCCGGCGCCAGCAGCCCACACCTCCACCAGCTGGACCCTCCAGAGGGACTGGACAGTTAAGAGCTGGCTCCCCTGCACAGTCTCCCGCCAGACCGTGACAAGGCAGATACGTAGACTGAGTAACTGGAGCCAGGCAAGGTGAGTATAGCTGTGCTTGAATTCAGGTGATGTATGCAAATTAAACAGTAACAGGATGTGTACTTGTCAGGATGCACCAGGATAACAGACTAGATATTGCTGAACAGAAATGAAGTCATAGCAGGAATTTACTCAGCAATATAGTTTCAGAATCTTGCAACTGGTGATATAAACAACCATATTAAAGTCCAGAGTGTAGACAATGCTGAAAGGATGATTGACACAGTTATGAATACAACTAGGAGAGTCCAGATTAACTCCATCACAAGTATGAAAACATGCCAGGACTTCCAGATAACAATTCAATGCTGAAGCGGAATACAGACAGGCACTGAAGTTATAGTAACGAAGATGATCAAATGCTCTTATTATTTAGTAGAGTTGCAGGGAGCCAAAGACCAGAATCTATAAACAGACAGATGATGTTCTGGAACTGGTAGCTTGTTGCAAGGGCTGTGTAATCACAGGTTAGTGGAGAAGCATGAGGCACAGACTAAGTCTTGCACAGGGAAACCACAGTGTTGCAGTCACAGAGGTAGACTTAATGAATTGGCATGGGAGTGCTTGTGAGCAGAGGATAAATAGCAGCTTCCCAGGTGCAAACCACAGCTGCACATAACCAGGTAATCAACCCTGCAAGGTCACAGAGTGGAACTGCTAGACCGACCTGGAGGCAGAGAGTGACACCTAGAGGCAGAAAGGAGATATGGCACGGATCATGACAGTACCCCCCTCCTCAAGGGTGGATTCCAGACACTCCAAGAGTTATTTCTTCTTATTCTTTCTCCTTTTCTTAGAAACTTGAGACCTCTTAGAGGTTGTCCATAATTTTTCAGTGGATAAGACATTGCTTGGAAATATAGGACACCCAATTGCGAACCCTGAATCAAATTCACTTTCAGAGTCCAAATCCAACTTCAGTAATGAACACTTACTTTCTCAGATGGCATTAGGAGCAGGCGGTGTATTTGCAGAAACCAAACTTAGCAAGTGGTTAGTGGAAACCTCTAGTGAGGCATAACCAATTCTCAGATGAAGCTGTGAATGCTGTTCAGACTTTGAGGACTTAGAACTGTAGAAACCAAATGAAGTGGTAGGAATAAGCAGATGCTAGGAACACTGCAGTTGGTAGACATTTAGTTGTCTGTACATCAGATGGGCATCCAGAGGAGTAAGCAACAGATAAATTCTTGGTAGAATAAGTATAGTGCTTACATGTCCCCTTATGGGCTGACTTTGGACAGAACCTTTTAAATACAGCTTCACTAAAAGTCAGTAAACTCTGGAGTAGTGGATCGTTGGATTCAATGAGTGGATTAGCCCACTCTAAGGCTTCTCCTTTGAAAGTCAAAAAGAGATACTTAACAATATTGGCACACAAAGGATCAGTTTCCATCATACTCAGAAGATGGTCTTGAAGACTCTGGCAGAACAGCAGACTCAGATTATCTCATATAGTAACATAGTAACATAGCAACATGGTAACATAGTAACATAGTATCTAAGGTTGAAAAAAGACAATTGTCCATCGGGTTCAACCTATTTGTGGTCTCCTATGCACGATTATTTTGTATAAAAGTTTGACTGAAGTTGCTGACTGCCGTTCCGATTAACCCCTCTTTTTTATAATAACCATAGTGCATGACTATGCCCCGTAACCCTGGATATCCTTATCCATTAGGAATTTATCTAACCCATTCTTAAAGGTGTTGACTGAGTTGGCCATTACAACTCCCTCAGGCAGGGAATTGCAAACATCTATCGTCCTTACCGTAAAAAAGCCTTTACGCCGTATTGTGTGGAATCTCCTCTCCTCTAACCTGAGCGAGTGTCCACGAGTTCTCTGTGTTGATCTAACCAAAAACAGGTCCAGCGCAAGATCTGTATATTGTCCCCTTATAGATTTGTAAATGTTGATCATGTCCCCTCTTAATCTCCTCTTTTCCAGTGTAAACATGCCTATTCTTGCAAGCCTTTCCTCGTATACCAGCGTCTCCATACCCTTAATTAGTTTGGTTGCCCGCCTTTGAACCTTTTATAGCTCCAGGATATCCTTTTTGTAGTAAGGTGCCCAGAATTGTACACAGTATTCAAGGTGAAGCCTCACAAGTGATTTATATAACGGGAGTATAATACTCTCGTCCCTAGCATCAATTCCCCGTTTTTTGCATGCTAATATCTTATTAGCCTTCTTTGCTGCAGTCCTACTTTGGGTACTACTGCTTAGTTTGCTATCTATGAGGACACCTAAGTCCTTTTCCAGTACAGAATCCCCTAATTTTACCCCATTTAGTAGGTAGGTGTTATTTTTGTTCTTGTTACCACAGTGCATTACCTTACACTTGTCTGTATTGAAGCGCATTCTCCATTTCGCTGCCCAAGCTTCTAATTTAACTAAGTCATTCTGAAGCGACTCAGCATCCCCCTCCGCATTTATAACTTTACACAATTTGGTATCATCTGCAAAAATTGACACCATGCTCTCTAGACCTTCTGTTAGGTCATTAATGAAAATATTGAACAATAGCGGTCCTAATACTGAGCCTTGCGGCACACCACTTAGCACTTCAGTCCAAGTTGAAAAAGATCCATTAACCACAACTCGCTGCTCCCTATTATCTAACCAGTTTTTGACCCAAGTGCATATTGTGCTTCCTAGCCCTGATTCTTGTAGCTTGTAGATAAGTCTCATGTATGGTACAGTATCGAACGCTTTGGCAAAATCTAAAAAGATTACATCCACCTCTTTACCCTGATCTAGGTTTGCGCTTACTGTTTCATAAAAGCCAAGTAAGTTGGTTTGACAGGATCTGTCCTTCATAAACCCATGTTGATTCCTTTTAATGACCTTATTGACTTCAAGGAACTTCTGAATACTATCTCTTAGAATGCCTTCCAATACTTTCCCCACTATAGATGTAAGACTAACTGGTCTATAATTATCTGGTTCAGCTTTACTACCCTTTTTTGAATATAGGCACTACTTCCGCTATACGCCAGTCTTTGGGAACCATACCTGATATTACTGAATCCTTAAAGATCAAAAATAGCGGTTTTGCAAGTTCAGAATGAAGCTCCATTAGAACCCTTGGGTGAATACCATCGGGACCTGGTAACTTATTAATCTTTAAATGTTTTAATCGGTCACAGACTACTTCCTCGCTTAAATAAGTACCTATCAGTGGGATATTCTCATTATTGAGATTATATGTTAGTCCCTGAATTGGGTCCTCTCTAGTAAATACTGTTGAAAAATACTCATTTAGTGTGTCCGCTATGTCATTATCATTTTTGCTTAAGACTCCCAACTTGTCTTTTAAAGGGCCTATACTCTCCTTCTTTAATCTGTTGCTATAAATGTATTGAAATAATTTTTTGGGGATTCGCTTTGCTTTCCTTTGCTACTAGTTTTTCAGTTTCTGCTTTAGCCACTCTTATTTCCTTTTTGCAAATTTTGTTACATTCCTTATAGTGCTGAAATGACTCTGCTTCCTCGTTAGATTTGTATTTTTTAAATGCTCACCTTTTCTTGCCCATAAGTTCCTTAATCTTTTTGTTAAGCCACATCGGTTTATGGTTTTTATTCCTTTTTTTGCTGCTCGTAGGAATAAATTTGAGTGTATTTTTAGCTAGCAGGAATTTTAGTACCTCCCATTTCTCCGTAGTATTTTTTCCTAAAAACAAACCTTCCCATTCAATATCCCTGAAAAATACCCTCATCTTTTCAAAATTTGCTTTGCTAAAGTTTAGAGTCCTAGTTGAGCCAGTATAGGGCTGTTTATGGAAACTGATATTGAATGTGACCATATTGTGGTCGCTGTTTCCTATGGGTTCCCCTACTATAATACCTGATACCAAATCCCCATTGTTTGTTAATACCAGGTCTAAGATTGCATTGTACCTAGTTGGTTCCTCAATTAGTTGAACTAAGTAGTTATCATTAAGTGTGTTTAAAAACATATTGCCCCTAGCAGTATCACATGAATCGTTTTTCCAGTTTATCTCTGGATAGTTAAAATCTCCCATCACTACTATGTCTCCTACTCCTGCTGCTCTTTCAATTTGCTTTAGTAACAATTCCTCATCAGATGCGTTGATACCAGGCGGCCTATAGCAAACACCCAATATTAAGTTTTTTATTCCTTTTTCCCCACATGCAATTTCTACCCATAATGTCTCGACAGCGTCTACAGTCCCCTCCTGAATATCTTCCCGTATATCAGGTTTTAAAAACGGCTTTACGTAAAGACACACCCCTCCACCCTTTTTATTTAGTCTATCTCAATTGAACAACAACCTTGGATGGCCCCTCTGAGCAGAAACCTCAGATGGCCCCGGCTGGGCATAAACCTCAGATGGCCACGGCTGGACAGAAACCTCAGATGGCCCCAGCTGGGCAGAAAGCTCAGATGGCCCACAGCTGGGCTGGAACCTCGGATGGCCTCGGCTGGTCAAGAACTTCAGATAGCCCCGACTGGGTAGGAACCTCATGCCTGAAGGCAAGGGCAGGCGAAACCTCATGCCCGAAGGCAAGGGCAGACGAAACCTCATGCTCGAAGGCAAGGGCAGGCAAAACCTTATGCCCAAAGGCAAGGGCAGGCGAAACCTCATTCCTGAAGGCAAGGGCAGGTGAAACCTCATGCCCGAAGGCAAGGGCAGGAATATCCTCAGATCCAGAGGCCAGGGCAGTAACACAAGATGGCAGACCAGTTGCAGCACTCACAGGAATTAAAGGAGCACTAGAAACTACCTCCTGGAACAAGATGCTTCCTAGGTCCCTCCAAGACCCCTCCTGAGGCATGCTAGAAGGACACTCCTGCAAAGCTGAAGCACTCGCAACCTCTCCTGGGTCTGTGCCCATAGTGACCTCTCCTGGTTTTATAATTATTCTGTCTGGCGGTGACTCTGGCTGGGCAGCTCTGTGAAGAGACTGTGGCTGGGCAGCTCTCTGAAGAGACTCTGGCTGGGCAGCTCTGTCAAGAATATCAGATGGTCCCTCCATGAAAATGGCAAGGCTGGACACCCCTCCTGGTGTTAGACACTCAGGACCCCCTCCTGGGGCTGGACACTCGGGACCCCCTCCTGGGGCTGGATACTCAGGACCCCCTGTTGGGATGCGGACACAGGCGTCCCCTGTCGGGATGTGGACACAGGCGCCCCCTCTCGGGATGTGGACACAGGTGCCCCCTCTCGGGATGCAGACACAGGCGCCCCTCTCGGGATGTGGACACAGGCACCCCCTCTTGGGATGCGGGCACAGGCGCCCGCTCTCAGGATGTGAACACAGGTGCCTCTTATCAGGATGCGGACACAGGCGCATCTTCTCGGGCTGAAACTGAAAGAGGCTGAACGGACACTGAACCTTTCTTGGGTTTGCTGGTGGGACAAAAATTAATGAAATGTCCAGACACACCGCAATAAAAGCAGAGTTTGTTATCCCTTCTATGGCTTCTCTCTGATTCAGAAAGACAGGGTCGTGGGAAGCTCTGAAACTTGCCTTTACTTGATACAGGGTAGCAATGTTGAAAACGAAGAGCTTTGGATTCACAATTTTTCCATTTACCTGAAGACATCTTGATAGATTTTGGCAGAGTGGATAACATCTCAGTTGACAGAGCTTGTAAAATAATCAGTTTCATTCTGAAATCTGCCAGCAATGCAGGGTCCAGAAAAGGCATTAACTCGGAACGCATACAACTAATTTGTGATGTAGCCATTTCCTGAAGTCCTGTATAACCTCAAAACTTCTGCACATGTTTTTAGGGCCAGTTCATACTGTCATGACTACTAGGCTTCCCTATGTGTGTGCAAATGCAGGAGGTACATGAAATGAGGTTACACGGAGGCCAGAATGAGTATATAAAGAGTTATTGTCTCTCAAAGGGTAAGATGCTGGAATACAGGGAGATCAGACAAACACTTGTAAATGCAGGTAACAGACACTTAAATGGCAAGATACCAGATCACGTATTGCATTAACTGTCTTGAACACCGGTGAAGACAAGTGCAGATTATAGCCACTGATGACTAAATTACTGGATAATGTGAATTGACAGTCACTGGTAAGAGGAGTATTAAGACAGGCAGATACATAGACTGAGTAACTGTAGCCAGGCAAGGTGAGTACAACTGTGCTTGATTTCATGTGATGTACGCAAAAGAACAGTAGCAGGATGAGTACTTGAATATGGGGGAGGGGGCTGTGTATGCTGTGTGTAAAGTGGCACTGGTTGTAATATGAGTGGGTTGTGTATAATGTAATGTGCTGGGTGTAATATGGGGGAGGGGGTTGTGTATAATGTAATGTGCTGGGTGTAATATGGGGTACGAGGTTGTGTATAATGTAATGTTCTGGGTCTAATATGGGGGAGGGTGTGTGTATAATGTAATGTAATAAGGTACTGTGTGTAATAAGTGGGAGGGGGCTGTGTATAATGCAATATATGCTCTGTGTACTAGGTGTAATATGTATGTGGGTGCAGTGTGTGAGTGAGTGCTTGAAGTGGGCCGGTATACATCGGTATGGCATACTAGCACTTCGAGCAGTGACTGAAAACCCCTGCCACTGCATCTTTTCAAATTCGGCGCTATCGACACGCCAATTGGAGCTCTCGAACTGGCAGCGAATCAGGAGTGGCCGCTCCCGATTGGCTGCCGGTCCATGTCAGATTTGAAATAGTCGTGGTCATAGGCAGACCGAATCTGTACTGAAGGCTGCCCCCCACAGCCTCCTCCTCCACATCGCTGCCCACAGCCTCCTCCTCCAAACCGCTGCCCACAGCCGCCTCCTCCGCAGCACCACCGCTGCCCACAGCCTCCTCCACCGCAGCACCGCTGCTGCCTACAGACTCCTCCTCCACAGCACCGCAGTTGCTCAGTACGTAATCTTACCCTACTGTATGTCCATGCTGTCCCTCTGTCACTCTCCCTGTCCCTATGTCCCTCTGTCACACTCCATGTCTCTATGTCCCTCTGTCACTCTCTCTGTCCCTATGTCCCTGCTGTCACTTTCCCTGTCCCTATGTCCCTGCTCTCACTCTCTCTGTCCCTCTGTCACTCTCTCTGTCCCTCTGTCATACTCCCTGTCCCTGCTGTCACTCTCCCTGCCCTTGAATTTTGGCTCATTCTGCGTGGCATAATGTGAATTTTGTCTCATTCCGTGTGAATTGTGTATCATATTGTGTGGCATAATGTGATTTGTGGCTTATACTGTGTGATGTAATGTGAATTTTGGCTCATAGCATGTGGCTTAATGTGAATTTCGACTCATACCCTATGGCATATGTGAATTTCGTCTCATACCGTGTGGCATATGTGAATTTTGGCTCATGCCTCGTAGTATAATGTGAATTTTGGCTCAAACTGTGTAGCATAATGTGAATTTAGGCTCATACCATGTCGCGTAATGTGAATTTTGCCTGATTCCATGTGGCATAATGTGAAAGGAGCACCAGTACTAATATAAGGGTTCTACTATTGTGGTGCATAATGTGTATAAGGGGTATATGGTGTGGTAAACTACATTTAAGGACACCCCCCCTTTGAGTGGCCCCCTTTTCCAGAATGCACGCACCTTTGGCGCGCAAATAATTACAGCCTTCACTTCAAAATTTCCACTTCAACCACTGTATATAATCCCACACCAGTGTATATAGATTTTGTTTTTTTCAGTCACTTAATGTACACGGTACATTAATATATCTTGCACCAATATTGTTACACTTTTTTTCTTCTTCTTTTTTTCCTGCTTTTAGTACTATAGTTTTCACCTGCCATTGCAAAACACACCCCTGATTGCAATAAATTAAATATGCCCATAGGCAGAACTAGAGATGCCCCTTGGGCGGAGCATGACACACCCCTGCATGGCGCATTCTGTTGCCACTTGGAATCTCCCTGAAACTAGTTTTAAAAAGTAGGCAAGTATGATGTACCCTAGTTATAAACTATAATTACATATACATAAGTGCTGATGCTTTTCCTTTTACTACTTTTTCACCAAATGCCTATTTTCAGATCATGACCATTCAGGGTCTTTTCAAAATTTCTACCTTAGGAATCCCAACATTTTAGGGATTTAAACACTATACCAGTTTAGCTGGGAGCATTTTGTTATCAAATAATTAATTCAACCACACCCAAAATGCATGTACCTTAGAGGAAACTACCATTACAATTCTCAAACAGAAATAAAATGTGTTTGCACAATATTAAAACAAACTCATTATACAGAATCCCCTATAATTAATTATAATAGTATATGGTAAAATGCCTTTGTCATTAATTAAATTATAAACAAAACAATTCTTGTGTGTAGTCTAAAAGAATATCCATTACAAAAACACATTATTTTCAAAATGTCATTTTAAATTTCCCTTACATAATATGTGCACATGAAGGTGGTATTAACATTTCTTTTTAACTAAAATAATGGTTAATATAATGTCTTTTAGTGAAGATGAAAACAGGCGTGAATGTGTAGGAATAAAAGGGTTTCAGTCTTCAGCAATGCAAATCTTTTTCCTGTTGTCTGGAAAACTTCACATAGAAACAAGAAAATTGAAATGAAGAAAAAAAAAAACCTTTTTAGTGAGTAATTGCATCTTATCAGCAGTGCAGTGATTTTCCCTCTGGTGTCAGTGACAAAGGTAATCCATCATTTCATCAACCATAGTGAAGGATGTACCCCACACCTCATCGTTGTTTGTCCACACAGAGGCCATGTAGGAAGCCAGGAGGCAAGTAACACTTAACCCCTCAAGCGTCATGTTCCTGCTGTGCTTCAGACAACCTGTCATATCTGAAAGGTGAGAAGGATGGCCTATATAATAAAGCATCAATACAACTATTACAATATAGACCTGTAACGTTATTAAAATATGTTATTTCCAAATACAATACCTTTACTGTTTACTCTGCAGTACCAATTCAGAAACTGTAATAGTACTTTGATTCGTGAATAACAAAAATTAAAATAAAACAAAGTGATTACTTTTGTGTTGGTTCACTGAACAAGCTTGCATTAATAGACTTCTCAGAGAAAAAGTAGATAACTTCACTTTCCTTTGCCAGTCTGCACTCAATTAGAGGTGAATTGATTCATAATCAATCAGTTTGTCAGATCCCCAAAACTCAGAGACTTGCTACTAATCAATAAAAGTCAATGAATGCAAATGCAAATTGAGCAATAATATGGAACATTACATGCCATTGATCAAAGTGTGAGATCCATTCTCCCAAACACTGTATGTTTTGATAAATGCTATAGTAATTCAAGTAGTCTTGTTGCAAAGTCTTTTCAGACGATAGAACAATGATTCTTAATTGCTGTCAGAGGCTTTGTAATGGATATATCATGGGAAGCACCTACTTGAGGCGTAGAAAGTTACTAACTAAGTAGCAGTTGAAATGAAGAGAATTCTGCAAGAATGGTTGTTCAGATACTTTCAACATGATTTCTTTTATTTATTTTAAACTTATTCAAATGACTAAACTACAGGACATGACATGGAAATGTAACAACACAGAGGACAGGCAGAAGAAGACCTTTTTTCTGTGAACATTAGAAATCCAAAAATACAGCAATGACTGGACTTTTCACAAGTACAACCATTCAAATGCACAAATCTGACTAAAACAAATAAAATGCAGTCATCACAATTGTATACTAGGTAGAGACATGCTGTAAAACCAAGCTGGCATTTAAAAAAACAGAACACACTTATAGATAATAAAAAAAAAGATATTATAGTATATACAGGAACATTAAAAGTCTTAGTGATGTCTCTTTACACAGAACCTATAATGTGATACAGTATATGCATAAAATGTCATTAAAACTTAAGATACTGTGTATCTTTCCAATCAGCAATAAACTATTTTGATTGTAAGCTGTGCCGTCTGTCCCATCAGTCTATGTGTATAAGTAGCTGTGTAATTATGGTTGGCAGTGCTTGTCTGCCAGAGGCACTGCTCCCCTTGACTTAGAGGCATAGAATAAGTTTGGTGTCATCTTCTAGTTTTGGAATTTGTAATTTTAAACCATACCTTCCAACCATCCCAATGTCAGCTGACGTCACGCTTTTTGGGCACTTTCCTACTATCCCATCTATGGGCCGCAGTGTCCTGCAGGTGGCCAGGAGGATGGGAGACACTCATACACTACTATTCTGCATAGCAGAGCAGTGGTTAATTGATGCCACCTTCATTTTTGTGTTGGAAAAAGGCTGGGGCCTATCCAGAAGCTACAAGAGTGCTAGTCTTGCCCCCAGAGTGATGATAAATGGGGCATGACACACGGCCATGCCCCCCCAAAAGCCACACAAGGGGGCATGTCCTAATAAGCACATATCCACACCCACATTCCACATGCTCCTGTGGTGCACATGAGTGATGTTCAAATATTCAGCAAACATCGACCAAAATAAACTTTTAATAAACATACCCCCAGGTGTCTTCATAAAAAGTGTTCATATATCCTGGCTTCAGTGTCGAACAGGGTCATGAAGGGCACATCGGGGAAATGCATGGTAGGGGCCCATGCTTAAAGGTGTGGCCAGGCTCCAGTGGGGGTGTGGCCAACCACCACAGAGGTTTGGCTAACCATTTCAGTGCATGGGCTGAGCCCCTTGATTAATATATATAGTAAACACTGCTAGTGCATGAATGATAATGGACCAGATTAATAACAGCAATGCACTGTAGAAAATACACCATAGTCCTGTGCAGTATAAGGTAACATATGTATAATGTATAATGTATAATTAGTGCACAGTCTAGAACCTGATGCCTAGAGGAGGAGGTGGACCCACAGGCAGTGGTGCCCCCCGGGCGTTTCCTCTGTTCCCCTATGGGCCAGTCCGACACTGCTTGGCTTCCTATACATCTTTTTTTGAACAGTTTTGTAAACTGAAACATTGTTGTCAACTCAAAGAAAATATAACTCATACTTTGAAAATGTAAATGTTATTTTAAAGAGCGCACTGTCTGGCATGCGTATTGAACACAATGCTTTTTTCAGCTGCTGCAAAAATTTTAAAGAGTTACCAGAAAGTAATTTCTTAACCAATGATTTGCTATTAGTCCCCATAACAAAACAATCCTTTCTTTCATATTATTGCCAAAAATACAGTAGCACTGTAGTTGGCAAGCCAGTCTGACCATAGTTCTCCTGTGGGCCAAAATTATAAAAGAGTGAAAGAAGGCATTTAATATGGCTGGTGGGTATTTGACCTCATTAGGCAGGATCAGCTGGCACTGTTTAAGACAAGTTTAGGGAAGAGTTGAATAGTGTTGAGTGCTAGTACTGTCTAATAAGTTTTCATGCACCATAATTGGTTAGTGTTTTTAAGGGGGAGAGTTTGTGTTAATTTAATATCATGGTATGCCCTTTAAAAGCTTTCTAGATCACCTTGCCTATGGAACATCTCACCCTCCATCCCTAGTAGTTGTTTTTTGGTTTTGTGGGAAAGAATGGCTGCAGTGACCGCCTTGCATTAATTCTAAAACCATTCAACCTACCAATACATGGGTTTGGATGAATCTAACCATCTGGAGTCAGTGGCACCAGGGGAGTTAGATAACTTGAGTACAGTATAATGGGATGGCAAAGGCTCCCAACTAGGCCTGGTATGTTGAATTATGCAGATGGCTATGGTGTGATTAAGGCCATTCTTTCTTAATCACCATACTTCTTTTTAAATTAAATTAATTTTAAATTAAATAAAAACTGACCCTTTTTCCTTGACAATGCAAGAAGGTATCATAAAGTTTCAGTTATCACCATGAACAGAATGAGATAGAAAGTTAAATGTGGTACAGTATGTTGAAGTTAAGTCTTCTCCACGTAGTTGCCCTGCAGACCCATACATTTCTGCCAGCATTTCTTGACCTTCCACAACCCATCATTACAGAAGTCCTGTGATTGCCTCGAGAACCACTGTTCCACTTCCAGAATTACATAACTTGTGTTGTCAAATTGCCTACCCCAAAGCGGCTTCTTTATTTCTGGGTGTGAGATCAGAAGAATAGGGGGGATGGGGCAAAATTTCATAGCCACACATGTCGGATTCCACAGCAGATGCTTGGACAGAATGTGTGAGTGCATTGTCGGCTAGGAGACCTATGCCTTTGCTGATCATACCATGGTGGGAGATGCCTGGTGTAAGTGAGCTGACTCCATTAGCGTTGGGCATCTGTTTTGCCAATGTGAATAAGACACACAAGCAGAATCTGCTAATTAAAATGATAAGCAGCATGCCTATATTTTGTGTGTGACCCCGTCTGTATCTGTTTACAAAATGCTACATTACAGTGTTTTTTAGGAAAACACGTAGAATTTTGTTTGCAGATACAGCCGTGGTTGCAAACAGAATATAGGCATACCACATATAATTTTAATTGGCAAAAGCTGCGTATGCATCTTATTCACATTGTTTTTCAAATAAGACACATTCTGATGGAAAAAGTTGCACAAATAAAGACGTTGGCACTACCAAGCCATGTCACAGTATGGCATGACAAGAAAGTCTGTTTAACATGCAGGGAGGCTAGAGGTATGTGAACACGTCTGTATGATGGACTTTCATAACTAAAAAGCCAGCATTACATCATGGATTTGGTGGGATCTGTCATTATTTTTAGTTATGTGTATTGTCAACTGTCTGGTGTGGGCTGACATCAGTTGCTTTGGAGTTTAAGAGGCCTATTTATTAACATTATTTTTAACAAAAAAAAGTGAAAAAGGGTGTTTTCACACCCTTTTCACATTATTTTAGTTTCACTGAAGAGTATTAAAGGGCTTTTGGAGCAGTTTTTGTGAAAAACTGCTCCAAACCTTTTAATTGTAATTTTTTAGTAACCCACATTGCATTCCTCATAATTATAAGGGGAAATGCAATGTGGGCAAATTTACTAAAAATGATCAAATAAAAAAAACACTGCAGTGTGCCCCGTGATAATTACGCCAGCTCAGGCTGGCAAAATCTCAGGGCAGCACTGCGAGATCCCTACTTTTGCACAGATTTCTCTGCCCCCTGGCAGAGAAATGCTGTGTGGGGACCGGCCAGTGTGATCAGCTATGTGTGTCCGATGGACACACAAGCTTATCACTTGTAAAAAAACAAAACAAATAATACATACTTACCAGTCCAGGGAGCCAGTGATCGCCCCTCCGGTGTGTGTTGCCAGGTGCTGGGTCCTCCATGTGCTGCGCTGAGACCCCCGGTGCAGTAAAGTCATGCTGCAAAACAGTAGCTCACTTTATAGTACCGGGGTTAACAGCAGCGCACAGGATCCGGTGCCTGGCAGCCCTGCAGGAGCAGCGATCATGGGCTCCCTGGACTGTTAAGTATATTTACCATGGGTGGGAAGTCCACGGCACAAGGGGGGGTAGTTGAGATGGAGGGGTAGACCTGGCAATGACAGTGGCAATGTCGGCATGGTTCGGCACATGCGCAGCAGGACATTGGGGTAATTTTCCTGAAAAATACCCTGATGATGCTGCGTATTGTCACCGCAGGGACAGAGCTTGCTCGCAAGCTCTGTCCCTGCATGCGATAATTGATACAACCGTGCGATGTAATCAATTATCGCAGTGCGGATTCAGGCAATTTTATCACATCACGTCCGCATCCTTTGGATGCGGATAGTGATAAATGGGCCCCTAAGTGTTTAAGAATATTTTCAGTCTTATTTATGATAAACTAGATCTACCTCATTACTACTAATATCCATGTTTGAATTTCTGGTAGACTTATCATTGGAGTAAAACACAAACACCTTTAAAAATACCCTTCTTAAAGGAACAATATTCTTTTTTTCTATTACGTCCTTGAGGATGTTGGGGACACCAAAAGAACCATGGGATATAGACGGATCCGCAGGAGACATGGGCACTTTAAGACTTTCAAAGGGGAGCGTGACCTGGCTCCTCCCTAAATATCCCTCCCCAGACTCAGTTTAGAAAATGTGCGAGATGGAGGCACTCGAGGGAGCTCTTAGAGTTTCTCTGAACAGACTTAATGTTACGTTTTTGATTTTGGGGAGATCTGCTGGCTACAGACTCCCTGCTTCGTGGGAAAGAGGGGAGAGCAGTCTAGACCCACTTCTAATGAGTTTCAGGGCTCTGCTGCTGCTGACTGGATGCCTTCAGCTCCTGAGGGGAGATGAACGCCGGGATCTCTTGGATGCTCGCTCCCACAGCTTGCCGTCCCCCCTCTTCAAGCCAGAAGTCAGAAGACAGGTGAGTATGTGAGGAAAAGACATATTCTCTACAACAAAGACAGCATATAGAGGTACCGCACAGCATGATTTGCTCAGTGCGCGCTAGGCTCCCGGACTGTACACACCGCCGGGTGTAGGGCGCTGGGGGGGGGCGCCCTGGGCAGCTAAAAATACCTCATAAATAAGGCTGGCATATCTGTACAGTGCCCTGGCACTGCCCGCAAACCCCCGCCAGGATAAACATGTCAAAATAAGCGGGAAGAAGCGCGCCATGTTGGGGACGGGGCTTCTTCCTCCAGGCTCACTTGGTGCCATTTCCTCCTCCAAGCAGCAGCACTGGTCCTTCCTCGCAGCAGACAAGTGCCAGGGGCTATAAAAATGAGGGGGGGGGCAGATTATTTCTATACAGATATATAGCGCTGCAGCTCTGTGACACTTGAGGGTGTTTTCAGACCTGCACTTTGGCGCTGGGGTGTGAGCTGGCTCCTTTCCTTTTGTTCCCTCACAGGCTTTTCTTTGGGTGCTGTTAGGGAGACAGCATGTCTGAGGCAGAATTTTCCTCTCAGGGGGAAAATTTATTGGGGACACCAAATGTTTTGGGGGTCCTGTCGGCACCGCCGATGGCTGATTGGTTAACTGCCTTAAATGCTTTAAATGCTAATGTTACACTGTTAAATCAAAAGTTAACTGAATCTGATTCTCAACTGCAGATTTGGAAGAAATCAGTAGATGACGCTTTATTACAAGGGTCACTGAAACGTGGTGTTGACCAATTAGATGACACAGATACCGACACGGACTCTGATACCGGTGCCGATTATGCTGATTCTAGATTAGATCCTAAATTGGCTAAGAGTATTCAATATATGATTGTGGCTGTCAAAGACATATTACGTATTGATGAGGACCCCTTTACACCAGAAACGAGGGTCCTTACTTACAAGGAAAAGAGACGCTCAGTTTCTTTTCCTCCTTGTTTTGAACTAAATGACCTTTTTGATGGCATTTGGAATACACCTGATTAGAAATTTCTCATCCCTAATAGGATAAAGGTGGCATACCCCTTTCCCGCAGCAGATAGGGATAAGTGGGAAACACCACCCACAGTAGACAAAGCCCTAGCACGCTTGTCAAAACAGGTAGCGCTCCCTGCAGCTCAGTCGACGACTCTTAAGGAGCCGGCTGATCGTAAGCAGGAGGCTACTTTAAAAGCTATATTTACTACCATGGGGACGCAGCTTAGACCGCTAATTGCGTCAGCGTGGGTTAGTAGCGCCATTGAAAAATGGGCTGAAAGTTTATCTGCTGATTTAGATACTCTGGATAGGGATTGCATCCTAGTGATGCTTGGTTATATCAGGGATGCGGCTGCGTACTTGAAAGAGGCTGCAAGAGATGCTGGCCTCCTGGGGGCTAAGGCTAATGCTATGTCTATTGTGGCTAGGCGTGCGCTATGGACTCATCAATGGAATGCTGATGCGGATTCCAAGAAAAACATGGAGTCCCTTCCCTTTAAGGGTGGGGAACTGTTTGGTGACGGCCTTACTGATTTAGTATCAGCGGCCACTGCGGGTAAGTCTACTTATTTACCTAATGCTCCTGCGCAAAAGAAGAAACCGCACCGCAAATGCAGTCCTTTCGGCCCAACAAATATAGAAAAGGCCGAGGTAACTTCTTCCTCACTACCAGAGGTAGAGGAAGGGGCAAGAGAACTCCCGCTTCCTCGAGTTCACAAGAGCAGAATTCCTCCCCGGCTTCCACCAAATCCACCGCATGACGCCGGGTCTCCCTTACAGGAGACTGCACCGGTGGGGGCACGTCTATGGCTTTTCAGTCAGGTTTGGGTTCGCTCAGACCTGGACCCTTGGGTGTTACAAATTGTGACCCAAGGGTACAAACTGGAATTTCAAGACGTCCTTCCCCCCCGCCGTTTTTTCAAATCACCCTTACCAGTTCCGCTTCCAGACAGAGCTCTAGTCTGTGGAGCAATACAAAAATTATGTCAAAATCAGGTTGTGATCCCGGTACCCTGGGCGCAACAAGGGGAAGGGTTTTATTCTAGCCTATTTGTAGTGCCAAAGCCGGATGGCTCGGTACGACCAATCCTCAACCTAAAATCTCTAAATTTTTTCCTGAAGAAATTCAAATTCAAGATGGAGTCTCTCTGAGCGGTGATCTCCAGCCTGGAGGAGGGGGAATTCATGGTGTCTTTGGACATAAAGAATGCCTACCTTCATGTTCCCATTTCTCCCCCTCATCAGAGTTATCTCCGGTTGGCAATCCAGGATACTCGTTACCAATTTCAGACGTTGCCGTTTGGCCTGGCCACGGCTCCGAGGATTTTCACAAAAGTCATGGTAGAAATGATGGTTCTCCTCAGAAAAAGAGGAGTTACAATTATCACGTACTTGGACGATCTCCTGATAAAGGCGAGGTCCAAGGAAAAACTGGTACAGGACATTGCACTGTCTCTGTCGCTTCTACAACAGCACGGCTGGCTCTTGAACCTGCCGAAATCGCACTTGATTCCAACAACCCGGTTGGCATTTTTGGGTATGATTCTGGACACGGTCCAGCTGAGAGTGTTCCTCCCTCCGGAGAAAGCACTGGAAATTCAGAGTTTGGTAAAACTCATTCTGAAGCCACCAACTGTCTCCATTCATCAATGCATTCGATTTCTGGGGAAGATAGTGGCGGCATACGAGGCCCTCCAATTCGGGAGGTTCCATGCCAGAGGGTTTCAGTGGGACCTGTTGGACAAATGGTCCGGATCCCACCTTCACATGTAACGGAGGATAGTTCTATCCCCCAACACCAGAATCTAACTCCTGTGGTGGCTACACAGCTCTCACCTCTTAGAAGGATGCAGATTCGGGATCCAAGACTGGATCCTAGTGACCACGGATGCAAGTCTCCGGGGTTGGGGAGCAGTCACACAAGGGGTGACCTTCCAAGGAAGATGGTCAAGTCAGGAAACTCTTCTTCACATAAATGTGCTGGAGTTGAGGGCCATTTACAACGGCCTTCTACAAGCGGAGCATATTCTTCGAAACCGGCCTGTCCTGATCCAATCGGACAATGTGACAGCAGTAGCGTACATAAACTGCCAAGGCGGCACAAAGAGCAGAATAGCAATGGCAGAAGCCACAAAGATTCTTCGCTGGGCAGAGACTCGGGTAAGCGCTCTGTCAGCAATTTTCCTTCTGGGAGTGGACAACTGGGAAGCAGACTTCCTCAGCAGACACGATCTACATCCAGGAGAGTGGAGTCTCCATTGGGAGGTCTTCTCCCTACTAACAAATCTATGGGGGGTTCCCCACATAGTCATGATGGCGTCCCGCCACAACAAAAAACTACTAAAGTTTTGTTCCCGGTCCAGGGACCCTCAGGCGGCAGCAGTGGATGCACTGACGTCACCTTGGGTGTATCCGTCGGTGTACGTTTTTCCTCCGCTTCCTCTCATTTCAAAGGTTCTGAGAATCCTAAGAAAATCACAGATTCCAGCACTCCTTGTAGTTCCAGACTGGCTAAGGAGAATTGGGTACCCGGATCTTCAGGAGTTGTTAGTCAAAGATCCATGGCCTCTTCCTCTTCACGAGGATCTGCTGCGGCAGGGGCCGTTCGTCTATCAAGACTTACAGCGGCTACGTTTGACGGCATGGCGGTTGAACGCCAGATTTTAGGCCGGAAGGGTATTCCCGATGAAGTCATCCCCACTCTTATCCTTGCTAGGAAGAGTGTGACATCGAAACACTATCACCGTATTTCGAGGAAATATGTTTCCTGGTGCAAGTCCAAGAAAGCTCCAGTGGAGAAGTTTGACCTTGGACGTTTTCTCCATTTTCTACAAAATGGAGTGGATGCGGGCCTTAAATTAGGCTCCATAAAAGTGCAGATTTCTGCTTTGTCAATTTTCTTTCAGAAACAATTGGCCTCACTTCCTGAGGTGCAGACCTTTGTAAAAGGGGTCCTGCACATCCAACCTCCTTTTGTGCCACCTGTGGCACCTTGGGGCCTTAATGTGGTTTTGACATTCCTAAAATCACATTGGTTTGAACCTTTAAGTAAAGTGGAGTTGAAATTCCTCACTTGGAGGTTGTCATTTTGTTAGCATTGGCATCCGCAAGGCGGGTGTCTGAATTGGCGGCCTTGTCTCACAAGAGCCCTTATTTGATCTTCCACAAAGATAGGGCAGAATTGAGAACTCAGCAACAATTTCTGCCAAAGGAGGTTTCCTCTTTTCATATTAACCAACCTATTGTGGTGCCAGTGGCTACTGGCACTTTGGCTGAGGAAAAGTCTCTGGATGTCGTCAGAGCTTTGAAAATTTACGTTGCCAGAACGGCTCCAGTTAGAAAAACAGAGTCTCTGTTTGTGCTATATGCTCCCAATAAACTTGGGTATCCTGCTTCCAAGTAGACCATTGCCCGCTGGATATGTCACACGATTCAGCAGGCTCATTCCACGGCAAGTTTGCCGTTACCTAAATCGGTAAAAGCCATTCCACTAGGAAGGTGGGCTCGTACTGGGCGGCTGCCCGGGGTGTCTCGGCATTACAACTTTGCCAAGCTGCTACTTGGTCGGGGTCAAACACGTTTGCTAAGTTTTACAAGTTTGATACCTTGGCCGATGAAGACCTAAAGTTTGGTCAATCGGTGCTGCAGAGTCATCCGCACTCTCCCGCCCGTTATAGAACTTTGGTATAATCCCATGGTTCTTTTGGTGTCCCCAACATCCTCAAGGACGTAATAGAAAACAGGATTTTAATACCTACCGGTAAATCCTTTTCTATAAGTCCGTAGAGGATGTTGGGGTGCCCGTCCCAGTGCGTACTGTATCTGCAGTTTAGTTCTGGTTACACACAGGTTGTGTTTTGGTTTCTTCAGCTTGTTGCTGAATTTTGTTCATATCCGTTGGCATGTGTTCAGTTGAATGCCATTTTATTCGGCATGTTTATGGCGTGAGCTGGTATGATGCTCACCTTTTTGTTAATTCCTTTCCTCAAAATGTCCATCTCTCCAGGCACAGTTCCAAACTGAGTCCGGGGAGGGATATAGAGGGAGGAGCCAGGTCACGCCCCCCTTTGAAAGTCTTAAAGTGCCCATGTCTCCTGCGGATCCGTCTATATCCCATGGTTCTTTTGGTGTCCCCAACATCCTCTACAGACTTATAGAAAAAGATTTACCGGCAGGTATTATAATCCTGTTTTTTCTTCTTGTCTTCACAAAACCATACCTCACAACATTACCCTCTCCAGGAGAGACAGAATGCCCTGCTCCTGGACTTCCCTCTTAATTTATAATTGCCATCACCTGTAGTGAAACACCTTTCTTATCTATTAACCTGTTCAAAACAGGTGTTGGCAATCATACATTTATACCCCTTTTCCACTAGTGATGCGGGTCGCAGCCGGGAATCTTACACGGGTGCTACTCAGCTTGCAACCCGCTTCAGAGCCCCCTTTCCCACTGCACTCACCAACCCGGCATATTGCCGGGTTGGTGACGCTGCTGGTGACGCGGCAGTGGTGGCGCTGGGAGATCACATGATCTCCCAGTGCCACCCTTCCATACACTGTGAACGGGAGCCATGTCGCATCGACATGACTTCCGTTTACACTGTACAGCTTACCGGCTTGAACTCATGTTCAACCTGGTAAGCTACCCGGGTAGGATTCCCGGATCACTTGATCTTGGTTTTTGCAGAGGGAGCCATTTCCCACTAGCAAAAAACACGGGTAAATGCACGCCCCCGTGCATTTACACGTGTTTTTTGAGCTAGTGGAAAAGGGGTATAAGAGGGAAGTCCAGGAGCAGAGCATTTTGTCCCTCCTGGAGAGGGTCATGTTGGGAGGTATACAAAACTCAAACTATTTTTAGACAGCTAATGCCTAATACTATACCAGTATTTCCAATGCTTTATAATATGGATAAAGACATATGCATCTTTTTTTCTACTTTGAATGATAATCTAAACAAAACAACAATAGAGAGATATAATAGTAGTTCTATACATTAATTTGTTTGTGTTCTTCAAATGTCAGACATTCAATCCAAGGTGTTTTCTGGCATGTGGCTGCTTCGTTTGAGATTGAGTTCACTCACCTGCAGGTGGAAATTTCCTTAGGCTACCAAAACAAGATACCGTAATACTACATAGACTTATTATCATTTTCAGCTGTGGTAACTAAGTATGATTATTCAGAATCCAGTATAATTTTGTAATGTTTCCTTGTTGTCACTTTTATTAAGTGTTCACTGAATGATCAATGACACATAGAAGCATAATGCATTTTAAATAGAGAATGCTATTTGCTTACTAGTCTGCATTTTTTCAGATAGGCATACATGCTTTGCTGCTGCTTGTTAGGGCAAAATAAATTAAGCAACATTAATTAAATATTACATTACTTTGCTTCAACTGGTCAAAATGATAATGTACAATGGTAGCACAATCATGTAAAATTCATCTACCAGACATAAGAATTCACAATTTTTTTTGGCTTAAAAGACAGGCCAAAGATTTGTTCCAACATGTTGTCTCTCTAATTAACTTCATGTTTAGGATAAGTGTATAATTTGGTTCTTTCCATGATAATATTATGTATTCTTCTATCCTGTGGTGACTCCAGAGGTAGGGCTGCAGCGCAGTCCAGAGTTCAAATAGAGGAGCCACACCAACTGCCAGTAAGTCAGTTTGGGATGACAGTTGGTTGCAGTAGGTTTGAGTCCCTTGTCTGACATTTGGACTGTGCTACAGCCCCACCTATGGAGCCCCACTGATTCCATCTCAGTTGTAGGTCTTGGTGACTTAATATTTGTATGCCTCCAATAATATTTAAATGGAAAATCAGAACATTCATGTAACCTGTAGTTTTCCACTATGGGCCTTTTTCAGAGATAAATGCAGCCGCTGTGTTTGCATGCAGTGGCCACTTCCATAAGGTCTGCACACTTGCAGTGGCTATAGTGCACATGCACGACCCTTCCCCATGCAATCATATACCATAATGATGCAATGGCATGTTGATTGACAGGAGATGTGCATCCAGGGGAAGTGGTGCAGCGTTTTGGAGGGAGAACTGCAGGTAACTCATGTCATGGATGTTTTTGTGGTGGCCCAATAACGATGCCTGCATTTCATGCAAGTGGAAACATGGTGGCAGACTGCCTGCATACACAGCCATGCTGCATAGGCAGGGGTCTACTTCTATTCAATGCAATTGAATTGCAATTGCATCACTCGGCGTAGTTACACAGGCTGGTCGGCCTGGCCCCAATCTGGGCAGCCCCCAGCATGTGAGTAGTATGGTTGCAGATTTTTCCGGCATAGCAAAGTCTGTGCCCCTCTGAATAACCCCCTATATTGCATTTAAAGCATTTTATCAGGAGTTTCAATTATGGTAAAATCATAATAGTGATTTAAATTTTTTAGTTTGAAAAACTAACATGTGGAAAATGAGCATGCACCATGTGATTACGTTTTCACTAAATAAGGCCAATGATGGAAAAAGTTAAACTACAAAACTTTATATAAGATTTTGAAATTTCCCTGTACACTACTATATTTCTCTGAAAGTCTAATTATATAAAGGACTCAGAAGTGTTTTTATCAAGAGTAAGTGATGACATCAGAACTATGCTCAAACATTTTACAACACTCTAGTGACGTGCTGTGTGGTAAGGCAGGTGACGCAGAGCCTTTCCTGTCATATTAATGTTTGTGTCAGAGTTTTGACTGTATAAAGTATATGAAAACTACAAAGAATATGTTGAAAATATCTTCTTTGTAATATTCTAATCATTTTTATAGTCAAATCTCTGGAGTAAAAAGTATATGGCAGATGAGGCAGTGCCTCACCTGCTTATCTTTTCTGCACATCTCTGATCTCTGAACCCACCAAATTTCCATGGGTTTATACTGCTGCACATTTGATAATGCCAACATGTACCCTTTGGCTCATATATTGTGTATAAATCTGGCTCTGGTACTAGCCAGTGCCTCCTGAGATATTTGTCTCACCGCACATCCCTTGACTCCTATTTTCCCAGTTATTAATGAAGTTTACCCAGTTTAATGTCTCACTGTAGAGTACTTAGAAAATAATGCATAAAACAAGTAAACAATAGGAGATAAAAATAAATAATTTTTATTATTTTGATCAAAAATGTCATTCTAAACTAGTGATGAGCGGGTTCGGTTCCTCGGAAACCGAACCCCCCCGAACTTCACCCATTTTACACGGGTCCGAGACATACTCGGATTCTCCCATATGGCTCGGTTAATCCGAGCGCGCCCGAACGTCATCATCCCGCTGTCGGATTCTCGCGAGATTCGGATTCTATATAAGCAGCCGCGCGTCGCCGCCATTTTCACTCGTGCATTGGAAATGTTAGGGAGAGGACGTGGCTCGCGTCCTCTCCATTTATTAATAATATTTGTGCTACTGCAGTGCTTATTGCTTAATTGTGGGGACTGGGGAGCAGCTGTATTATATAGGAGGAGTACAGTGCAGAGTTTTGCTGACCAGTGACCACCAGTATACGTTGTCTGCCTGAAAAACACTCCATATCTGTGCTCAGTGTGCTGCATATATCTGTGCTCACACTGCTTAATTGTGGGGACTGGGGAGCAGCTGTATTATATAGGAGGAGTACAGTGCAGAGTTTTGCTGACCAGTGACCACCAGTATACGTTGTCTGCCTGAAAAACACTCCATATTTGTGCTCAGTGTGCTGCATATATCTGTGCTCACACTGCTTTATTGTGGGCACTGGGGACCACCAGTATATTATATAGGAGGAGTACAGTGCAGAGTTTTGCTGACAGTGACCACCAGTATATATAGCAGTACGGTACGGAAGGACACTGCTCTACCTACCTCTGTGTCGTCAAGTATACTATCCATCTAGATTCTATACCTGTGGTGCATTTTAGTTTTGCAGTTTGCTGACAGTGACCACCAGTATATATAGCAGTACGGTACGGAAGGCCACTGCTCTACCTACCTCTGTGTCATCAAGTATACTATCCATCTAGATTTTATACCTGTGGTGCATTTTAGTTTTGCAGTTTGCTGACAGTGACCACCAGTATATATAGCAGTATGGTACAGAAGGCCACTGCTCTACCTACCTCTGTGTCGTCAAATATACTATCCATCCATACCTGTGGTGCATTTCAGTTGTGCGCAGTATATATAGTAGTAGGCCATTGCTATTGATACTGGCATATAATTCCACACATTAAAAAATGGAGAACAAAAATGTGGAGGGTAAAATAGGGAAAGATCAAGATCCACTTCCACCTCGTGCTGAAGCTGCTGCCACTAGTCATGGCCGAGACGATGAAATGCCATCAACGTTGCCTGCCAAGGCCGATGCCCAGTGTCATAGTAGAGAGCATGTAAAATCCAAAAAACAAAAGTTCAGTAAAATTACCCAAAAATCAAAATTAAAAGCGTCGGAGGAGAAGCGTAAACTTGCCAATATGCCATTTACGACACGGAGTGGAAAGGAACGGCTGAGGCCCTGGTGAATGTTCATGGCTAGTGGTTCAGCTTCACAAGAGGATGGAAGCACTCATCCTCTCGCTAGAAAACTGCAGTGCCACTCCTAGATGGGCCAGGTGTTTGTGTCGGCCACTTGTGTCGCTTAGCTTAGTCACACAGCGACCTTGGTGCACCTCTTTTTTTCTTTGCATCATGTGCTGTTTGGGGACTATTTTTTTGAAGTGCCATCCTGTCTGACACTGCAGTGACACTCCTAGATGGGCCAGGTGTTTGTGTCGGCCACTTGGGTCTTTGTGTCGGCCACTTGAATCACTTAGCTTAGTCACACAGCTACCTCATTGCGTCTCTTTTTTTCTTTGCATCATGTGCTGTTTGGGGACTATTTTTTTGAAGTCCCATCCTGTCTGACACTGCAGTGCCACTCCTAGATGGCCAGGTGTTTGTGTCGGCCACTTGGGTCGCTTAGCTTAGTCACACAGCTACCTTATTTCGCCTCTTTTTTTCTTTGCATCATGTGCTGTTTGGGGACTATTTTTTTGAAGTGCCATCCTGTCTGACACTGCAGTGCCACTCCTAGATGGGCCAGGTGTTTGTGTCGGCCACTTGGGTCGCTTAGCTTAGTCATCCAGCGACCTCGGTGCAAATTTTAGGACTAAAAATAATATTGTGAGGTGTGAGGTGTTCAGAATAGACTGGAAATGAGTGGAAATTATGGTTATTGAGGTTAATAATACTATGGGATCAAAATGACCCCCAAATTCTATAATTTAAGCTGTTTTTGAGGGTTTTTTGTAAAAAAAAAACCGAATCCAAAACACACCCGAATCTGACAAAAAAATTTCAGGGAGGTTTTGCCAAAACGCATCCGAATTCAAAACACAGCCGCGGAACCGAATCCAAAACCAAAACACAAAACCCGAAAAATTTCTGGTGCACATCATTATTCTAAACTAGCCATATTTTCAGACATTACTGCTGAAAACACTCTGAAATTCTTTCTACAGTGGAAATCAAACATTGTCTGGGAAGTTCTTTTCAACACTGTTGCAAAAAGTTATCTGTAATGTGTTGCAAGTGTATGTTGCTTTTCTTTCATCCTTCTGTCCAGTTCATCCCAAAACAGCTGAATGAGGTGGTAGCCATGTTGACTAGTGGAATCAATCCCTCTGGGCAACAGGCTGAGTCAGGATCCAGCAAAAGAGCTCCAGACCATCACACTTCCTCTTCCATGTTTGCCAGTGCCATAAGGGTTTATAAACTGAATAATGGCTTGTAAAAGCCGCTGTTTTCCAGCGTGTTTAAACCCAAAATGTTAAAGGTTAAAGATTTTTATAGCAGAGCATGGCATGTTTTGCTATTAAAAGCATTACTTCTTTACATATTCGGCTTAAACACATCTTTAGGTACATAAACCCTACTTAATAAGGAATCATCCATTTCCCTAGTTGACAGTGCACAAAAACCCTGTTTGATGAACCCAAGATTTTATATTTTGATTATTCCATTTGTAAGACATTTTTCAGTTGTAGACTGGCGGTGGTTCATGGCACAACAAGCCTCTTTTTCAATGCTTCAGTTACAGCTGCAAGTTCTTAACCCATTGATTGTTTCCTTGACAAAGGTCCTTTTTATAAGTCTGAATTTTACATTATTTTTTCAGATTTTGCTAACCTATACTTTTTTATTTAACCTCTAGCAGCTTACCTTTGTACCTTTTTATATTAGCCAGTAGTCTTTAATTACTTAAATTTTAGTACATACTTGAAAAAAAAGGAGTTCTAAAAGTTTTGACCAGTTGTATTTTTATATGTATATTTTTTGCTAAATTGCGTATATATTAACATGATTTATGAATGATAACACAATCAATGTTTAATGTTACATAATTCATGAAATGATTCGAAATGTGATAGATGATAGTTTTTTTCAAGGTACATAGGGAATATTAATAGACTAGCACACGTTACAGTATTAATTACATACCTGGCAGTGAAATGATTTACTCTGTGACTCAGAAAGTAGTCTAGAGTTCAAAGCATTTATGTCCTGACATCTTTACATCCCATACAAAGAATACAATGCGTTATTGTTTTGGTTTGCATATCTATGTCTACACTCACAATCCCTAAATAACAAAGTGATAAACTCATTGAAAGACACTCTCCATGAAATTATGGCATGTTTGTTTAGCTATATTAGGCTCATTAAACTATCTCTAAATGGGACAGATAAAACTGTAAATTATATTTGCAATTTTGGCATAATTTAAATATTTTTGTAAAAGTAGTGTTTTAAAAAAGAAACATCTCTGTTAAAGTACAAGTTTTTGAAAGGGCTAAGATAAAATCTGCAGTAATTCAGGAGAGACATGAAGTTAAAAGGACCATTTAATGACTTAGGTCTATCCAATTAAGGGGAATGGAGACAAAACAGAGTGGAATTTATCACATTGAAAGTCATTTTTCATAGATGCTCATTCAGACCCATTTGGATGATAAAGATCAATGACAAGAATGAACAGTAAATTGCTTGGGAGGATTCAAAACAGATTCCAGATACACAAGAAAGAGATTAAGTCAAGACAACATCCCCAGATCTTGCCATACACTTTAGCTTCACCTTAGCTGACAGTGAACTGATAGTTGGCAATTTAATTTCCACGGCCTTGCAGCGGCATTTGTATATTGTTCTGTATAAAACTTTCAGGAAACGAAACCCAAGAAACATTCGATCAATAATGTGAACAGTTAATAGTATCTTAAGTGGAATAAAACTGCTTGCTTTGTTTAGTGAAGGTTGCTTTGATTAATGGCTAGCGAGTCAGTGTCATTTGGTACAAGAGTGCTGGTGTATGACATGACTTTAAATCACGTCCTTGTATCACGTTTTATGTAGTCCAAGCTTTAGCCAGAGTCACCATAGATCTTAAGGCATGATATGTTTTTGTAATAAAACTTGTGGCTTTATAAACTAATTAGATCACAATACTCTACAGTAAATGTACACGATGTATATGAATGCATAATGGATGTTCAGTAACACTGATACCCAATTTTGTCAATTATTTTCTTATGTCTTACTATTATTACTCTTGGATTAGTACAATTAGTTGCAACAAGTGAACAAATAATTGAAATGAATTGTGGAAGAGTTCAGCCTTTATTAGTTGATTGCCCCTGCTGTACAATTTACTCAGCATATAAAAAGCACAGCTCCTATTCATTCTCGCCTTTTGCTTGCTAATTAAGACAGAAGATATTATGGAGCTGCATCTGAAGACAGCACTAATCAGATTAATGACCACTGCTGAAATCTTTCTTTGTGAGAAAACAAGTACCTGCTGCCTTCAAACACCATCCACTAACTGTAAGGATACTGAAGTGATTATTTAAAACATTTAATTAAAAAAAGAGTGTGGATTCTTTAAACAGAATGATGATTTCAAAGAATTTATGCCCAGGGCAATGACCTTGGTGGCCTTTTTGTACATTATAATTCCAAAGTAGAACACAAAAGGAGAAAGATTTACTGTAGTTAATGAGATTCCCACCAACAACACTACTAATCTGTACTAAAACTAAAAGAATCCTGATAAGATTATTACAGCATATACAGAGAACAAGAAGAGGCTACTAGAAAGGTCAATTGCAGAAATTAGGAGGTTGTCTCTTTAATAAATGTAAAATGCATGAAAATGGGATTTGATACAAGACATTTTCTATCTATCTATCTATCTATCTATCTATCTATCTATCTATCTATCTATCTATCTATCTATCTATCTATCTATCTATCTATCTATCATATAGCAAGTACATACCAACTGATATTAGCAGAAGTTTCACATCACCTTAAAAGAAAGAGATTGACCTACTGAGAAAGTACATGAGTAAATGTTAGCTAAACACTGATTATTATGGTTTACCCTCAGGCAAATACCTCTCTCTTAAGCCTATGCACTGAAACATTTTGTTTTATTACCTTGTGAGATAAGTGGGGAAAAAAGCCTTCACTACCTGGGGAATTAAAATATTCTGCCTTGTCATATCAATGTCTGTTCTCAATTTCATGCAGGGTGCATAATTATAACCGTGTTTAAATTGAGCCCAGAAGAAAGATGGGTTCAAGTGCAAATTAATTTCAGATTATCACAACAAAGGCAATCGAATCTCAACAAGCTTGCCAGCAAAATACTTTGCAAAGGTCCCCAGGTCTCTTCCCGCCCCAATTTACAACAAAGACCTTTCAGTTTAAATTAAGCTAATGATCTAATGCAGCACTCCTGTGTACCTTATTTTGCCATTTTAATATTTACTTAAAGAATGCATCACTGTGCCGTTATAGAAGAGAAAATAGGAAAGGAAGGTGGCATAGAAAGGTCAGTGTTTAGAATCAGCACAGTGACAAAATAAACATTCAGCAAGTCTGACAAGAGCTGCATATTGTCAAATTGTCTAATTCTGTGGAAACTATCAGACTGAATTGACAGTGCTGAAAGAACTTTGAATTTATCTGAACCCCTTTCTCATACAAGCAAAATCCAAAACCAAATAGCATGGCTCAGCTCCTCCATCTATCTATCACCACTGCTTTTATATAAATCCTACATCTTATTCTATCCTATGGGAACCTGCTGGGGAATGAAGAGAAGCAAGTGCAGAAAAAATTCAAGTCAAGCCTCATTACCTCCTCATTACCTTTGCAAAAGTGGAGTGAGAGAAAATTTTATCTAGGGAACAGAAGCTTGGGAATCTCATTGAGAGTTCTGTCTGGTTATTGCACAGCCAAGCATGGCGCTGCGCCTCTACGGGATTAAAGTTTTCCAGCTATTTCACTATAGTAATGATCCACTCATTAAGGTTTTTAAGGGAAATTACCATCACTTATCATTATGCTAGTTACTAAACAGCACTAAATAAAAAAGAATGTCAGTCATACAATTTTCTTCCCCAGTTAGCACAATGAATTATAGAAGATTTAATTCATATGGTGTGTTTTTCCTCATGGCTCTCCAATGTACACAGAATAAGACTTAATTAAAGAGAAAAAAATTGGAATAAGGAACTATTGCACAGATTTCTCAGGTTTTTTCCATACATGCACAAAAGAAAGATATAAAGCAATCTATTGTTAATAGCCACATTCAGTTAACTTTTATTTTGCCAGCAATGTAAATCAAATTAAATGTTTGATAAACTAGTCTTTCTCTTTGTCAAAGATAACAAAGGTAAAAATAATTTATTTATTTTTTAAACAACATTGCATACAGATCTACTGTATAGAAGACCTGAGAGCACATAATTTGAAATGGGTATTTACTATACTACAAGCTAGGTGAAAAATTTGTATCTTGATTGGAAATAAAATATGTTATAGATAAGAATTTGTTGTACAGGTGTTGGACAAAAAACATAGGGGGTATCCAATTACCCACGATAAAACATCAGGAGTGAAAAACGTCTGTTTTTCGTGTTTTTTCCTAATGTTTTACTGATCTTTTTTTTACAAACTATCCGATTAGATCACCCGTAAAAAAATAAATTTTCTCATAAAAACACACAGGTTTAGTGAAACCTGTCTGTTTTCGCTGGCCGCAGCCCTGTTTTTGCACAAAACAGGGCTGCTTTCCGGGATTTGGTTTCGCGTGCTAGAGGCAGGTTAAACGAAGTCCCCAATAAGCCGTGGCTCATGTCGACTTATCAGTACTGATTGGATAGCCCCAAGTGAAGCAATTACCCACGGTCCATAACCGCAGGTAATTGGATACGCTCCATAAAAACACCTAGGTACATTTTGAAAGCCAAGCATATTGAAAGCAAGACTTTCCATAGATACTGTATGTGGCTCATAAACAAATAACATCCCAGTAGGGCTACTTATATATAAAAATGTTAGACTGCTCTGATTGGTATAACTAAAGGCCTGATTGTAGCAGCACAGCAGTGCAAGGTGGGCAGATATAACATGTGCAGAGAGAGTTAAGGCTAGTATACACGGGAGAGATGTGTGCTGAGCGAACCGCTCAGCACACATCTCTCCCGCCGCTCAGCACAGCGTGATGTGTACTGAGTGATGCGGAGGAGGATGGGGTGCCGCTCATTTCACCCAGCGGGTGAAATGAGCGACATGCTAGATTGACCTGCATGCAGGCTCAATCTAGCACCGGTGATAGCGCGCATCGCTATCGCTGTGAGGGGTACACACGAGTGATCTGTGCTTAAAATCTAAGCAATCTAGTCAGATTGCTTAGATTTTAAGCATGGATCTCTCCGTGAGTACCCCCCTTTAGATTTGGGTGGGGTGTGTTCAAACTGAAATCTAAATTGCAGTGTAAAAATAAAGCATTCAGTATTTACTCTGCACAGAAACAAAATAAGCGACCCAAATCTAACTCTCTCTGCAAATGTTATAGCTGCCACACCTGCAGTGTGCATGGTTTTGCCCAACTGCTAACAAATTTACTGCTACAATCAGGTTTGAATTACCCCCTAAGTCTAACATGACAGCAAAAGAGACCACTGCGAGCTATTGAGAGGGATTGACTGATGGGGTATGTTTGGCAGGATAGCCAAGACAACTCAACCTGCTAATGTTCCATGTATCTTAGATGCTACCAGCATGGAGGGCATAGGGGAAACATTAGCAGCAAACAGCAGCACTGGAATGAAGCACATACATTTCACCAGAAGCATGATAAATGAGCATTAATTCAATGTGCAAGGCAAAACAGGTGAGCAGTTCAATTTAAATATCTACAAAATTCAACCTGTTGAACAAGCAGTCAGTTTCATAAAAACATAACCTATAAGAACTCCACAGAGCAGTACTGTATATCATATTCAGGGTGCAGTGGATAAACCACTCATTAATCCTCGCAATACACATTTGGGAGTTCAATGGTTCAAATAGCACAGGCAATGGCTACCAAGCAGGAGTAGAAGGGAATAAAATCAGGTGAAATATCCTTCACCTTGTTTTAGATAGCAATGTAAAGACCTCAGAGACAGTGTTTTACCACAACATCAACCAGTCATTAGTTGAGTGAATTTCTTGTGGAAGGATTGTGCTGAATTCCTCTTGCACAATTCCAGACATTGGTAAATCAAATGCCATGATGCATACATGATGTACAGGCTATGCCTTGTAGCCAAACAACCTGCAAGGTGACTTTTTTATGTTTTCCTATTTTCTGTATTCTACGTGTAAGTATTAGCTAAGAGTTAGCATACACCAGTCTATGGACCCTATTCAGGTTCAGTAGCAGATTCTGCTAAATTGCAGAATCTGCTACTGCTTGTGATCATATGCTGGGGGCCGCCCATCACAGGGCAAGGCTGTCCAGTTTGCCAAGTCCCACCCATCGTTGCAATCACAATCTAATTGCAATCGCATCGCTGACCATGAAATAGCATATGTCCCTTACATACGCAGCATGGCTGCATATTCAGCCACACCACTGCCATCTGTTTCATTGGAGAAGCTGCATGTGATGTTACGCAGCCACCCCAAAAACAAATGGACCATGCCTGGATTGGCCGGACCACTCCCCCACAATGGTCCATCGCCGCTCCCCACCGCTGTCACTCAGAGTGCGATTGCATCCATCCGGGATGCCATCACCCTTTGCCAGTTTGCACACGCACTTTTTAGCCGCTGTGCAAAGCGCATAAGTGCAAAAATCACTCAATTGTGATTTTTGTACTTTACCAATCCGAGCTGAATGAGGGTCTATGTCCATTTTGTGTCACATGCATTCAACATAGGATGCACAATTGCATTTAATGGGGACATTGAGAAACTGTGGTGTATAGAAAAGTTGCCTGTAATACAGAGCATCCAAAAATCTTATTGGTTGCTATGTCTTCTATCAAACGTATCACATTTTCATAAATATCCTCTAATAAATGAAATGAATTGAATGAAATTGTTGCTGCAAATAAATAATTAATTTCTAATATAGTCCCTTTAATTTTTGAGCTTTCTGCATCCTGATAGTCCATTATGGGCATTGAAGTGTTTGTGTGAGTTATCAGTTTTTGTAGAAAACATAATGCAATATTCTAACTGGCCTGCAGGGGATATGAAGACTCTTCTAAACCAGGCAGGCTTCAGCAAATGCTCCTTCCCTTGCTTTTGTGTGGCTTTCCTTCTTAGGCCAATTATTTGAAAGAACTTACTGGGCCTTGTGTTATTGGCTTATGCATGCACTGTAGGAGGGCATAGGGAAAACATTACCAGCATTGGAGACATGATTTTAGCATCAGCATTAAGATGATGCAGAATGGAAAAGAAGGCACCACCGGAGAAGTAGGTTTTTGCAAGGGCAGGAATATACTGAACAAGAGGAAATAAAAGAAGGTTGTAGTTAGTATTATTATTATTATTATTACATTTTATTTATAAGGCGCCACATGTGTTTTGCAGCACCGTACAAAGGACAGTACAGGGGACAAAACATTGCATTACAGTAAATAAATAACAGAAATAGAGTACAGGTAACAGAGCACCACACATTCTCAAGACATAATACAGCTAAGATGTAAGTATTGAGGGAGTGATCATCGTACTACTAGAGGCTGGTGGCCATAGATGGAGATGAGCCTTTACTAGCAGGATAAAGATGGTCGTTGAGTAGGGGAGAGTAGTGAGTGAAATGTGTTGAGACGAGGGCTTAGATAACAAGAGGAAAGAGGGCCCTGCTCTGAAGAGCTAACAATCTATTGGGGAGGGGTGACAGACAGATGACAAGAGGTGCAGGCAAGTGGGAGGTAGCCTGATGGCAGTATGCAAGCAAAGCTGAGATGTTCACGGCATGAGGCAGGGGAGTGGAGGCGCGGCTTAAGCACTGGGTTATGCATCGGGAGGGTATGCTTTGATGAATAGGTGGGTTTTTAGTGCCTGTTTGAAGCTTTGCAAGGTTGGGGAGAGTCTAATGGAGAAGGGGGAGTGCGTTCCACTGAAGGGGTGCAGCACGGGCAAAATCCTGAACTCGTGCATGGGAAGCAGTGACCAGGGTGGTGGAGAGGCGACAGTCATTAGTCGACCGTAGGGGGCGGGAGGGAGTATGAAGGGAAAGGAGGTTGGAGATGTAGGGAGCAGTGGAATTAGAAATGGCCTTGTATGTGAGGGTGAGGAGTTTGAAGAGGATTCTGTAGGGGAATGGGAGCCAGTGTAGATTTTGTTGAAGGGGAGTGGCAGATGTGGTGCAGCGGGAGAGGAAGATAAGCCTAGCTGCGGAGTTCAGGACAGATTGGAGGGGAGCAAGATGGGATTAAGCGAGGCCAGTGAGGAGGACATTGCAGTAGTCAAGTCGTGAGATGACCAGTGAGTGGTATGCAGTAACATTTGTCCTTTGTATTCATTTTAGTTTAAGGACAGAATGTATCAAGCATATAATTTTGACTGCAATACATTGAGCCATTTGACACATGGGGTGTGATATGATTTACCAATGTTTGGGATACTGGCAGTCATAAATCGGGCCATGGCATCCCAATAAGAGAATCCCGAGAAAGTCTAGGTAAGTATACTTCCTTCCCTCAATACTCTAACCCTTCCTTCCCACTGCCTAACCCCCTAACCCCCCACCACAGCCTAACCCTCCCCAGTTGTGCCTAAACCTAATCCCCCTCCCCTCAGCCTAAACTTAACCCTCCTTTCCCTGCATCCTAACCCTCCCCGGTGGTGCTTAACCCTAACCTTCACTACCTGCTGTCTAACCCAAACTTTGCAATATGATGGGGAGTGGGATGATCAGCGCAACACACAAAAAGTTGTGCCTAAACCTAACCCTCCCTCTCCTCAGCCTAAACCTAACACTTCCTCCCACGCATTGTAACCCTTAACCCTAACCCCCACTACCTGCAGCCTAACCCTAACTGTCCCCAGGCGTGCCTACACCTAACCACTCCCCACGTGGCCTAACACTGCCAGTCCCTACATAATTACAATTGGGATGCCAGGTGTCAGGATTCCAGCGTAGGCATTTCAACCACTACTGGAGTTCCGGTGCCAGCACTCGGGCCACGTGTTGGGATTCTGGCATCGGAATTCCAACTGCTGGAATCCCGACTGCCAGCATCCTGACCGCATCCCACCATATGCATAGCAGTATTACTGATTCTGTATGCATGTACATTTGGGATTAGAAATGCAAAGGACAGATTTTTCAGTATCAGCTTTCCTCTGCATTAGGCATTTATGACACTGGAGTCCTTTCTGCTCATGCGCAGTCTTCAGCCTGTACATGTGAAAGCCATGCGGGGAAAGCGTAGTCAGAGAGGGATCCTTCCCTCTCAGTGGAAGTCTGTGTTAAGAAGTCTATAATATTCTATAGGCAACAAGCCCATAGTATTCTATACTGGCAGTTTGCAGCCCTATAGAATTCTTTGGGGACTGCAGTACCAGTTTGTATAAAGAGAATGTAGCAAACCTCAGAAAACTGCAATTTTTGGACATTTGATTGCATTTTTGGGGTTAATATATCTCACCCTAAGAGACAATGGGGGTCATTCCGATCGCTCGCTAGCAACTTTTTGCAACGCTGTGATCAGTGGCATAAAAAGATGTTAAAGACAGGAGTGAAATCTCAATTCTATGTATTCAGTGTTCTGAAGTCCCTTGTCCACACAGACTCAATGATGTGAAGTAGTTCTTTCTCTCAATAAAGAAGAAAAATTCATAGTGCAGATCAGCTTGACAGGGACAACGGATTTATTTTACATAGAACACTCACAAGATTCATAATAAAACAAGCATATAACCACTGCAAGTGGATAACAAGGGGGTGCTGATTTCTGATATCTTCTAATTACCCTCCCAGGATGGTACAATGGGAAGCACTGGAGGTCCCGGACACCACAGCAGTACACAGGAAGTTGAGGAAGGACCAAACGGGTCCGAAACGCGTTAAGCAGGTGGTGCTAGCCTTTGCCTGGACTGTGGGTGAACTGATCCTGATTCTTCAACTTCCTGTGTACTGCTGTGGTGTCCGGGACCTCCAGTGCTTCCCATTGTACCATCCTGGGAGGGTAATTAGAAGATATCAGAAATCAGCACCCCCTTGTTATCCACTTGCAGTGGTTATATGCTTGTTTTATTATGAATCTTGTGAGTGTTCTATGTAAAATAAATCCGTTGTCCCTGTCAAGCTGATCTGCACTATGAATTTTTCTTCTTTATTGAGAGAAAGAACTACTTCACATCATTGAGTCTGTGTGGACAAGGGACTTCAGAACACTGAATACATAGAATTGAGATTTCACTCCTGTCTTTCCATAAGGACTCTTATGTAAGGATTTGTATATGGTGTTTGCGCCTACTTTTAACATCTTTTTATGCCATTGTCACTTTATGGAATTTTGTGTCAGAGTTCCTCTGGTTTTAAGTGGGCTGCATATGCACCTGAGGCAGCGCATTTGTACAATAATTTCTTTTTAACGCTGTGATCAGGTTAAGTCTCTGCAAAACTGCGCATGCGTATGCACCGCAATGCGCAGGCACGTCGTACGGGTACAAAGAGGATCGGTGCTGGGTGATGTATTTAATGAAGAATCCAATGGGGGGTAATTCAGAGTGGATCGCAGCAGCAAATTTGTTAGCAGTTGGACAAAACCATGTGCACTGCAGGTGTGGCAGATATAACATTTGCAGAGAGAGTTAGATTTGGGTGGGTTATTTTGTTTCTGTGCAGGATAAATAATGGCTGCCTTATTTTTAGACTGCAATTTAGATTTCAGTTTGAACATACACCACCCAAATCTAACTCTCTCTGCACATGTTACATATGCCCCCCCCCCCTGCAGTGCACATGGTTTGTCCCAACTGCTAACAAATTTGCTGCTGCGATCAACTCTGAATTACCCCCAATATTAATGAGAAAAAACTAAATGTATATTTGTGTTTCCTCAATAATAACAGGAAATGTCACAATAATGATGATAAAGAAGAGTGGTTTTCATACTGAATCCCTTGGAACTTTGTTTCATATTATGCTACTTGATAACACTGATCTATGAAGTGCAACCTCCATTAAGTAGTGGCTGACATGTCAGCTGTTGTTAGTTCCAAGTTACACTGCTGCTGAGATAAACCCATTTGTTAACGGAAATTGAAATAAATAAAAAAGCTGATAGAGTTTTTTATGCTCTTTTAACACAATCATACCCATACTTAGCAATAGCATACAAACATTGGCTATCTCTATAATCAAGAAAATGAAATTAATAGACTTGGGCATGCATTTTTATTATAATAACATACATTGAACATCAAATGTTATTTATATAGCATTGATGCTAACAGAATACTTTACCTATCCAGAGGGGGGAAAAAAATAATTATGTACAATCTATTTGGGTACCACGTCGTTAAACAATATTGTCAGTTCAACAAAAAATACCGAATTATTTATGAAATGGCGAATTGGCTATGGGATTTAAAATGGCAATTTGTTTCCGAAAGCCAATGCATGTTTAGCAATTCTATATCCTGTGACAAAACCACTAAAGGTTGATTGATAAATAAATCCCATACAGTAGTAAAACTTAGAAATATGGCCTTGTCATAAACGCATAAATTACAAACAATAATCAAGGATAACCTGAAAAGCATTGTCAGCATATAGAAATTAATTATTAATAAATAGAATACTGTTTGTGCTTTGTCACGAATACAAATCTTAGCATATTAAAGAAAAATGCCAATAAAAACATTGATTCCATTCCTCTTTTGGTAGAACAGAAGATGTTTCCAAGTTAAGAAGACATTAACTCGTACCAGTCACAGCACTTTATACATATATTTATATTTCCTAACTATTTGCTACAGAATGTGAGATTGATGTATGTTACTGGTAAATCTACAGTATGGTCAATGTACTGTGGTGGTCATTCCAAGTTGTTCGCACGCTTGCAGATTTTAGCAGCATTGCACACGCTAGGCCGCCGCCCTCTGGGAGTGTATCTTAGCTTAGCAGAATAGCGAATGAAAGATTAGCAGAATTGCGAATAGAAAATTCTTAGCAGTTTCTGAGTAGCTCCAGACCTACTCACAGATTGCGATCAGCTCAGGCCGTTTAGTTCCTGGTTTGACATCACAAACACGCCCTGCATTTGGCCAGCCACTCCCCCCGTTTCTCCAGACACTCCCGCGTTTTATCCTGGCACGCCTGCGTTTTTCCGCACACTCCCAGAAAACAGCCAGTTTCCGCCCCCAGAAACACCCACTTCCTGTCAATCACACTCCGATCACTTCAATGATGAAAATTCTTCATTCGGACGTGAGTAAATCTACTAAGTTTTGTGCTAAAATACTTAGCGCATTCGCACTGCGTACCATGCGCATGCGCATTTTTGCCTTAATCGCTCCATTGCGAAAATCGTCAACGAGCGAACAACTCGGAATGACCCCCTATATCACCAGCCTTACACTGCATACAGTTTACATTTAAACCTCTTGTTTTTATCCCCGGAAAACAGAGGGCAATGCAGGCAGAAGTGGTAGGCTTGGGAACCATGTGGTTCTTATATTAGGGGGAGGAGAATAATTTGTAAAGTACTAAATATATATATATATATATATATATATATATATATATATAAATATATATATATATATATATATATATATAAATATAAATGCAATGTGCAACGTGCTTATTTACACTTACAAAACCTTTGCAATCCTGGATTTTTTAGTGCAGCACACCATTCTGACCTCTTAATAATTTCCATGGATCACCAAAATATGTGGATCTGTTACTCATATAATTGATTTAATTTCCTAATGTTCTAAAGGGGTTCATGGCATTCTTTGAGATCTGTAAATAGTACAGAGACATATGGAGAGGTCAGAGTGTTTGAAGAAACAGGCTCCAGAACTCCTGGTACTAGTCCTGCTTGTCAAACCCTAAGTACAGATGGACAAACAGCAAATGTTGCATAATTTATGATTATAATAAGGATAGACAATATGTTCTAAAGTACACAGAAAATATGCTACATATGGCTGAGTATAATGAATGATAATTATATTTTTAGTCAAAGCATTTTAAATCCAAGAAAGTGTTATTGTAATTGACATCCCTGAAAAATATATGTGTTTTTTAATCATTAAGTTACAGTACCTGTAAATTACCTTCCATTATAATTGTACAATTGTATGTGTGAACTGTATATGTGTAACTATGAAATTCTCTGGTGTTGTGCCTCATTATCAATCCTTGTATGAAGGTCACCTTTTCTGTAATCTTCTGCATTGTACTAAACAGTTTAAACAAACACTACTTAATACTGTCACCATCAAGTCAACTCTAAAGTACAACACCAGTTTAGAGAAACGCCTTGTCACACCATTCACATAGCTATTGTTTCCCCGACAGATGAGTGTGAACCGAATAAGACAGAGGGATAAAGTACTTAGACAAGTGACTAAGATCAATGACTTCCTTATTTTAGTTTGTACTGATAAAATATACAGTTTGTAACTACATGTTAAGGATAGGTTTGTGACGAAGACGAGGAAGTAATACATTGTTTTCTAAAATACAAATATGAGATTTATAGTTTTTTTAGTTTATATTTAGTCTCAATACATTTTTGCATCACACATGGTGACGGAGGTAATGGCTTGCGAGACGGCCGGAACTCCGAGACTCTGGCCGAACTCATACGTTTTTTTAAAGTAGCAAACGTTTACAAGGCAAAACCAACCAGGTTTTGCCTTGCAAATGTTTGCTACTTTAAAAAAACATACTAGTTTGGTCAGAGTCTTGCAAGCTATTACATCCGGCCCCTGGTGTGAGATGCTTAGTGTGACTGACATACTCATACGTCGGTATTGCAGCAAACTAAGTTTTGCATCTTAGTTGCATCATAGTCACATAAAAAGGCAATCACAGTGCACCATAGATAATAGGTTACGACTTTTGATGCAAAAACATTGGTACAACCTACGTATGAAGTTGCTAATTCAGTATAAGAGAACATGGTGAGAGGTATAGCCACAGCTGTTAGTATCAGAACCTTTTTTACACAGATTTGCAAACAGATGTACAAGAACCAAAAGCTCCAGTAGTCAGTGTGCAGTAACAATGTAATTTTATTGCATCTTGTAATTGTAGCAGTACAAAAAAGAAACAAATCATGAGATTAATGGATGCTTGCCATGGGTAATTTAAAAGGATCCTGGTGCACCAAGAAAGGCTATTTGGCATGCATAGTGCAAAGATGTATGAGGACATATATGTATATGAAGAAATAAGATCTTAAACTATATTTAAAAGCTAGTAAAGGGAATTATTCCTTTCTCTCCCAGTGTCCCAAACTTGAGTACCACCCAGCCTATGGAGGGGTCATCAGCAAGGAAAAAGCATCAATGTACATAAAAGGGACAGGGCACAGGCTGAAATGCATGATCCCTCAGTCCTTTGTTAGCTTACACATGCAGGATTTGCTGTGTATGCTGTTACTATGGCTGTGAGAGCAGCATACAGCCAGAATGAAATACAGTGATCAGCAACAGGCAGTGTTTGTGTGCTAGGGTGTGGGTACAGTAGTTAATTTGGGAAGGAGTGTGTGTTTGTGTACTGCTAAATTGTTGGAAGTGAAGGTGAGAGGGGGGATGTATGTCCAAGTGCTGGTGGGATGATAGTAGTAAATGTGGGTGTGACTGGATGCTACTGGGGTGTTGATAGTGAATTGGGGGTGGGTGTGACTGGGTTCTGCTTGGGTGTTGGCAGTAAATGTGGATTAGAGGGAGTATGTGTCTGAGTGCTGTTGGGATTGAGGTGTTGGTAGTGATTGGGACTGGTGGGATGGGCAACCAACAACTAGCTTGCCTCTGGCCTCCAAGTAGAAATAAACACCTCTGGTCCCATTGATCTAGAAGTGGAATCCATTGGAGAGGTGGCTTATACCATGCCTTCCACTGTGCATGCATGTAGAAAACAGGACACACTTCATTATTATTATTATTATGCATGATTGCAGTACTTTCTCTGTGGAATTCCCTCCCCATGCACAATAAGACTCTCCTCTAGTCTCCAAATCTTCAACTGTTCCCTGAAAACTCAGCTCAGGCAAGCTTATTAACCTCTGGAAATGCCCACAAAACTTTCATAAACTTTTCTATCTAATTGTTTCCCCACTCATATCCTCCCATATTTTCTTGTTCTTCACTTTCCCATCCTCCTGACCCCATGCCAATATTGCTGTGTGATCATATCATACAGTCCACCAAAAACCTTCACAATCAGGTAGACCTTTATGCAACAGATAACACCTATCTTTGTGTATCAATTATTACTTTCCTATAGATTTTAAGCTTGCAAGTAGGACCTTGCTACCTCTATGAATGCCCATTATTATGTAGTTTTTTTTTTATGACTGTTGTGTCCAATTGATTTTTTTTATCACTGTTGTTTCCAATTGTAAAGCACAATAGAATTTGCTGTGCTATATAAGAAACAGTTAATAAATAAATAAATACACCTAAATATTTTTTCTAACCATCAAGTTAGTGTGCTGGTTGGAATTAAATTCTTGTAATGTATGGGAGCAAATGACAATTAAATATTTGCTCCCCAACACTGGAAAACAGACACAAATGGTCAGCCAAACAAATTGGCTAAAACCATTTTTAACCAATTTGTCTGAATGACCATTTTTGTCCAATTCCCAGTGTTTTGGAGCAAATTGTTGATTATCATTTGTTCTTATATATTACCAGATTGTCATTCAAACCAGTTAACTTCAATATTTGGATAGCTGGAAAGATAATCTTTATGAGTATGGCCAATTTAATACTGATACTGCATCTATAACTGGAAATAGTGTAACATTGAGATGTGAAACCATGCATATTTTCACATTAGCATTGCACTAGCAAATTATTCAAATTCCCAATGTGGCCGCATAAAGAGCTCCCTGCTAATGAAGTCCAATGGGTTTTATTTTTGTTTCAATACCATGAAAAATATTAATGACATAAAACCATATTTTCAATGCAATAAAAAAAATCATTTTATATGCATTCAAATTGTATCATTAAATATAGTACTGATTGGAACATGTATTTATAACAAAAACTCTAAAAACTTTTACAAGATCTTAAGAAATGCTATTGCAGTAATGACAAGTTTAGGTCTCCTGAATTTAACTCCTGTTGTCTATTAGCTGGCATACAAAAATAATGAGTTTGTATTAAAGCTGGAATTTTTTGACCATGTAATTTACCAGTGTATTACTGAATTGTGCAGTAGTATAACTAAGATCTTCTCCTTGGTAGTGGTGAACTGCAACAGAATGAAGGATTGGAGACAAATGAAGAAAGTAACCTAATGAAAAGTTAAAAAAAACACCAAAGCTCAAACCTTATTCGTTCGACCATTAAAAGCAATGTTAAAGTACCACACACACACACACACACACACACACACACACACACACACACACACACACACACACACACACACACACACAGCACAACACCACTCCAATACCACATGCTATATTAAAATAAACATTAAAAATATCTTCAATTTTAGTTAACATTCAACATGTGTTTTTGAGCTTTCCGGAATAATAAAATGCTTAGGAATGATATAACATGATTGAATTATAATATACATGTGTTGCTTAATACGATCATTTAGCTAACAGAAAAGCTACAGAAAATAAAGATAATTAAACTAGTTTTAATACTTTAATATGACATATCCCATTAAAAAGGGATTTATGAAAGTTCTGTTCCAGTTTTCCTAGTCCTCTTAATGTATTTTACTTAAGTTCATTAAAATAAAATAATAGGAATGTCTAATTCCTTATTACAATGGTTATTTAAATAAATGCGTCTTAAGAATTATACTGAAGTAGGGAATGCAGAACCAGCAATTGTGCATTGTATTGTTAGTTGACATACATTAATGGCCCAGGCAAAGGGCCAAGAATTATAATTCCCTTGATTTTTCTGTAGACAAATGACTACTAGTCTTTGCTTGTAAAGACATAGGAAGCTGTAATCCTCCAGACAGCAAGTCATTAAGCAGCAGTTTCCTACTTGATAAATAAGTTTAACAGCAGTCACTCAACAGTTTTCCAAGTTTTGCCTGGACTATATGCCTACAAAAGAAAGGATAACAGAGAAAGAAAAAGAATCAATTTCAAGTGTTAGAAATAAAAGACAAACATGTACAGTACTGTGATACATTAAAATCAACAGAGCTAAGCAACCACATAAACTAGGCGAAGTTTAGATATCTGTATCCATATAGTTTGTTATTTTGTATTTTGCAAAACTAATCCATTTTGCAACCTTAGGGGTCTGTTTACTAAGCCTTGGATGGAGATAAAGTGGACAGAGATAAAGTACCAGCCAATTGGCTCCTAACTTCCATGCCACAGGCTGTGTTTGAAAACTGATAGTTAGGAGCTGATTGGCTGGTACTTTATCTTCATCCACTTTATCTTCATCCAAGTCTTAGTAAGTAGACCCCTTAGTCTGGGATAATAGAAACATCCTCCAATGACTGTCTATTGTTAGCATGGAAATAAAATGTATCCAAAACAGACCCTTCCTGCTGTACGCTCCTTTTTATTGAAATTATTTTACTGAGTAGTGCAGGAAAATTGGTGATATTTTGTTTCCATTTTAAACAATAATATTTGCAGCAAACATTGTGGTGGTACATTGCACCAGTTTCAGTTCCCCCATGTAATCCCTTACCAGCTGCTTGGAACTAATCTGGAACTGGACTGGCACACAAGGGAGCTGCTGGCAATTTCATGTATGCCGAGACAATGTTTAGAGACACCCAGCTTTCAGCATCACACATTCAGTCGCTGATGTCACAATCAATCAGTAACGCCGATACATGGACTGAGAGCAGATCCCCGGAGAGCCAGTTTTCCTCTATACTAGTCAGTATGCAAATCATACTTCCCTACCCTCCAAGAATGGATGGGAGGCTCCCTAAAATTGGGTGGCACTCCCGACCCCCCAGAAAGAAGGGCAAATCTCCCGCTCCTAGCTCCCCGCACACTCCCTTCCCATGGCCACCCACAGCAGAGCACAAGTGGGCGGTCCGAGGGGGACCTGATGATATGGTTCATGCTGAATCGCATCATCGTAGCTCCCCCACCCCCTCGCTGTATTGCGCCTGTGTGCGTATGGTACTTTAACATTGCTTTTAATGTTCAAACGAATAAGGTTTGCTTTGAGTGGGTGAGCTTTAATATTCTCTGCACTGTATTTATTTACATAGTAACATAGTTAATGAGGTTGAAAAGAGGCAAAATGTCTATCGCGTTCAACCTGTATTCTGTACTAAGCTGTGCACATTATAATGTACCTGCTGAAGTAATTGTTTAGTACCAATTGACAACTATAATTCATATCACTCCCAGATATTTAATGACAATATTTTAAATGCTATAGCCTTGGATACTTTTTTCAGTTAGAAATTTGTCCAATCCATTTTTAAATGCATTTACAGAGTCCACCATTATTACCTTCTCCGGAAGGGAGTTCCAAATCCTTATTGCCCTTACCGTGAAGAACCCTTTCCTATGTTGTGCATGGAATTTTCTCTCCTCTAGCCTCAGCGAGTGCCCACGTGTCCTATACAGAGTTCTTTTAATAAACAAATCCCCTGCTAGCTCCTTGTAATGACCCTTTACATATTGAAATATATTAATAATGTCTCCTCTTAGATGCCTCTTTTCTAGTATATACATATTTAACCTAGTGAGCCTTTCCTCATATTTCAGTGTATCTAACCCTTAAACAGTTTAGTAGCGCACCTTTGAATTCTTTCAAGCTTCCCGCTATCTTTTTTATAATGTGGTTACCAAAATTGAATACAATATTCCAGGTGCGGACGTACCAATGATTTGTACAGTGGCAGGATTACATACTCGTCCCTTGTCCCAATACCCTGTTTTATGCACGCAAGCACCTTACTTGCCTTCTTTGCTGAATGTTGACATTGTGCACTGCTATTAAGCCTATTATCTATGAGCACCCCCAAATCTTTTTCCACTACTGTTATCCCTATCTTTTCCGCATTTAACGTGTAGGATGCAAGTTTGTTTTTTTCCCAATACTTTGCATTTTTCTATATTGAACCTCATTCTCCATTTAGATGCCCAGGTTTCTAGTTTAAATAAGTCTTTTTGTAGAGACTTCCACATGGATTTATGAATGAATTACCTTACACAGTTTAGTATCATCTGCAAAGATTGACACTGTGCTTTCCAGGCCTATTTCTAGATCATTAATAAATATATTGAACAGTAGCGGGCCGAGTACGGACCCTTGTGGTATTCCACTGACTACTGGTGCGCAGCTGGAGAACATTCCATTGACTCATTGACTCATTGTACCCTGTTATCAAGCCAATTACTTATTCATGTGCAAATAGTATTTCCTAGGCCAAACTCCATTAATTTGATGATCAGCCAACTATGAGGCACTGTATCGAAGGTCTTTGCAAAATCTAAATAGACCACATCCACTGCTTTTTCCTGGTCAAGATTATCGCTCACTTCCACATAGAAGCTAATTAAATTAGTTTGGCATGACCTGTTCTTCACAAACCCATGCTGACTCTTGCTAATAATCTTAGTAGTCTGCAGATACTCCTCTATGCTATCCTTCAAAATTCCTTCTAATATTTAAATTACTATAGAGATTAAACTAACCAGTCTATAGTTACCAGGATGATTTTTAGTTCCCTTTTTAAATATTGGCTCTACCTCAGCTATACGCCAATCCTTCGGTACCATGCCTTATCTAATTGAACTATAGAAAATCAAGTATAGGGGTCTTGCTAGCTGTGACCTAAGCTCCATAATAACCCTTGGGTGAAAACCATCTAGGCCAGGTGATTTATTAATCTTTATGTTGCTTAATCTCTCCAGGACTACTTCCTCGCTTGAACAAGCATCTAGCCAAGAGACATTACCTTCACTGGCATTATGCACAACTATCACTGACTGATCCTCCCTAGTGAAAACTGATTAAATAAAATTGTTCAATATTTCCTCTTTCATTTTGCCATTGTTTATCAAGGATCCCAGTTGATCTTTTATTGGGCTTACATTCTCCTTTTTTAACCTTTTACTGTTTATGTATTTATAAAACTTTTTATGATTGATTTTACTCTCTATAGCGATTTGCTTTTCGTTTACAATTTTAGCTGCTCTTATTACTTTTTTGCAACTTTTGTTGCATTCCTTGTAGTACTGTAATGACTCCTCCCCTCCATTAGAGTTAAATGCTTTGAAAGCACACCTATTTTTAGCCATTTCTTCTTTGACCTCCATATTAAGCCAAATTGGTTTGAATTTAGTACTCCTGTGTTTACTGCCCATGGGAATGAATTTGTGAATATTGCTATTGAGCAACCCTTTTAAAGCATCCCACATTTCTGATGTGTCTTTACCATGAAACAAGAGTTCCTAGTCAATGTTGTTTAGTGCCCTTCTCAGCATATTGAATTTAGCTTTTCTAAAGTTTAATGTTTTGGTTGATCCTAATAGCTGTGTTTCTTGAAACTGACGTTGAATGTGATCATATAGTGATCACTGTTTCCCATGGTCTCCCCAAATTTAGTGTTTGATATAATGTCCACATTATTGGTAATAACTAGTAGAGATGAGCAGGTTCGGTTCTCAGAGAACCGAACCCTACCAGACTTTGTCTTCCGAGTTCGGTTCCGAGCCCGGCTCGGGTTTTCCCGCCTGGCTCGGAAACCTGAACGCGGCAAAACGTCATCATTCCACTGTCGGATTCTCGCGGGATTTGGATTCCATATAAGGAGCCGCGAGTCGCGGGCATTTTCACTCCAGTCTCGGAGAGTGTATTAAGAGGACGTGTCCTCAGTGTTCAGTGTCTGTGTGGGGGAGGGAAAGTGGGGTTGGCAAGTCTTGTGCTGTGTTGTGCTGCTCAGTCCAGTCCAGTGTAGTCAGTGTATTGTACTGCATCAGTCCAGCCAGTCACAGTGTTGGTGTTCTCTGCTGCCATATATCCAGTGTAGCTGTATAAAATGGTGCTGTGTTTTGCTGTCCAGTCCAGTGTAGTCAGTGTATTGTGCTGGATCAGTCCAGCCAGTCACAGTGTTGGTGTTCTCTGCTGCTATATATCCAGTGTAGCTGTATTAAGTGGTGCTGTGTTGTGCTGTCCAGTCCAGTGTAGTCAGTGTATTGTGCTGTATCAGTCCAGCCAGTAACAATGTTGGTGTTCTCTGCTGCCATATATCCAGTGTAGCTGTATAAAGTGTTGTTGTGTTGTTCTGCATCAGATCATTGGTAGTGTCCTGTTCATCAGTAATTCCAGTGATGATATACGCTGCTGCTATATGTCCACTGCTACCGTATAATAATTATAACAACAACCACAAGTCTCTTACAGTGTTTTTGTGTTCTGCTGCATCAGACCAGTGGTAGTGTCCTCTTCATCAGTCATTCCAGTGAGGATATATGCTGCAGCTATATGTCCACTGCTGCCATATAATAATTATAACAAAAACAAGTTCCTTACAGTGTTGTTGTGTTGTGCTGCATCAGACCAGAGGTAGTGTCCTGTCCATCAGTCATTCCAGTGAAGAGGCAGTCACAGTGGTATACGCTGCTGCTATATATCCACTGCTGACATATAATAATAATAACAACAACAACCACAAGTCCCTTACAGTGTTGTTGTGTTGTGCTGCATCAGACCAGAGGTAGTGTCCTGTCCATCAGTCATTCCAGTGATGAGGCAGTCACAGTTGTATATGCTGCTGCTATATGTCCACTGCTGCCGTATAATAATAATAAGAATAACCACAAGTCCCTTAGAGTGTTGTTGTGTTGTGCTTCATCAGACCAGTGGTAGTGTCCTGTTCATAAGTCATTCCAGTGACTGAGGCCCTTGCCTATGTTCATGACTAGTGGTTCAGCTTCACGTGACGATGGAAGACCTCATCCTCCCGCTAGAAAAATGAAAAGAGTTTAGCTGGAAAGAGCACAGAAAAGAACTGTGCGTTCTGAGATGATATCAGAAATCCTCAAGGAGAGTCCAAGTGTGTTGGCAGTTGCGATGCCTGACCTTCCCAACACTGGACGGGAAGAGGTGGCTCCTTCCACCTTTTGCATGCCCCTGCAAGTGCTGGAAGGAGCACCCACAGTCCTGTTCCTGATATTCAAATTAAAGATGTCACTGTTGAAGTACACCAGGATGAGGATATGGGTGTTGCTGGCACTGAGGAGGACGTTGACGATGAGGATTCTGATGGTGATGTGGTTTGTTTAAGTCAGGCACTGGGGGAGACACCTGTTGTCCATGGGATGAAGAAGCCTATTGTGATGCCGGGGCAAACTACCAAAAAAGCCACCTCTTCGGTGTGGAATTATTTCTCCACAAATCCAGACAACACGTGTCAAGCCATCTGTTGCCTCTGTCAATCTGTAATAAGTAGGGGTAAGGATGTTAACCAACTAGGAACATCCTCCCTTATATGTCACCTGCTGTGCATTCATCATAAGTCAGTGTCAAGTTGTGAAACTTTAGATAACAGCAAAGCAGTCCACTGACACCTAAATCCCTTCTTTCTCCTGTACCCAAGCTCCAGCATTCCACACCACCAACTCCCTCAACGTCAACTTCCTCCTCAGTCAGGAACAATCAGTAGTACTGCAGGATCATTTAACTGTCAAGACTGAGGAGTCCTCTCCTAACCGGGATTCCTCCGTAGGATCCTTGAGTGGTACACCTACTGTTGCTGCTGCTGCTGCTGCTGCTGCTGCTGTTGTTGCTGCTGGGAGTTGATTGTCATCCCAGAGTGGAAGTCGGAAGACCACTTGTACTATTTCCAGTAAGCAATTGACTGTCCAACAGTTCTTTGTTAGGAAGATGAAATATGACAGCAGTAATCCTTTTGCAAAGCAGATAACTGAGGCCTTGACAGCTATGTTGGTGTTAGACGTGCGTCCGGTATTCACCATTAGTTCAGTAGCACTTAGAGAATTGCTTGAGGTAGTGTGTCCCTGGTATCAAATCCCATCTAGGTTCCATTTCTCTAGGCAGGTGATACCGAGAATGTACACAGATGTCAGAAAAAGAGTCACCAGTGTCCTACAAAATGCAGTTGTATCCAGTTTCCACTTAACCACGGACATGTGGACAAGTGGAACAGGGCATACTAAGGACTATATGACTGTAACAGCCCACTGGGTAGATGAATGGCCTCCCACAGCAACAACAGCAGCAGCACCAGTAGCAGCATCTCGCAAATGCCAACTCGTTCCTAGGCAGGCTACGCTTTGTATCACCACTTTCCTTAAGAGGCACACAGCTGACAACCTCTTACAAAAACTGAGGAACATTATCGCAGAATGGCTTACCCCAATTAGACTCTCCTGGGGATTTGTGATATCGGACAACGCCACCAATATTGTGCATGCATTACATGTGGGCAAATTCCAGCACGTCCCGTGTTTTGCACATACAATTAATTTGGTGGTGCAGAATTTTTTGATAAATGACAGGGGTGTGCAGGAGATGCTGTCGGTAGCCAAAAAAATTGCGGGCCACTTTCGGCATTCTGCTACTGCATGCCGAAGACTGGAGCACCAGCAAACACCCCTGAACCTGCCCCGCCATTAACTGAAGCAAGAGGTGGTAACGAGGTGGAATTCAACACTCTTTATGCTTCAGAGGATGGAGGAGCAGCCACAGGCCATTCAAGCCTATGCATCCACCTACGATATAGACAAAGGAGGGGTAATGCACCTGATTCAAGCGCAGTGGAGAATGATTTCAATCTTGTGCAAGTTTCTCCAACCCTTCGAATTTGCCACATGTGAAGTCAGTTCAGACACTGCCAGCTTGAGTCAGGTCATTCCCCTCATCAGGATTTTGCAGAAGCAGCAGGAGAAACTGAAGGAGGAGCTAAGATGGAGCGATTTCGCAAAGTATTTGGGACTTGTGGACGGAGCCCTTCATTCACTGTGCCAGGATTCAAGGGTGGTCAATCTGTTGAAATCAGAGCACTACATTTTGGCCACCTTGCTCGAGCCTTGGTTTAAAGCATACGTTGTATCTCACTTTCCAGCAGACACAAGTGTTCAGAGGTGCAAAGACCTGCTGGTTAGTAAATTGTCAACTCAAGCGGAACGTGTCCCGTCAACAGTTCGTCCTTCAATTTCTCCAGCCACTGGGGCTGCAAGGAAAAGGATAAGATTTCCTAGCCCCCCCAGCTGGTGGTGATGCAGGGCAGTCAGGAGCGAAAGCTGACATCTGGTCAAGACTGAAAGACCTGCCAATGATTACCGACATGTCTACTGTCACTGCATATGATTCTGTCACCACTGAAAGAATGGTGGAGGATTATATGAGTGACAGCATCCAAGTAGGCATGTCAGACAGTCCGTACTTATACTGGCAGGAAAAAGTAGCAATTTGAATGCCCTTGCACAAACTGGATTTATTTTACCTAAGTAGCCCCCCCCCCCCCCTCCTGTGTGTACTCCGAAAGAGTGTTTAGTGCAGCCGGTAACCTTCGCAGCGATTGGTGTAGGAGGTTACTTCCACTAAATGTGGAGAAGATAATGTTCATCAAAATGATTGATAAATTCCTCTGGGAAGACCTTTACCAGAAATTGCCTCCAGAAAGTACACAGGAACCTGTGATGGTGGATTCCAGTGGGGACGAATTAATACTCTAAGAGGAGGAGGATGTATACAGTGAAAGGGGTGTGGAATTGGAGGATGAGGATGAGGTCGACATCTTGCCTCTGTAGAGCCAGTTTGTGCAAAGAGAGATTGATTGCTTCTTTTTTGGTGGGGTCCCAAACAAACCAGTCATTTCAGCCACGGTCGTGTGGCAGACCCTGTCGCTGAAATGATTGGTTTGTTAAAGTGTGCATGTCCTGTTTATACAACATAAGGGTGAGTGGGAGGGCCCAAGGACAATTCCATTTTGCACCTCTTTTTCTTCTTTGCATCATGTGCTGTTTGGGGACTAGTTTTTTTAAGTGCCATCCTGTCTGTAACTGCAGTGCCACTCCTAGATGGGCCAGGTGTTTGTGCCGCACACTTGTGTCGCTTAGCTTGGCCATCCAGCTACCTAATTGCACCTCTTTACTTTTTTTCATCATGTGCTGTTGGGGACTAGTTTTTGAATAGTGCCATCATGTCTGCAACTGCAGTGCCACTCCTAGATGGGCCAGGTGTTTGTGCCGCACACTTGTGTCGCTTAGCTTAGTCATACAGCCACCTCGGTGCAACTTTTAGGCCTAAAAACAATATTGTGAGGTGTGGGTTGTTCAGAATAGACTAAAAATTTGTGGAAATTAATGTTATTGAGGTTAATAATACCGTAGGAGCAAAATGACCCCCAAATTCTGTGATTTTAGCTGTTTTATGAAACAACAGTGATAACACGAACTGGGTAATAACAGACAGACATAGAGGTAGGAAGTCCCTGCTCGCAAGCTTACAGTCTATAGGGAATAAGGAGGATACACAAGGATAGGCACTATCTATAGCATAGCATTACCACCAGATTGCAAAGGCAGTCTTGATGGGATGTAATTAGATATGAATGCTTCTAAAGGTAATGTGAGTGATTCAGGAATTTGATAGGCTTTCAGGAGAGGTGAATTTTCATGGAATGCTTGAAAGTTTGGAGGCTAGAGGAGAGTCTTATTGTGCGTGGGAGGGCAATCCATAGGTTTGGTGCTGCTTGAAGAAAGTCCTGCAATTGTGAATGACAGTGAGTAATCCGTGCACATGAGAGACACAGATCTTGGGGGTAATTCCAAGTTGATTGCAGCAGGAAATTTTTTAGCAGTTGGGCAAAACCATGTGCACTGCAGGGGGGGGCAGATATAACATGTGCAGAGAGAGTTAGATTTTGGTGGGGTGTGTTCAAACTGAAATCTAAATTGCAGTGTAAAAATAAAGCAGCCAGTATTTACCCTGCACAGAAACAAAATAACCCACCCAAATCTAACTCTCTCTGCATATGTTATATCTGCCCCCCACCCCCACCCCCCTGCAGTGCACATGGTTTTGCCCAACTGCTAAAAAAAAATTCTGCTGCGATGAACTTGGAATTACCCCCCTTGTGCAGAGCGGAAAGGTCAAGTTGGGAGATATTTTGAGGTAAGAGAAGAGATATATGTTTGTGTAGTTTGGTTAATAGCTATATATGTAAGTAGAAGTATTTTAAATTGAATACGGTAGAATATAGGCAACCAATGCAGGAACTGACAGAGTGGATCTACAGATGATGAGCACCTTATTAGGAAGATTAGCCTTGCAGCTGCATTCAAAATGAATTGTAGTGGTGAGAGTCTTTTCTTGGGAAGACCAGCAGAGCCGGCCATAGGCATAGACAAACTAGGCAATTGCCTAGGGCATTTGATATGCCTTGGGGCATCAGCAGCTTCTGCTGATTAAAATTATATGCGGCATGCCTATTTTCTGTGTGTAGCATTTCATATGCAGATACAGCCACAGTCTCACACAGTATATAGGTATGCTGCATATCATTTTAATCAGCAGAAGCTGCTTGTGCATCCTAACTACATAGCAATGCAAGTAAGATGCATTTTCATAAAAAGAAAGGTACCCAACGTTAGCATTGAGGCAAGATTTATGAGGACACATCTGTGTCCAAGCAGAGGCAGAGGTCACAGTGTTAGTGGTAGTGTGAGTGCTGTGTGCATGTGAGTGGGTTGGTTGTGCAGTAGTGTTCGGATTATGTGTAAGAAGCATTATGTGTGTCATGTAAAAATGCATTAATAATGTGCAACATATGTGTAAAAGAGTACTACTGTATGTGTGTTAATATGTGTATAGGGGCACTAATGTGCAGCAAATGTGTAGGGGGCACTATGTGTGTCATTATGTGTATTAGGGCATTAATAATGTGCGGTATATGTGTAAAGGATATTGGGGGTTATTCCGAGTTGATCGCTCGCTAGCAGTTTTTAGCAGCCGTGCAAACGCTATGCCGCCGCCCACTGGGGAGTGTATTTTAGCTTAGCAGAAGTGCGAACACATGTACAGCCGAGCTCAGCAAAAACAGTTTGTGCAGTTTCAGAGTAGCTCTGAACCTACTCAGCGCTTGCGATCACTTCAGCCTATTTGTGTCCGGATTTGACGTCATACACCCGCACAGCGGACGCCCAGCCACGCCTGCATTTTTTCAGACACGCCTGCATTTTTGCAAACACTCCCTGAAAACGATCAGTTGACACCCAGAAACGCCCCCTTTCTGTCAATCTTCTTGCGGCCATCAATGCGAAGGAAAACTTCGCTAGAACCTGTGCACAACCACAAAGAGCTTTGTACCCGTATGTCGCGCGTGCGCATTGCGGGCCATACGCATGCGCATAAATGCCATTTTTGCACTATCCATCTAGATTCTATACTTGTGGTGCATTTTAGTTTTGCAGTTTGCTGACAGTGACCACCAGTATATATAGCAGTACGGTACGGAAGGCCACTGCTCTACCTACCTCTGTGTCGTCAAGTATACTATCCATCTAGATTCTATACCTGTGGTGCATTTTAGTTTTGCAGTTTTCTGACAGTGACCACCAGTATATATAGCAGTACGGTACGGAAGGCCACTGCTCTACCTACCTCTGTGTCGTCAAGTATACTATCCATCTAGATTCTAACCTGTGGTGCATTTTAGTTTTGCAGTTTGCTGACAGTGACACCCAGTATATATAGCAGTATGGTACGGAAGGCCACTGCTCTACCTACCTCTGTGTCGTCAAGTATACTATCCATCTAGATTCTATACCTGTGGTGCATTTTAGTTTTGCAGTTTGCTGACAGTGACCACCAGTATATATATATATAGCAGTACGGTACGGAAGGCCACTGCTCTACCTACCTCTGTGTCGTCAAGTACACTGTCCATCCATACCTGTGGTGCATTTCAGTTGTGCGCAGTATATATAGTAGTAGGCCATTGCTATTGATACTGGCATATAATTCCACACATTAAAAAATGGAGAACAAAAATGTGGAGGGTAAAATAGGGAAAGATCAAGATCTACTTCCACCTCGTGCTGAAGCTGCTGCCACTAGTCATGGCTGAGACGATGAAATGCCATCAACGTCATCTGCCAGGGGCCGATGCCCAATGTCATAGTAGAGAGCATGTAAAATCCAAAAAACAAAAGTTCAGTAAAATGACCCAAAAATCAAAATTAAAAGCGTCTGAGGAGAAGCGTAAACTTGCCAATATGCCATTTATGACACGGAGTGGCAAGGAACGGCTGAAGCCCTGGCCTATGTTCATGGCTAGTGGTTCAGCTTCACATGAGGATGGAAGCACTCATCCTCTCGCTAGAAAACTGCAGTGCCACTCCTAGATGGGCCAGGTGTTTGTGTCGGCCACTTGTGTCGCTTAGCTTAGTCACACAGCGACCTTGGTGTGCCTCTTTTTTTCTTTGCATCATGTGCTGTTTGGGGACTATTTTTTTGAAGTGCAATCCTGTCTGACACTGCAGTGCCACTCCTAGATGGGCCAGGTGTTTGTGTCGGCCACTTGTGTCGCTTAGCTTAGTCACACAGCGACCTTGGTGCGCCTCTTTTTTTCTTTGCATCATGTGCTGTTTGGGGACTATTTTTTTGAAGTGCCACCCTGCCTGACACTGCAGTGCCACTCCTAGATGGGCCAGGTGTTTGTGTCGGCCACTTGTGTCGCTTAGCTTAGCCATCCAGCGACCTTGGTGCAAATTTTAGGACTAAAAATAATATTGTGAGGTGTGAGGTGTTCAGAATAGACTGAAAATGAGTGTAAATTATGGTTATTGAGGTTAATAATACTATGGGATCAAAATGACCCCCAAATTCTATGATTTAAGCTGTTTTTGAGGGGTTTTTGCAAAAAAACACCCGAATCCAAAACACACCCGAATCCGACAAAAAAATTTCAGGGAAGTTTTGGCAAAACGCGTCCGAATCTAAAACACGGGCGCGGAACTGAATCCAAAACCAAAACACAAAACCCGAAAAATTGCACATCACTAGTGTAAACGGGCATTAATAAAGGTTGTCATAATGTGTAAGGCGCATTATGTTTATAAGGACATAAATAATGTGTCTTATATGTGTAAGGGGCATTACTGTGTGGAATTATGTGTATAAATACATTACTAATGTGTGGCATTATGTGTATAAGGTGCTCTACTATGTGGCGTTGCGTATAGAAAGGGCACTACTGTGTCGTCTAATGTTAATAAAGAGCAATATGGTGTGGTGCAATGTGAATAAGGAGCAATTCAGTTTGATGTCATGTGAATAAGCGTCTCTACTGTGAGGAGTAACGTTTATAAGGTAAAGTGATACTACTGTGGGATGTAATATGAATTATGTACACTATCGCATGATCAAATGTGAAAAAAGTTGCAGTACTGTGTGGCGTAATTGTAATTGGGGTTACTATTGTGTGGCCATGGCCCTTGCCAGCAAAAACACACCCCTTTTTGGGCTGTGCGCCAAATGTGCGAAGTGTACCTATTTAAAATATAGGGGGTACAAACACCAAAATAAGGACTGCTATGGGTGAGGGGTGATGGTGCTAGGAAAGAGGTGCAAGGTCAGAGGCGGAACCAGCGGTGGTGCTAGGGGACACCAGCCAAAATCTTGCCTAGGGCATCATATTGGTTAGGGCCAGCTCTGAAAACCAGTAAGGAGACTATTGCAATAATCAATGTGGGAGATAATGAGAGCATGGATTACAGTTTTTGCAGTGTCTTTTGTAAGGTATGGTCATATTTTGGATATGATTTTTGATGGTGTAACATGATTTAGAGACAGACTGAATGCATAGCAATAAAATTAAAAGAAAATTTAAGTTGCAGTGTGGCTCAAGCACCAGCAAAATTTTAACATGACAAAAACAATGACTATAAATATATACTGTGATGGTACTATAGAACATTTACTTGTAACATATTTGCACTCTGCAGCTGGGAACACTTCATACTGTACTAAAAACAGGAACATTTATTTGTTTATAGTTATTTATAAAGCACACACATATTGCGCAGCACTGATGGTATAATCAAACTGACTGAGTTACGAGTTAGGGGCTCGATTCAGACCTGATTGCTGCTGTGTGTTTTCGCACAGCAGGTGATTATCGAACTACTAGACATCCGTATGTACTGCAATGCGCATGCGCATCACCAAACAGCGACAGTATGGTGTGAAAATTTTGATCGCACAGCTGTTCACAAGGTGATTGACAGGAATAGAACGTTTGTGGGTTGTAACTGGCCCTTTTCAGGGAGTGTCTGTAAAAACACAGGCGTTCCTAAGTGTTTTCAGGGCAGGTGTGACAGCTCGACCCCGATCAGCCTGATTTCTTCGCACTGAAGGAGAGTAAGTATTGAGCTATGCACAGACTGCACACACTGCACAGAATGGGAAAAACATTAGATAGTGAGTGTGATGCAAGCAGTTTTACAGCTGTCCACTGACTGAGGGGAATTTTCACACAGCATACACATGCAATCTCACACTTGCACGGGGCGAATTTCCAATCTCCCTGGGCGGCGACTATCTGATTGCAGGACAGTGTAATTTGTAGCATAGCGATAAGGGCCTATATTTACTAATAATCTGAGTTTGTCCGATTTGTGTTTTTTTTCCTAAGTCCCAACACGGGAATTCACTAATCACAAATCTCGGCAGTGTTTGGGCTATTCGTAATGGTTTTAACGGCAAAGTTCAGAAATACGAATGAATAGACCATCGGTCAAACGTGGCTGTTATTTCATACAACACGGGTATTCACTATTAATTCGTATTTGGGTGTTAGTCTCTGAGTGCTCAATTGCAGTCGTATTTTTTTGCAATTCGTTAAAAAAAGCAGCAAAACATAGACCTGCTTTTTCCTAGCGTGTTTACATGTGTGACAACTTCAACATCAATTCAGCACAATAAAAGGACTTTAGGCCCATTTTAAAAAACACACACTCAGAAATGGCTGTTGTGCTATGGTGTAATGTTGTTTTGTGTCTTGTGCTATTCCTGAGACTCAGACATCAGCCTTGAAGAACCAGGGCCAGGAAACAGAACATGGTCAGCAGGTTGTCCAGGTTCCTCGGAGCCAGCGCAGGCCTTTTTTATGCTCTTCCCCATGCTGAGTACATCAGACCCTCTATGTGTTGTTCCATGGTGTTTAAGGGACACAAACTTAGTACCATTCAAAATGTTTTATTAGCTTCTGATAGCTTGCTAAAATCAGCATATTTTCAAAACACAACACAACCAACAATATTGGCCCATTATTACACACCTAACTTTTGTTTTTTCATGGATGTTGTACTATTTATCAGCATACAAACTAATGATCATACAACGCCTTTGTAGCACTTGCAAACATGGCATGACATTACTGACAAACTTAGAAAAAAACTACAAACATTAATCACCCATTGTTGTTTGCCCATATTCGGACATTTGCTTGTTGAACAGTACTGTTATTGAAGTATACAACAATAAACCTTTTAGCACCACCCAATAAATTATTTTGTATAGGGGATGTGTTACTTTGCATGCCTGTGCATTATACAGGCTGATGTATAAGAGATTGATTAGAATTTGGATACTGAATCATTAGAAAATCAAACACTGGTGCCTCATTGTTGCATGCATATCACTATGTGCATGCCTGTGCATTATACAGGCTGATGTATGAGAGATTGATTAGAATTCGGATACTGAATCGTTAGAAAATCAAACACTGGTGCCTCATTATTGCATGCATATCACTATGTGCATGCCTGTGCATTATACAGGCTGATGTATGAGAGATTGATTAGAATTTGGATACTGAATCATTAGAAAATCAAACACTGGTGCCTCATTGTTGCATGCATATCACTATGGGCATGCCTGTGCATTATACAGGCTGATGTATGAGAGATTGATTAGAATTTGGATACTGAATCATTAGAAAATCAAACACTGGTGCCTCATTGTTGCATGCATATCACTATGGGCATGCCTGTGCATTATACAGGCTGATGTATGAGAGATTGATTAGAATTTGGATACTGACTTATTAGAAAATCAAACACTGGTGCCTCATTGTTGCATGCATATCACTATGGCCCTCATTCCGAGTTGATCGGTCGCAAGGCGAATTTAGCAGAGTTACACACGCTAAGCCGCCGCCTACTGGGAGTGAATCTTAGCTTCTTAAAATTGCGACCGATGTATTCGCAATATTGCGATTACTAACTACTTAGCAGTTTCAGAGTAGCTTCAGACTTACTCTGCCTGTGCGATCAGTTCAGTGCTTGTCGTTCCTGGTTGACGTCACAAACACACCCAGCGTTCGCCCAGGCACTCCCACCGTTTCTCCGGCCACTCCTGCGTTTTTTTCCGGAAACGGTAGCGTTTTCAGCCACACGCCCCTGAAACGCCGTGTTTCCGCCCAGTAACACCCATTTCCTGTCAATCACATTACGATCGCCGGAGCGATGAAAAAGCCGTGAGTAAAATTACTTTCTACATAGCAAAGTTACTTGGCGCAGTCGCAGTGCGAACATTGCGCATGCGTACTAAGCGGATTTTCATTGCGATGCGATGAAAAATACCGAGCGAACAACTCGGAATGAGGGCCTATGTGCATGCCTGTGCATTATACAGGCTGATGTATGAGAGATTGATTAGAATTTGGATACTGAATCATTAGAAAATCAAACACTGGTGCCTCATTATTGCATGCATAACACTATGTGTATCCCAGTTAACATTTGACTGGCTCAAAAAAGGGGTAAGAGTGGTAACGAGCAGTGTCAAGGACAAATGATATTAGAAACTTAGTTTTTGGTTAATTAAAGATGTTTTTGTCCGTTTGATGCTGCTAACAGGCCAATCTGTAGTGTCCATCATCCAGTTATGTTTTGTTTTGTTTTTTGTATCCAACACACAAAGCACTACTTCCTTATTTTATTTTTGGGAGGCTGGCTGCTTGGCTGCTGCTTTGTCTTTAGCACTGTCGTGCGTGCGTGTTCTTGTGGAGCGCCTTCTTGGTGAGGCCATTAGTAGTTGATGCAGAACTGGTGCTTTGTTAGTGTTGCTGCTGGGCCCTGAGGGATTCATTGATGTTGTTGAGTGTGGCATTGAGTTCCCGTGTTGCTGCCGTGTGATTATCCATGCTGCGTGATATACTTTCAATGAGGCTTTGTTTGTTTTCCCTAATATTGATATAGCTTTGTTGTTGTCTGTGCTGCTCATCCATTATGCATTGTAAGTTGCCCATTACTTGGGTCATGTCTGTACGCATGATTTCAATTGTGTTTGTTATTCTCGTGGTGGATTCGTTTTGTCTGCTGATATTGTGGCTTATTCGCCTGAGGTGATTTGGCAGGCTTGTTAAGATTTGTGTCTGTCTACGCAGGCAGTCCTGGTTAGTGGCCTGCTGTGTAGCCCAACTGTCCCAAAAAACTTGATCCGGGACTTGGGGTACTGGTGTTGTTGGGGTCAATTGTGCTGGTGGTGTGTGTTGTGGGGGAGGAGTACTCACAGGTGCTGGGGCGGTGTTTTCTTCAGTGATTGGCTGCAGTTGTAACACAAATGTCTCCTCCATTTCACTTTCTTGTTGTTGTGTTGGTGGACTGCTGGGCTCGTTGTTGGATTCTGGAAGGAGAAAGCATTTAGGTTTATTTAGCCATATCTGTTTTTAAAATGTTGCCAAAACAAAGGTCACTACACACAAGTGAATGCATCTTCGACATAATCTGCATAACCGCAACATCACTACTGCCTTTAAAGGCTGGACATGGCTCTCTCATTGTTGGTTTGGTGCTTCTATCAATGGAAGAGCAACAACATTTTTACTTTTTTATTTATGACATACTCCACGAAAAATTGGTTTGCTGGTTAACAAAGGCCATAATTTTTTATAACCAAATTTAAGAGTAAAATATTTTAGCATGTTAAAACTAACGTATGTAAAAGCATCAACACACAACAATGATCACACACTAACTCTTTGACACGCTTGGCCATCTGTTTCTGTTGCCGCATCTTCCAGACAATCTACAACTGTATGGCTGAAGTAGACACACATATATTGAATGTTGGTGAAAAACAAACATCCACTTTGTAGCCATTTAGTGGTTGTTGTTTTTCAGTACGTTTTGTTGGTTGTACTGTGTCTTCAGTTTTCCACAATAATTTTTGCACTCATTTACAGATGACTAATCACTTATTATATTTTAGTTGACTACTCACCATCCAGATAGGGGAGTGTGGTTGTCATCTTGGTGGAGTCTGTAAAATTTGCTGTGGTGATATGGAAGAGACTACTGATATTCTTCGTGTTGGTGGAACCTCCTGTGTTTTGGGCTGGACATCCAACCGTGGTCTCTTGGGTGGGACGTGTGTGCGCTTTTTGTGGGGTTCGGGAGGGTGTCTTCTGCTCGCAGTGCCTTGTATTGAAGGTTCTATTTGTACAAACACAAATATTGTAGTAACATTCCTTAACAAACAAAACCGGCACTACAATGGGCACTTTACCTGCTGCCGCAGCCTCATCATCATCCGATGTCATAGGACTGACCTGAGGTTGGTCAGTTGTTTTCTTGGGCAACACTGTCCAACGACATTAAAAATGTTACAATAAAAAACATACAAGATTGCCAAATACACATGTACACTCAGGATAGTGATATGCAGGACTAAATGTAGAGAACACATACATGGCCCACTATACCAACTATATCAAACAACACTAGATAACCAAAACATATTGCTTATACAATTAACTTTAAATAGTCTGATTTTTCATTTTATAACACCTCTGTGAAGTGTCCCAACAAACACACACTAGTCCACCATCACAACAAAAGTAACGTAAAGAATAAACACATTTGTACAACTATCAAACACATAAGACAGTGATAAAGTAGTGTTGGCGAAAGTATCAAATACAGCAGGCAACCGCTAAAAACTATGATTTCATCACAAACACAAATATTACATGTTGCATCAATTACCTTGCACATGCCACTGTCTCCTCATTTAATTATGCCTTTACCAGCATAGCACATCTGAAAATGTGGTCCACATGTATTATTCTGGAGAAGGAATAAGGAAGTGATAATCCAGTGATATATGCAAGGTGAAAAACGCACCAGCCAATAAGCTCCTAACTGTTATTTTACATATTGGATCTGATTGTCTGGTGCCTTTAAAACACCTTGCACATATTACTGGTTAAACACTTCCTTGTGCCTTCTCCTGGTTAATACATCTTCCCCACTGTGTCTGATACCATGTAGTATGCAAAATGCAAATACAGACACCAGGGATGGGTAAGCTTCAGGCCTCCAGCTGTTGTTGAACTAGACATGCCAGCATGCCTTGCTGCAGTTTTGTTATTTTGCCATGCTTAAACTGTTGTAGGGCATGCTGTGATGTGTAGTTTAACAACAGCTGGAGGGAGATAGGGTCAACATCCCTGACATACACAGTTCAAATTTATAACAAGTACATGTGATGAAGGACATGTTTTGTGTTTGATAATTTAAGTCTGCATAAAGCTATACCCAAATTAAAAATTTAAACCAAAAACCATGTTATGTGCTACATTGGGTTTAGTAGTAAAAATAAAAAATGGCAAGGTTGCTACTTTCGTCTACTCCAAGATGCAAGTTACGCAATAGGCAACATGACACACATAATCTGGAAAAAAAAAAAAAAAACAGAGTATGTTACAACAAAATAATCCATACTCACCAGCCTGCCTTGGGTGATCTGAATCACGGACATGTGTTGCAGACACAACTTCTGGAGGTATTAGGCTCCGCATGGGCTGCTCGTAGTCCAGATGTCTGGCAATGTTGGGATGACTCCCACCGGTCTTCCGAGCCAACTTCGCCTCCTTGGCCATTTTTGCTTTCAAACGGCGCTTGATGTCATAGTACCATTTGCGGCACGTGTCCTCCGTCCGCTTGAACACCCCCTCACTATTCACTGCAGTAACAACTTTGGCCCACAGCACCGACTTCCTACGTGATGTTACCTTTGCTGACTCAGGCCCAAATAGCTGCCGCTGATACTTCATCAGCTCCCGCACCAATGCCACATTTTCCGCATAAGTAAATTTAACATTGCGGCCAGTCTTTGTAGTGGTGCATGGCTGCGGAGCAGCATGACTGTCACTCGAGGCTGCAGCAGCAACCTCACCTACCTCCTCCACCTCACTAACCTCCTCCCTTTCACTCACCTCCTCCACCTCACTCCCACCCTCCACCTCACTCACCTCACTCACATCACTCACCTCACCCACCTCAGCCACCTCAGAGTCAGACATAATTTGGACTAACAACAATTAACAAAGAAAAAAACAGCCTACTCCACTACCACTACACAACACAACACAACACAACACACACACACACAAACAAACAAACAAACAAACAAACACTGAGACTCAAAAAAACCCCACTAGGACAAAAAAAGAAGACAAACCCAAAAAATACAAGACTACAAGAATGACAAGACTACTTTCAAACACAATACAACACTCAGAACTCGCAATAAAAAAACTCCTCCAAAAAACCACTACTCACCAAACTCCACAGCACAACCTCTCTCCTCACCACTAACTAAACCCACAAGGTGCGGACGGTTTGGGGCGTATTTATATGGTTGCGCACAGACACTCCTACATCTGTAACACAACCAATCAAGAACGAAGGTGAAAAACGAAAGTAAAAGTGTAAATGCGGCCGTAGTTGCTTAAAAACCCTGCCGCATTTCAAGTAAAAAACAGAAAAACACGAATGAAACAGTGTATTACGGCCAAAAATACTTAAAAAAAACACAAAATACATCGACATCGGAAAATACGAATGTTGCAAACTTGGCAGCTTAGTTAATGACTGTATCAGGATTCAAAAAGTTGCAGTAAAATGCACCCGATACCATTCGAGTTCAAACTCCCTTAAAAACGCCTAAAACACGAATATTAGTAAATATACCCCCAGGTCTGAATTAGACCCTAAGTCACTTGTGCCTAAACATGGATAACCTTAAAACCTGGGTTGCCTTGAGAAACCACTGCACTAAGCTATATAGTGTAAAATATATTGTCTCATTGTGTATCATAATGATATATTGGGACTCATTCAGATGTGTCGTAAAGCTGCTATTGGATGCAAATTGACATATGTTTCTTACTGTGCATGCATCTGAGCCTCAGTGTGCATATGCAGCTAGTAATTGCGATTATGGTCACAACGAGGAATTAGTCACAAAGTGAGTAACAGGAGAACAGCATTTGTGGGTGGGGAATAGGGAGTGGCCGGGTAAATGGAGGCATGTCATGGTCATTCAGATGGGGTTTTGTGGGCGTTCACAACTTACAGTAGCAGTTGCGATCTAGAGAGCTCTCTGTGTACCTTGAGAGCAACTTTGCCTGCACATCAACAGATGCACTCAGACTTTGCAATGTGATGGTACCGGCATACCAGTGAACGGAAATTAATGATAGCAGTAGGCGTCCATATGTTGAGGTTAGCTTCTGCCCATATAAGCATATAATGGCAACTGTGTATGGCAAAGCATAGCAATAACAGTAGCAAGAACAAGCACATCTGAATTAGGCCCATTGTACACATTGCTTAGTGTACTGCACATCAGATGGGCCCAGTGGTGTCACAAGGGGTGTGCAGCCTGCAACCGGGTGTCACCCGCCAAGGGGACACCAAAATGCTGGCTCCTGCTAGGTGACAGGAGCCGGGTGCTGCACTGTTACATTATGTGCAGCACTTGGGTCCTGACACTGTGTAGGAGCCGGCAATGCAGCCACGGCACTCCCTGGGGGGTAGCCCCACCTCCTGAACCCCCAAAGTGATGAAAAAATGGGGTTCAGGACATGAAGCCCCACTCCTCCCATGGATCCCTGCCCCTTTATGTTAAGCTCCCTGACTCTGCATTGGGTGAGGCCTCTAAATGGGACTCTCCTGAAGACGACAGCAGGCTGTTGCACAGATGCAGATATAGGGGTCAAATCACCCCTGGGCACATAATTGTTGCCCCCCACTTCATTCACACATCATGATAGTGTCACTGCTGGCTCATGCTCCACCATCCTAATGACAGCTGGAGTCGGCTCATCCCAAGGCTGAAGCCACCTTTGTTCTGTCAGAATACAGGTGGGAACATGGCCAAATCTGAGAGACGTGGCCACCCCCCTCCAAAATATAAAAAAAAAATACTTTTACCAGCCTCAGCAGTTGATCCAGACCCCTGCCGGGCCTGGATAAAGAGTCTATACTGTTTTTTGTGTGAAATAAAAAAAAAAATTCACATTACCTCTATGGTTTCTCTGAAGAAATTCCCCCCTACTGGGCAGATAGTGTGTTCAGCCGGTATTCATTACTTATGTAGGACATCACCTGATTTGGAAGATGCATGTTTGTGTAGGAATATAACCAATGTTATCACAGAGCAACTGAGACTCTTGACCCCAGTGTCCCCTCCAGCCTCCTACCCCCTGTATCTCTTAAGCCTCCTGCACCACTCCCACCAATACATAACCACTTTGGAAACCACTATAAGGTGATAGACATTTGTCACACAATTTATCTGAGTGTATGTTTGTGCTATTTTCATTTACCTAAAGAGCCATATATTGTAATGAAAACACATATGTGTGTAAAACTTAGGGGGACGTACTAAGCAGTGATAAAAGTGGAGAAGTGAGCCAGTGGAGAAGTTGCCCATGGCAACCAATCAGCTGCTCTGTATAATTTTATGGTATGCAAATTATAAATGTTACGTCACTGCTGATTGGTTGCCATGGGCAACTTCTCCACTGGCTCACTTCTCCACTTTTATCACTACTTAGTACATGTCCCCCTTAATTACATGATAAGTTAGGTGACATCTGCATGTATGTTGCTGAGTGTAACACATAAGTGAGTCACTGCTGGTGCTTTATAAAATAAAGGATCAGTTGGTAGGGGGAGGCGGAGTGGCTTAACTGTCTATTGGAGCAGACATGCTTCTCAGCAGCTCCTACATGTGTTTTGGGGATACTCATGTCCCTCATTCTACATATCTTTGTGCTTAGGAGTGTCTGTGGATCTTATTGTTACCATTCATCCCCTCCTGTAGAGTGACCTTACCCTGCGGATGATAACAGCCTACTCTCCATCCAACCCTTCAAGTGCTCCTCAACCAGCCCACAACTTGCTGCTACAGTGATCCTATGCCAGGCTCCCCCAGCTTGTGGTGGTTATAGCATCCTCACCCAGTTCCAATATACAGCTCCAGTGGCCCAACATTACCTGCATTTCTTGCTCCATGGCTGCAGCTGTCACTGGCCTGTGTATGGATGCATGTACCAGACACTTGTAGAACTCTCCTCATGGGACCCACCTGTGTCTATCTTAAATATATCTCCAGCATTAGATGTTGTGGAAGCTGACTTTTCTCAATGCTGATCATCGCTTGCTGTGCTGAATCTCCCGCCTGTTTAACAGTGCCTCATGTGGATTACATGCATTATCTTCTGTGCACACAGAGCTGCTCTCCAGGACATCTGTTGTACCCCAATCACAGCACACAGCTCATAGGGACTCCCAGTACTATTTTGCCCTGTCTGTTGAGTGTTGCTCCATGTCTCGCATAGGTATGGCCATCTAGCATTGATGATTCAAAATCATCGATGGTCTATGGCCAATGAAGAATAGTTTTCCCATTGATGGTGGAGAACCAGATGGTTTCCCACCATAGATGATACACAGCCACTGAATATTGTTTTTGCAGGATGCCAGGACACAGAAATTGGCTCTGCCCCTGACTCTCCTATGAAGCTCCACCCCTGTTCTTTCATTGGCACGTGACATATTGAATAGTAAAGCAGGGGTAACCATCAGTGGGTAAAACCATAGATGGTTCCCTTGCAGATGGTTTAACACCATCAATGTTACTCATCAATGGTACCATCAATGGTGACCATCAATGTGTAACCCACCAATGGCTATCTCTAGTCTCACAGCTTATCCTTATCCCTCTGAGAGCAGACCGCCTTGCCATCAGTATAGCTTATCCCTGATGTGTATGGTGTAAGGTGCCAAAGCTCTGCAACTAAAAAGAGGATTTGTGTCGGCTTCACATGCCTATTGGGAAATCCGCCACTGCAGTTACATGCAGCATGTAATTATGCCGTACAATATATTGTCCAGTTTATATGGTAGCACAATGTATCATTACATTGTGCCACTTTACATTGTGCCACTCTGTTGGCTGGGACACACATCATTTAGTGTGCACCAAGCTTAACAGAAAAAAATACTTTCACGTCATGTAAGGAAGTTAAAATAAATGCAGATGTGAAAACACAGGGCAGGCTAAAAGATGAGGGTGTGCATGTGCCATTAGCCCACTTACTGGTTCTGTCCTTTCATCTCATTTTGTACCTGTGTGCAGTAATGCAAGTCCCATATTTTTCCCAATATCAATCAATTCAGAACTCAATGCGTATATCAAGTTATAGAACAAAACACAAAGAAAATGTGTTAATATTCATCTGGCAATAGAAATATTCAAGTCTAGTGAATATGGTCCATTTCTGATTGGTACTTTGATAGACTGAAAAAGTGACATTTCCTGTAGTACAGTGTAATTGGAGCTACAGTTTCAGATACCACCCTTAGCCATGAGCTGAAAGAGCAAGGAAATTGGAATACCGAGGGAAGCCTCGTGGTAATTAATCATTGTACAATGAAGCCTGTCAAAACACTTTTTAAAGCTGATGCTGCTGTCAATTGCAAGTAGCATTTTGCCATCTGCAATTGTTTAAAATATCACCCAGTGCTGGTATTGACATTTTTAACACTTACGTGTCTTCCCTACTGCACTGCACAGGGTTATCGATACTGTATCTCAATGATGCAACATACTGTAGTACAATTGCAATTTTTCAGGAGGGACTTACTAATTCTACTCTAAATATGTGATTTGTCACAAAGACTTTTTATACTGTTCAGTTCATGGCATAACATTCACATGAATGTCTGACAGCATTAGTCGCTCAAGGCCACAACACAGCACATCATACTGATGATTATCATTTACAATGGAAACCTGACATGTGCTTAAATAAATGCAGTGCTGGCAATCACACAGTGCAAGCTCCTATACATTGTCTAAGGCAAAAATCAATCACTTGATTTTCATTGTTAGCATAGAAAGTACCCAAACTGCCCAATGACTGTTGACAGTAATTGCAGTTGAATCCCATTGTTTATATAAATTATGTCATTTTGTAAACTACATTATATGACTCGACAATGTGTGATCCTGCTAGGTTGAGCCCTTACCTGTACCCCTGTTATCTATCATATCCAGTCTATGTTGTTATTTTAATGCTTGGTACTGAGAAATGTTTTTATATTTACTCTTGATGGTGTTGGAAATACATTAATAATAAAAAATTATTTGTGGTTTTAGTTGGACATGTTATTCTGAGTGATCATACTAAAGAGCCTCTGTTTGAAATTCTATAATAGATTGTACTTTTCCTATCAATCACAATTGTACCACCTCTCCAGTGGTGGCAGTTGTGTGTGGGAGAAGGAGCTGGAATGGAGGGGAGGGAACAGCAGCTGAAACATTCAGCTTTGGCATATTAACTGCATCCGATACTGCACTGCTGGGACATAGTGGATGCAATTTCACTCCAACTCTGGCTTCTTCTACATCATCCACCACCCATCCCTTGCCAACCATCCCCTTCCCTCTCACCAACTCTGACATCTTTCTCCCACGTATCTGGTGAGGAAGTCATGACCCTCATCTGTCCCCCCTCCTCCCCACTTGTCTCTATCCACTTCCACCTCCTCCGCTACCTCTCTCCTTTTGCCTCTTCCCATCTTGCCCACCTTCTCAATCTCTCCCTCTCATCAGGCACTGTCCCCTCTGCCTTCAAGCATGCTCTTGTCTCCCCTATTCTTAAAAAATCTACCCTTGATCCAAACACCCTCTCCAACTGTCGACCCATCTCTCTCCTCCCTTTTGCCTCCAAACCCCTTGAGCGTATTGTCTATAATCGCCTTACTACCTTTCTTTCCTCTCACTCACTGCTTGACCCATTCCAGTCTGGTTTCCGTTCTCTCCACTCCACTGAAACTGCCCTCACAAAAGTCTGCAATGACCTCCATGCAGGCAAATCTAAGGGCCACTACTCACTGCTTATTCTTCTTGACATCTCTGCTGCTTTTGACACTGTGGACCACCCTCTACTTCTGCAAATCCTTTACTCTCTTGGTCTGCGTGATACTGCCCTCTCCTGGCTGTCCACCTACCTCTATGATCGTTCCTTCTCTGTCTCCTCTCATGACACTACCCCCACACTTCCTCTAAATGTTGGTGTCCCCAAGGCTCTGTTCTTGGTCCTCTCCTTTTCTCTCTCCATACGTCCTCCTTAGGTGAACTCATTAGTTCTTTTAACTTCCAATATCACCTCTATGCTGATGACACTCAAATCTACTTTTCCTCCCCTGATCTCTCCCCGGCTCTCCTCACTCGTACCTCCAATTGTCTCTCTGCTATCTCTTCCTGGATGTTCCAGCGCTTTCTTATACTCAACATGTCTAAGACTGAGCTGATCATCTTCCCAAACTCCCACACAACCTCACCTCCCGCAATCTCATTATCCATTGATGGCTATCTCCTCTGGCCCCCAAGTATGCTGTCTTGGCGTAATCTTTGACTCCTCCCTCTCTTTCAAACCACACATTCAGCATCTCTCACAAACCTGTCATTTTCATCTCAAAAACATTTCCAGGTTCAGACCCTTTCTCACCCAGGATGCCACCAAGACCAATATTCACTCACTGATTATTTCCAGACTGGATTACTGTAATCTCCTCCTAACTGGCCTCCCTGGCAATTACCTCTCTCCACTCCAACATATGCTCAATACTGCAGCCTGGCTCATCTTCCTCACCAAACACACTACATCCACCTCCCCTCTCCTACAAGCCCTTCAATGGCTTCCCTTTCAAAAATCAAACTTCTCACACTCACATACAAAGCACTCACCCACTCCTCTCCCATTTATATCTCTGAACTTATCTCCCTTTACTCTCCCACCCGTCCTCTTTGCTCTGCTGCTGCACGCCGACTCTCCTGTCTTCTGATTATTTCCTTCCACTCCTATCTCCAAGATTTTTCACGTGTTGCTCACTTTCTCTGGAATTCTTTACCTCTCCCCCTCAGACTCTCCACGTCCCTACAGAACTTCAAACGGGCTCTTAAGACCCACTTCTTACCAAACCCAGCCAAATCCTTTGTCCCATGCTCGGTCTACCCCATCTGTGTCACCCCTGTCTGTCTGCCCCCCCCTTTAGAATGTAAGCTCTCACGAGTAGGGCCCTCTTCCCTCATGTGCTTATCCTTTTCTTACTTTAATAATCCTCAACTACCCAAATCCTGCAGTTTTTAGGCCACCTTGAAACTTATGTCTATGTCATCTACTGGTGTAAATTAGCAAAATAAAAATGTATTATCATTATCAAGTGCTGAGCTTTCGTGAAATCATACTTTTGGAACAGTGAATTAATAGTAAATCAAGAACAATAAAGTATTTATTAGTTGATTTTAGAAAAAGAAAGAAAATCACATTTGTATATGGTTAACTTTCTGGAAATTACTGTACATTAAAAACTATTTTGGCAAACTTTTGAAGTGTATGAATCTACTAAAAGACTAATGTGAATTTCTGAAACTGCAATGTTCTTTGAAAGAAAGAAATGTAATTTGTGTTGGTACAGAATAAAAAAATATTTATTGGAATTAGGGGTGTGCAGCGGCCACTTTTTGTGTTTTGTGTTTTGGTTTTGGATCTGGATCTTTCTTCATGTTTTGGATCTGGATTGGTTTTGCCAAAACCACCATTGCGGGCTTTGGTTTTGGATCTGTATTTTTTGTGAAAAAAGCATAAAGCTGCTAAAATCACAGAATTTGTTTATTTTATGTTCCTATGCTAGTGTTAACCCCAATAACATTCATTTCCACTTATTTCCAGTCTATTCTGAACACCTTATACCTCACAATATTGTTTTTAGGCCAAAAGGTTGCACCGAGGTAGCTGGATGACTATGCTAAGCGACACAAGTGGGCGGCACAAACACCTGGCCCATCTAGGAGTAGCACTGCAGTGGCAGACTGGATAGCAGTTTGAAAAACTAGGCCACAAAGAGTATATAATGCAAAGAAAAAAAGAGGCGCAAGATGGAATTGTCCTTGAGCCCTCCCACCCACCCTTACGTTGTATAAACAGGACACGCATACTTTAACAAACCAATCATTTCAGTGCTAGGGTTTGCCACACGACTGTGGCTGAAATGATTGGTTAGTTTGGACCACCACAAAACAAGCCGGCAATGCTCCAAAGAGCATATAATGAAAAAAAAAGAGGTGCAAGCTGGAATTGTCCTTGGGCCCTCCCACCCACCCTTATGTTGTATAAACAGGACACACACACTTTGGCAAACCAATCATTTCAGCACCAGGGTCTGCCACATGACTGTGGTTGAAATTATTGGTTCGTTTGGGCCCCCACAAAACAAGCTGGCAATATATCTGTCCCTGCACAAACTGGCTCTACAGAGGCAAGATGTCATCCTCATCCTCATCGACTGATTCCTCATCCCCGTCAGTGTTGGTACATCCTCACAGAGTATTAATTTGTCCCCACTGGAATCCACCACCACAGGTCCCTCAGTACTTTCTGGAGGCTGGTCTTCCCAGAAGAATTGATAATTAATTTTGATGAACATCATCTTCTCCAAATTGTGTGGAAGTAACCGCCCTCGCTTATCACTGACAAGGTTACCGGCTGCACTAAAAACTCTTTCGGAGTACACACTGGAGGGGGACATATTAGGTAAAATAGAGCCATTTTTTACAGGGGCCTCCAAATTGCCTCTTTTTCCTGCCAGTACATGTACGGACTGTCTGACTACTTGGATGCTGTCATCGATGTAATTGTCCACCATTCATTCAATGGTGACAGCATCAAATGCAGTGACAGTAGACATGTCAGAAAATGTTGGCAGGTCCTTCAATCTGGACCAGATGTCCAAAGTTGGTCCTGCCTTCCGTGCATTGCCACCAGCGTGTTGGTTAGGAATCGGATATCTAAGTTGTTTCCTGGCAGCCCCAGTTGCGGTAGAAAATGAAGAAGGAGCTGTTGCTGTGTCATGTTCCACTTCAGCTGACAGTGTTTTCACCAGCAGGTCCTTGCACCTCTGCAGGCTTGTGTCCGCCGGAAAAAGAGACACCACATAGGCTTTAAATCTAGGATCGAGCGTGGTGGCCAAAATCTAGTGCTCTCATTTCAACAGATTGACCACCCTCGGATCCTGGCAAATCAAATGAAGGGCTTCATCCACAAGTCCCACATACTGAGCAGAATTGCTCCATCTTAGCTCCTCCTTCACTTTCTCCAGCTGTTTCTGTAAAAGCCTGATGAGGGGAATGACCTGACTCAAGCTGGCAGTGTCTGAAATGACTTCATGTGTGGTAAGTTCGAAGGGTTGGAGAACCTTGCACAACATGGAGATCAATCTCCACTGCGCTTGAGTAAGGCGCATTCCCCTCCTTTGCCTATGTCATAGGTGGATGTATAGGCTTGAATGGCCTTTTGCTGCCCCTCCATCCTCTGAAGCATATAGAGGGTTGAGTTTTACCGTGTTACAACTTCTTGCTTCAGGTGATGGCAAGGCAGGTTCAAGAGTGTTTGCTGGTGCTCCAGTCTTCAGCACGCAGTCGCTAAATGGCAAAAGAGTCCCAACATTTTTCGGCCCACTGAAAACGTCTCCTGCACGGCCCTGTCGTTTCTCAAAAAAATGCTACAATACCAAATTTATTGTGTGAGCAAAACATGAGACATTCTGGAATTTGCCCTAATTTAATGCCCGCACAATATTGGTGGTGTTTTCTGATATCACAAATCCCCAGGAGAGTCTAAGTGGGGTAAGCAATTGGGTGATGTTCCCTCAGTTTCTCTGAGAGGTTGTCAGCAGTGTGTTTCTTACTGAAACCGGTGATACACAGCGTAGCCTGCCTTGGAATGAGCTTGTGTTTCTAAGATGCTGCTACTGGTGCCACTCTACTCAGTGGGCTGTCACAGTCATATAGTCCTTAGTCTGCCCTGCTACACTTGTCCACATGTCCGTGGTTAAGTGGACAGTGGGTACAACCGCATTTTTTAGGACACCAAGGACACTTTTTCTGATGTCTCTGTACATTCCTCATATTGCCTTACTAGTGAAGTGGAATTTAGATGGGATTTGGTACCAGGGACACACTACCTCCATCAATTGTCTAAATACCACTGCACTAATGGCGGATACTGGACACACATCTAACACCAACATATCTGTCAAGGCCTCAGTTATCCGCTTTGCAACAGGATGACTGATGTTGCACTTCATCCTCCTTGCAAAGGACTGTTGGATGGTCAATTGCTTAGTGAATGAAGTAGTGGTGTTCCAATTTCCTCTTCGGGATGATGAACGACTCCTAGCAGCAACAACAGTGGCAGCAGTAGGCGTAGTAATGCAGGATCCTTCAGAGGAATCCCAGATAGGAGTAGTCAGTCATGCCAATGACATGGCCTGTAGGACTACTTCCAATCCTGATTGAGGAGGAAATTGATGAGGAGGGAGTTGCTGGTGTAGTTTGCAGGCACTTGGCTGCAACAGGACAAAGGGATTTAGGTGTCCCTGGACTGATTACAGTCTTAGCCATAGTTTCTGAACTTAACAGTGACTTTTTATGAACGTGCTGCAGGTGACGTATAAGGGAGGATGTTCCTAGGTGGTTAATGTCCTTACCCCTACTTATTACACCTTTATATAAGGTACATATGGCAAGACAGTAGTTGTCCGGATTTGGATAGAAATAATTCCAGACCGAAGAGGTGAATTTTTTGGTCTTCTGTCCAGGCATTATGATGAGCTTATTCATCCCATGGACAACTACTGTCTCCCCTGATGCTTGATTTAAACAAACCACATCACCATTAGAATCCTCCTCATTAACTTCCTCCTCAGCGCCAGCTACATCCATATTCTGGTGTACTTCAACAGTGACATCTTCAAATTTGAATATCAGAAACTGGACTTTGGGTGCTACATCCAGAACTTGCAGAGGGTGTGCAAATTCTGGAAGGAGCCACCTCTTCCCATCCAGTGTTGGGAAGGTCAGACATCGCAACTGCTGACACACTTGGACTCTCCTTGGGGATTTGTGATACCATCTTAGAACACACAATTCTTTGCTGTGCTTTTGCCAGCTTAACTCTTTTCATTTTTTCTAGTGGGAGGATGAGGACTTCCATCATCATGTGAAGCTGAACCACTAGTCATGAACATAGGCCAGGGCCTTTGCCTTTCCATGCCACTCCGAGTTGTAAATGAAATATTGGCAAGTTTACGTTTCTCCTCAGAGCATTTACATTTATTTTTTTGGGTCATTTTACTGATCTTTGGCTTTTTGGATTTTACATGCCCTTTACTATGACATTGGGCATCGGCCTTGGCAGACGATGTTGATGGCATTTCATCATCTATGTCATGACTAGTGGCAGCAGCTTTAGCACCAGGAGGAAGTGGTTCTTGACCTTTCCCTATTTTAGCCTCCAAATTTTTGTTCTCCATTATTTTTCTGGAGTTATATAACAATATGCGGCACAGGAGAGCGTACCCCTAAACCACACAGGGTAAATCATGTAAAAATTATTTGGATAATAACCCTTTTATTTGGAGTTATTATAATAATATGTAGCACAGGAAAGTGTACCCCTACACCACACAGAGCAAATCCTGTAAAAATTATTTGGATTAAATATTAATAACCCCTTTATTTGGAGTAAATAATATACAGCACAGGACAGCACCACTGGACTTATACGGCAGTACCACTGGACTTATACGGCAGTACTGCTGGACTTATACGGCAGTACCGCTGGACTTATACAGCTGTACAGCTGGACTTATATGGCAGTACCGCTGGATTTATATGGCTGTACCGCTGGACGTATATGACAGTACCACTGGACTTATATGGCAGCATCACTGGACTGGACTTATATGGCAGCACCATTGGACTGGACTTTATAGCAGCACCACTGGACTTATGGCAGAACATGACACCACCACTGGACTGATGCAGCACAAGACACCACCACTGGACTGATGCAGCACAAGACAGCACTACTTGACTGGACTTATACAGCAGCACCACTGGACTTATGGCAGCACAGGACACCACCACTGTGACTAGACTGATGCAGCACAAGACACCACCACTGGACTGATGCAGCACAAGACAGCACCACTGGAATTATACAAAAGAGCAGTTCACCACCCCACGCCACTTTCCCACACAGACACTGAGGAGACCCGTCCTCTCGCTACACTCTCCAGGACTGGAGTGAAGATGTCAGGGTGGGAGGTGCAAAATATACAAAGTCTGGATCTCGTGAGAATCCGACACCAGGATGATGAAATTTTGCCTCGTTCTGGGAACCAAGTTCCTGACTCGGATCAATGGTGTTTGGTGGGGTTCGGATTTCCAAAATCTGAACCTGCTCATCCCTAATTGGAATGTGTCAAACACAAATACCAAAACTGGCTTCAGAACAAGGGTGTAAAAATCATCAGCAGTGAAAACTATGTTACCCTACTCTATTTTATATCTACACCATCAGTCTTCATGACAAAATTCTTCGCGCTGAACTTCCTGCCTTTCTAGCAACTCTGACACTGTTTCTACTTTTAGGTCAACCTTCTCTTTACTCCCTTTTCCTATTGTGATTCATCATGCTCTCCACTCTGTCCTCAGCTTTTCCCTCCACGTACTGTATCTCTTAACTTGGTAGTCTAATTTATTCCTTCAGACTCAAGGGGTGATTCAGAGCTGATCGTAGATGTGCTAAAAATAGCACATCTATGATCACAATCTCTGACATGTGGGGGAACACCCAGCACAGGGCTAGTCCATCCCGCATGTCAATCCCTACCCCCGCCAAGAGGTGTGCAAGCATCACACAGCGATGATGCTTTTGCACCTGCTCCCTGCCTACACAGCCTAGCTCTGGTGGCTGGCAGCTACCTGCCATGTTTTGTGTCACAACAGCTGCATGTGATGTAATGCAGCTGCCGCGGCCCGCTGCAGCAACTGTTTGGACATGCCTGCGTTGTCCAGACTGCGCCCCCCCAATGCTGTTCGAATGCCGCCAGCACACCCCTCCTGCCCCACGACCGCCTCTGCCTGTCAATCAGGCAGAGGCGATTGCACCAGTGAGCTTTTGCATCTCACTGTGTGCGCACGCGAAGTACAGCCACAGCACTTGCACATAAGACTATGGGCTTTAGGCTGTGTTCGCTCCCGTTGCAGTGATCAGCTATGAATTAGGCCCTCAGTTCCATCTAATTTTCTCCTTCAAGCTCAGTACAATCTAATAATTTCCTTCAGTCTGAGTACCCCCTCCATGTCAACCTTGAAATCTACTTTCTTCTCCACATCTATTCCCTTCTCTACTATTTGGCATGCCCAGCTTTTTCCAACATCTCCAGATGGATGTCCTAACATTATTTAAGACAATGTCCAAAATGGATCTGATCATCTTTCCCTTTTCAAAGTCACAAACCCCAAATCTATGGTACTCTCCAATCTTCAGAGGGGTGAGGATATCAGTGTAGCAATGTATCTATAACTTCTGCTTTGGGAGCAGCCAGTGGTAGGAGTTGTCCAGGCTCGATAACATATGGTAAATCAATGTTACTACCTGTGCTCAACTTGTAGGGTGTTGATGATGTGTGGGTATAATACACAATGACAATAGGCATATTATGTATATTGTCCTTAATTGAGGCACAATCTTGGACTAAATACATCAAGCATCTCGACATTTAAGGTGCAACAACTTACCCACTTCCAATGCTGTGTGATGCTGAGGATATCACCTCCTGGTAATTGTTGCCTGCTGGACCGTTGGTAGTATGTTTTTGAGTTGTGTTTACATGTAATACTGACTTTACATGGCTGCTTTATTGAGAGTTAGTATTGTGAACATGTGGTAAGTTGCTGGATAATGTACTGGATCCAATGCTAGTGTTTTTGTCAATATATAATATTTGGTATAATATTGTGAATGCTGTGCCTAGTTGTAAGTGTTCTCATCGATTACATGTTTTTAGAGTTAACCAATGAGAATGCTGTTGTTAAAGTCTATGTTTAGACCTTTTGGTGACATTGTGTTTAAAGAAAATATCCATTTAATTTCTTGCCTATCTAGCAGGGAGGAACACCAGCGCACCCCAGCATGATCTGGTGCCATTTTGGGACTGTAGTAAGGGGTATGGAACTAATGACAGTCCAGTGGGCAGAACTCCCCAGGAGGTGATATCCTCAGCATCACAAACCATCTGAAGTGGGTAAGTTTTGGAACCTGGAGGGTTAGGACGCCGACCCACCAGCACATAGCTTCCCGTAGGATTTTGTACTGTTCCCACACTTTGGGCGTCATTGAAACTGATAAACTCCCAGCTGATTTTGGACATCTGGGACACAGGAATTACAGGACTTGGTTCACAAGCTCTGAATCTGACAATATACATACTTACCAGTTGATACCGTCATGGAACATCTGGGACCGAATGAACTGTCCCACTGTTATACTTTGATCTGCAAATTGTTTTTGTTTTTTTGACACAATTCTGTATTCATATAGACTTATGTTATCAAAAGTTATACATACTCTACACTGCTGTCTCACCACTGCTTATATATAACATACAGCATGAAATAATTAGCTTGATGTATGTAATTTGAGCATTGTGTCTCAATAATGGACAATTTATGTAATACACCTATTGTCATTGTATATTATACCCACACATCATCAACACCCTATAAGGTGAGCGCAGGTTGAAACATTATTTCTCCAATCTCCCATAACCTTCAAAGTTTTTAATTATTTTTTAAAACCCATCTACTGTATTTACCATAGTCTGCCACACTCACACTTGCTTGCTGCTGTTACAACCAACATTCCAGTTCTCCTTCCTTCTTATGCACTGTCTTTTTTCCATCCCTACTAGATTATAAGGCTCTGTTTTTGAGTCACTCATGCATTGCATACATTTATGCATATGATTCTGCATACGTGCACTGCACACACTATACCAGAGTTTCCCAAACTGTGTGCCGTGGCTCCCTGGGTTGCCTCGGGACACTTTTAGGGGTGCCCTGAGTTGGTGGTCCAGGACCAATTCAAATTATTCATGGTCAATATAATAGGCAAAACCAGTGCTGGTGGCTGCCAGTCATAAAATATGTGGCCAAACAGAAGCAAATCTTGTCCCTCACCACACAACTGACCCTAAGGATGAAATATAAATGCGATCTACTTAATGTAATATTTCTTTCTAAATTTATCAATTAGAATTTTTTGGCCTAGGGGTGCCGTGAAAAAAATTCTGATATACTAGGGCGCCGTGATTCAAAAAAGTTTGGAAACCACTGCACTATACTATCACTATGCAAATGGAAGTCTATGGCAGTATTACATATTATGTTGCATGCATCTTTGTGTATACAATTACCCAGCAGCTTGATCTTATGCGTTTAAGTCTATCCTAATGGTGCAGAAAATCTTCTCTGCATACATCCACTTGCACCCACAAACACCCATTTTCTATATAGCCTAAAGCTACAGAGCTCTGCTTGACTCTGAATCACCCATATGTACACAATATTTTCATTCAGGAATAAAGTCCTAAGCTCTCATGAGACAGTCCCTTCTACTGTCAACCCTCTGTTACTTATCTACTGTGTATGTCTTATGTCCTACGTATTATTGGAGCAAACTGTAGATAAATATTATTATTATTATTATTATTATTATTATTACAGGTTGAGTATCCCTTATCCAAAATGCTTGGGACCAGAAGTATTTTGGATATCGGATTTTTCCGTATTTTGGAATAATTGCATACCGTAATGAGATATCATGATGATAGGACCAAAGTCTAAGCACAGAATGCATTTATGTTTCATGTACACCTTATAAACACAGCCTGAAGGTAATTTAATACAATATTTTTATTAAGTTTGTGTATTAAACAAAGTTTGTGTACATTGAGCCATCAGAAAACAAAGATTTCACTATCTCACTCTCACTCAAAAAATTCTGTATTTCGGAATATTCCGTATTTCGGAATATTTGGATATGGGATACTCAACCTGTATTGTTATTATTATTATTAATAAAAGTGAGTGTAGCTTACACTTAGCTAAGAGGAAGCAAGTTCAGCTGACATTAAGCTGAGAGGAAGTGAATGCAGCTGAAATTGAGTTATGAGGAAGTGAGTACAGCTGGCATGATTCTGAGAAGAAGTGAGTGCAGATGACATACAGTACTGTAGCTCTGAGCAGAAAAGATGGCAGTAGACATGGAATGGGAGGATGAGGGATAAGTAGAGATTACTCTACACTATAGAGACAAAACAGAATTAGACAGTGGTTCTAAATAAAAATAAGTGACAGGGCAATTAAAAATAAGTAGCCGTGCATGAAAATAATATTTTATTCACCTTCTATCTTTCATATTTATGTCATTGTGTAGATCTGTTAATTAAAAAGAATGAAGGGAAAAAATTGTGGTGTTGATGAAAGACTTGCAGACCTCCTGACCTCTCCCAACCCCAAGGATTAGTATGGAAACTATGTGTGACTGAAATGCATTAGAGCAGCCATATTTGCATAATGATTTCCCACCTTCCATGGTGAAGCATTGTTATCACTAAGCTCCCAAAGGTCCTTAAGCTTGCTAATAACTATTATAGAGGGGCAATGAAGTGAATCAAAACCAAAGCAAGTTCACCTGAGCCTAAGCTGATTAACCCTTCTCAGAGTTCATGTTGCCCACCAGAGAATGTAGCCAATGTTCAGCTCTGCATGAAGATACAATTATTGGAGCAAAATAAGATAAAATATAATTTTTGATTTTAAACTAAAATTATTTAAGACAAAGGCAAATACTGAGAGATGATCTGATCATGAGACGATCTGATCATGTTTTTACAGAGCATATTGCATGAGTTGATGTGTAGCAATGATTTCTATGACTATAATCCCAGGATTAAGGATTTTGTGACACTTCTTGGTGACAAGATCCCATGAGATCTCATTGAATTCAATAGAATCCTAAAAACCTAAACTGTTTTTTTTCCTAAATATGGTCATTAATTGAATAAATCTTGTGTTTGACAAACAAAGGTAACTGTTTTTTCACAGAAAAAGAATGTATAATATTTCTTATTAATTATTCCATAACAATACAGTGATATAATTAATTCAAAGGGTATTTCAGTTAATACAAAAGAAACTGTTCTTAACAGTTACTTAAAATAATGTAAAAGTATAATGTGCTGTGCAGGGTTATTTGTGTTCTTATAAAACACATGCGCTCCCATGTTATATAAATCAATGTTGTCTTCAAAAATCATTATTTGGCAAAGTAAGTTAAATGCTCTATTAATTTTCCTGATAAAATTGTAACTTGGAATCACTTTTCTACAGCTGATTTACATATGATATTTTTTCTAACCATTGTTTGCAAATATACAATGCACAGTACGGACCACAATGTAGCAGTTATGTTTAAAAAATTAACTATTGTTGTTATCCGATGATGATGATGATGATGATGATGATGATGACGATGATTATAAAAATATGTATTATTATTATTATTATTATTATTATTATTTTGTAAGATATGAAAGACCACTATTTGATGTTTCTTTGATCTTGTCCATAGGCCACAGTGTTACATTTGAATTGTAGGTTTTCAGTTTCCATCTTACTATCCTTCTGGTTTCAGGAAATACAAAAATTAAGAGATTTACCAAATCTTCAAACAGGGCAAATAGCAACAGTGAGTTTCCCCACAACCCCCATTCCCCCTCCCAATTCTAGCAATAATGGTGAAAATCCTTTGTTGTTCCTCTTACATCTATTACATGCACTTACGCAAACACCTGCAAATATATAAATATATTTGTGGATCATCAATATCCTCTAGAGGGTTTAGCTTCAGTGGATTGTCACAAACAAATGTCTCATTTAGCATTGCTGTATCTGTTTTTTTATCTAATGCACCCTTAGGTGTATTTTCACACTTGGGACCTGAGTTGCATGCAGCACAAACATGTGGCACTTAAACTTCCAACATAGCACATCTTGGTAACAATGGCACTGCGGTGGCAGACAGGGTGGCAGCTTAATCACTTGCATGGCATGGTCGCATCAGATGCACTTGCTCGCAGAGGATGTGTCTAGTCGGATAGACAGTGTATGCAGCAGCAGGGAAGGGAAACTTCCCTCCGCTGCTGCTGTCAGAGGGACCAGAAGGTCCCTCTGCCTCCCTGCACCCTCCCCCAGTGCATGTTATGTTGCCAAGCACTGCTAATTGGTAGCACGACATGACCGCTTGGAAAGCGTTAATTAAGCACCCCAAACTCCGCCCCCACCCCACTGTGTACCTGGTGGTTGCCCTTCTTTTTAAATGAAAGCTGTAATGGCCACGATGTTCTGATGGTTGTGAAGTTCTGATGGTGATGACTGATGTTCCGATGTTTAAAACAATTATTATATTTTTTTTTTCAAATATAAAAAAAAACCTTTTTTTTCACTAAAATCATTTTGGATAAGGTTAACTACATGTTCTTAACCTAATTCACTCGTTGAAAAAAAAACAGCAATTTCAGAGCGTTTTTTGGAGAGAAAAAAATCATCAGTTAAGTGATTAATTAACTCTGAAAATGTTTGTCATCTACACAAGAAGACAGTCAGCAAAACTCCAAATAAAGCATAATGCAAACAGGAAATGCAAAGTTTAACAAATCAATCACTTTGATTGGGCCCCATAAAACAAGCTGCCAATGGTCTCTACGTACACAAACTGGCTCTACATAGTCAATATGTCACCACCCTCATCATCATCATCATCATCATCATCATCTGATTCCTCACCCACATCAGTGTGTATATCTTCTTCTTCCTAGACTATTCATTTGTCCCCACTGGAATCTACCATTACAGGTGCCTCTGCATTTTTTGGACATAAATGTTAGTAGAGTTCTTATTTGTGGAATTTGTAATTCATTTTGCTAAACATCATCTTTTTCACATTTTGGGGAAGTGTCCTCCTAAGCCGATCACTGACAAGGTTCCTGCCTGCTCTGAAAACTCTTTCTGAGTACACAATGGAGGGTGGGCAACTTAAGTAAACCAAAGCCAGTAAGGGTCTCCAAATTGCCTTTTTTTTCCTGCCAGTAGTTAAAGGGACTGTTGACATGCCTATTTGGATGATATCACTGAAATAATCATCAACCATTCTTTGAATGGTGACCGTATCATATACAGTCATGGTAGACATGTCACTAATGGAAGGCAGTTCCTACAGTCCAGACCAAATGTCAAAGTTTTCGCTGATAGATCTACATCACCATCAGCAGGTCCCTTAGGAAAATTTAGTTTTTCTTTCTGGCAGCCGAAGTTGCCAGAGAAAGTGAAGGAGGAGATGTTGCCTTGTCACGTACTGCTTGAGCTGACAATTTGCTCACCAACAGCTGTTTGCATCACTTCAGATTTGTGTCCATTGGAAGGAAAGGCATAAAGTATGATAAAACCAGGATCAAGTATGGTCACCAAAATATAGTGATCTGATTTCAAGAGATTGATGACCCTTGGATCCTGGCAAAATGAATGAAGGGCTTTATATACAAGTCGGACATGCTTACCAGAATCAATTAATTTCAACTCCTCCTTCTGATTCTCCAGCTGCATTTCTGAGTCTTATAATAATTACCTGAATTAAACTTGCAGTGTCTGAACTAACGTCACATGTGGCAACTTCAAAGGATTTGAGAACCTTGCAAAACACAGAAAGTATTGTCATAGGTCATTGTGTAGCTTTGGATGGCTTTTTGCTGCTTCTCCATCCGCTGAAGTATATAAAGGGTATAATTCCACCTAGTTACTACCTATTGCTTCAGCTGATGGTAGGACAAATTCAACATTACTTGCAGGTGCTGTAATAAAAATTTTTTGGGCCACAAAGTGCATCTCCTGCATGCTCCTGTAATTTTTTAGAAGAAATTTGCACCACCAAATTAATTGTGTGAGAAAAACATGGGACATGTTGGAATTCACCCAGCAGTAATGCTCTCACAATATTGCTATCATTGAGGGTCATTCCGAGTTGTTCGCTCGTTGCTGATTTTCGCAACGGAGCGACTAAGGCAAAAATGCGCATGTGCATGGTACGCAGTGCGCATGCGCTAAGTATTTTAGCACAAAACTTAGTAGATTTACTCACGTCCGAACGAAGAATTTTCATCGTTGAAGTGATCAGAGTGTGATTGACAGGAAGTGGGTGTTTCTGGGCGGAAACTGACCGTTTTTTGGGAGTGTGCGGAAAAACGCAGGCGTGCCAGGATAAAACGCGGGAGTGTCTGGAGAAACGGGGTAGTGGCTGGCTGAACGCAGGGCGTGTTTGTGACGTCAAACCAGGAACAAAACGGGCTGAGCTGATCGCAGTGTAGGAGTAAGTCTTGAGCTACTCAGAAACTGCTAAGAATTTTCTATTCGCAATTCTGCTAATCTTTCGTTCGCTATTTTGCTAAGCTAAGATACACTCTCAGAGGGCGGCGGCCTAGCATGTGCAATGCTGCTAAAATCTGCTAGCGAGCGAACAACTCGGAATGAGGGCCCTTGTCAGAAATCACAAATCTTGAGGATAGTCTAAGCGGGGTAAGCCATTTTGCAATGATTTCCCTGAGCTTTTCTAAGAGGTTGTCAGTGGTATTCCTGTTAGTGAAACCGATAATACACACAGTAGACTGCCTCTGAATGAGCTGGCATTTATTGGATGCTGCTGCTGTTTCTGTTTATGATGCTGATGGCAATACACCTACCCAGTGGGCTGTCATAGTCATGTAATCTTTAGTTTGCCCTGTCCTGCTTTTCCACATATCTGTGGTTAAGTGGATGGTGGGTACAATGGCATTTTGGAAGACACTAATAAGAGTTTTTTTTAATGTCCTTATACAGACTGGGAATTGCTTTTCTAACAAAGAGGAATCTAGATGGGATTTGATAGTGGGGACACAGGACCTCAATTAACTGTCTAAAACCCACTGCATTAATGGCGGACACTGGATGAACATCTAATACCAGCATAGCTGTTGTGGCATCAGTAATCCGCTGTGCAACTGGGTGACTGCTGTCATACTTGCTTCTGCTTGAAAAGTATTGTTTAACAGTCAATTGTTTCATCAAACAACTACAAGTAGACCTCCTGGTCCCCATCTGGGATGAAGATCCACTCACAGCACCAGCAGTAACAGGCATAGCACTCAAGGATTCTTCTGATGAATCCCTGATAGGAGAGGAGTCAGTAATGCTTATGAAATTGGATGCAGGAGTACTTCCGATCATTATTGAGAATGCTGATGATGAAGGTGTTGGTGGTACAGTTTGTTGGCACTTGGATATAGCAGAGAGAAGGGAGCTATGTGATGCTGGACTGGTTGGTACATTTTTATCCAAAGTTTCTGAATTTTACAAAAATCTTTTGATGAATATGCTGCAAGTGATGTAACAGGGAGGAGGTTTCTAGATGGTTAAGATCCCTGCCTCTATTTACTCTTGCTTTACAAATTGTACAGATGGCTTGACAAATGTTGTCCGGATATTGGTAGAAATAATTGTACACATAAGAAGTGGCTTTTTTGTTTTTTGCCCTGGCATGAAAATGGGCTTTTTCATATCATTGGCCACAACTCATTCCATCATTCAATACATTTCCACCATTGCCTGAGTTAAAGAAACAACATCCTTGGCATCAACATACTTATCAACATCCTCATAATCCTTATCACCAGCTACACAAATATACTCCTTATCCTGGTGCAATTCCACAGTAGCATCCTCAATTTATATGTCAGCCAGTAGCATCCTCAATTTATATGTCAGCCAGTAGCATCCTCAATTTATATGTCAGCATGTGAACTTGTGCTACTCATCCCCACATTTGCACAGAGAACACAAATGGTGAATGGAGGAACCTCTTCAAGCACAGTATTTGAAAGGCCAGGCTGACACATGGAACCTGCAGACATCCTTTGACTCTTTTCAGGGATTTGTTATGTTTCTGAGCATACAGTTGGTTCCTGTGCCCGAACAAGTTAAATATTTTAATACCTCCTCTACAGGGAAAAGAACTTATATTTGTCATCAGAGGCAGAACCACTAGTCATAAATAAAGGGCAATGCCTTATCCTTTCCTTGCCATTATGTGTGGTGAAGTGCATATTGGCAATTTTATGTCTTTCTGCAGATAACTTTCCTTTTGATTTTTTCTTTAGCACTGTAAATTATTTCCCTTACTTAAGCCCTCTATACCCTTGAGCATTGGCTTTAGATGGTCACTTTGATGGACTATTATCATCATGACTGGTGGCAGCAGCTGTAGCACTAGTATGTGTTTCCTGCTCTCTCAACATTCATATCAGCAAACACAAATGCAGTGGGGTACAGCACACAATAGAATTTATTCAAAAATGCCCTTTTTAAGTTAGCTTTCTTTAACTTTTTTAAACTTTGTTCACCGCTTATGTGAATGCACTAGGGTATTACCTACTGTGTCACAATGCTTGCATGAAAATTACACTTCAGTATGAACTACAGCATCACAGTATGTGTATGATTATTACACTGCAGTCTGACTGGCATTGTCAAAATAATAGTATAGTACACTGGGGTATAGCACAAAAAAATATATGTATTGAATAATATTTTTAGCTTTTATTTTTTTACACTGTGGCAGAGCCTCTGGATGAATAGATAGAGCACTCCGAAAGGACACGGCAGCCCTTTGATGGACCAACAGAGCACCCCTAGATTGACAGAGCACCCCTGTATGGGCACAGCAGCCCCTTGATGGACAACACAGCACCCATTTATGTACAGCAAAGCACCCCTAGGGATGGTTACAGCATCTTTTTATATACATCAAAGCACCCCTGGGGACAGGCCACCTACAGTTGGGGTTCCACCTACAGTGTTACATTACATGTATGTATGTACATATATATATATATATATATATATATATAAAATTAGATATTAGCTTTTATTTTTTTACACTGGGACAGAGCACATCTAGATGGACAGAGCACCCATGGAGGACACAGCAGCCCCTTTATGGATGGACATAGCACCCCTGCATTTTCACAGCAGCCCCTTTATGGACAGCATAGCAAAGTACCCCTGGATTGTCAGAACAGCACCCCTGGATAGACCCAGCATGGACATGGGACATGTCTGTGCGATACAAGCTCCACAGCCAGAGTGAAAATGTCACAATAATGGGGACCTTTATAGAATCCAAAACCCATGAGAATCCAACAGCGGGAGGATGACATTTTGCTTCATTTTAGGATCTAAGTCAGGCAGGAAAATCTGATCTGGACTCAGATCCTGGCTCTAAATGCTATGTGCGGCTGGGTCTCATCTCTAATAATAATAATAATAATAATAATAAAAGTAATAACAATAATAATAATAATAATAATAATAATAATAATAATCTCTGAGTTATTTAAAGTAGCACAGAAGTTACAGATGTGCCCTCATACATTTTTGCTGCAGCCACACCAAACAGCCCTTCTTGATATGCCAGGTCGTGTGAGAATCTTGTATTGCTGGGTATTTTGTTTGCAGCTTATTTTGCTGAAAATGTGTCTTAATCGCTATGCAATGTGACTAGGACACATAAGGAGACTGTGCTGATGAATTTATTTTATGTCACTTATATATCTGTGTGCAACTAAGTCTCTGTATGTGTACAGATAGATGCAGCTTTTTTCCAATACAAATTTTTCTTCTGCTCCATATACAGACTCAGTCACACGCAATATACAAGTGTTATATATTAAATCAATCAGCGCAGTCTCCTCATTAGCACAGTTGCATGGGACTTGGCAGCTCAAAAATGCCAGGCATCTTGCACTTTATGATATAATGAGACTAGATGTATAAGGATACATCTGTAGATGGTAACATGGCATTCTGTGGGTGTGTTGAGGACAGATAGACAGAATTGTGTCCTTGTCCGTGGTAAGCATATGCAAAGATCCAGAGATTTCAGATGGATCTCTTGTACTCAGTATAGGGCTGGTGCAAATGTGTGCTGAAAGTTATGATGGCTGTTCTCACATATGGATGTACAGTTTAGGAGTGGTGCAACCATTAATATCTGACTACAGGTGGAGATTTTCATCTATTTTCATGTGTACAAGGTGGCCTGAGATGCAGCCATTTTGCGTGTGAATCTAAATCAGAGCCTTCCTGCATTTTTGTTTAAAACAATGTACTGTAGTCCTGATTCAGAGATGGATGCAATGCCGAGGTAGTACACAATTAAGCAATTTTTTTGCCACTGCACATGCATAAGAATTGCGCTACCACAATGGTCTTGTGATGGCAGAACCAGAGAGGATTTATTCACAAAGTGATTGTCGGGATTGGGGCTGCAATGATATATGTGTACATGACATCTTTGAATCAGGTCCACAGACTCCAGTAATTTACCACAATTCAGTTTATTTCATGTTTCTAATATAGTACTAGTAATTGGATTTTTCAGTGAATCAGTTTACCTTTAGTTATAACAGAAAAGTTTTACATAGCCTAAATAGTTATGGCTGAAGTTCAGAACATGGGACCCCCCTGGACTAGCATAGCTAAACTGCCTCAGAACGCTATCCATGTGGACATCTATTGGGAACAGTAACCTTTCCTAAAGTGTGGCAAGCTAAGCAAGCCTCCAAGGGTACACATTTCAATGTTCTGAACAAGTTTAATGATCTTCTGAATAGAGATGTGTGGGCTCTGATACCAGAGATCCGAGCCCACGCAAAATTCAGTAATCTGAGTGAATCCAAGCGGTGGCTCTTTTTTTCCTGCCTTGTTTGGATTAGAAATAAGGCAAAACATCATCATCTCTGCATCGGATTCTCACAGTTTTGGATTCTATATAAGATCCTGGGGTGTTGACTAGAGATGAGCGGGTTCGGTTTCTCTGAATCCGAACCCGCCCGAACTTCATGGTTTTTTTCACGGGTCCGAGCAGACTCGGATCCTCCCGCCTTGCTCGGTTAACCCGAGCGCGCCCGAACGTCATCATGACGCTGTCGGATTCTCGCGAGACTCGGATTCTATATAAGGAGCCGCGCGTCGCCGCCATTTTCACACGTGCATTGAGATTGATAGGGAGAGGACGTGGCTGGCGTCCTCTCCATTTAGATTAGAAGAGAGAGAGAGAGATTGACCTGATTTACTGGAGCTTAGGAGTACTGTAGAAGTGTAGAGAGTGCAGAGTTTACTAGTGACTGACCACAGTGACCACCAGACAGTGCAGTTTTATTTAATATATCCGTTCTCTGCCTGAAAAAAACGATACACACAGTGACTCAGTCACATACCATATCTGTGTGCACTGCTCAGCCCAGTGTGCTGCATCATCTATGTATATATATCTGACTGTGCTCAGCTCACACAGCTTATAATTGTGGGGGAGACTGGGGAGCACTGCAGTGCCAGTTATAGGTTATAGCAGGAGCCAGGAGTACATATTATATTAAAATTAAACAGTGCACACTTTTGCTGCAGGAGTGCCACTGCCAGTGTGACTGACCAGTGACCTGACCACACTGACCACCAGTATAGTTAGTAGTATACTATATTGTGATTGCCTGAAAAAGTTAAACACTCGTCGTGTGACTTCACTTGTGTGGTGTTTTTTTTTTTATTCTATAAAAAACTCATTCTGCTGACAGACAGTGTCCAGCAGGTCCGTCATTATATAATATATACCTGTCCGGCTGCAGTAGTGATATATATATATTTTTTATATCATTATTTATCATCCAGTCGCAGCAGACACAGTACGGTAGTTCACGGCTGTAGCTACCTCTGTGTCGGCACTCGGCAGTCCATCCATAATTGTATACCACCTACCCGTGTTTTTTTTTTTCTTTCTTCTTTATACATACATACTACTACATCTCTTTATCAACCAGTCTATATTAGCAGCAGACACAGTACAGTATGGTAGTCCACGGCTGTAGCAACCTCTGTGTCGGCACTCGGCAGTCCGTCCATAATTGTATACCACCTACCCGTGGTTTTTTTTTCTTTCTTCTTTATACATACATACTACTACATCTCTTTATCAACCAGTCTATATTAGCAACAGACACAGTACAGTACGGAAGTCCACGGCTGTAGCTACCTCTGTGTCGGCACTCGGCAGTCCGTCCATAATTGTATAACACCTACCCGTGGTTTTTTTTTCTTTCTTCTTTATACATACATACTACTACATCTCTTTATCAACCAGTCTATATTAGCAGCAGACACAGTACAGTACGGTAGTTCATGGCTGTAGCTACCTCTGTGTCGGCACTCGGCAGTCCGTCCATAATTGTATACCACCTACCCGAGGTTTTTTTTTCTTTCTTCTTTATACATACATACTACTACATCTCTTTATCAACCAGTCTATATTAGCAGCAGACACAGTACAGTACGGTAGTCCACGGCTGTAGCTACCTCTGTGTCGGCACTCGGCAGTCCGTCCATAATTGTATACCACCTACTCGTGGTTTTTTTTTCTTTCTTCTTTATACATACATACTACTACATCTCTTTATCAACCAGTCTATATTAGCAGCAGACACAGTACAGTACGGTAGTTCACGGCTGTAGCTACCTCTGTGTTGGCACTCGGCAGTCCGTCCATAATTGTATACCACCTACCCGTGGTTTTTTTTCTTTCTTCTTTATACATACATACTACTACATCTCTTTATCAACCAGTCTATATTAGCAGCAGACACAGTACAGTACGGTAGTCCACGGCTGTAGCTACCTCTGTGTCGGCACTCGGCAGTCCGTCCATAATTGTATACCACCTACCCGTGGGTTTTTTTTTCTTTCTTCTTTATACATACATACTACTACATCTCTTTATCAACCAGTCTATATTAGCAGCAGACACAGTACAGTACGGTAGTTCACGGCTGTAGCTACCTCTGTGTCGGCACTCGGCAGTCCGTCCATAATTGTATACCACCTACCCGTGGTTTTTTTTTCTTTCTTCTTTATACATACATACTACTACATCTCTTTATCAACCAGTCTATATTAGCAGCAGACACAGTACAGTACGGTAGTTCACGGCTGTAGCTACCTCTGTGTCGGCACTCGGCAGTCCGTCCATAATTGTATACCACCTACCCGTGGTTTTTTTTTCTTTCTTCTTTATACATACATACTACTACATCTCTTTATCAACCAGTCTATATTAGCAGCAGACACAGAACAGTACGGTAGTCCACGGCTGTAGCTACCTCTGTGTCGGCACTCGGCAGTCCGTCCATAATTGTATACCACCTACCCGTGGTTTTTTTTTCTTTCTTCTTTATACATACATACTACCTCATCTCTTTATCAACCAGTCTATATTAGCAGCAGACACAGTACAGTACGGTAGTCCACGGCTGTAGCTACCTCTGTGTCGGCACTCGGCAGTCCGTCCATAATTGTATACTAGTATCCATCCATCTCCATTGTTTACCTGAGGTGCCTTTTAGTTGTGCCTATTAAAATATGGAGAACAAAAATGTTGAGGTTCCAAAATTAGGGAAAGATCAAGATCCACTTCCACCTCGTGCTGAAGCTGCTGCCACTAGTCATGGCCGAGATGATGAAATGCCAGCAACGTCGTCTGCCAAGGCCGATGCCCAATGTCATAGTACAGAGCATGTCAAATCCAAAACACCAAATATCAGTAAAAAAAGGACTCCAAAACCTAAAATAAAATTGTCGGAGGAGAAGCGTAAACTTGCCAATATGCCATTTACCACACGGAGTGGCAAGGAACGGCTGAGGCCCTGGCCTATGTTCATGGCTAGTGGTTCAGCTTCACATGAGGATGGAGGCACTCAGCCTCTCGCTAGAAAAATGAAAAGACTCAAGCTGGCAAAAGCAGTAGCACCGCAAAGAACTGTGCGTTCTTCGAAATCCCAAATCCACAAGGAGAGTCCAATTGTGTCGGTTGCGATGCCTGACCTTCCCAACACTGGACGTGAAGAGCATGCGCCTTCCACCATTTGCACGCCCCCTGCAAGTGCTGGAAGGAGCACCCGCAGTCCAGTTCCTGATAGTCAGATTGAAGATGTCAGTGTTGAAGTACACCAGGATGAGGAGGATATGGGTGTTGCTGGCGCTTGGGAGGAAATTGACCAGGAGGATTCTGATGGTGAGGTGGTTTGTTTAAGTCAGGCACCCGGGGAGACACCTGTTGTCCGTGGGAGGAATATGGCCGTTGACATGCCTGGTGAAAATACCAAAAAAATCAGCTCTTCGGTGTGGAGGTATTTCAACAGAAATGCGGACAACAGGTGTCAAGCCGTGTGTTCCCTTTGTCAAGCTGTAATAAGTAGGGGTAAGGACGTTAACCACCTCGGAACATCCTCCCTTATACGTCACCTGCAGCGCATTCAAAATAAGTCAGTGACAAGTTCAAAAACTTTGGGTGACAGCGGAAGCAGTCCACTGACCAGTAAATCCCTTCCTCTTGTAACCAAGCTCACGCAAACCACCCCACCAACTCCCTCAGTGTCAATTTCCTCCTTCCCCAGGAATGCCAATAGTCCTGCAGGCCATGTCACTGGCAATTCTGATGATTCCTCTCCTGCCTGGGATTCCTTTGATGCATCCTTGCGTGTAACGCCTACTGCTGCTGGCGCTGCTGTTGTTGCTGCTGGGAGTTAATGGTCATCCCAGAGGGGAAGTCGTAAGACCACTTTTACTACTTCCACCAAGCAATTGACTGTCCAACAGTCCTTTGCGAGGAAGATGAAATATCACAGCAGTCATCCTACTGCAAAGCGGATAACTGAGGCCTTGGCATCCTGGGTGGTGAGAAACGTGGTTCCGGTATCCATCATTACTGCAGAGCCAACTAGAGACTTGTTGGAGGTACTGTGTCCCCGGTACCAAATACCATCTAGGTTCCATTTCTCTAGGCAGGCGATACCGAAAATGTACACAGACCTCAGAAAAAGAGTCACCAGTGTCCTAAAAAATGCAGCTGTACCCAATGTCCACTTAACCACGGACATGTGTACAAGTGGAGCAGGGCAGGGTCAGGACTATATGACTGTGACAGCCCACTTGGTAGATGTATGGACTCCCGCCGCAAGAACAGCAGCGGCGGCACCAGTAGCAGCATCTCGCAAACGCCAACTCTTTCCTAGGCAGGCTACGCTTTGTATCACCGCTTTCCAGAATACGCACACAGCTGAAAACCTCTTACGGCAACTGAGGAAGATCATCGCGGAATGGCTTACCCCAATTGGACTCTCCTGTGGATTTGTGGCATCGGACAACGCCAGCAATATTGTGTGTGCTTTAAATATGGGCAAATTCCAGCACGTCCCATGTTTTGCACATACCTTGAATTTGGTGGTGCAGAATTATTTAAAAAACGACAGGGGCGTGCAAGAGATGCTGTCGGTGGCCAGAAGAATTGCGGGACACTTTCGGCGTACAGGCACCACGTACAGAAGACTGGAGCACCACCAAAAACTACTGAACCTGCCCTGCCATCATCTGAAGCAAGAAGTGGTAACGAGGTGGAATTCAACCCTCTATATGCTTTAGAGGTTGGAGGAGCAGCAAAAGGCCATTCAAGCCTATACAATTGAGCACGATATAGGAGGTGGAATGCACCTGTCTCAAGCGCAGTGGAGAATGATTTCAACGTTGTGCAAGGTTCTGCTGCCCTTTGAACTTGCCACACGTGAAGTCAGTTCAGACACTGCCAGCCTGAGTCAGGTCATTCCCCTCATCAGGCTTTTGCAGAAGAAGCTGGAGACATTGAAGGAGGAGCTAACACGGAGCGATTCCGCTAGGCATGTGGGACTTGTGGATGGAGCCCTTAATTCGCTTAACAAGGATTCACGGGTGGTCAATCTGTTGAAATCAGAGCACTACATTTTGGCCACCATGCTCGATCCTAGATTTAAAGCCTACCTTGGATCTCTCTTTCCGGCAGACACAAGTCTGCTGGGGTTGAAAGACCTGCTGGTGAGAAAATTGTCAAGTCAAGCGGAACGCGACCTGTCAACATCTCCTCCTTCACATTCTCCCGCAACTGGGGGTGCGAGGAAAAGGCTCAGAATTCCGAGCCCACCCGCTGGCGGTGATGCAGGGCAGTCTGGAGCGACTGCTGATGCTGACATCTGGTCCGGACTGAAGGACCTGACAACGATTACGGACATGTCGTCTACTGTCACTGCATATGATTCTCTCACCATTGAAAGAATGGTGGAGGATTATATGAGTGACCGCATCCAAGTAGGCACGTCACACAGTCCATACTTATACTGGCAGGAAAAAGAGGCAATTTGGAGGCCCTTGCACAAACTGGCTTTATTCTACCTAAGTTGCCCTCCCACAAGTGTGTACTCCGAAAGAGTGTTTAGTGCCGCCGCTCACCTTGTCAGCAATCGGCGTACGAGGTTACATCCAGAAAATGTGGAGAAGATGATGTTCATTAAAATGAATTATAATCAATTCCTCCGCGGAGACATTGACCAGCAGCAATTGCCTCCACAAAGTACACAGGGAGCTGAGATGGTGGATTCCAGTGGGGACGAATTGATAATCTGTGAGGAGGGGGATGTACACAGTGATATATCGGAGGATGATGATGAGGTGGACATCTTGCCTCTGTAGAGCCAGTTTGTGCAAGGAGAGATTAATTGCTTCTTTTTTGGGGGGGTCCAAACCAACCCGTCATATCAGTCACAGTCGTGTGGCAGACCCTGTCACTGAAATGATGGGTTGGTTAAAGTGTGCATGTCCTGTTTTGTTTATACAACATAAGGGTGGGTGGGAGGGCCCAAGGACAATTCCATCTTGCACCTCTTTTTTCTTTTCTTTTTCTTTGCGTCATGTGCTGTTTGGGGAGGGTTTTTTGGAAGGGACATCCTGCGTGACACTGCAGTGCCACTCCTAAATGGGCCCGGTGTTTGTGTCGGCCACTAGGGTCGCTTATCTTACTCAAACAGTCAGCTACCTCATTGCGCCTCTTTTTTTCTTTGCGTCATGTGCTGTTTGGGGAGGGTTTTTTGGAAGGGCCATCCTGCGTGACACTGCAGTGCCACTCCTAGATGGGCCCGGTGTTTGTGTCAGCCACTAGGGTCGCTAATCTTACTCACACAGCTACCTCATTGCGCCTCTTTTTTTCTTTGCGTCATGTGCTGTTTGGGGAGGGTTTTTTGGAAGGGACATCCTGCGTGACACTGCAGTGCCACTCCTAAATGGGCCCGGTGTTTGTGTCGGCCACTACGGTCGCTAATCTTACTCACACAGCTACCTCATTGCGCCTCTTTTTTTCTTTGCGTCATGTGCTGTTTGGGGAGGGTTTTTTGGAAGGGACATCCTACGTGACACTGCAGTGCCACTCCTAGATGGGCCCGGTGTTTGTGTCGGCCACTAGGGTCGCTAATCTTACTCACACAGCTACCTCATTGCGCCTCTTTTTTTCTTTGCGTCATGTGCTGTTTGGGGAGGGTTTTTTGGAAGGGACATCCTGCGTGACACTGCAGTGCCACTCCTAAATGGGCCCGGTGTTTGTGTCGGCCACTACGGTCGCTAATCTTACTCACACAGCTACCTCATTGCGCCTCTTTTTTTCTTTGCGTCATGTGCTGTTTGGGGAGGGTTTTTTGGAAGGGACATCCTGCGTGACACTGCAGTGCCACTCCTAAATGGGCCCGGTGTTTGTGTCGGCCACTAGGGTCGCTTATCTTACTCACACAGTCAGCTACCTCATTGCGCCTCTTTTTTTCTTTGCGTCATTTGCTGTTTGGGGAGGGTTTTTTGGAAGGGCCATCCTGCGTGACACTGCAGTGCCACTCCTAGATGGGCCCGGTGTTTGTGTCGGCCACTAGGGTCGCTAATCTTACTCACACAGCTACCTCATTGCGCCTCTTTTTTTCTTTGCGTCATGTGCTGTTTGGGGAGTGTTTTTTGGAAGGGCCATCCTGCGTGACACTGCAGTGCCACTCCTAGATGGGCCCGGTGTTTGTGTCGGCCACTAGGGTCGCTAATCTTACTCACACAGCTACCTCATTGCGCCTCTTTTTTTCTTTGCGTCATGTGCTGTTTGGGGAGGGTTTTTTGGAAGGGACATCCTGCGTGACACTGCAGTGCCACTCCTAAATGGACCCGGTGTTTGTGTCGGCCACTAGGGTCGCTAATCTTACTCACACAGCTACCTCATTGCGCCTCTTTTTTTCTTTGCATCATGTGCTGTTTGGGGAGGGTTTTTTGGAAGGGACATCCTGCGTGACACTGCAGTGCCACTCCTAGATGGGCCAGGTGTTTGTGTCGGCCACTAGGGTCGCTTAGCTTAGTCATCCAGCGACCTCGGTGCAAATTTTAGGACTAAAAATAATATTGTGAGGTGTGAGGTATTCAGAATAGACTGAAAATGAGTGGAAATTATGGTTTTTGAGGTTTATAATAATATGGGATCAAAATGACCCCCAAATTCTATGATTTAAGCTGTTTTTTAGGGTTTTTTGAAAAAAACACCCGAATCCAAAACACACCCGAATCAGACAAAAAAAATTCGGTGAGGTTTTGCCAAAACGCGGTCGAACCCAAAACACGGCCGCGGAACCGAACCCAAAACCAAAACACAAAACCCGAAAAATTTCAGGCGCTCATCACTAGTGTTGACCTGATACCATTTCTTACTGTCCACACTGCTATGCTTGCTGTTGGGCTGTTAGAGTAAGCAGAGGTATTCAACCCTGCACTTCTATCAGTGATTGCAGCCCTCCTTTATTTTCAGCAAGCTTGCAATACAGAAGGAAGGCTCTCTGGAGTGGCACCAAATTGGATTCTATTTATATACATTGTTTTGAGCATTCTTTAAAATTAACAATGGTGCTGTGACAAGAAACTTTTGATTTCAAGTTTCACAGAAATCCTGTGGACACCCTTTAGAAATCCATTTTAATATTGTACTGTATCTTAATTTATGTATTATTTTTTACTTTCCATATTGTATTGTTTACTTTTTCATATGTATATTACTAATGTGTTTTATTAAATTTTTTTTTTTTTTTATATTGAGACCGTTAAGAGATAGACTTGACTTCTGAGAGGCTTTTTTAGGAGGAGAGGGTGGAGATGATGGTGGGCAGAAACATTTTAGGATGGTTGGGTACCTATGGAACAATATTAACCAGTATGTGCATAATTTGTTCCTCAATCTCAATCCACTCTTTGGCTTTGCTGCCCCTATTCTACTCTAAAGAGTAGCTGAGCAAGGTCACTTGGTAATAACCCTGAATATTTGTAAGTGTCTAGCTTCAGATGAGCAATTTTTTCTACCTGATAAACTCCTCAATGTCTACCTAATTCAAACCATTGAGGTAGAATTGTAATAGGCATAGTTTATAGGGGATAAAGAATATTATAATATTAAGGATGGTCAGGAACCCAATCCAGATGACAGATCCAGAATATCAGGCTGTTAGATCATTCTGTTCTCTTGACAATAATGGAGTAAAAGTAACTATGAAACAAGTGGTGATAAAGACGTCAGCATATTTTAACTGTTATTGGTACCATGTGAAAGGGAAAGCATACTTGGTTGCCAACTTTCTGTAGAATTTCCTCCTTTTGCCTACAGAACATGTCACAGGTCAAACAAGTTCACAAGTTCCATACATTTTGCTCTTGTGCCTGTTCAAATTAGAGATAATCATTGGGGCCTGGTTCTAGAATTTTCCAAAAGATTTTTATATGTGTGGGGACAGCATCTTGGAAGACACATATTCTGATGTTGTTGTAATTGCATATATTGTTGATAGCCTCAATTATAAATAGCAGAAACATCATTTCTACATCCTAGTGCCATGTGGTTGTAAAAGGAGTCCATCAACCTCTAAGATGGTAATCATTGAATCAACATGTTTAATATCCACTTAAACATGGTTTAATTGGGCATGCATTGACTCTTGCAACTGGATTCAATTGTCTACATGTCTTGTCTAAAGGGACAGTATATTGACAAGGACTAGAGTATCACAAGTTTCACTGAGATTATGGATTGATATTGGGAACTCATACAGACCCAAGTGAATAGAAAATATCATACTGGTGTAAGGATAAATGGTATTTATAAGTACTTTACTTGTGTTTGGTGGATTTGATCACCCCAGAATCTGACATCACTTTGATTTTGTGGCAAGTTTGCATCTGAGTTGCTTATCAGCACTGGCCATAGTATTACAGTTTTAACTGGAAACGTATTTTTGCATGGTCATATATGGACCATAAAGTACTATCATTATAGTAATAATAAAAATAATATTCATTTATTCATTGAATTAGAGCTTAGAATGTCTGCTAGTTGAGCTTACATTACATATATATATATATATATATATATATATGTATATACAGTGGGGCAAAAAAGTATTTGTACAGCCACCGATTGTGCAAGTTGACCCACTTAAAAAGATGAGAGAGGTTTGTAATTTCCATCATAGGTACACTTCAACTGTGAGAGAAAGAATCTGAAAAAAAAACAGGAAATCACATTGTATGATTTTTAAACAATTTATTTGTATATTCTTGAGGAAAATAAATATTTGGACACCTACCAAGCAGCAAGATTTCTGGCTCTCACAGACCTGTTACTTCTTCTTTAAGAAGCTCTTCTATCCTCCACTCATTACCTCTATTAATGGCACCTATTTGAACTGGTTATCTGTATAAAAGACACCTGTCCACTAGTGATGAGCACCGGAAATTTTTCGGGTTTTGTGTTTTGGTTTTGGGTTCGGTTCCGCGGCCGTGTTTTGGGTTCGAACGCGTTTTGGCAAAACCTCACCGAATTTTTTTTTGTCGGATTCGGGTGTGTTTTGGATTCGGGTGTTTTTTTCAAAAAACCCTAAAAAACAGCTTAAGTCATAGAATTTGGGGGTCATTTTGATCCCAAAGTATTATTAACCTCAATAACCATAATTTCCACTCATTTTCAGTCTATTCTGAACACCTCACACCTCACAATATTATTTTTAGTCCTAAAATTTGCACCGAGGTCGCTGGATGGCTAAGCTAAGCGACCCAAGTGGCCGACACAAACACCTGGCCCATCTAGGAGTGGCACTGCAGTGTCACGCAGGATGGCCCTTCCAAAAAACACTCCCCAAACAGCACATGACGCAAAGAAAAAAAGAGGCGCAATGAGGTAGCTGTGTGAGTAAGCTAAGCGACCCTAGTGGCCGACACAAACACCTGGCCCATCTAGGAGTGGCACTGCAGTGTCACGCAGGATGGCCCTTCCAAAAAACACTCCCCAAACAGCACATGACGCAAAGAAAAAAGAGGCGCAATGAGGTAGCTGTGTGAGTAAGCTAAGCGACCCTAGTTGCCGACACAAACACCTGGCCCATCTAGGAGTGGCACTGCAGTGTCACGCAGGATGGCCCTTCCAAAAAACACCCCCCAAACAGCACATGACGCAAAGAAAAATGAAAGAAAAAAGAGGTGCAAGATGGAATTGTCCTTGGGCCCTCCCACCCACCCTTATGTTGTATAAACAGGACATGCACACTTTAACCAACCCATCATTTCAGTGACAGGGTCTGCCACACGATTGTGACTGAAATGACGGGTTGGTTTGGACCCCCACCAAAAAAGAAGCAATTAATCTCTCCTTGCACAAACTGGCTCTACAGAGGCAAGATGTCCACCTCATCATCATCCTCCGATATATCACCGTGTACATCCCCCTCCTCACAGATTATCAATTCGTCCCCACTGGAATCCACCATCTCAGCTCCCTGTGTACTTTGTGGAGGCAATTGCTGCTGGTCAATGTCTCCACGGAGGAATTGATTATAATTCATTTTAATGAATATCATCTTCTCCACATTTTCTGGATGTAACCTCGTACGCCGATTGCTAACAAGGTGAGCGGCGGCACTAAACACTCTTTCGGAGTACACACTTGTGGGAGGGCAACTTAGGTAGAATAAAGCCAGTTTGTGCAAGGGCCTCCAAATTGCCTCTTTTCCTGCCAGTATAAGTACGGACTGTCTGACGTGCCTACTTGGATGCGGTCACTCATATAATCCTCCACCATTCTTTCAATGGGGAGAGAATCATATGCAGTGACAGTAGACGACATGTCCGTAATCGTTGTCAGGTCCTTCAGTCCGGACCAGATGTCAGCATCAGCAGTCGCTCCAGACTGCCCTGCATCACCGCCAGCGGGTGGGCTCGGAATTCTGAGCCTTTTCCTCGCACCCCCAGTTGCGGGAGAATGTGAAGGAGGAGATGTTGACAGGTCGCGTTCCGCTTGACTTGACAATTCTGTCACCAGCAGTTCTTTGAACCCCAGCAGACTTGTGTCTGCCGGAAAGAGAGATCCAAGGTAGGTTTTAAATCTAGGATCGAGCACGGTGGACAAAATGTAGTGCTCTGATTTCAACAGATTGACCACCCGTGAATCCTTGTTAAGCGAATTAAGGGCTCCATCCACAAGTCCCACATGCCTAGCGGAATCGCTCTGTGTTAGCTCCTCCTTCAATGTCTCCAGCTTCTTCTGCAAAAGCCTGATGAGGGGAATGACCTGACTCAGGCTGGCAGTGTCTGAACTGACTTCACGTGTGGCAAGTTCAAAAGGTTGCAGAACCTTGCACAACGTTGAAATCATTCTCCACTGCGCTTGAGACAGGGGCATTCCACCTCCTATATCGTGCTCAGTTGTATAGGCTTGAATGGCCTTTTGCTGCTCCTCCAACCTCTGAAGCATATAGAGGGTTGAATTCCACCTCGTTACCACTTCTTGCTTCAGATGATGGCAGGGCAGGTTCAGGCGTTTTTGGTGGTGCTCCAGTCTTCTGTACGTGGTGCCTGTACGCCGAAAGTGTCCCGCAATTCTTCTGGCCACCGACAGCATCTCTTGCACGCCCCTCTCGTTTTTTAAATAATTCTGCACCACCAAATTCAAGGTATGTGCAAAACATGGGACGTGCTGGAATTTGCCCATATTTAATGCACACACAATATTGCTGGCGTTGTCCGATGCCACAAATCCACAGGAGAGTCCAATTGGGGTAAGCCATTCTGCGATGATCTTCCTCAGTTGCCGTAAGAGGTTTTTAGCTGTGTACGTATTTTGGAAAGCGGTGATACAAAGCGTAGCCTGCCTAGGAAAGAGTTGGCGTTTGCGAGATGCTGCTACTGGTGCCGCTGCTGCTGTTCTTGCGGCGGGAGTCCATACATCTACCCAGTGGGCTGTCACAGTCATATAGTCCTGAGCCTGCCCTGCTCCACTTGTCCACATGTCCGTGGTTAAGTGGACATTGGGTACAACTGCATTTTTTAGGACACTGGTGAGTCTTTTTCTGAGGTCTGTGTACATTTTCGGTATCGCCTGCCTAGAGAAATGGAACCTAGATGGTATTTGGTACCGGGGACACAGTACCTCCAACAAGTCTCTAGTTGCCTCTGCAGTAATGATGGATACCGGAACCACGTTTCTCACCGCCCAGGATGCCAAGGCCTCAGTTATCCGCTTTGCAGCAGGATGACTGCTGTGATATTTCATCTTCCTCGCAAAGGACTGTTGGACAGTCAATTGCTTGGTGGAAGTAGTAAAATTGGTCTTACGAGTACGACTTCCCCTCTGGGATGACCATCGACTCCCAGCAGCAACAACAGCAGTGCCAGCAGCAGTAGGCGTTACATGCAAGGATGCATCGGAGGAATCCCAGGCAGGAGAGGACTCGTCAGAATTGCCAGTGACATGGCCTGCAGGACTATTGGCATTCCTGGGGAAGGAGGAAATTGACACTGAGGGAGTTGGTGGGGTGGTTTGCGTGAGCTTGGTTACAAGAGGAAGGGATTTACTGGTCAGTGGACTGCTTCCGTTGTCGCCCAAAGTTTTTGAACTTGTCACTGACTTATGATGAATGCGCTGCAGGTGACGTATAAGGGAGGATGTTCCGAGGTGGTTAACGTCCTTACCCCTACTTATTACAGCTTGACAAAGGCAACACACGGCTTGACAAATGTCTGCATTTCTGTTGAAATACTTCCACACCGAAGAGCTGATTTTTTTGGTATTTTCACCAGGCATGTCAATGGCCCTATTCCTCCCACGGACAACAGGTGTCTCCCCGGGTGCCTGACTTAAACAAACCACCTCACCATCAGAATCCTCCTGGTCAATTTCCTCCCCAGCGCCAGCAACACCCATATCCTCCTCATCCTGGTGTACTTCAACACTGACATCTTCAATCTGACTATCAGGAACTGGGCTGCGGGTGCTCCTTCCAGCACTTGCAGGGGGCGTGCAAATGGTGGAAGGCGCATGCTCTTCACGTCCAGTGTTGGGAAGGTCAGGCATCGCAAACGACACAATTGGACTCTCCTTGTGGATTTGTGATTTCGAAGAACGCACAGTTCTTTGCTGTGCTTTTGCCAGCTTCAGTCTTTTCATTTTTCTAGCTAGAGGCTGAGTGCTTCCATCCTCATGTGAAGCTGAACCACTAGCCATGAACATAGGCCAGGGCCTCAGCCGTTCCTTGCCACTCCGTGTGGTAAATGGCATATTGGCAAGTTTACGCTTCTCCTCCGACATTTTTATTTTAGATTTTTGAGTCCTTTTTTTACTGATATTTGGTGTTTTGGATTTTACATGCTCTGTACTATGACATTGGGCATTGGCCTTGGCAGACGACGTTGCTGGCATTTCATCATCTCGGCCATGACTAGTGGCAGCAGCTTCAGCACGAGGTGGAAGTCGATCTTGATCTTTCCCTATTTTTGGAACCTCAACATTTTTGTTCTCCATATTTTAATAGACACAACTAAAAGGCACCTCAGGTAAACAATGGAGATGGATGGATACTAGTATACTTATGGATTGACGAGCGACTGCCGACACAGAGGTAGCTACAGCCGTGGACTACCGTACTGCGTCTGCTGCTAATATAGACTGGATGATAATGAGATATAAAATATATATATATCACTACTGCAGCCGGACAGGTATATATTATATAATGACGGACCTGCTGGACACTGTCAGCACTGCAGACTCCTAAAGTAAGCTACTAGTATCAAGAAGATAGAAAAAAAAAACACCACAGGTAGGTGGTATACAATTATGGATGGACAAGCGACTACCGACACAGAGGTAGCTACAGCCGTGGACTACCGTACTGCGTCTGCTGCTAATATAGACTGGATGATAATGATATAAAATATATATATATATCACTACTGCAGCCGGACAGGTATATATTATATAATGACGGACCTGCTGGACACTGTCAGCTCAGCACTGCAGACTCCTAAAGTAAGCTACTTGTATCAAGAAGATAGAAAAAAAAAACACCACAGGTAGGTGGTATACAATTATGGATGGACGAGCTACTGCCGACACAGAGGTAGCTACAGCCGTGGACTACCGTACTGCGTCTGCTGCTAATATAGACTGGATGATAATGATATAAAAAATATATATATATATCACTACTGCAGCCGGACAGGTATATATTATATAATGACGGACCTGCTGGACACTGTCAGCTCAGCACTGCAGACTCCTAAAGTAAGCTACTAGTAGAATCAAGAAGATAAAAAAAAAAACACCACAGGTAGGTGGTATACAATTATGGATGGACGAGCGACTGCCGACACAGAGGTAGCTACAGCCGTGGACTACCGTACTGCGTCTGCTGCTAATATAGACTGGATGATAATGAGATATAAAATATATATATATCACTACTGCAGCCGGACAGGTATATATTATATAATGACGGACCTGCTGGACACTGTCAGCTCAGCACTGAAGACTCCTAAAGTAAGCTACTAGTAGTATCAAGAAGATAGAAAAAAAAAACACCACAGGTAGGTGGTATACAATTATGGATGGACGAGCGACTGCCGACACAGAGGTAGCTACAGCCGTGGACTACCGTACTGCGTCTGCTGCTAATATAGACTGGATGATAATGATATAAAAAATATATATATATATCACTACTGCAGCCGGACAGGTATATATTATATAATGACGGACCTGCTGGACACTGTCAGCTCAGCACTGCAGACTCCTAAAGTAAGCTACTAGTAGTATCAAGAAGATAGAAAAAAAAAAAAAACACCACAGGTAGGTGGTATACAATTATGCATGGACGAGCGACTGCCGACACAGAAGTAGCTACAGCCGTGGACTACCGTACTGCGTCTGCTGCTAATATAGACTGGATGATAATGAGATATAAAATATATATATATCACTACTGCAGCCGGACAGGTATATATTATATAATGACGGACCTGCTGGACACTGTTAGCTCAGCACTGCAGACTCCTAAAGTAAGCTACTAGTATCAAGAAGATAGAAAAAAAAAAACACCACGGGTAAGTGGTATACAATTATGGATGGACGAGCGACTGCCGACACAGAGGTAGCTACAGCCGTGGACTACCGTACTGCGTCTGCTGCAGTGCTAATATAGACTGGATGATAATGATATAAAAAATATATATATATCACTACTTCAGCCGGACAGGTATATATTATATAATGACGGACCTGCTGGACACTGTCAGCAGAATGCGTTTATAGAATAAAAACACCACACGACGAGTGTTTAACTTTTTCAGGCAGACAATCACAATATACTGGTGGTCAGTGGTCACTGGTCAGTCACACTGGCACTGGCAGTGGCACTCTGGCAGCAAAAGTGTGCACTGTTAAAATATGTACTCCTGCTATAACTGCTCCCCAGTCTCCCCCACAATTAAGCTGTGTGAGCAGTGAGCACTCAGCACAGTCAGATATACAGTATTACATAGATGATGCAGCACACTGAGGGCACACTGAGGCTGAGCACAGATATGGTATGTGACTGTGTCACACTGTGTATCGTTTTTTTTCAGGCAGAGAACGGATTAATTAAACTGGTGGTCACTGGTCACACTATCAGCAAGTAGTACTCCTAATATGCTCCCCAAAATTAGTAAATCAAGTGTCTCTACTACTCTCTAGTCTACTCTAAATGGAGAGGACGCCAGCCACGTCCTCTCCCTATCAATCTCAATGCACGTGTGAAAATGGCGGCGACGCGCGGCTCCTTATATAGAATCCGAGTCTCGCGATAGAATCCGAGCCTCGCGAGAATCCGACAGCGGGATGATGACGTTCGGGCGCGCTCGGGTTAACCGAGCAAGGCGGGAATATCCGAGTCTGCCTCGGACCCGTGTAAAAAGCGTGAAGTTCGGGGGGGTTCAATTTCCAAGAAATCGAACCCGCTCATCACTACTGTCCACACCCTCAAACAGTCAGACTGCTACCTTTCCACCATGGCCAAGACCAGAGAGCTGTCTAAGTACACCAGGGACAAAATTGTAGAGCTGCACAAGGCTGGGATGAGCTACTCGACAATAGGCAAGCAGCTTGGTGAGAAGAGATCAACTTTTGGTGCAATTATTAAAAAATGGAAGAAATACAAGATCACTGACAATTTCCCTCGACCTGGGGCTCCATGCCAGATCTCACCTCGTGGGGTATCAATGATCTTAATAATGGTGAGGAATCAGCCCAGAACTACACGGGGGGACCTGGTCAATGACCTCAAGAGAGTTGGGATCACAGTCACAAAGGTTACCATTAGTAACACACTACGTCGTCATGGATTTAAATCCTGCAGCGCCTGAAAGGTCCTCCTGCTTAAGCCAGCACATGTCCAGGCCTGTCTGAAGTTTGCCAGTGACCGTCTGGATGATCCAGAAGAGGATTGGGAGAATGTAATGTGGTCAGATGAGAGCAAATCAAACTTTTTGGTATAAACTCCACTCGCCATGTTTGGAGTGAGAAGAATGATGAATGGCATCCCAAGAACACCATACCCACTGTGAAGCATGGGGGTGGAAACATCATGCTTTGGGGCTGCTTTTCTGCAAAGGAGACAGGACGACTGATCTGTATTAAGGAGAGGATGAATGGGGCCATGTATCATGAGAATTTGGGCAAAAACCTCCTTCCCTCAGTAAGAGCATTGAAGATGGAACGTGACTGGGTCTTCCAGCATGACAATGACCCCAAACACACCACCTGGGCAACTAAGAAGTGGCTCCGTAAGAAGCATTTCAAGGTCCTGGAGTGGCCTAGCCAGTCTCCAGACCTCAAACCAATAGAAAATCTGTGGAGGGAGTTTAAAGTCTGTGTTGCCCGGTGACAGCCCCAAAACATGACAGATCTAGAGAAGATCTGCATGGAAGAGTGGGCCAAAATACCTGCTACAGTGTGTGCAAACCTGGTCAAGACCTACAGGAAACGTTTGACCTCTGTAATTGCCAACCGAGGTTATATTATAAAGTATTGAGTTAAACATTTTGATTGTCCAAATATTTATTTTCCGCATGAATATACAAATAAATTGTTTGAAAACCATACAATGTGATTCCCTGTTTTTTCAGATTCTGTCTCTCACAGTGAAAGTGTACCAATGATGGAAATTACAGACCTCTCCCATCTTTTTAAGATGGTCAACTTGCACAATCGGTGGCTGTCCAAATACTTGTTTGCCCCACTGTATATATATATATATATATATATATATAAAACACATTTATTCTTTCTAATATTCTCATTCATTTTATTGAAAACACTTACTGACTAGGATTTGTTAACTTACAGTTTATTTTACATATGCATAAATAACAGATATGTCAGTTCTATAAATAATACATAAAACTGATGTATTTTAATGTATTGATAGTTTACAGTTTACTTTTGAATAGAAATTTCACTTATGTTTAACTTTTTGAGTAAATACAAACCTAATCTGAAATGATTAATGTAATACAGTTTATACAATATACACTTTATTATGGGAGGCATTTGATATGCTGGCTGTCGGGATCCCGGCGCTCACCATACCAACGCTGGATTCCCGACAGCCGGCATACTGACAACTATTCTCCCTTTTGTGGTGTCCACAACACCCCTGGAGGGAGAATAAATAGTGCAAGGGGCTCTTTGCGCTTACCCCACTGCCTGCATGCCTACAGTCGGGATCCTGGCACCAGTATGCTGGGCGTCGGGATTTCAAGCTCCAGCATAACATACTACACCCTTCATTTTACTGAACCCAGTGCTGAGCTAAGAACTTTTGTATTACATATAGCTGATGCTTCTTGCCTATTTCAAATCAGCATTAACTATTGTTGAATATTAGTTGACAACCAACAAGCATTCCTCATTCTCTAAAATACAAGAGCCAAGAAACATTTATGTGTACTAATTAAAGAATACACTTAATACGCTAGCAAAAGAAATATAAAAAATGAATAGTATGTTGTTTACTGCATAGCTAAAAAACAAATTCTTCCAAAGGCTTTTGGAAACTCCTAAGCTACTACTGACTCCCTAAAAAGATGGTTGTAGTTTATATATTTTTAAATATTTTACCGTAGGAACTAGTCCACCACAAGTGTTTCAAACTGCTAAAAGAGCCTTTTGAAGCCGCACCATGTAAACATGCCATTGGGTGCTACACAAACAGTGAAACTTTGAAGCATAATACTTCTCCTAGGGTGGAGAATGTTAATAATTGATTAGGGGGAGGGTTGAGGGTCAGGTCTAGGCTATCTGGCATAACAACAAAGCTGTTTCCTGCCATATGTGAAAAGGTGAGAACAAGTGAAGTGGTTTGACAAATATTCAGCTATCGGATTGAACTAGAAGAGAGGACGCTGAGGACAATTCCTTCCTTGTTGCAGCCAATGTATCAACATGCTTTGACATGCTTAAAGAATATGTCATCACCTTAAAATTTTAGTTGTATATACTATTAGAAAACATACAATTAGTGAATATATATTGTGTCAAATATTATTTATTAGGATGGTTTAGCTACTGCATTGAGCTACTGAAGAGATCTTTTAACATGCAACTTATGCAATAAAATTGTAAAAGATTATTATCCATAGTCCATTTCAAATAAAGTCACAGCCCACTTTCAATTTTTTTTGTAGCTTTAAATAAATTGATAATGTTCATAAGACAGTAAATCATTTTATAATGTGGAATTTTTAATTAAAAAAGTAAATATGTCTTAACTGAGACATTCACATCCATTTTTAGAAAAGGAAAATCCAAGGAAAATATTTCAGGGTTGAAGGGATAGGATGAAAACCAGAAAGTCTTCTATGACCTTTAGAAAACATTTAGATTAATTACATTTGTCTGTATTACAAGCAATATTTTGTTGAGTTTGACATGAATGTTAGTTACATTAGTTTGTAGTTCCTACACATTTTAGTTGCATTTAGGTAAGTTGCATTTAGGTACAGTATTTTTCACCATGCTTGACTAATTCATGCAAAGTAAGTAACACAATGCATCATTTAATATCTTTAGTTCAGTATCTACATTTCTTTCTATGTTTTGTAGATTTTACACGCAACTGCACCATGAATCACCATTATATATAAGTGTTCCTTGGCAATATTTAAATCTTGTTCAGTGTGCCGTGAGTTGTAAAAGGTTGAGAATCTGTGGTCTAGGGTTTCTCATATCTTGCAAGTTCCTACTCTTTCTTATATGCTTAAAACAATGTTAAATTGCAGTTTAATTATTCATCTGGATAATAGACACCATATATTTCTAAGCCAAAAATGTATCTTAGTTCATGTAGAATATGAACAGATTAGTGTAAATAGTCTTAATGTTTGCCGTGTTTGAACTGCCAAAGCATCATTTTCAGATAGTACCCAGGATCAACTCTTACAGTTATCTTTCAAATGTTTTGAGATAAATACTAAATTGAATTAATGTACAGGAGGTTCAAGCTGTAAACATAGCTAAAAAAAAAATATCTCCCATTGGACAGTTTCAGTATCTGAAAAGTATCAAATATTTTAGGTTTTTAGGTGATTTCTGCTGATTTGAACTCTTTTTTTGTGTGCTGCATACATTTTATGCACCGACCCGAGTCTATTCGTTGTGCATGTCAATACTGATTGCAGGCAAGTTGGACACATTATTCATTATTTATTTATTAACAGTTTCTTATATAGTGCAGCAAATTCCGTTGCGCTTTACAATTGGAAATAACAATGATATAACAAAACTGGGTAATAACAAACAGTCATAGTGGTAGGAAGGCCCTGCTCGCAAGCTTACACTCTATAGGGAAATAGGCATGTATATACAAGGAAAGGTGCTATCTATTGCATAGTTGTTCGCCAGATTGTAAAGGTTCTTGGTGGGCTGTATGATATGGTCATACAGCAATGATGAACCAGGGTCGAGAGGAAGGATGAGAAGACATGTGAGGATAAGTGTGGACTGTGCAGAGTGGATGCAATTTGATCGGAAGGTTTATGAAAGTTATGTGTGTGGTTCTGGAATTTGATATGCTTGCCTAAAGAGGTGAGTTTTCAGGGAACGCTTGAAGGTTTGGAGACTAGAGGAGAGTCTTATTGTGAGTGGTAGGGCATTTCACAGAGTGGGTGCAGCCCAATGAAAGTCCTGCAATCGTGAGTGGAAGTGAGTAATGAGTGTGTATGAGAGATGCAGGTCTTGTGAAGAGCGAAGAGGTCGGTTTGGGAGATAGTTTGAGATAAGCGAAGTGATGTACGTTGGTGTAGTTTGGTTAATGGCCTTGTGTGTGAGTAAAAGTATTTTATATTGAATACGGTAGAATACAGGTAACCAATGGAGGGACTGACAGAGTGGATCTGCAGACGATGAACGTCTAGCTAGGAAGATTAGCCTTGCTGCTGCATTCAGAATGGATTGTAGTGGTGAGAGTCTCGTTTTGGGAAGACCAGTTAGGAGACTATTGCAATAATCAATGCGGGAGATAATGAGAGCGTGGATTAGAGTTTTAGCAGTGTCTTGTGTAAGGTATGGTCATATTTTGGATATGTTTTTTAGATGCATGTAACATGATCTTGAGACAGATTGAATGTGGGGAACAAAGGACAGAGCAGAGTCAAGGATGACACCTAGGCAGCGAGCTTGTGGGGTAGGGTAGATAGTCAAGTTTTCAACAGTGATAGAGATTTCAGGTTGGTACCTACTTTTAGCCAGTGGAAATATAATTAACTCTGTTTTTGAAATATTAAGTTTGAGGTGGTGAGATGTCTTCCAGGATGAAATGGCAGAAAGGCATTCAGTGACACGGCCCAGTACAGATAGGGACAAGTCAGGGGAGGATAGGTAGATTTGAGTATTATCTGTGTACAGATGATACTGAAATCCAAAAGAGCTGATTAGTTTACCAAGAGATGAGGTATAGATAGAGAAAAGCAGAGGAATCAAGACTGAGCCTTGCGGTACTCCAACTGAAAGAGGTAGCAAAGAGGAGGTAAATTCAGAGAAGCGAACACTGAAGGAGCGATTAGATAGGTAGGATAGGAACCAAGAAAGGGCTGTGTCTTTAAGACCTAGGGATTGTAGTGTTTGTATGAGAAGAGAGTGCTCAACAGTGTCAAATGCAGCAGATAGATCTAGAAGAATAAGTAGTGAGCAATGGCCTTTAGACTTCGTAGTGATCAAATCATTAACCACTTTAGTCAGTGCTATCTCTGTGGAGTGTTGGGAACGGAAGCCTGACTGAAGTAGTTCCAATAAAGTGTGTGAGTTAAGAAAGTGTGTGAGTCGAGTTTAGGCAAGTCTCTCAAGTAGCTTAGAGAGACAAGGGAGCTGAGAGATAGGGCAGTAGTTTGAGAGAGTGTTAGGGTCAGAATTTTTTTTTTTAAATGGGAGTAATCACTGCATGATTGAAGAGTGATGGAAAAATACCAGTAGAGAGAGAGAGATTGCAGATGTTAGTTTAGGTAGGGATGAGCACCAGAGACAGAGCTTTACTTATTTGTAGGGTAAAGGATCAAGAAGAGAGGTAGTAGAGAAGCAGGATGAGAAGAGTGATGATACTTCTTCATTTGTGGGATCAAATGAAGAGAGAGTGCCAGAGGGTTCAGGTAAAGAACGGAGCACGTCACTGGCTGCCGAAGAGCATACCATTTCATCTCAGATCTTTTCAATCTTCTCCTTGAAGTAGGAAGCAAGATCCTGTGCCTTGATAGTGGCTGGTGGGGTAGGTGAAGTAGGATTCAGAAGTGATTTAAATGTATTAAAGAGTAGTTTGGGGTTAGAGGCTTGAGCAGAGATAAGAGCTTGGAAATATGTTTGTTTGGCAGTGTCCAGGGCATTTCTATAAGAGTGGTAGACAGTCTTACTGTATATGTGAGGAAGACACTTGAAATACGAGATTTACACCACTGATGTTCAAGTTTTTGCGTGTGTTTTTGTAGTTGTCTTGTTAATTTGGAGTGCCATGGTTGACATCTAGGCCTACGTGGAGTGTGATTGGTAGCTGGAGCCACTTCATCAAGGGCTAGTTCTAGAGTCTCATTCCGGTGTGATACAGCCATCTCAGGAGAGGTGAATGCAGAAATAGGTGAAAGCAGTTGTTGGAGTGAAGTGGAAAGTTCTTGAAGATTAATTGTGTTAATATTTCAGCGGGTTTGAGGATTGGAGGACTTCAGCAACACAGAGTTTGAATTAACGGAGGAGAGCATGCAGGTGATAAGGTTGTGATCTGAGAGAGGGAAAGGAGTGTTAGTGAGTTAAGAGACAGAGCATAGTCTGGTGAATACTAGATCAAGGCAGTGGCCCTCCTAATGAGTAGAGGGGTCAGTCCATTGGGAGAGGCCAAGAAAGGAGGTTAGAGAGAGTAGTTTGGAGGCGTGAGCAGCAGATTTTGGACAATTAATAGCAATATTGAAATCATTCATGATAATGGTGGAGATGTCAGAGGATAGGAAGTGAGGGAGCCAGGCAGAAAAATCTTCCAGAAATTGTTTGGGATGCCCAGGTGGGTGGTAGATAGCTGCAACATGCAGATAGAAAGGAGAGTAAACCCTAATGGAATGTACTGCAAATGATGTAAATGTGAGTGATGGAATCTGTGGTAGAATAGTGTATGCGAAAGATTGGGAAAGTTAAAGTCCAACTCCTCCTCTTTTATGGTTACCAGGCCTGGAGGTGTGTGTAAAGAGGAGACCACCATATGCCAGTGCTGCAGGGGAGGCTGTGTCTGATTGTGTGAGCCAGGTTTCTGTTATAGCCAGCAGATTGAAGTTGTTAGATATGAAGAGGTCATGGATGGATGTTAATTTGTTACAAGCAGAGCGTGCATTCCATAAGGAATATTTTAGTGATCTGGAGGGTGATGGAAGACATGTGATGTTTATGAGGTTAGCTGGATTTCTATGTTGCTGTGAATCAGGTGAATGTGAGCGATGCAAGTGGCTGGGTCCTGGGTTTGGTGAAATGTCACCAGCTATCAGAAGCAGAAGAGAGAGATAAATGTGGGTGCAAGAGGTTTGTAAAGTTTTTTTTATGGTGAGAGGTTGTAGATGTTATTGTCAATGAGTATAGGGAAGTAAAAATCTCATGAGTTCTAATATGAGGGGAGTGTATAATTGAGGGGGCAACATATACAGAGGGCTGATTTGCTGGGAGACTGAATGATGCAATGGTCTTTATGAATACTCCATGAAGAGCAATGCAGAAAATCAATTTGTGGTACATAGTTTGTTTGAGATTAAACCAGAATTATCTAGGCTAAGAGTATACGGTTTCACTTGTTCGAGTTAATATTGTTGTGCCTATTTACTGGTGTTGTTCCGCTTAGCATGGCAGAGCAAGATGTCAAACGGGTATGTACAATCACATGCAAATCACAATGTAAAGCGTTTTATACAAAATTGGTTACAATCTGTTCTTAGAGGTCATGAGGATTATAATTGGAAAGATATATACATACGCTGAAATGCACAGATGATTCTGCTTGAGAATGAAAGGAAGGGTGGTTGTTTTTCTGCATCGTTGGTGGGATGCTTCCGTCTGTTTTCGTCCTGGTAAGTCCTGGGTAAGTCTATATTGTAATATTTTCTTAACCCTTTTAAAACAAACATTCTAAGACAACCCAGATCAGCCAGGCTGCTGTTCAGCCTAGCATCTTTCCTTATGAATTTATCTATGTGTGTCTGGTAATTGGAATCAAGGCCTAACACCAGGGGCAAATGCAGGATTTTCCTGGGGGGGTTTCCAGATGTTTGTCAGAGGCAAACGCAGGATTTGAAGGTGGGAAAGGGTGGGTTCCACACACACATACATACACACCCTTAGAACACGTACGTATACACACATATAGAACACAAACATATACACATGCACACATACATATACAGTATGCAAACACACCTACATACAGTATACACACAAACACACACACATACTGTACATACATACAAACATACACAAACACATAAAACACATAAACACCTACAGACACACATATAAACACATAAGAACACTTACATCTGTGATCCCCTGAGTTATGTCTCATGCTGGTGCTGTAGCTGGCTGCCCCGCAGCAGTGGACTGCAATGCCCCATTTCCTAGCAGCAGTGAAGTATTGTGAACTATTTTTGTTATTAAATATCGCCCATAGACACTGAGCCTGTGAGGGGTTTGGAGAATATCTGAGCCCCTCCATCTCTTACCCAAGTGCCGCTCTCTCCTCCGGCTCCCCTGGCAGGCAGCCTCACCTCTGCATCCCTGTGCAGCAGCAGGCAACCAGCGGAGATATGTACCTGCATAACCCTACTCCAAGCCTCTGCCACAGCGACTCCTCTTCAGGGCACATGTCCTGACTCCCTCTACGACCGAACCAGCTACACAATGGCAGTTGCGAGGGAGCGAAACGGAAGCTGATCAGTGCTCCGCTCTTCTCAGTCCTTTGTCAGACTAGTAACAGAGTGGGAGCTTTGAGTACTGGGATAATGGAGCGGCGGAGAAGTGCCCCTTCAGGTCTTGGTGCCCTGCTGCAGGTGCCTCCGTTGTCTCCAGAAGTTCCGCCACTGTTGGGATGGAAACACAGTTGTCTCTGTCTCTAAAAAGCAAATTCAGTCCATCAGGGGGGGTTTCTGTGCAACCAGAAACCCCCATGTGTGCGCTACAGTTACAGAGCATGCCATAAAACTCAACTAAAACAAACACTGAGATAGCAGTTACCAACTATTTCAAAGTTACAATAAAGCATCATCCTAGAATACAATATAGCTTATAATATACAAATTGACAGTGTAGGTTACCTATTATAACAACAATATCACTGCAGCACGTATATTCTGAGCAGATGCAAACTAAAATGAGTGTAGGTTACCTGCATTGTAAAATGTCTTGGCTGGTTATTACTGGCTAGATAATTCTTTACAGATATATACACAATAGTAATAGTCTGACAAAAAAAATTGGTTATATATACATCTTGAATATTGATTGCAACTCTCATGTAGTGAGTACTGTGTAACTATTAAGCAATATTACCAGTTATTTTATACAGCGCACACATATTCCGCAGCCCTTTACAGAGAGTATTTGGTCATTCACATTGGTCCCTGCCCGAGTGGAGCTTACAATCTATATTCCCTACCATATATACACACACACACATTCATGCTAGGAAAATTTTGTTGGAAGCCAATTAACCTAATAGTGTATTTTTGGATTGTGGGAGGAAACGGGAGTACTCAGAAGAAACCCACGCAAGTACGGGGAGAATAGACAAACTCCACACAGTTAGAGCCATGGTGGGAATCAAACCCATGACCTCAGTTCTGTGAGACAGTAATGCTAACCATTACACCATCCATACTGCCCGTTTAGAGCAGATGGACTGCTTAAATGAACCTCACATATCTATGATATTTTATTTTGGGAACCTCTTTGAAATTATTGTGCTTCTCAAGATACACTAAATTAGTCAGATCTTGCTGAATTAATTATGTGTGCTATACACTGTGATTTGTGATTATTTAACTATATAAATATCACATCGTTGATTCATCTTTTGATAAAGAACAGAATTATACATATTAGAGATGAGTGGGTTCGGTTCTCAGAGAACCGAACTCCCCCGGTCTTCACGTCACGAGCCCGAATCCAAATCAAGCTCGGGCTTTCCCGCCTGACTCGGAAACCAGAAAGAGGCAAAAGTCATCATCCCCCTGTCGGATATTCGCGGGGTTTGGATTCCACATAAGGAGCCGCGCGTCCCCGCCATTTTCACTCTGGCATTGGAGAGTGTAGAGAGAAGATGTGTCTCCATCCTCACTGTCCTCAGTGGTAGTGTCTTGTGCTGCATCTGTCCAGTCACAGTGGTGGTGTCCTCTGTTGCCATATGTCCAGTGCTGCTGTGTAAATCCAGTCCAGTGGTGCTGTATTGTGCTGCATCAGTCCACTGGTGGTGTCTTGTGCTGCAACAGTCCAGTCACAGTGGTGGTGTCCTCTGCTGCCATATGTCCAGTGCTGCTGTATAAGTCCAGTCCTTTGCAATGATGCTGTGTTCTCCTGCATCAGTCCAGTGATGGTGTCTCTGTGCTGCTGTATATGTCCAGTGATACTGTAATAGACTGTATGTACATTTATACTGCCGTATATGTCCAGTGGTATTGCTGTATAAATCCAGTGATCCTGCCGTATAATTCCAGTGATCCTGCTGCATAATTCCAGTGGTACTGGCGTATAAATCCAGTGAACCTGCCGTATAATTCCAGTGGTACTGGCATATAAATCCAGTAATCCTGCCATATAATTCCAGTGGTACTGGCGTATAAATCCAGTCCAGTGATACTGCCATATATGTCCAGTGATACTGCCGTATATGTTCATTGATACTGCCATATATGTCCAGTGGCACTGCCTTATAAATCCAGTGATCCTGCCGTATAATTCCAGTGATCCTGCCATATAATTCCAGTGGTACTGGCATATAAATCCAGTCCAGTGATACTGTTGAATATATGTCCAGTGATACTGCCGTATATGTCCATTGATACTGCCGTATATGTCCAGCGGTACTTCCATATAAATCCAGTGATCCTGCCATATAATTCCAGTGATCCTGCCATATAATTCCAGTGGTACTGGCAAATAAATCCAGTGATCCTGAAATATATAATCCAGTCCAGTGGTACTGCCGTATAAATCCAGTGGTACTGATGTACAATTCCAGTGATACTGCCGGAAATTTCCAGTGGTACTGGCGTATAATTCCAGTGGTACTGGCATATATTCCCAGTCCAGTGATACTGCCGTATATGTCCAGTGATACTGCCATATATGTCCAGTGATACTGCCATATATGTCCATTGATACTGCTGTATATGTCCAGCGGTACTGCCCTATATATTCAGTAATTCTGCCGTATAATTCCAGTGATCATGCCATATAATTCCAGTGGTACTGGTGTACATGTGCAGTGATACTGCTGTATATGTCCAGTGATACTGCCGTATATGTCCATTGATACTACCGTACATGTCCACTGATACTACCATATATGTCCAGCGGTACTGCCGTATAAATCCAGTGATCCTGCCGTATAATTCCATTTATCTTGCCATATAATTCCAGTGGTACTGGCGTATAAATCCAGTGATCCTGCCGTATAATTCCAGTGGTGCTGGCGTATAAGTCCAGTCCAGTGATATTGCCGTATATGTCCAGTGATACTGCTGTATATGTCCATTGATACTGCCATATATGTCCAGCGGTACTGCCGTATAAATCCAGTGATCCTGCCATATAATTCCAGTGGTACTGCCATATAAATCCAGTGATCCTGCTGTATAATTCCAGTGGTACTGGTGTGTAAGTCCAGTCCATTGATACTGCCATATATGTCCAGTGATACTGCTGTATATGTCCATTGATACTGCCGTATATGTCCAGCGGTACTGCCGTATAAATCCAGTGATCCTGCCGTATAATTCCAGGGATCCTGCTGTATAATTCCAGTGGTACTGCCGTATAAATCCAGTGATCCTGCCATATAATTCCAGTGATCTTGCCGTATAATTCCAGTGGTACTGGCATATAAACCCAGTCCAGTGATACTGCAGTATATGTCCAGTGATACTGCCGTATATGTCCTGTGGTACTGCCATATAAATCCAGTGATCCTGCCGTATAGTTCCAGTGATACTGCCGTATAATTCCATTGGTATTGTCTTATAATTCCAGTGATCCTGCTGTATAATACCATTGATACTGGTGTATAAGTCCAGTGATCCTGCTGTATAATTCCAGTGGTACTGGTGTATAAGTCCAGTCCAGTGATACTGCCATATATGTCCAGTGATACTGCCGTATCTGTCCATTGCTACTGCTGTATATGTCCAGTGATACTGCCATATATGTCCATTGATACTGCTGTATATGTCCAGCGGTACTGCCATATAAATCCAATGATCCTGCCGTATATGTCCATATAAATCCATATAATTCCATATAAGTCCAATCCACTGGTGCTGCCATATAAGTTCAGTGGTGCTTTCCTGTGCTGTATATTATTTACTACAAATAAAGAGGTTATTAATATTTAATCCAAATAGTTTTCACAGGGTTTGCCCTGTGTGGTGTAGAGGTATGCTCTCCTGTACCACATATTGTTATATAACTCCAGAAAAATAATGAAGAACAAAAATTTGGAGGATAAAATAGGGAAAATCAAGAGCCACTTCCTCCTAGTGCTGAAGCTGCTGCCACTAGTCATGACATAGATGATGATGAAATCCCATCAATGTTGTCTGCCAAGGCCAATGACCAATGTGATAGTAGAGGGCATGTAAAATCCAAAAAGTCAAAGTTCAGTAAAAAGACCCCCAACATTTTTTAAATGGTCTGAGGAGAAATGTAAACTTGCCAATATGACATTTACGACACGAAGTGGCAAGGAACGGCTTTAGCCCTGGCCTATGTTCATGACTAGTGGTTCAGCTTCACATGATGATGGAAGCCCTCATCCTCCCGCTAGAAAATGAAAAGAGTTAAGCTGGAAAAAGCACAGCAAAGAACTGTGCATTCTAAGATGGTATCACAAATCCCCAAGGAGAGTCCAAGTGTGTCGGCGGTTTCAATGCCTGACCTTCCCAACACTGTACGTGAAGAGGTGGCTCCTTCCACCATTTGCACGTTCCCTGAAAGTGCTTCAAGGAGCACCCACAGTCCAGTTTCTGATATTCAAATTGAAGATGTCACTGTTGACGTATACCAGGATGAGGATATGGGTGTTGATGGCGTTGAGGAGGAAGTTGACGATGAGGATTCTGATAGTGATGTGGTTTGTTTAAATGAGGCATCGGGGGAGACACCAGTTGTCTATGGGATGAAGAAGCCCATTGTGATGCCTGGGCAAAATACCAAAAAATCCACCTCTTCAGTGTGGAATTATTTCTCCACAAATCCGGACAACAGGTGTCAAGCTGTGTGTTGCCTCTGTCAATCTGTAATAAGTAGGGGTAAGGATGTTAACCACCTAGGAATATCCTCCCTTATACGTCACCTGCTGCGCATTCATCAGAAGTCAGTGTTGAGTTGTGAAGCATTGGGTAAGAGCGTAATCAGTCCACTGACACCTAAATCCCTTGTCTCTTGTATCCAAGCTTCTGCAAGACACACCACCAACTCCCTCAACGTCAACTTCCTCCTCAGTCAGGAACCTCAGTAGTCCTGCAGGCCATGTCATTGGCAAGACTGTGGAGTCCTCTCCTAACCAGGATTCCTCCGGAGGATCCTTGAGTGGTACGCCTGCTGTTACTGCTGCTGCTGTTGTTGTTGATGGGAGTCGATTGTCATCCCAGAGTGGAAGTCGGAAGACCACTTGTATTACTTCAAGTAAGCAACTGAATGTCCAACATTACTTTGTGAGGAAGATGAAATATGACAGCAGTCATCCTTTTGCAAAGCGGATAACTGAAGCCTTGACAGCTATGTTGGTGTTAGACATGCGTCCGGTATCCGCCATTAGTTCAGTGGGACTTAGAGAATTGTTTGAGGTACTGTGTCCCCGGTATCAAAACCATTCTAGGTTCCACTTTACTAGGCAGGCAATACCGAGAATGTACAGAGACATCAGAAAAAGTGTCCTCAGTGTCCTAAAAAATGCAGTTGTACCCACTGTCCACTTAACCCTGGACATGTGGACAAGTGGAACAGGGCAGACTAAGGACTATATGACTGGGACAGCCCACTGGGTAGATGTATGGCCTCCCGCAGCAACAAAAGCAGCGGCACCAGTAGCAACATCTTGCAAATGCCATCTCATTCCTAGGCAGGCTACACTATGTGTCACCGCTTTCCATAAGAGGCACACCGCTTACAACCTCTTATGGAAACTTCTGGGCAAATTCCAGCATGTCCTATGTTTTTCACATACAATTAATTTGGTGGTGCAGAATTTTTAGAAAAATGACAGGGGCATGCAGGAGATGCTGTCGGGGGCCACTTTCGGCCTTTAGCCACCATGTGCCAAAGACTGGAGCGCCATCAAACACTCCTGAACCTGCCCTGCCATCAACTGAAGCAAGAGGTGGTAATGAGGTGGAATTCAACACTCTATATGCTTCAGATGATGGAGGAGCAGAAAAAGGCTATTCAAGCCTATACATCCACCTACGATACAGGCAAAAGAGGGGGGATGCACCTGACTCAAGTGCAGTGGAGAATGATTTCTGTCTTGTGCAAGGTTCTCCAACCCTTTGAACTTGCCACATGTGAAGTCAGTTCAGACACTACCAGCTTGAGTCAGGTCATTACCCTTATCAGGCTTTTGCAGAAGCAGCTGGATAAATTGAAGGAGGAGCGACGATGGAGCGATTCCACAAAGTATGTGGCACTTGTGGATGGAGCCCTTCATTCGCTTTGACAGGATTCAAGGGTGGTACATCTGTTGAAATCAGAGCATTAAACTTTGGCCACCGTGCTCGATCCTAGGTTTAAAGACTACATTGTATCTCTCTTTCCAGCAGACACAAGTCTGCAGAGGATCAAAGACCTGCTGGTGAGAAAATTGTCAACTCAAGCAGACATGACCCGTCAACAGCTCCTCCTTCATTTCCCCCCGCAACTGGGGCTGCAAGGAAAAGGATAAGTTTTCCTAGCCCACCCACTGGCAGTGATGCAGGGCAGTCAGGAGTGAGTGCTGACATCTGGTCCTGTCTGAAGGACCTGCCAATGATTACTGACATGTCTACTGTCACTGCATATGATTCTGTCACCATTGAAAGAATGGTGGATGATTATATGAGTGACAGCATCCAAGTAGGCATGTCAGACAGTACGTATGTATACTGGCAGGAAAAAGTGGCAATTTGGATGCCCTTGCACAAACTGGCTTTATTTAACCTAAGTTGCCCACTTTCCAGTGTGTACTCCAAAAGTTTAGTGCAGCCGGTAACCTTGTCAACGATCGGCATTGGAGGTTACTTCCACAAAATGTGGAAAAGATGATGTTTATCAAAATTAATTATTAATTCCTCTGGGAATACCTTGACCAGCAATTGCCTCCAGAAAGTACACAGGGACCTGTGATGGTGGATTCCAGTGGGGATGAATTAATACTTTGTGAGGAGGAGGATGTACACAGTGAAGGGGGTGAGGAATCGGAGGATGAGGATGAGGTCGACATCTTGCCTCTGTAGAGCCAGTTTGTGCAAGGAGAGATTGATTGCTTCTATTTTGGTGGGGGCCCAAACAAACCAGTCGTGTGGCAGACCCTGTTGCTGAAATTATTGGTTTGTTAAAGTGTGCATGTTGTTTATACAACATAAGGGTGGGTGGGAGGGCCCAAGGACAATTCCATCTTGCACCTATTTTTTTTCTTTGCATCATGTGCTGTTTGGGGCCTAGCTTTTTAAGTGCCATCCTGTCTACCACTGCAGTGCCACTCCTAGATGGGCCAGGTGTTTGTGCCACACACTTGTGTCACTTAGCTTAGTCATACAGCTACTTCATTGCAACTCTTTTACTTCTTTGCATGATGTGCTGTTTGGGACCTAGTTTTTTTTAAGTGCCATCCTATCTGCAATTGCAGTGCCACTCCTAGATGGGCCAGGTGTTTGTTCCGCACACTTGTGTCGCTTAGCTTAGTCACACAGCTACCTCATTGCACCGCTTTTACTTCTTTGCATGATGTGCTGTTTAAGTACTAGTTTTATTAAATGCCATCCTGTCTGCCACTGCAGTGCCACTCCTAGATGGGCCAGGTGTTTGTGCCGCGCACTTGTGTTGCTTAGCTTAGTCATACAGCCACCTCGGTGCAACCTTTTGGCCTACAAACAATATTGTGAGGTGTTCAGAATAGACTGGAAATGAGTGGAAATTAATGTTATGGAGGTTAATAATACCATAGGATCAAAATTACCCCCAAATTCTGTGATTTTAGCTGTTTTTATATATTTTTCAAAAATCATCTAGATCCAAAACCAAAACACGAAAGTTTGGTTTTGGCAAAACCAATCCAAATCCAAAACACGAGCAGGGAATTAGAACCAAAACCAAAACACAAAACACGAAAAGTGGCCGCCGCACATCTCTAAATTACATATATGTCACCACAATTCCCTTGCAGGTGTCAGAATTTTATTCATGTACCTATTTGGGACCTTTTGAATTGACTTTATATTGATATGTATTTTTGTGTATGTACTGTATACTGCTATTTAAAAAAGTAATTATTAAAACTGATGACAAATGAGCACCTCAAAAAGAGAGTTACTCTTTCCTTCTTTAAACTGCACTGTAACACAGGAAAATGTAGGGTTTTGACATAGGGTTTCTGAATGTAGAAACAAAGCAAAGAAACATTGCTGCAATAAGTCTAATACAGACACTTTTTTGTAGTATTAAAATACATAACAGGTACAGTGGAAAAAAACTGTTGCTAACTCACACAGTCTTATATAGTAATATTATTAGAATATTTAAAAGGGTAAAGTTTTTTTCTTTATACACTAGAAACCATGGTCCATACCTTCTAAGTGTATGCCTTTTAAAAAACTTTCAAGATCGTACTGCATCCCGCACGTCCAGCGATCTTGGACTCCATTACATCCCACCCTATGTTTCAATATTTTAATGGAGGGTATCTGTGATGTCGCTATCATTTTGTTTAAATTTCATTTTTAAACATTTTTCATTAAGTTGAATATTAATTTTCTCATCTGTTAGTACACTTTATGTAATACAGTTAATTTAATAGTTCTTTCAACCATGGCTTCATTCCTGTCACTGACCATTGTATGCCGCCGTCAGTGCTGCACCACCCGCTAGTGTCCCAGTCAGAGTCTGCATTCAGTTCGTGTTTGGGTCTTGGCCGGAGTGGGAGGAAATGCCGCTCTCCCTTCTACGCTGCTGCTGTTTTTCTCCTTGCTGGCATGCTGGGAGTAGGGATGGGAGCTGTGGGGTCAGGATGCATGCAGTGGAGCAGCCTGAGAAGAGCCTGAGCAGCATGAGAGGGGTTTAACACACAAAAAGATGTAATTGAGGTATATATCAGTGATTCATGCCTGCACAGTGTTCATTAAGCAATCATCAAGACAAATATTTTTTAACCTATTATCAGAATGATATTTCATGTAATTATTATAACAGATGGTGAAGAAGAACAGGAGATGGGGTAATAAGGATGGTGATGCTGGTAGTGCCATCACAGAGCATACAGTGGCCTGGGGAAGCACAACCACTGCCCCAACCCATCATAATTACCCACACTGCAATCCTTATTGCCAGGCTGAGATGTACAGTATGTTATGCTAGTCTAGAACCCAGCTCCTTTCCTCTGAATACTCACTTGGCTCCAAGATTGTGTGGACAGAGACATCACGACATCTCCCACAGTGGTATTTGAGGAGCCGTAGCATCCTGCAGGGACACGACAAACCAGCCAACCCCACCTCCAACAGCAGCCAGCCAATTCTAAACCATAAAGAAGAAGAGCATTTGAAGAAAGTTGTATGATGGGAAATGGGTCATGATGGGTTCGGGCAACAAAATATAATGTGAAGTAGGGCAAGGAGCAATGATGGGCACATGTAGCAAAAGATAAATGCCAAGGTGTATGATGCACATGGGCAGTAATATTTAAGGGGAACGATTTGTAAGATTATAATAGGCACCAGCAGCAAAATATATCAGGGATGTTTGGCAAGGGAGGGTGATGGGCATCAAAATATAAGTGGGATAAATGGCAAAAAGGATTATTGTATTGGCATGGGCTGGAAAATATAAGGTGGGTGATTAGGTAGGGTGTGATTGGTATGGACAGCAAAATATAAGGGGGTGACTGGTAATGGGGATGATGGGCACAGGCAGCAAAATATGTAAGTGAGATGATGGGCAAGGGAGGGTGATGGGCTTGGGTATCAAAATATAAGGGGGTGATAGGCAAGAGAGCATTATTGGTACAGGCAGCAAAATATAAGGGAGTTGTTGGCAATAGGGGCATTATTGTCATGGGCAGAAAAATATAAGTGGGTGATTGGCAAGGTATTGATGGGTATGGGCAGCAAAATATAAGGAGGATGACTTTCATGGAGGAATGAGGGGAACAAGCAACAAACTATATAGTAAAATTAATAATAGAGAAGGGGTGAATGGCATAAAATATTTAAGAGGAGTGATGGTCAAGAGATATATAGAGGGAGGGTTTGATGGGCATTCTGCATGTATGAGGTGGGGCAAGTGATGGGGATAAAATAAATTATGGGAGGGTTATGGGCATAACAATTTTTTTAGATTGACAAAAAAGTATTGGTTAAGCCAGGGGTGGGCAATTATTTCAGCTGAGGGGCCACTTGACATTTCCTGTCAGTATCCGAGGGCCACATACAAAATAGCAGCTCGCCCCACTTGCCAAAAATATAGGGACGTGGCTTCATGTGGAAGGGGTGTGGGCAAAAAATAATACAGATTCATATTAGGCTGCACAATAGTCTCCATTATTCAAATTGCGCCATACAGCGCCACTTACACACATTACACCAGGTAGAGCCCCTTTTACACACATTACGGCAGGTAGAGATCCTTTTTACACATTAACATTTTATTTAGGATAATTATTGTGCAGCAAGCAAATTATCCAGTGTGTTATGGCCCCTGGGGAAAGGTGTGACATGGTGACAGAACACGGTGGGGGTGACACTGTGACAGAACACGGTGGGGGTGACAGAACACGGTGGGGGTGTGACACAGTGACAGAACACGGTGGGGGTGACACAGTGACAGAACATGGGGGGGTGACACGGTGACAGAACATGGGGAGGGGGGGTGACAGTGACAGAACACGGGTGTGTGACACGGTGACAGAACACGGTGGGGGTGACACAACATGGGGAGGGGGGGTGACAGAATACGGGTGTGTGACACAGTGACAGAAAACGGTGGGGGTGACACAGTGACAGAACACGGGGAGGGGGGGGTGACAGTGACAGAACACGAATGTGCGACACGGTGACAGAACACGGGGGGGTGACACAGTGAAAGAACACGGGGAGGGGGGGTGACAGTGACAGAACATGGTGGGGGTGACACAGTGAAAGAACACGGGGAGGGGGGGTGACAGTGACAGAACATGGTGGGGGGTGACACGGTGACAGAACACGGGGAGGGGGGTGACTGTGACAGAACACGGGGGGTGTGACACAGTGACAGAACACGGTGGGGGTGACAGAACACGGATGTGTGACACGGTGACAGAACACGGGGGGGTGTGACATAGTGACAGAACACGGGGAGGTGACACAGTGACAGAACACGGGGGTTTGACATAGTGACAGAACACGGGGGTGTGACATAGTGACAGAACACGGGGGTGACACAGTGACAGAACACGGGGAAGTGACATAGTGACAGAACACGGGGTGTGTGACATAGTGACAGAACACGGGGGGGGGGGTGACAGTGACAGAACACGGGGGGGTGACAGTGACAGAACACGGGGGGGTGACAGTGACAGAACACGGGGGGGTGTGACATAGTGACAGAACACGGGGGGGGTGACACAGTGACAGAACACGGGGAGGTGACACAGTGACAGAACACGGGGGGTGTGACATAGTGACAGAACACGGGGGGGTGACAGTGACAGAACACGGGGGGTGACAGTGACAGAACACGGGGGGGTGACACAGTGACAGAACACAGGGGGGGTGACATAGTGACAGAACACGGGGGTGTGTGACAGTGACAGAACACGGGGGGGTGACACAGTGACAGAACACGGGGGGGTGACATAGTGACAGAACACGGGGGGGTGACACAGTGACAGAACACGGGGGGGTGACACAGTGACAGAACACGGGGGGTGACACAGTGACAGAACACGGGGGGGTGACATAGTGACAGAACATGGGGGTGACACAGTGACAGAACACGGGGGGGTGACACAGTGACAGAACACGGGGGGGTGACACAGTGACAGAACACGGGGGGTAACATAGTGACAGAACATGGGGGTGACACAGTGACAGAACACGGGGGGGTGACACAGTGACAGAACACGGGGGGGTGACATAGTGACAGAACATGGGGGTGACACAGTGACAGAACACGGGGGGGTGACACAGTGACAGAACACGGGGGGGTGACATAGTGACAGAACATGGGGTGACATGGTGACAGATCACGGGAGGGTTTGGTACAGCGAGAGCTAAAGATCTCTCCCCCAAACCTAAAAACAGTCTGACGCCACTGCCCGCACACACACACACACACACACACACACACACACACACACACACTTTCTCTCACTTTTCCCAGTAACTTACTGATCTGGTTGGCAGTGGCAGGAAGGATGGATCTGTAGCAGTCTGGCTCTTGTCCCGTGTAGCTCCGCCCCTGAGGTCCCGTGTAGCCCCGCCCCCTCACCGGCATGTAGCCCCGCCCCCTTCTCGGCTGAACACAGCCGTTGTCACTGGGGACTCTGGAGGAGGCTGCTACAACAGCAGGAGCAGCAGGGGAGAGAGGCGCCGCTGGCAGCTTGTAGGTTCTGCAGTGCAGAGCAATGACAAGCAGCTCAGCCGGTCGGGCCGCTTGTCATTGCTCGCTGGTGGGAGGCAGTGGGCCGGGCAGGATCGGTTTGCGGGCCGCATCCGTCCCGCGGGCCGTATTTTGCCCACCTCTAGGTTAAGCACATGTATCTATAATGTTATGTGTGTTTATAAATTGTGATCTGTATAGAATGATTTGGTGTAATATGTTATGTGCAATATTGTCCCATGGAAGCAAATTGTCTAGTTATAGGTCTGATAACAGAAAATGAACTTGGGCACAGTGGTGAGTGTGATTCCCCAGATTGCAGCAAGATGTCAATTTATGTCCTGTCATTCTAGCTGCAGGGAAAATGGGAACACGGCTATAAGGAACTACAGCCCAAATAATCCAAAAGGGTGGCTGAGACATGCACCTGCACACCAGACACTGGAGAACGTGAGAGAGACCTCACAAAATTACAAGGTGGAGACAGAATCCGGAGACAGCCAGAAAGTGAGAGTAGAAAGTGAGACTGGCTGCCATGGAGAGAGAGAGATGCCATTGTGATTGAGAAAGCATGTGCCCACTAAATTACAGCAGAGGAATTGGCATAACCTGCCACAACAATTGCACTTGCAGTGACACAAAGAAAGGTGTGTCACAGTGAGCTATTGTATGAGAGTATAATCTGTATCTAGCCTTATGTCTGCAGGACTTGGTGAGACAAAAGCATTCATATTATTTGCTAGAATCTATTTCTTGTGATAGACACTGCTACCTATTAAAGTCATTATATCACTTAAAAAGCACTTTAGTGGCCCAGTTTGCCACTGTTCAAACTATTCTGAAGTGAATAGTCAGCAAGTATCCCGGACTGTTTTAAACGGGAACACTATCTTTTGGAGATCCAGTGTGATAGAGCTGTGGTTTGGTGACTATTTAAAGTTCAGCTACATATTTAGGTCTGTAGATTTTAATAAGGTTTGTCTGCAAGAATTGGTACTATGACTCAGCAAAACTGTTATTACTCATCTTCATCATGCGCTCAAAATTGTTACTATTTTATTTATCTATTTATTAACAGTTTCTTATATAGCGCAGCATATTCCGTTACTACTCTTTTCAACTGATTATTGCAATTCTCCGAACCCTTGATGCTGGGTCGGAGGATCATGGATATTCTACAAATTGAAAAATCTTGATTCCTTAATCTGAAAACGATCGGGATTGTCAAATTTGGGATTTGTAACATGAAGAACTTCCACTATTCCCCAACAGATCACTGATAGCGGATTGGTGGTTTCAGACAGATTGGTGAATCGACTGCTAGATTTTTGGGGCTCTGCTGTCATCTGATTACATCATTTGTTACATTTACAAGATATCTAGTATTATTTGGTTCTTACTTCTCCTGTGTGCTGTGTGCCTTTGTTTGCTGTGTCTCATTATTTTTGGAAGTTCCTTTTAGAGATGAGCAGTCAGGATTCCTTGGAATTCTAAATGCTCTGAACATGGGGATCTGAGTCCACCTGAGCCGCAGGTCAGGTGTTCCCGCCAGACTCGGCCAAACACAATCTTCCGGGCGTTGGATTGTCGTTGGACTTGGATTCTGTGTAAGACGCCATGGCAAGGACTTGGTGCCATTTCACTGAACACACACTGCTGAATTTTGGACTATACTCTGCTGTATTGCCTGACTGTGCTGTGTCCACTAGTGGCTGTGCTTAAAACTGCCTGTGTAAAGGGGGGCACGCTGCTGTTCTGCATTATACTCTGGTGTATACTATTGGCTGTACTGTGTCCACAAGTGACTGTGCTTAAAACTGACTGTATAAAGGGGGCATATATATATATATATATATATATATATATATATACACTGCTCAAAAAAATAATGGGAACACTAAAATAACACAACCTAGATCTGAATTAATTAAATATTATTATTAAATACTTTGTTCTTTACATAGTTGAATGTGCTGACAACAAAATCACACAAAAATGATCAATGGAAATCAAATTTATTAACCCATGGAGGTCTGGATTTGGAGTCACACTCAAAATGAAAGTGGAAAAACACACTACAGGCTGATCCAACATTGATGTAATGTCCAAAAAACAAGTCAAAATGAGGCTCAGTAGTGTGTGTGACCTCCACGTGCCTGTATGACCTCCCTATAATGCCTGGGCATGCTCCTGATGAGGTGGCGGATGGTCTCCTGAAGGATCTTCTCCTAGACCTGGACTAAAGCATCCGCCAACACCTGTACAGTCTGTGGTGCAATGTGGCATTGGTGGATGGAGCGAGACATGATGTCCCAGATGTGCTCAATAGGATTCAGGTCTAGGGAACGTACAGGCCAGTCCATAGCATCAATGCCTTCGTCTTGCAGGAACTGCTGACACACTCCAGCCACATGAGGTCTAGCATTGTCTTGCATTAGGAGGAACCCAGGGCCAACCGCACCAGCATATGTTCTCACAAGGGGTCTGAGGATCTCATCTCGGTACCTAATGGCAGTCAGGGAACCTCTGATGAGCACATGGAGGGCTGTGCGGCCCCCCAAAGAAATGCCACCCCACACAGTTACTGACCAACTGCCAAACCGGTCATGCTGGAGGATGTTGCAGGCAGCAGAACGTTCTCCTTGGCGTCTCCAGACTCTGTCACGTCTGTCACATGTGCTCAGTGAGAACCTGCTTTCATCTGTGAAGAGCACAGGGCGCCAGTGGAGAATTTGCCAATCTTGGTGTTCTCTGGCAAATGCCAAACGTCCTGCACGGTGTTGGGCTGTAAGCACAACCCCCACCTGTGGACGTCGGGCCCTCATACCACCCTCATGGAGTCTGTTTCTGATCGTTTGAGTAGACACATGCACATTTGTGGCTTGCTGGAGGTCATTTTGCAGGGCTCTGTCAGTGCTCCTCCTGTTCCTCCTTGCACAAAGGCGGAGGTAGCGGTCCTGCTGCTGGGTTGTTGCCCTCCTACGGCCTCCTCCACATCTCCTGATGTACTGGCCTGTCTCCTGGAAGCGCCTCCATGCTCTGGACACTATGCTGACAGACACAGCAAACCTTCTTGCCACAGCTCGCATTGATGTGCCATCCTGGATGAGCTGCACTACCTGACCTCCAGCAAGCCACAATTGTGCATGTGTCTACTCAAACGATCAGAAACAGACTCCATGAGGGTGGCATGAGGGCCCGACGCCCACAGGTGGGGGTTGTGCTTACAGCCCAACACCGTGGACTGTTTGCTGCTGATCTCCTATGATGGACAGATAAGCGATTGAACTTTTTAAATTCTGTACGCATGTTTTCTGGCTATTTTATGTCCTTGGGACAGTTTGTCTGCTGGTCTCCCTTTCTGATGGACAGATAAGCTTTCAATAATTTTTAATCTTGTACGTGTGTTGTCTAGCCATTGTATGTTTTTACATATTAAATTTGTATTTTATTTTTTAATGATTGGGCTATTGAATATGTCCTATTGGGAAAAAGCATGTTCCCAACTTTAATTGCCCGTTATTGCAAATGATAACATATTGAGTTTGAGAACGGTACACACTATGGCCCTCATTCCGAGTTGTTCGCTCGCAAGGCGATTTTAGCAGAGTTACACACGCTAAGCCTCCGCCTACTGGGAGTGAATCTTAGCTTCTTAAAATTGCGAACGATGTATTCGCAATATTGCGATTACAAACTACTTAGCAGTTTCAGAGTAGCTTCAACCTTACTCGGCATCTGCGATCAGTTCAGTGCTTGTCGTTCCTGGTTTGACGTCACAAACACACCCAGCTTTCGCCCAGACACTCCTCCGTTTCTCCAGCCACTCCCGCGTTTTTTCCGGAAACGGTAGCGTTTTTATCCACACGCCCATAAAACGCTGTGTTTCCGCCCAGTAACACCCATTTCCTGTCAATCACACTACGATCGCCGGAGCGAAGAAAAAGCCGTGAGTAAAAATACTATCTTCATAGCAAAATTACTTGGCGCAGTCGCAGTGCGAACATTGCGCATGCGTACTAAGCAGAAAAACGCTGCGATGCGAAGAAAAATACAGAGCGAACGACTCGGAATGAGGGCCTATGTTTTGTTGTGCTCTTCTTTTTTACATGTAAATCGTGAATTATGAACACTCGTTGGAAGTTCTTGTAAAACAGATAAGTGTTCTTGGCTATAATTACACCCACATGGCTATTTCCTTTATATCTTGTTATTACACTCACAAGCGCTTATTTTCTCCACTACCTATTTATATATATATATATATATATATATATATTGATAATGTCAAATTATCTTAAACCATAAGCTATACCTTTAAACACACTTTTACCATGAAGCCTCTACGGCCGCTAAACTTAATATTCACTCTATATACCTTTTACGCTAATTGCATAATGAGCCCCGTACCGTGTACGGACTCTGCATACAAACGCCGCGCTGGGGGTACAAAGTACACGCAGCGCGTACACACTTAATTTGTTACACGTTAAAACCTTATACAGTTAGTCAATGTAATACACTTTAAACCCTACCAGGGAAAAGAGGACACAACACCGATTTGTAGTTAATCACTGGGTTCCGACACCACAGAGTAATATATATGAAAGGGGGTTTAACAATACAAATTATGCACTACAATACAACAGAGTAAATGGCTACAGTCAATGTACATATGTGAGAATATTCGCATGAGCTTCCTGGTCCAGTCCTCCGCTAATCAGGTAGATAGCGTTAAGAGTCTTCTGTCTGACTAAGCCTGCTGCAGGCTCTCTTTATTCACTTCATCCAAAACACAACACAATGGATACTGTAATCTCTTTGTTCATTGGACACAGGGATGGTCATTTACAGTACAGGAGAGGACATAGGTCTGTTTGAATAGGTGGGCGATGTCTATTTTCACTACTCTTGTGGGTGGTCTCCTCTGGATTCTCGCCACATACATAATGTACAGTAAATACAGTTTATATCTATATTCTGCTCCTGCACATAACTATCCACAGGAACATGCGATCTTCCTCAAACCAACACCGGAATGTTTTCCTTAAAATACCCTACAGCTGGATACCAAACACCACCTTGTAACCGTGTTCTGTCCCCTCCTATCCTGTAAAGGTGAATCCCTTTGTTCTGTTACCAATTAAACAGCTATAATTTTCTGATGTGGTGCAGGGAGGCTATGTGTACATTGTGCACTATTTGGATTAAATATGTAATGTGTTCTGGTGGCCCTCCATGCATACCCCTCCATGCATACACAAACTCTGCCGTAAATACCCATACCACGCGCTGATGCGCAGGACCGCTGGAGCGACCATACGCAAAGTGCGTACATGTGCATGCACTGCAGAACAAGTGCACGCGCAGTGGGCATGTGTGTGCAGTTTATACGTGCTGTGTGTTCTACAATATTTTTTGACTTTGACAATATACAGGTTGAGTATCCCTTATCCAAAATGCTTGGGACCAGAGGTATTTTGGATATGGATTTTTCCGTATTTTGGAATAATTGCATACCATAAAGAGATATCAAGGTGATGGGACCCAAGTCTTAGTACAGAATGCATTTATGTCTCATATACACCTTATACACACAGCCTGAAGGTCATTTTATCCAATATTTTAATAACTTTGTGCATTAAGCAAAGTGTGTGTACATTCACACAATTCATTTATGTTTCATATACACCTTATACACACAGCCTGAAGGTCATTTAATACAATATTTTTAATAACTTTGTGTTTTAAACAAAGTTTGAGTACATTGAGCCACAGAAAACAAAGATTTCACTATGTCACTCTCACTCACAAAAGTCCGTATTTTGGAATATTCCGTATTTCGGAATATTTGGATATGGGATACTCAACCTGTATATATATATATATATATATATATATATGATGCCCTTTGTTCATGTTAATTGCATCTATAAGCCCCATGACTCCACGCAGTGATATGCAAATTGAAATATGGTTAACGATCAGTTTAGAGAAGAGCAACCATATACTAGTGTAGCAGCTGCTGACACCAGTCATGATGACAATGCTAGCCCAGCATCTACTAAAGCAAATGTTCAAGGGCATTGCGGGTCTAAGTTAGGGCATCTAAAATAAAAAACCCAATAAACAGTGGTGAAGAAAAAGACACCTCTTTTAATTCACTAATCAATCCTTCCTTCCTTTACCTGCCTTCCACTACATACATAGGTACTTCCATCCTGCCTGCCACTGCAGTGCCAATCTGTTTCCTACTGCCACGTGTTTGTGCCACCCACTGCTGTCGCTTAGCTTAGTCAGCCAGCTAACTCTGTGCAACCTTTTGGCTTTAACTGGATTGAAAGAATATTATGAGCTGTGAGGTGGTCAAAACTGAGTGAAAATGACTGGAAAAAACTGGCAGTTAATGTAATTGTGGTTCATTATACTGTAGGAGAAAAATAGGCCAAAATTATATAATTTTAGCTGTTATCATTTTGTGGGGAAAAAAATACATATCTAAAACAAAAACAAAAACAAAAAATGTTGGCAAATTAGAACCAAAACCAAAACACGGGAGTCAGAGCACATCTCTATATTATAAAAAATAATGAACTCCCTATGGTACAAAATATATTAGAAGCCAGTGGGAGTATCTGTATAAAAGCACTCCTTATAATGAAACACTATTGCTCATGACCTCACCAAACAGAATAAACCTCACAAAATCATAAATAAACTGGCAACAAAATGTAAGAATCACATTTTCCACTTTCTTCATTCTTAACTTGAAATATAGGTATGACTTAGCAAGTCAATGAACATTACCAGTGAATGAAATTTTCAGGTTTAATGCGAGCTTTAAAGTTCTCAGCCAATCATAACAAGTGTCTCATTTTATTATTTAATTGAGTCATACATTGTTTATTCATTGGACTTGTGTGTTCATTTGCTGTCTTTGGGCCTGATTCAGATGTGGTTGTTCTTGCTATTAAAATATGTGATTATTACTGCGCTTATGTATGTTAGCTGCTCCACATAATACGAATACCAAAATGTTTTAAATAAAAGAGCGCTTGTTATAAATAGTACCGCTCATACCTGAAAAAAATGGGTTAAAAATAATGTTTACAGCCCCTTTTAGAGGTGTTTATGTTTAAGATGGGGATATGGAGTGTTGAGGATTCCAAATGTATAATGGTCCGGTACCAGAAGTGGGTGATGTGCATGTAAAGCTGTCCCGTCCTGTCTAGCCCTACTGTCCCTACCTTGCAAGCCGCTGACCGCGGCTTGCTTCCGGTCTCCGGACCTGGTTTCCTCACCGCCTGTTAGCGGTATGCGAGCAAGTTGCTTTGCCGAGCGTCCAATGATGACGTGTAGCGGTACCTCCTTCCTCCGTCTCTCTCTCTCCAACGCGTTTCGGGGTTTAACCCCTTTCTCAAGGATGAGGGAGTGTGATTTCCTTTTCCTTTTTATTTGTTAAATTTTTAAAAAAACTTTCAAAAAACTTTATTGTTCTTCTGTTTAAAACCGGAAATGGTCATTCCGGAAGTTGTATATTTAGCGGCAACCATGTGCCAGAATAATTCATTCTATTAAAAAGGTTTATTATATGGTATGGCGGTATTTTCAGTAGCTAAAAATATTAGGATAGATTTAAGATAAATTAAAAAAGGGGGGTTTAGGTGAATTATGGATTTATTTTTAACCATATTAGGCTTTCAAAAAAGCATTTATGTCTATTTCTACATTCAGGCCAGAAGGTTGCAATGTTTGCATGAAGTAGATCCATTTAGTTTCCTTTCTTCTAAATTTTGTTTTAAGTTCTTTGCCTTTTTATATATTATTTGTGGTTTTGATTTGATATATGGAGAACAGCAACCCATTTCAAGAGCATCTAATCTTATGGAAAAGATATATAGATGACTTACTGATCATCTGGAAAGGGCCAACACAACTACTCACAGAATTTTTGCAGTACATAAACAACAATAAATATGGATTGGAATTCACGTTCACAATCAGCAAACAAATGGTGATATATTTAGACCTAGAAATTTTTGTACAGAATAACCAATTACATACAAGGAACCATACTAAAAAAGTCAGTGGTAATAACATATTAAATCGTACGAGCAATCATCATAAAAATTGGCTCCAAAACATCCCAGGAGGCCAATTCAGAATTCTCAAACGAAACTGTACACAAGAAGACACTTTTCATCAACAATGTACAAATATGAGAGACCAATTTATGAAGAAAGGATATGATGAAACATTACTAAACAAAGAGATAGAAAAAATAAAGACCATGGACAGGAAAAGCATGATTCAATACAACCACAAAACAGACAACAATAACTATAATACAGCTTTTATTACCCAATTCAACAGTCAATTCCATCACCTAGAAGATATTTTACAGAAACATTGGCATGTTTTACTTTTGGACAAACAACTGACTCCATATATCAAATCAAAACCACAAATAATATATAAAAAGGCAAAGAACTTAAAACAAAATTTAGTACGGAGCCACTTACATGAGGAAGGAATGAATCGGATGGAACATAACGGTAATTTTTTCTGTTTAAATTGCAAAGCATGCAAAATGACAAGTAAAAACTCCATTCAACCAATAACAGAATTTAAATCAAAGACTACAGGTGTCTCATATAAAATCAGAGAAAGAATCACATGTGACTCAGAAGGAGTCATTTATCTCCTGGAATGCCCTTGCGGATATCAGTATATTGGACAAACAAAAAGGAAATTAAAAATCAGAATTTCAGAACACATTTACAATATACGAAAAGGCCTGGAGACTCACAGTGTATCAAAACACTACAAAGACTACCATAAACAGGAACCATCTAGTTTGAAGTTTATGGGCATACAAAAAGTCCAAAAAAATTGGAGAGGAGGAAATTTAAGTTTGGATCTTAGAAGAAAGGAAACTAAATGGATCTACTTCATGCAAACATTGCAACCTTCTGGCCTGAATGTAGAAATAGACATAAATGCTTTTTTGAAAGCCTAATATGGTTAAAAATAAATCCATAATTCACCTAAACCCCCCTTTTTTAATTTATCTTAAATCTATCCTAATATTTTTAGCTACTGAAAATACCGCCATACCATATAATAAACCTTTTTAATAGAATGAATTATTCTGGCACATGGTTGCCGCTAAATATACAACTTCCGGAATGACCATTTCCGGTTTTAAACAGAAGAACAATAAAGTTTTTTGAAAGTTTTTTTAAAAATTTAACAAATAAAAAGGAAAAGGAAATCACACTCCCTCATCCTTGAGAAAGGGGTTAAACCCCGAAACGCGTTGGAGAGAGAGAGACGAAGGAAGGAGGTACCGCTACACGTCATCATTGGACGCTCGGCAAAGCAACTTGCTCGCATACCGCTAACAGGCGGTGAGGAAACCAGGTCCGGAGACCGGAAGCAAGCCGCGGTCAGCGGCTTGCAAGGTAGGGACAGTAGGGCTAGACAGGACGGGACAGCTTTACATGCACATCACCCACTTCTGGTACCGGACCATTATACATTTGGAATCCTCAACACTCCATATCCCCATCTTAAACATAAACACCTCTAAAAGGGGCTGTAAACATTATTTTTAACCCATTTTTTTTCAGGTATGAGCGGTACTATTTATAACAAGCGCTCTTTTATTTAAAACATTTTGGTTGTTCTTGCTGCTGCAATTGCTATCTTTTTCCATATGTAATTGCAATTATATGCTAATAATGGCAGAAACTAGCCTGAGCATCGGGACGGCCAGTGCAGTCGCATCATTTCTGTCCAATAATTGCTGATACATTGGTACCATCGTCACAAATCGGAACATGTCACAGAGTCTGAGTGTGTCTACCTTAAAAGTAGATCTACAGTTGTAGTGATGATGGTACATGTCTCAAAATTGTTTTTAGGGTGTATCCAGAGCCACCCTTAGCTATAGGCAGGCTAGGCATTTGCCTACGGCATCAAAGCATGTCTAGGGGCATCCAAGCATGTCCCTGCAGTATCTCATGCTGGGAGGGACAGTCTGCAAACTATATGTTACTTTCTAAATGTATTCAATCAGTACATGTATATACTGCTTTTTACATTTGTCAAATAGAATGCACACTGTCCCTTGATCTCCCTCCGACATGCTTGAATGCTCCTAACTTGTGAGACCTTAGACAGCAGAAGCCCAGTAACCGCAATTCATGGACCTGTGACATTTTCACTATGTAAGGTTATTACTAGATGGCTCCTTATGAAACCACATGTGTATTGTGGAAGACTGTTTCATATAAATCTGATATCACCTGTACTGCTTGTGCACATGGGGGAGGGGGACCCTGCTATCCTGTGTCCCTTATCCCTGTGCAAACCTCAGGTGTCTGCAGGGACATAACATGGGCAGTGTTCTCCCCACACTTTATTTCTCTGTCAGTCCATGCCATAAAATTCCCTTGCCATCTAGCACTGTAACGTGGTCAGTAAGTTGTGTTGCGCTACTTCTATATGAAACGCCAGTGCTGGGTGACGTTCAGTTGCGTAAAACTGGAGAGCAGAGCATATTGCTACCGCAGTATAAAAGGGCATGCAGTTGCCAGGAGTAACAGACACCAGCAAACACACTGAACAGTGAAGAGAATGGACAGTTGCTACATGTTTGATACTGGTCTTTTTGTATAACCAGCAAGTATGGCAGTATCTGGACTTTGCTACCATCTGTGTCCACCTAGCAAGTTAAAATAAAGGATGAGGCTTGCAAAGGACGGCATACCCTGTGAGGTCACATCCCTTGTACGGGTGCCCCTTTAACAGGTGCAAGTGCAAGCACTCACCCATCCTGCCACCCCCATCTCACAAAACACAGTCACGGATCTAGGGAGCTGCATTGGCGCACACACTGACTGCCAGCACACCAGCAAGCAAAAGTAAGTTTAATAAAAAATAAAAGCTACTAGCATAACTAATGTGGGGCATAAGTGTAAGGTAAATTGCTGTGTGGAATTTTGTGTATTATGGGCATTACTAATGTAGGGCATATGTGTAAGGTGCATTACTGTGTGGAATTATGTGTATTATGGGTATTACTGTGAAGCATTATGCAGGGTTGAACTGGCCCACAGGGGAACCCCCCCGGTGGGCCCCACTGCCTGAGTGTTGCTGGGTCAGATGCAGAACTAGCAGCGGTGCTAGAGTGCACCAGCCAAAATTTTGCCTATGGCATCAAACTGGCTTGGGCCGGCTCTGGGTGTAGCATTTACATACACCATCATCTTAAAATAATTTCCTTAACCGTTCATTTACTGGATGATTTTCTTGCTAGTGTAATGTCTTTTTTTCTCTCTTATGAACATATTTTTTTATCTGTATGATATACAATTTAGAGTGTTAATTGGTTAAGGGCATGTTAATTTCATCCATTAGTTCTGAGGTTGACTGCATCTTTTAGTGGTACACATTTAACATAACTATGAACTTTCTGCCTTTAGACATTTTAACTAAATATTTTGCATTGCAATTGCAGTTCAGTTACACTCACAGTGTTGGTATATACTTATTACAACACTTTTCTGTTTTACAGTAGCATAAACAAGGTCCAGACCAGTATATAATACATTGTTTCTGAAAAAGCTATAGCTTTGGAATAATACTAACACTATATATATATATATATATATATATATATATATATAAAACTTTGTGGCTACAATACAGAACCTGCCTGTATTGTGGGAATGTCATGGATATGGGATCCAGTCATGTGACCAGCGCTCGGGATCCCGGCAGTCACTATGCCGACGCAGGGTTCCCGAGCGTTCACAAGCCCTACAGACCGCATGCCGACTAACATAGACTATTCCTACTTGTGGGTGTCCTTGACACCCATAGAGTGGGAATAGAACACATAGTGAGTGCAGCGAGCCACTGAGCCCACTGAGTGGTGAGCAAAGAGAGCCCACAAGGGTCTCCGTTGCGTTCCCTCCCCCTGCCAGCATTCTGCTGCTGGGATCCCAGGATCTGTATGCTGACCGCTGGGATCCCCAGCGCTGGTCTCCCCTAATCAACCCATGGATATATATCAAAAGCTTCGTAAAATCCAGAGTCATGCATACTGCAAAGGGAAGCCTGTTTCTGATGCATTTCTTGTACTGAGAAATGTACTTGTGTGTGGCACCCCGTAAGATTGTGTGTGCCCCTTTAAAAATGTAAGTAACAATGCTTGCAACCATGAGAATGTTTTGCTGGTACAGCAGGGGTTAAAAGATAGACCAGAGTCAGGTGACGTGTCATGTACTGGTGAGGTGGAAAGAGCCAATTGGACAGAGAGAGAGCAAGCAGAGCCTAGTTGAAGAAGAGGGAGGATACAGATAGTTGGAGAGAAGCCATTGAAGGAGCTGGATATGATATGAGGAGGGGAGCAGGAGAAGCTGAATTGGAGCACACCAGGTGGTCACAAAGAGCGGTGGAGAACAGCACTGCAGAGCTAGAGCAGCGGGGTGCTTCCGTGAGTGCAGAAAACTGGGAGAGCGGGCATGAGACATTACAGCCCGGTACCAGATACCGCCAGGCCTATGCAGAGGCGTAGATGCCACAGCCATCTTGAGAAGCTAAAAATCGCTGAGACAGGTCCAGAAAGAGAGCGGAATAACCTGGAGGATCAGAGTGAGTAATCAAAGACTGCGTTGTAAGAACAGTTACACCATTGCAATACTGTGGCACTGTTGGATCTAAGAGTCCCAATGTAAATTGCTTGTGAAGATTGGGTCATTTTTTATCAGGGATAGTTCGAAAAGTAGTAATTGCCATTGAAACAATATTCTTAATAATTTTCTTCATTGTCATAATTATTGTATTTTTTTCTTGGAATATGCATGTATCTGTGATTAGATTGATAGAACCATTGAAGTATTGAATGTTCCAGTGTATTGTGAGCTGTAGTCAAATGTGTTGTTCTTGTATTCTTAAAGTCATCATTATTATTGTGATTGTCCAATTTTGCCAGTTAACTAATCATCATCTTTAATTCAGAGTTCTTTGCGACTCAATAAAAGAAAAGACCTGTTGGAAATGGCTGTCAGTACATTACAATTGTGTATCAATCTATCCTACCTCTCTGAGCAAGGTACAATGAACAAGGTATGGGTGAAACATCTTAGGGAAAAGGTCTGTCACATAGCCACCGAACATCTGTGATACCTCTTCTGACCACTTAGACACCTGCAAACCCTGGGGTGTTACACAGGCAAGTGGAGGGAAGGGCGCATGGGTTTCTGCTTTAAGATGCACAAACCCCCTTATTATCCCTAGATATTCTCACATTAGCATAAAATAGTCAATCTGCCTGCAACTATGGACACTTTGACGCAAAATCAATCCCAATGTATTCAACCGATCAGCTTTAAAGTTATCTGTACTGGGGCATGAAGGGCCCACTAGGGAAATGCAGTACATGTTCTGGGCCCCTTGATAATATATATAGTTAATACTGCTAGTACATGTACCAGATTAGTAACAGCATTGCTTTGTAGAAAATACTCCATAGTCCTGTGCAGTATAATTTAACATATACATAATGTATAATTCAAGTGTATAGTCTGGAACCTGATTCCTAGAGGATGGAGTGGGCTCCAGGCAGTGGGTCCCCCTCGGGGCTTCCTCTGTACCCCTATGGGCCAGTATGACCCTGTCTATGCTTCAGAAAAATAAAGGAATATACAACTGTAAGCAGAATTATTATTTTGGTACTATATCAGACACAATAGTTAGTATTCAAAACATAATGAAGAACAAAACATTTTCTATCAAAACACAGACTAAATTATTGAGAATCTGAAGCAGTCCTGCAATTGTAAATGGATACACCAGCTATTTCTTTAATCTTTAGTATCTATTTTACACCAAATAATAAGCAAAGTTTATATAAAACTGACATCATTAATGAGCTGCATTCCAGATGAATGACATAGTTGTGAAAGACTTTTCTTGACAGGTTCCAAAAATAAAGTTAAGAATTTAATATGTAAAATGTGACATTAAAGATATAAAGTGCACATATTGTTAAACAATATGTTTGGTAAATATAATGAAATATAGTTGAAATGTTTACAGTCTTCTAAATGGACAATGTCATATGGGCATTCCAGTTAATAAAACATATTTAGCAGGAAATGGGAAACATATTGAGGGTAAATGAGAATGAACAGCCCAAAGAAACATGTACTTTAGTAGTGGTTAGGGGGAGAAATAAATCACATTGAGAAATACACTTTATATGTTAACACACATGTTGGTTAAGACAGAAACATTTTACGCTTGTGGTCTCCTGCAGGGCATGACTAATATGTTACAACTCCAGTGGATTCTCTGTGGTTATGAACTGTGGTAAATAAAATGTCAGTTCGCTAAGATAATCCTTCCACCTTAGAGGTTATCATAACAGGGGACTTTTTGTTTTTGCTACTCATGGTTAAGGGTTTTTTTTTATTTTAAATAGGAGATGTTTTCACATTGCTTTTCTATATCCATACAATATAATGTGTAATGTTTATTTGATTTTTAAATTGACTAATATTTATTTGTTTATAACAATTTTAGAGATATTTATTTTAGTCACTTTCTTATATCGTTAGATAGGAATACATTTTTATAGGTGTATACAAATTTTCCCATCACTCTTGTTTTATAACACCAAATTAGCCATATTTATATGATACATATTTTTTACAATCTCTTTAAAAAAAATTAAGATTTTTCTTGGACAATTGATAAAATATGAAATGAAAGTCAAAGCATTGTCCCAAAATTACAAATTGTCCAAAGAACTGAGAAGAAATTCACTTATTTTTACTTAAAAATGAATAGAAGTTATCACTTGAACTTAAACTTTATTGTCATGAAGGGTTCACATACATGAACAATCAATGACATTTATACATAAACAAATATACTACTAACCATAAAATTATAAGAACATCATCACCTAAAACCTCATTATCTATTGTTAATACCATTCAACATAGTAACACAAAATGAATGTATTTACAAAGTAACAAAGTATTGTGCATATATTACACTTGAATTCCACCTTCATTGAACAAATTGTCATATCATATTTTAAAATTAGCAGTTCCTCTATACATTTAAGACACTTGTGTTTTGCTACAAATTCTGGGAATAAATTCTTCATCTTTGGATGAACTAAACCACATGTACTTTTTTTTTTCAATCCCTGGATACTGTATATTCAAGCTATCTATATTAGAAAGTGATACAATCTATATGGCCAGTGCAGCAGAGCCTGGCTGGGCCCAGGTACATTTCAGAGGGCGTGGTCTATTCACAAGAGTTGTGACAATGCACCCTTAGAATAAAATACAGAACAAATGGTACTTTAAGTGCCTCCTTGGCCACATTGCAGCCCAGCACACAGCAGCGCATGCTGGGCTGAGGAAAAGAGAGGCATCTGCTGCTGTCAGGTAAAAGTGTGGGGGGGGGGACCTTGGCCCCCACTGGAACTCTCCATCAAACCTGGGCTGGGTAATTAGTCCCCCCCCCCCCTTCCTTGGCCCCACTGTACGTGGCTTTCATTCACAACCTTTCATTTTGTATATTTACTTATCTAAAGGTGGGTACAAATCTATACAATCCTCGGCACCTATATCCCAACATCTCATGTGCTGTACTGTACATGCAACCTCCTGATCTCCAGAGGGGAGACACTACCCTCAGCCCACATATGTTGTCCATGCCTCACAGGGGGTCACAACTTATTACAAACATTGCCCAGCTGATCGGGAGTATTAACTAGAAATAGCTGATGATTATATAGATGTGTACCCAACATACTGTAAGTAAGTGGTAGTTATCAGTGGAATTATTTGAAGCTTTAGAACTAAGTAATGGAATTCCCAAATAGTCCTGAACTTTTTAAAAAAAACTTTTAAAATAGCTATTACAATCTTTCAAACAACACTACAATACAGTATATGGTATGTGATGTTTTCATACACTCTGTGAGCAAACTTTTCACTTTATTATTTAGGGGTTGAATACATTGAAGCAAACATTGTTATAAAACAATGCAAGAGAATTTTAAATGTTAAGTTTATTTTTTATGCCTGGATGTAACTCCTCCTTCCCCACAGCCCTTCTGTGTCTGCCTCCATGACCCTCTTCCACCCTGAACCCTACTCCAGCCCTTATAGTGTGTGACTATTTACTGCGGTCTGGCCCCTCCTCTGGTATCCGGCCCTGTGCCCTGCTCCCTTTTCATCTTCCACTTCATATGTTCCTCCTCTTTTCCCCCTTATTTCCCCCTTCATACTTTCTTTCCCCACTCTCAGAACTGCCCGTTAGTCAGGTAAAGTGGAAGTCCAGCTGCCCCTGAGGGGGCAACATTCAGCAATTTAGGGGCAACAAAAAAGAAATTATATCTTGACCCCCAACTAAAAATGTTGTGGCGCCCCTGCTCCCAACCCAAATCAACCTTATAGTGTGTATTGAGAACAATTCACAGTGCCCAATTACTGAGTACATAAACAAATAATCAAAACAGGAAAACAGTGACTTACAGTTGTAGACAATATAGGACAAGTACAGGGTAAATAAACTTAGCTACATCAGCAGATGACAGTGAAAGAAGTATCAGGGTGGTAGAAAACCACGGGATTTGGTGCAGTAGAAGATTATTAAAGTAAAAGAAGGATAAGCACATGAGAGAAGAGGGCCCTACTTATGTGAGCTTACATTCAAAACAGGAGGGGCAGACACAGGGGTGACACCGATGGGGTAGATAGAGTGCATGTAACAGATAGTTAGGATGCGATTTGGCTAAGTTCAGTGAAGAAGTGGGTCTTGAAAGCCCATTTGAAGGTTTGTAGAGAGGTGGAGAGTATGAGGGAGGAAGGTAGAGCGTTCCAGTGAAAGGTAGCAGCACGTGAAAAATCTTTTAGGTAGTAGAGGGAGGATGTGAACAGTAGGCAGGAAAGGTGGCGAGCATTAGCAGAGCGAAGAGAACAGGTGTTAAGGGCGATAAGGTCAGAGATGTAAATGGGATAGGAGTGAGTGAGGGCTTTGCAGGTGAGTGTGGAAAGTTTTAAGTGGCTTCTGAAAGGTAAGGGGAACCAGTGAAGGGCTTGTAGAATAGGGGATGTGGATTTACAGTAGTATGTTTGAAAGATGAGCAAAGCTGCAGCATTGAGGACAGCTTGGAGTAGAGAGAGGCATTTGTTAGGGAAGCCAATCAGGAGGAGATTACAGTAGTCTAATCTGGAGATGACCAGTAAGTGGACAAGGGTCTCAGTAGCATCCTGGGTGAGAAATTGTCTGATCCTGGAAATATATTTGAGATGAAAATGGCAGGTTTGTGAGAGGCGCTGAATGTGTGTTTTGAAGGAGAGGAAGGAGTCAGGGATTACTCCAAGACAGCATACTTGGGGGCTAGAGGAGATAGTTGTGCCATACAATGATAATGAAATCATGGGAGTGAGGTTGTATGGGAGGGTGGGAAGATAATCAGCTCAGTCTTAGACATGTTAAGTTTAAGAAAGCTATGTCTGGGACATCCAAGAAGAGACAGGAGAGAGACAGTTGCAGATATAAGTAAGGAGAGCAGGAGAGAGATATTGGTAGGATATGTAAATTTGAGTATCCTCAGGATAGAGATGATATTGAAATTCAAAAGAGCTAAAGAGTTCACCTAAAGAGGATTTATATAAAGGGAAAAGGAGAGGACCAATAACAGAACTTTAGGGGACACCTACAGTTTGTGGAAGGGGGGGGAGGTGGAGTCATGAGAGGAGACAGAGAAGGAATGGTCAGAGAGGTAGGCAGATAGCCAAGAGAGGGCAGTATCATGGAGACCAATGGAGTAAAGGATTTGCAGAAGGAGAGGGTGATTCACAGTGTCAAAAGCAGCAGAGAGATCAGGAAGAATAAGCAGAGAGTAGTGGCCCTTAGATTTGGCAGCAAGCAGGTCATTGCAGACTTTTGTGAGGGCAGTTTCAGTGGAGTGGAGAGGATGAAAGCCAGACAAGAATGAGTCAAGCAGTGAATATGAGGAAAGTAAGGCAGCTGTAAACAATACACTCATTGAGTTTGGAAGTAAAAGGGAGGAGAGAGATGGATCGGTAGTTGGAGAGGGTGTTTGGATCAAGGGAAGGTTTTAAAAGAATAGTGGAGACAAGGACATGCTTGAAGGCAGAGGGGACAGTACCTGATGAGAGGGAGAGACTGACAAGGTGTTTTAGATGGGAATAGGCAGAAGGAGAGAGGTAGCAGAAGAGGCGGGAGGGGATAGTCAAGTGGGGATATGGTGATGGGGGAAACAGATGAGGGCCATGACTACCTCACCAGATACTAGGGAGAAAGATTTCAGAGTTGTTGAAAGGGATGGGGATAGTTTCTAAGGGATAGGAGGTGGCTGGTTGCTGATGGTCTGGTAGGATGTGATTTCCAGACGTATGGAGTCAATTTTGGATGTGAAGTAAGTGGCAAAGTCAAGAGCAGGAGTGAGGAGGGGAGAAGAGGTGAGAGTCAGCAGAGGAGAGAGTTGAGAGTGGCGAAGAGGCATCAGGGGTTGGAAGACTGGGAGGAATTGAGATTCTTTAAGTTTGACTGTTTAGCGACGAAAAGGGCAGCACCGAAAGACGAGAAGATAAGTTTGAAATGGAGGAAGTCTGACTTAGAGCATGATTTCTTCCAGTGTCTCTCAGCAGTACGCTAGCATTTTTGCAGATATCTGGTGCATTTGGTATTCCAGGGTTGAGGTGTTAATTTTTCAAGGGTGAATAGAGGTTGGTGGAGCATCAAGAGCAGAAGTATGGAATGCATTATATAAGGAAGTGGCTTGTTCAGGGTATGAAAGAGAGAAAATAAGAGAGAGATGTAAGTCGAACAGGGAGGATAGGGTTGTGGTGTCAAAGCCTCAATGTTACGCTTAGTGATAGAAGCCTTAGTAAGTAGAGATGGGTAAGAAAAAAGAGATATACGTTAAAGGGGGATATGGTTGTTAGGTCGACACAGCTAAGGTCGACAGTCATTAGGTCGACCACTGAAGGTCAACATGCATTAGGTAAACATGGACAATAGGTCAACATGGTCATTAGGTCGACATGTATTAGGTCATTAGGTCAAAAGGTCGACATGAGTTTTTAAAAAAATTTCCCATTTTTTGGACTTTTTCATACTTGATCCACGTGGACTACAATTGGGAACAGTAACCTGTGCGAAGCGCAGTGAGGCACCTTCACGACCCATGCATGGGGACAAAGTTCACTAATTGGGGATCCCCGTCGTTTTACGAAGAAAACTACACCAAAAAAAGTCCAAAAACCCATGTTGACCTTTTGACCTGTCGACCTAGTACATGTCGACCTAATGACCATGTCAACCGATTGCTCCTGTCGATCTAATGCATGTTGACCTTCCATGGTCGACCCAATGACTGTCGATCTACGTTGAGTCGACCCAACAACCCATACCCATTAAAGGAGAGCAGGTGGTGGCCTGAGAGGGGAAATGGGGAGTTGGAGTAATCAGAACTATCACAACAGTGAGTGAAGACCAGATCCAGTGAGCTTCATTCACATGGGAGTGTGAGGAGGTTCACTGGGAAAGACCAAGTGAGGATGTGAGGTTAAGGAGTTTACAGGCAGGGAATTTTGTGTGGATATCGATAGGGTTGTTGAAATTGCCTTGGATAATGGAGGAAATGTCAGAACAGTGGAAGTGAGGGAGCCAGGATGCAAAATTGTGGAGGATTTGGAGTCATTGCCAGTGAGGGGGTTCAGTAAAAGACAGCTACTCAAAAAATGGACAGGCTGAAAGAGGCGTATATCATGTGCCTCAAATGTAGAGAATGTAAGAGATGGTTCTGGGGTTATGAGTTGGTAGGAGTAACTAGAGGGTAAAAGGTCCCCAACGCTTAGCATAATCCCGTTATATGATTTTATACAAATGGAGAGCACTACTTTTTACTGTCTTTGCTGGGCTACAGGCCTTATTCAGGCTTGTTAGCAATCCAAAGAATGCTAACAATTGGGCAAAACCATGTTGCACTGCAGATGTAACATGTACAAAGTGTTAGATTTGTGTAGATGTGGCAGATGTAACAGGTACAAAGAGTTAGATTTGTGTAGGGTGTGTTCAAAATAAAATCTAAATTGCAGTGTAGAAATTAGGTAGAAAATATTTACTCTGCACAGAAACTAGAGATGTGCCGTGGGCACATTTCGTGTTTTGTGTTTTGGTTTTGGTTCTGGTTCCATCCTCGTGTTTTGGATCTGGATTGGTTTTGCCAAAACCACCCTTTCGTGTTTTGGATTTGGATGATTTTTGAAAAAAACATAAAAACAGCTGAAATCACAGAATTTGGGGGTAATTTTGAGCCTACGGTATTATTGACCTCAATAACATTCATTTCCACTCATTTCCAGTCTATTCTGAACACCTCACAATATTGTTTTTAGGCCAAAAGGTTGCACCGAGGTGGCTGTCTGATTAAGCTAAGTGACGCAAGTGTGCAGCACAAACACCTGGCCCATCTAGGAGTGGCATTGCAGTTGCAGACAGGATAGCACTTTAAAAACTAGGTCCTAAACAGCACATAATGCAAAGAAAAAAAAGAGGTGCACCATGGTCCCTGGGTGACTAAGCGAAGCGACACAAGTGGGCGTCACAAACACCTGGTCCATCTAGGAGTGGCACTGTAGTTGCAGACAGGATGGCAGATTTAAAGCTAGGCCCCAAACAGCACATCATGCAAAGAAGAAAAAGAGGTGCAATGAGGTAGCTGTATGACTAAGCTAAGCGACACAAGTGTGTGGCACAAACACCTGGCACATCTAGGAGTGGTACTGCAGTTGCAGACAGGATAGCACTTAAAAAAACTAGGCCCCAAACAGCACATCATGCGAAGAAGAAAAATAGGTGCAATGAGGTAGCTGTATGACTTAAGCTAAGTGACACAAGTGTGCGGTACAAACAACATGGGATGTGCTGGAATATGCCCAGATGTAATACATGCACAATATTGGTGGTACAGGAGAGCGTACTCCTAAACCACACACACGGCAAAGCCTGTAAAATTAATTTAGATAATAATAACCCTTTTATTTGGAGCTATTATTATAATATGCAGCACAGGCGAGTGTACCCCTACACCACACAGGGCAAACCCTGTAAAATGTATTTGGCTAATAATATAAGTAATGTATATAAGCCTTTTATTTAGGACTTCCGGTTCCGGCATGGAGGAGTAAGCAGCAGCTCCTGTGTGCTCCTCCGTTGCTACCAGCCCCACCGCTCACTGACGGATCGCTCTGACTCCCAGCTCCGGTCCTCGGCTCAGGACATCACCCGCTATCTGCTCTCCTCCCTCCCAACCCGATACCCGCTCGTGCTGTGTGCGCTCGCACGGCGCGCTGCGGGTCTGGCCTGTACGGCTGCTGATGGCTGCGCTCTGAAGCCCGGCGGCTACAGACGGCGCTGGAAGCGGTGCTCGCTGCCCGCCCTCTTAAGTGCAGATAGAAGTCTCGCTCCTTCGGTGCATTCTCACCCCCTGGACGCTGACAACTGTGACTCCCTGGGGTAATCAGTTACTCATTGCAGTGTCCGGTATCAAACTCCTGCCCCAGGCCTCAACATTACAGGACAGTTTACCATTTACTGAGATCCCTGCACACCATGGAAAAGTTTTTGGGCCCACCAGCACCATCTAAGATTCTGCAACCAGCACTGCCTCCTAGGCAGGAAAAACGTTGTGCGGATCAGACCTCCGGGACCAGCTCTGATTCTAGCCCAGTGAAACCTGCGGCTAAGAAACCAGTCAAGGCAGCCTCTGACGTTTCACAACTTCAGGTACATGATGATATTGTCTCCCCCATTGCCCCCCTAACTTATAAGGATATGGTAGCTGCCATTCATGATACGATGGCTCCTCTGCTGCAGAAAGCGGTTGGAGATATTACTTTACAACTGCAGCAACTCTCAAGCAGGGTATCTAATACCGAGATTTGCTTAGGGATTACTATGGATGAGGTTGAAAATTTGAAATCCACTGTGGGGCGTCTGGAGAAGGACAATAAACATCTTCTTGACAAAATGGACAATATCGAAAACCGCACGCGCCGGTGCAACTTACGTATAATTGGTTTGCCCGAATCTTTTAAAGGCCCAGGGCTGGAGCAATTTGTCCGGAATACCTTAACGAAAATGCTTAACGTTGAAGCTGAATGTGCTGACATGGTGATTGAGCGTGTACAAAGAATGGGAGACCAGTCACGTATAGGCTCTAATAGACCACGCGTGGTTATTTTCAAAACCCTGAACTTTCTTCATAAAGACGCCATTTGGAAGGCTTCTCGCAAAGTGGATCTCCGGTGGGAGGGCACCCCTCTGCGGATTTTTCAAGATTACTCTACTGAACTTTCTCGCCTTCGCAAAGCCTTTAACCCTGTTTGTGCCTTCCTGGTTAAAAATAAGCGGAAATTTGCTATGCTGTACCCAGCTCGACTCAGGATTTTCCAGGGATCCTCCTTCACTGACTTTTCTACCCCCGGTGATGCTGAAGCTGATCTTAAAGATGAGGCTGACTCGCTTGCACAGGATATCTCTGATGACTCTGCAGGATGACTCTTTCCTCGTATTTCTTTTCAGGTTTCAGGCATACCCTTTACAAATTTGATTACGATGTTGCTGTAAAGTTTTGGCATTGCGTCCAGCTTTGCCTTATTCTATATGTTTTGGTGATCATTTAGTGAGTTTGACAAATTGTTTTATTATTAGTATTGTTATTCTAATGTTGCTGGTGGCAACGGAGAAGCCCCCGCCACCCTATTGGTTTTATATGGTTATAACCACCAACTGTTTTTGCTTCACCCGAAATCTGTTTACTACTATTTTCATTTCTTATGTAATGTCTATTTCATTACTCTTGCTTTTGCTGTCTGACTTTCTCTTTCTCAATCTCTTTCTGTTTGTCACCCCTGTCATGGTCTTCTTTCCTCATGTTTTTTCCCTCCCCCCCCGACTCCCTCTAACTTCTATAGGGATGCGATATTGTAACATGCTTTACCCTTGCCAGATGTTATATTTTTCTTTTTTGAGGTATGGCTACGGTTAAGATCTGTACATTTAATGTAGGAGGTATAAACACACCTGCTAAGAGACGAAAGATACTATCCTGTATGAATAAAAATCATATTGACATTGCATGTTTACAGGAGACGCACCTGGTTCTAAAGGAAACAAAAAAGTTACAGATGTTGAATTGGTCTTTATTAGGCGCAGCATCGCTTAATTCAAAATCTTGTGGAGTGGCAATTTTAGCAAGACGCTCTCTCCCCATCGAAGTATTGTCAGTGGATGCTGATCCAGAAGGTAGATACGTGCTTGTGCATTGCAAACTGGGTAATAAATTTTACCACATATGTTCCGTTTACGCCCCTAATACTTATAAAAAAACCTTTTTTTCCTCACTCATGGCTAAACTTTATACCTGTGACCTCTCTTCCCTAATTCTCTGTGGTGATTTAAATTTAGTCTCCTCTCTGTATTTAGATAAATCCCAATATACAAGTCGGTCTCGACCTCTTCCCAAACTATGCGTTCCTTGGCTTGCCAAGAGACTTAATCTAGTAGATGCCTGGCAAGCTTTGAATCCAATAGAAAAAGAGTATACATGCCTCTCAATGGTTCACAATACCTGGTCTCGTATAGACTACATCTTGGTTGCTTCCCTACTATTCCCTAATATTCGCCAAGCCACCATTGAACCGATTTCTATCTCGGATCATGGATTGGTATGGGTTGAACTGGCTTATGCAATGGAAAAATCTTCTCCTCCTTTATGGAAATTTCCTTCACATCTAGCTAAATCAGATAGCTTTAAAAGCAAATGTGATGATATATGGGAGAATTTTCGATTGAATAACTCAATACATGAGTCGGAGAACCCTTCCCTTCTTTGGCAAACCGCCAAAACAGTTTTGAGGGGTGAAGTGATTTCCTATAACTTGCATCTTAGGAAATCCCTTAATCAGACGTATCTGGAAACTCAAAACATCCTATCTACGGCCTATCAGACTTTTAAATTACGACCCTCTTCGGAAAACAAACAGCTTATATTTTGGCTAAAACTACTTTTAATGATCTTTTGCAATTAGCAGGTGATAAATATCAGTTTAATGTAAGTTACAAGTTTCACCGCTTTGGGAACAGGGCGGGTAAACTTCTTACTTCATTATTACAGGGATCTAGGAAACCAATGGTGGTCCATCCCTTACAAAATTTAGATGGCTCCCTGTCCTCTTCTAATGCTCAGATTGCAGCCATTATGCGTGAATACTACATATCCTTACATTCTTCTCCTGACCCGGGAGATGCCCTTACCCCTCATGATGTATACCCCCCCCCCCACTTCTGGGACAATCTTCCTTTACCTCAAGTGCCAGCTGAGATGATCCCCTCCTTAACTTCTCCCATTACCCTTCCTGAAATCTTAACGACTATAAAACAACTTAAACCTTGCAAAGCCCCAGGGCCAGATGGCTACACAAATGAATTTTATAAGCAAATGTCCCCCAAGATAGGTTCGACTTTGCAGGCTGTCTTTAACAAAATTTTTGACCGAGGGGATTCTTCCAGACAGGTTTACAGACGCAGTGATCAAAGTACTACCCAAATCAGGCAGGGACCTTTCCTTACCGGGCTACTATAGGCCTATTTCACTATTAAATGTGGATTTTAAGATTTTTATTTCCATCTTAGCGCAGAGGTTGAAACCAGTCCTGCCTCTACTTATTCATAAAGACCAAACTGGTTTCATAACTGGTCGACATTCGGTTGTAAATCTTAGACGGGTCCTCTCGGTCATTCAACATGCTAATTCGACCTCCTCTACTAACCCCCCCCGGCACCTATCTTATCTATAGACGCGGAAAAGGCCTTCGACCTTTTATTATGGCCCTATCTTTTTAAAACCCTACACAGATTTGGCTTCCCTGATTCTTTTATTTCCATTATTCGCACGTTATATTCTTCTCCTTCTTCTTCCGTTTCCTGTAACGGTCTTCTCTCGTCTGCCTTTATATTGCAAAGGGGGACGAGACAAGGCTGTCCCCTTTCCCCGCTCCTTTTTGATCTGTCGATTGAGCCCCTAGCTATAGCTGTTCGTAACTCACCGCATATTCATGGAATTACCATTGAGTTGCAGGTTTTGAAAATTGCACTGTTTGCTGACGATACACTTTTGTTTTTAACGAATCCAGAACAATCGTTACCGTCCTTATTACAAATGATTCACTATTTTGGGAAAAATAGCAAGTTATAGAATCAATGTTAATAAGTCGGAACTTTTGCTCTTGGGCAATTTGTCACCTTCTATACTATCCCATCCCGATATTCCATCCTTTAAAGTGACCCATTCTCATTTCAAATATTTAGGTATTCATATTTGCTCCGATCTCCTTAATCTTTATAAAATTAACTATTCCCCTCTCATACATAACTTAGCCCTCAAACTGGATTCTTGGAAGGATTTACCGTTGTCTCTTTTGGGGAGGCTAGAGGTGATTAAATGTATTATTTTCCCCAAGTTATTTTATTTTATGCAAATGCTTCCTATTTCATTGACACATTCTGATACTCTTAGGCTCGAAGCACTCTTTTCTAGGTTTCTTTGGCAAGGTAAAAGACCACGCATAGCCAGGCAGAAACTAAAATCTCCTAAAGTGAAGGGTGGCTCTGCTGCTCCCGATATTCAGGCATATTCCCTAGCAGTACAGTTCCGCTATATTATTGACTGGCTCCATTCTACATCCCACTATGTTAATTATGAGTTGGAATTAGCGATATTCTCTCCATATGCCCCTAGTGCATTAATACACTCGCACCCAACCCAGATACCCTCCCAATTAAAGAACCATATATTATTTAGAGATACTTTCTCCGCATGGCTAGCTATCAATAAACACTGCCACCGAGATCCCCATTTTTCCAAATATATCCCTTTGTGGGGTAACCCAGCATTCCCACCCTCGCTGCACAATGCTACGTACTCCCTCTGGAAGGAGAAGGGCCTCGACTCCTTCCACAAAGTGTTTGATCCTGGAGGAGTCCTTTACTCCTTTTCTGATCTTTACCAAAAATTTAAATTGTCTCCACGCCACATGTATATGTATTTCCAGGTGCGTCACTTTGTACTTTCTTATGGTGCCTTAACTCAATTAAGAGATCCCCATAAGGTATACCCTGCTTCTCAAGCTATTGATACTCTCCTGTATTCTTCCCAGGTGCGACCATTTAAAGTGAAATATGTCTACTCTATTTTGATATCTTGTCTACCCACCATACAATGGGACAATTTGTTCCTGAAATGGAAGGCTGACATCCCTGCTATAGTTAGCATTACTGATATTATACAACCCTGTGAAAGATCACTGAAATTTTTGTCGTCAGCTTACTTCCAAGAGGTTCACCTACGATTTTTACACAGAGCATACATTTCACCTGCACAACGATCTCATATGTTACCCTCTGAATCTGGTGACTGTCTTAAATGTGGGAAGTCCTCAGCATCATTTATGCATTGTGTATGGGAATGTAGAAAAATTAGAAGATTTTGGTGTAAACTTCTTGCCTATGTTAATAGACTATTCTCCTTGAATGTATCCCCAGATCAGTTCGCTTGTCTTACCTTAAACTTTACTAACTGGCGGATCATTCCGAGAAGTCTCTCTCTTCTCAGTGTAATCATTACACTTGGTAAAAAATGTATTTTGATTAAATGGGTTAAGCGCTCCGCTCCTTCCCTTGCGGAAGTCCAGCAAAAACTATTGCAATTGCTGTATTATGATAGAAAAATGGTTTTAACTTCGCCCTTCTTTAGCACACAAAAGTTTTGCCTCAAATGGAGCCCTTTCATTGACACTTTGCCTCCCCCTACCAAACAAAATATCTTGAAAACCCTGGATTGCTCATTGTTGTCCTATGAATCGTTTGCAAGAGTTTGAGTAATTTAGCTGTTTTCTCTTTCAAACCACGTATTTAACTATTCTTCTCTCTCTGGCGCTCTAATGAGTTAAATTGAGTGTTATGGGCAGGCCCTAACACCCATCCTCATCCCATCATGTCTCCCCGTCTTTTTTCTTTCTTCCCTTTTGTGTCCCCCCCCCCCCCCCGTACATACTTTCTTCTTGTACTTTGTTTTCTACCTTCTGCTCTTTCTCTTTACCAAATAATACTATGTGGAAGTACTGCCATGCTATGCGATTACTTGTGGTCTACCGCCCCATAGTAGTCTTGGAGTATATTCAGTTAAATTCCGGTAGAAGCCGGTCTTCTTTGTTGTGGGTTTATATTTCTAGTTTTCCTTTTATTTGCTGTGATTTCTCCACATTAGTCGAATGTACCTTAGAATATCTCTGTATAGACACTTTATTCTGTATTTCCATGTTGTATGCTTTTTCTTTACATATGTACGACTGAAAAATCTTCAATAAACATTTTTAAAAAAAAAAAAAAGCCTTTTATTGAGAGTAAATAATATACAGCACATGACACTACCATTGGTCTGATGCAGGACAACACAGCAACACTGTAAGGGACTTATTATTATACAGCAGCACTGGACATATGGCAGCAGAAGACACCACCACTGTGACTGATTACTGGACAGACTGATGCACAGGACATTACCACTGGTCTGATGCAGGACAACAGAGCAACACTGTAAGGGACTTATACAGCCGCACTGGACATATGGCAGCAGAGGACACCACCACTGTGACTGGTCACTGGACTGACTGATGCAGCTAAGACACTACACTGGACTGAGCAGCACAAGACAGCACTTTAATCGCCACCCCACTTTCCCACCCGCACAGACACTGAGGACGGAGACACGTCCTCTCACTACACTCTCCAGGACTGGAGTGAAAGTGGTGGCGCCGCGCGGCTCCTTACATGGTATCTACACCCCACAAGAATCCAACAGCGGGATGATGATGTTAATTTTCCGAGTCAGACGGGAAAACCAGAGCCGGACTCTGATCCGGGCTTGGGTGGTAAAGTTTGGGAGGGTTCGGTTCTCTGAGAACCGAACCAGCTCATCTCTAACGGAAACAATATAAACCACACAAATCTAAATATCTCTGCTCATGTTACCTCTGCCCCACTTGCAGTGCAACATGCTTTTGCCCAATTACTAACTTTTTGCTTTGCTAACAATCCTGAATAACCCCCTTTGTCCCTGATTGGAGAGAAGATTTAAATGCACATCAATACTGGTACCTGTGAATTAAATTTGGGTAAACTCAAAAAACACGGATTTATTATTTTATCTAATAATTTGATGTTATATACTATTTTCTGATTTTTTATTTGTTGTTAAGAATAAGCCTCATCATTCATAATAAAAAGGAAAGTCACATGGGAAAGAGAGAAGGAACCTCTGGACAACTTTGTCTGTTTTACATGTGGCCTTTTTATGTGTTTAAAGCTTCTTGATAATTTAGGGCCTAATTCAGACCTGATCGCAGCAGCAAATTTATTAGCTAATGGGCAAAACCATGTGCACTACAAGGGGGGGGGGCATATATAACATGTGCAGAGAGCGTTAGATTTGGGTGGGGTGTGTTAAAACTGAAATCTAAATTGCAGTGTAAAACTAAAGCAGCGAGTATTTATTACCATGCACAGAAACAATATAACCCACCCAAATCTAACTCTCTCTGCACATGTTATATCCGCCACACCTGCAGTGCACATGATTTTACCCATTAGATAACAAATTTGCTGCTGCGATCAGGTCTGAATTAGTCCTTTAGTTACAGTGCATCTAGAAATGTGCTGTGAGTGGCATACAATTTGTTGCATTAAAACTATAGGACAAAACTCAATCTGTGCCAGCTCAAGGCTGGTGCAAACATCAAGTCCTTCTGCAAAGCAGAAATGGCAGTGAACCCCCTCTGCTCTAAATATTTACCCTCTCCAATCTTTTTTTATTTATGATAATAAAATATAGCTGAGCTATCTACAGTATTCTACATGAACAATGCAATGTGGGTGTTCTAGTTATAAAAAGATATTTAGAAATGAAACAGGGAACATATTAACGGAAACGAGTAAACAGCCCAAAGAAATGTGTACTTTAGGAGTGGTTAGTATGAGAAATAAATTCCATTGAGAAAAACACTTTCTATGTTAACAACACATATGTGGTTAAAACAGAAACATTTTACGCTTGTGGTCTCCTGCAAGGCGTGACTAATATGGGAGGCGTGTATCCAATTAAAAGTACAGGATGAGTCTCAATCTCTACTAGCACAGTGGAAAAGCCCACACACCCCTATGTACAGCAATAAACTACACTACATTTCCTTTGCTCATCTTGAATAGCATACATATCAGTACATACATAATCATAACCTACTAAATATTTTCTTGATATTGCATTGCTTGTATAAATGAAGCACATCACTGTGCTGACTGTATTATGTACCGAGGGGTGGTCTTCTGTATACCGGCGCCGGGAGCCCGACAGCCGGCATACCGACACTTATTTTCCCTCGTGGGGGTCCACGACCCCCATAGAGGGAGAATAAAATAGTGTGGCGCGCGTAGCGCGCCACCGTGCCCGTAGCGTGGCGAGCGCAGCGAGCCCACAAGGGGCTCATTTGCCCTCGCCACACTGTCGGTAAGCCGGCGGTCGGGCTCCCGGCGCCGGTATGCTGGTCGCCGGGAGCCCGACCGCCGGCCAGCCGTAGTGAACCCGTACCGAGAACTACCTCTCTGGATGCAGCTTCCCATTGGCCAGTAAAACATTTTACTATACCTCAAATTAGGCCATACTGTATTACTGCATAAACATATAGACTAAATAATGTTCACAGTTGGAATGGCCAGGCGGGTGGGAGAGCCTGCTTTTTAACTCTTTAATATGAGCACAAATAAATTGGTGGTATCTCTGAACTGCATGACTGACATTCCTTACTTTGTTGCCATGGGTACGACGAAGAGCCAAGTAGGAGGAGCACTCAGGAAGAACAATGAGGACGAATCCAGGTGACCACACCCAGTACAATCACTAAAAGCCTACCAGACAAGTGTTTAAGCTTAGTGTCTCAATCTTTAAGACCTGTTGGTACAGCAATTCATTCTTTGGTATAGGATTATGTAGTGCTTAAAGTGGTCCTGGAGAGGTGGTGGAACTCACCAGTGGCGTATCTCCCAATAATGAAAAAAGTGTACTGGCGCTAGTAGAAGTTTCTCCAATGTTAATAACAAAAAACGTGGATGAATTAAAACATATAAATAATTTATTCACTAAACAGTAAATATAACATATCACTTAAAAGCAATAAAATTGGGCATAGATTGAAGCTGAGAATCAAAATAAAAATAGCTGCTGATATGCATCCACATGTGACCCCGGACTGAAAGATAAAGTTCCCTGGGGAATAATGTTGTTTAAATACAGCTGGTGTTACCCATGGTGATGGAGTCCACCAAAAGCTTGAAAAGTAGCAGCAGGCAAGCTGTGATGTTTTGTACAGAGGCTGATTAACTCCAGTCGGTGCTATAGTAGTGCAGTCCCACAGGGAAATTTCCAAGGCAAGGAATGATCATGTTAAAAGTCCATATCTGGATCCTCACAGAGTGGAGTGCATGTGGTGATGGCAGCTTGTCACTTAACGCGTTGCCCTAGGCACGGTCACCTAGCTTCATCAGAAGTATAACTCAGTCTGAATATGGGATCTATTTAAACCCCTTTAAGCACCTAATGCCCATCAGGTCTGATGCAACTAATTATTTCAATCATCCACAGAATTTAATAAAATTCACTACTTATAAATAATAAATATGAATATTAGGTAGTCCGGGAGGCAAACCCACATAAAATTCTAAACAAACAACTTTATTTCTTATATATAAATAGGAGTCATTAAAACAGCAAACAGGGTCAGGGGTCAAGGTAATCATGTGACTCGTCAATAGACAGAGGACAGAACACCTGTATTGGTGGTTATCCTCTAAATATATCCTCAGTATTTACTCACTGAGTAATTTAAAGTAATTAGAAGCCTTACTGTAGGGCTTAATGTATAATGGGCATTGTGGTGTGTGGCATAATGTATCACGGACATTGCTGTGTGTGTCATAATGTGTCACAGGCATTACGGTGTGTGGTATACTAAAGTTATTAGAAGCCTTACTGTAGGGCTTAATGTGTAATGGGCATTGCGGTGTGTGGCATAATGTATCACGGGCATTGTGGTATGTGGTATAATGTCTCAGGGGCATTGCAGTGTGTGGCATAATGTTTAACGGGCACTACGGTGTATGGCATACGGTATAACGGGCATTGCGGTATGTGTCACAGGCATTGTGGTATAATGTCTCAGGGGTATTGCAGTGTGTATCATAATGTATAACGGGCATTGCGGTGTGTGTCATAATGTGTCACAGGCATGACGGTGTGTGGTGTACTGTATCACAGGCATTGTATGTGCTATAATGTCTCAGGGGCATTGCAGTGTCTAGCATAATGTATAAAGGGCACTGCGATGCGTGGCATAATGTGTCACAGGCATTACAGTGTGTGGCATAATGTATCAGGGGCATTACGGTGTGTGTCATATTGTGTAATGGGCATTATTGTGTGTGGCATAATGTCTAAGGGCCATTCCAGTATGTGGCATAATGTATACTAGGCATTACTATAAGGAGGAAAAATGACAAATAATGTAAGGGGCATGAATCAGGATTATTTTTTTTCCTGTGATGGCCAACGTCTGGGCGTGCAGGTTGCAAAACTGGGGTATAAGGTAGTCTTTTCCTGCAGTGCTACGCCCCTTTATGCAAAGACACACCCATTTCGGCAAGGCCACGCCCCCTTATTTGCTGCAGATTCATCATTTTATTAGTGGCAATTATGGGGGAAAGAATGTTTTGGCATGGGGGAGGAAAATTTCTAGTTACACCACTGGAACTCACACACACTCCCTCCCCCGCTAAAGGCATTGTGCGTGCGCCCCGTAAAAAATGGGCATGGTCTGAAAACAGAAAGGGGTGTGGTCACCCAACATGACCACAGTAGAAGCACCTCTTATACAATGTCCTAAGTAGTAGTGCCCCTTATGCAGTGCCCACTGTAGTGGTAGTGTCCGCAGTTGTAGGGCCCCTTATGTCAAGACCATAGTATTGGTGCCCCTTATACAGTGCCCCCAGTAGTAGCGCCCCTTATGTCCCCAGGAGTGATGGCCCGTATTAAGTGCCCCCTATGCAATGCCATCATTAGTAGTGCCCCCAGTAGATATGCCCCCAGTGGTAATGCCCCTAGTAGTATTGCCCCTAGTAGTAATACCCCCATAGTTATGCACCCTGTAGAGATGCCCCCTGTAGCTATGCCCCCAGTACAGCTGACCCCTGTAGAGATGCCCCCAGTAGAGATGCCCTCTGTAGTTATGCCCCCAGTACAACTGCCCCTAGTAGAACTGACCCTAGTAGTACTGACCCTAGTAGAGCTTCCATCAGTACAGATGCTCCCAGTACAGATGCACCCTGTAGTTATGCACCCAGTACATATGCCCCCTGTAGTTATGCCACCTGTACAAATGCCCCCAGTAGAAGCTGCCCCAGTACAGATGCCTTCTGTAGTTATGCCCCAGTAGAGATACACCCAGTACAGCTGTCCCCTGTAGAGCTGCCCTCAGTACAGATGCCCCAGTACAGATGCCCCCTGTAGTTATGCCCCCAGTGCAGATGTCCCCAGTAGAAGCTGCCCCCTGTACAGATGCCTCCTGTAGTTATGCCCTCAGTACAGCTGTCCCCTGTAGAGCTGCCCCCAGTACAGATGCCCCTGTAGTTATGCCCCCAGTACAGTTGCCCCCCGTAGTTATGCCCCCAGTAGAAGTTGCCCCCAGTACAGTTGCTCCCAGTATTTATGCCCCCAGTACAGATGACCCCGGTAGTTATGCCCCCAGTACAGTTTCTCACAGTAGAAGCTGCCTCCAGTAGAGTTGCCCCCTGTAGTTATGCCCCAGTATAGATGCTCCCAGTAGAAATTACCCCCTAGTAGAAGCTGCCCCCCAGTACAGATTCCCCCTGTAGTTATGCACCCAGTACAAATGCCCCCAGTACAGATGCCCCCTGTAGTCATGCCTCCAGTAGAGATGCCCCCAGTAGTTATGGCCCCAGTACAGATGCTCCCAGTAGAAGCTGCCCCAGTACAGATGCCTCCTGTAGTTATACCCCCAGTAGAGATGCCCAAAGTAGGGATACCCCCAGTACAGCTGTCCCCTGTAGAGCTGTCCTCAGTACAGATGTCCCCAGTACAGATGCCCCCTGTAGTTATGCACCAAGTACAGAGGCCTCCAGTAGAGCTGCCCCCAGTAGAGTTGCCCCAGTAGTTATGCCCCCTGTAGTAATGCCCACAGTACAGATGCCCCCTGTAGTTATGCCTCCAGTACAGATGCCCCAAGTAGAAGCTGCCCCAGTACAGTTGCCCCTGTAGTTATGCTCCAGTATAGATGCCCCCAGTACAGATGCCCCCAGTAGAAGTTGCCCCCAGTATAGTTGCCCCCGTAGTTATGCCCCAATATAGATGCCACCAGTACAGATGCCCGCAGTAGAAGCTGCCCCCATTAAAGTTGCCACCTGTAGTTATGCCCCCAGTAGTTATGCCCCAGTGTAGATGACCCCAGTATAGATGCCCCAGTACAGATGCCCCCAGTAGAAGCTGCCTCCAGTATAGTTGCCCCAGTATAGATGCCCCCTGTAGAAAACAACAAAACCACACAATACTCAGAAGCCCTGCTCCTGCTTCCGGAATGCTGACCTCCGCCTGGCCACCTTCTCCTCGGATCTATGGGAGAGATGTCATGACGTCTCTCCCATAGCCCCACACAGTATAAAGCATCCGGAAGCCGGAGCTCAGGAGTGAGCTCCGGCTGACGCTGAGGGGAATGTGCCCGCGCCCGCTGGTAACAGAACCGCAATACAATAATTGAGTACATCGCATGGATGTATCAATTATCGCATGCAGGGTCAGAGCTTGCGAGAAAGCTCTCTCCCTGCAATGCCTCTGTGCAGTATCATGTGAATTTTTCATAAAAAAATACCCCAATGTCCTACTATGCATGCGCCACCCTCCGTTGCCACCCAGATTCCCCAGTCGTGACTACCACCGCACCACAAAAAGACCCCCTCCCCCCGAATTTATACTTACCAGTTCCAGGAGCAGGTGTCTGCTGCTCTAGGCGGCTATCGGTCACCGGATCCTGCTTGTGTGCTGTGACCCCCGGTGCAGTAAATTGAGATGCATATTTGCAGCATCACTTTATTGCACAGGGGTCACAGTGCAGCACATGGAGGAACCGTGCCAGGCAGCTCTCACCGGAGCACTGATCACCGGCTCCTGGGACAGGTAAGTATGTTTATTTTCCCCTTTTTTTGTAAAGGTGATCAGCTTGTGTGTGGGACACACACAGCTGATCACCGGAGACTGGTCCTGAACAGCTTTCTCTGCTGGGAGGCAGAGAAAGCTGTGCAAAAGGCTGCATTTTGCAGTGCTGCCCTGTGATTTCACCAGCTTGAGCTGACTTTATTATCACAGGGCACACTGCAGCGTTTTTATTTTATTTTTATTTTTTTATTAGTAAATTGGCCATATCACATTTATCATTATAAGTACCGTATATGAAATGCGATGTGGGCTATTAAAAAAATGACAATTAAAGGGTTTGGAGCAGTTTGGAGGTCCAAAAGCCCTTTAATACATTTAAATGATATTAAAATAATGTGAAAAGGGAGTGAAAACACCCTTTTTCAATTTTTTTCAGTAAAATAATGTTAATAAATAATCCCTTAGAGTTGAGAGGGATGAGTCCAAACTCTAAATTTCATTGTCAAAATAAAGCTAACCAGCATTTGTTGGCTGTATGCAAATACAGACAGAATTGCTCCCAACTCAGAAACAGCCCTATAGTGTCCTCAAGCCTTGATCTGCCTCTTTCTGCTGTCTAAAACTGTCTGCATCACAGTACATCCTTCAAAGACCGTAAACCAAGTGCTTTACAACATGGTGCATATACAGTATATATTGGAGATGAGCAGACTATGGGGGTAATTCCAAGTTGATCGCAGCAGGACATTTTTTAGCAGTTGGGCAAAACCATGTGCACTGCAGGGGGGGGGAAGATATAACATGTGCAGAGAGAGTTAGATTTGGGTTAGTTATTTTGTTTCTGTGCAGGGTAAATACTTGCTGCTTTATTTTTACACTGCAATTTAGATTGCAGATTGAACACACCACACCCAAATCTATCTCTCTCTGCACATGTTATATCTGCCTCCCCTGCAGTGCACATGGTTTTGCCCAACTGCTAAAAAATTTCCTGCTGCGATCAACTTGGAATTACCCCCTTTGTTTTCTGAATACCATGCCCACCCGAACTTCATTCCTCTACAAAGTACCCCGGTGATGTCACAAGGTTCTTTTTAGTGACTGATATGTAAGATAATAATAATAATAATAATAATAATAATAAATATTGGTTCAGCTCACAAAACAGCAGCCTTTACTTTGTGACAGTGATAAATGCACTGTCAATAGAGATTTTTATGGGCTGGGAGGATAATTCAGATGGTGGGACTCTTTTTTTATATTCTAAGAACCTTTATATCAGACTTGCACACATAGGGTATGTACACACGGTGAGATTTTTTCTTACGATTCTGACTATATAGTCAAAATCGTAAGAAAAGTTAGTGCAGATTGCAAGGTGAAAGTCACCTTGCGATCCCGATTTGATGCCGATGCGCGGTCCCGTGCGGTCGGCTTTGCAAGAATAGATAGACTGTGCAGGCAAGTCAATTTTGACTATCTCTATAGAAGAGATAGTCAAAATTGACACTTAGCCAAAATCGCACATAGTCAGTATCTCAAGCACACTCATTATGTGCTTGCGATACTGACTATGTGCCGACCTAGCCCCTGTCGCTTAGTGAGAATCAGGCATAGCCCGAATCTCACCGTGTGTACGGGCCCATAGATAGATTCTGCTCCCTTCACGTCTCCAATAAAGCCACAGGATGCAAAGCAGATCATTCAGAATACATGCTGCCAGGTAGGTGAACCTTCAATAAATTTAAAAAAAAATTTCAGGGGCAGATGTATTAACCTGGAGAAGGCATAAGGAAGTACTAAACCAGTGATAAATGCAAGGTGATAAACACACCAGCCAATCAGGTACAATATGTATATTAACATATAGAAGCTGATTGGCTGGTGCATTTATCACCTTGCACTTATCACTGGTTTATCACTTCCTTATGCCGTCCAGGCTAAATACATCTGCCAGTGCCTGTGGATCCTTAATATTTTAGAACTATAAAGGCATACTTGCCTACTCTCCCGGAAGCTGCGGGAGGCTCCCATTTTTTTGGGTAGCCCTCCGCACCCCCAGAAGAGTAGGCAGGTCTCCCGCATCCTGCTCGCATCCTAGTGATGCGGGCAGGATTGAGAGATACTCCTCCGTGTTCACGGTTCAGTAAAGTGGGGAAGGTGTTAAAATGACATGAATCGCGTCTTTTTAGCCCCGCCACCCTTCCCACAGACCCGCCAATCACAGCATTTTCAGGATGTGGGGGCGGGGCTTGTTGATATCACAGTCCAGCCCCGCCACCTGAAGTCTCCTGCAGCGTCTCATATCCGGGCTTCTCCCAGAGAGGAAAAATTCAAAGTAGGCAAGTATGTATAAAGGGCATCATAATTTACCTGAGTGAGACCTGGAAATTATAATAAAAAAATAGTTTGACAGCCATATATTACTCTGGTATAATATACTATGTACATACTATGCTATGGCACTAATAATCTCTTGTTGGATTTATATGTCACCTTAATGGTGGTTGACCACACACCCCTTAGTGACTGGCTATGGTCATAAGTGAGCCATCATAATTGTGGGACCTTCATGTCCCGTTCACTAATGAGTTTACTCTGTTCCATTAGCATGTAGAGTGTTCCACATGTTGATTGCAGAGGCCATGGACAATGCCTTTAACATATTACAGGTTGAGTATCCCTTATCCAAAATGCTTGGGGCCAGAGGTATTTTGGATATGGGATTTTTCCGTATTTTGGAATAATTGCATACCATAATGAGATATCATGGTAATGGGACCTAAATCTAAGCACAGAAGGCATTTATGTTACATATACACCTTATACACACAGCCTGAAGGTCATTTTAGCCAAAAAATTTTATCATTTTGTGCATTAAACAAAGTGTGTGTACATTCACACAATTCATTTATGTTCCATATACACCTTATACACACAGCCTGAAGGTCATTTAATACAATATTTTTAATAACTTTGTGTATTAAACAAAGTTTGTGTACATTGAGCCATCAAAAAACAAAGTTTTCACTATCTCATTCTCACTCAAAAAAGTCCGTATTTTGGAATATTCCGTATTTCGGAATATGTGGATATGGGATACTCAACCTGTATATTACTACTAACCAGACCTTACAATTTATTGTCAGACAAAGGCTACTGTTACTTGCAGTTGACTCTTTGCTACAGATACTGTATGTGCAAAAACTTACAGACATCTATTTCTATACATTAACGCGTATATTGTGTTTTATGCAACTGATGTTAAGCACTTGTTGAACAATCTGTGTTGAGACTAATGTCAGCAGGGGGAGCAGCATGTGAATTGTTATTTCATACAGCAACTAAAATGAATACGCAGGAGATATTGAAGATGGCTTTGGAAGAGAAAGCGACACAAGAGACACGTACTCCCGAGAGAAAATGCTGTCAGGTATATCTTTATATTAGAAGATAACTCTGTTTGCCATGTCAGAAATATACTGAATGAAGCAATGCAGTGCAGAACACAATGATAACTTTAGCATGGTGCACAGTTGTGTCTTTATTGTACATCATTTGAGTAATAGTTTTTATAACACATCTTACTGTAGTTAAATATTTTGTGTGTTGCAACTCCATACAGTATATGCGGTACACAGTATGTTCTTAGAAGATACAATTATATATGAATGTTTTATGCTGATTTATTAGGCTGTGATGGTCAAGGTATTACATTAAGTATGTTTCTGAAAGTGGTTGGTACTGTGCTGTACATGCAACCAGGGGCGTCAGAACGTTTTTAGGGGGGCAAGATATACTCTCATACTCTCATTTTGATGCCCCAAAATTGCTGAATCACTAAATTTCAACCCCCCATAGTGAATGCCTCATTGTTAATGAAATGCGCTGCGGTTGGTGGAGGAGGAGCTTGGGACCGGCGCATAGCAGCAGTACGTCGCTTTATAGGTGAGGCTGGCTGCCGGCCGGGAGTTAGGGACCACCAAGGAGTAGGCGTGGCTAAGCATTATGCACAATGCTTCTGCTGGTGGCTACATTCACTGCACGGAGCGGAGGATGTTATGTGCGGTCTTTCACCTGAGTGCACATCACTTCTCCGCTCCTCCTGTACATAAGGAACGGAGGGGCGATGTGCGGTCAAATGAAAGACCGCACATTACATCCTCCGCTCCATGCAGTGAATGTAGCCATCCGCAGGAGCATTGTGCAAACATGATCTGCGCCACAGCTGGCCCTAACCAATTTGATGCCCTAGGAAAGATTTTGGCTGGTGCCCACTAGCACCGGTGCTAGTTCCACCTCTGACCCAGTACCCCTCCTCATTATGTCACATAGTATGTCACACATTACACCACCCCATATTGTTTCTTATTCATATTACACTACCCCGCATTGCTCCTTGTTCACAGTACACCAAACCATAATGCTCCTTATTCCCATTACACCACACCATAATGCTCCTTATTCCCATTACACCACACCATAATGCTCCTTATTCCCATTACACCACACCATAATGCTCCTTATTCCCATTACACCACACCATAATGCTCCTTATTCCCATTACGTCACACCATAATGCTCCTTATTCCCATTACACCACACCATAATGCTCCTTATTCCCATTACACCACACCATAATGCTCCTTATTCCCATTACACCACACCATAATGCTCCTTATTCCCATTACACCACACCATAATGCTCCTTATTCCCATTACGTCACACCATAATGCTCCTTATTCCCATTACACCACACCATAATGCTCCTTATTCCCATTACGTCACACCATAATGCTCCTTATTCTCATTACACCACACCATAATGCTCCTTATTCCCATTACACCACACCATAATGCTCCTTATTCCCATTACGTCACACCATAATGCTCCTTATTCCCATTACACCACACCATAATGCTCCTTATTCCCATTACGTCACACCATAATGCTCCTTATTCCCATTACACCACACCATAATGCTCCTTATTCCCATTACACCACACCATAATGCTCCTTATTCTCATTACACCACACCATAATGCTCCTTATTCCCATTACACCACACCATAATGCTCCTTATTCCCATTACGTCACACCATAATGCTCCTTATTCCCATTACACCACACCATAATGCTCCTTATTCCCATTACGTCACACCATAATGCTCCTTATTCCCATTACACCACACCATAATGCTCCTTATTCCCATTACACCACACCATAATGCTCCTTATTAACATTACACCACACCATAATGCTCCCTATTCCCATTACACCACACCATAATGCTCCTTATTCCCATTACACCACACCATAATGCTCCTTATTCCCATTACGCAACACCATAATGCTCCTTATTCCCATTACACCACACCATAATGCTCCTTATTCCCATTACACCACACCATAATGCTCCTTATTAACATTACACCACACCATAATGCTCCTTATTCCCATTACACCACACCATAATGCTCCTTATTCCCATTACACCACACCATAATGCTCCTTATTCCCATTACGCAACACCATAATGCTCCTTATTCCCATTACACCACACCATAATGCTCCTTATTCCCATTACACCACACCATAATGCTCCTTATTCCCATTACATCACATCATAATGCTCCTTATTCCCATTACGCCACACCATAATGCTCCTTATTCCCATTACCGCATACCATAATGCTCCTTATTCACATCACACCATCCCATATTGCTCCTTATTCACATAACGCCACACCATAGTTCCCTGTACATATATTGCCCACACAGTAGTAGTAGTACCCATACACATAGTGCCCACATAGTAGTACCCGTACACATATTGCTCACACAGTAGTAGTAGTACCCATACACATATTGCCCACACAGTCGTAGTAGTGCCCGTACACATATTGTTCACACAGTAGTAGTAGTAGTAGTAGTAGTACCCATACACAGTGCCCACACAGTCGTAGTAGTGACTGTACACATATTGCCCACACAGTAGTAGTAGTAGTTCCCCATACACATAGTGCCCACATAGTAGTAGTAGTAGTAGTGCCCGTACACATTTTGCCACACAGTAGTAGAAGTAGTGCCCCATACACATATTGCCCACTCAGTAGTAGTAGTGCCTCATACATAGTGCCCACACAGTAGTAGTAGTACCCGTACACATATCACCCACACAGTAGTAGTAGTAGTTCCCCATACACATATTGCCCACACAGTAGTAGTAGTAGTGCCCATACACATATTGCCCACACAGAAGTAGTAATAGTAGTGCCCCATACACATATTGCCCACACAGTAGTAGTAGTAGTGCCCATACACATATTGCCACACAGTAGTAAGTTAGTAATGCCCCATGTGCATTAAACAAACACCACCACACTCTTGTGGGGGCAGTTCCCTGTCACTGCCTCCCTCCCTATCAACTCATATGCAGCACTCACCCTGGTGTGTCTGCCGCCACAGCTCCACAGTGGAGATGATGTCTTTCCTTACAGCTGGGGGAGCCCACTGTGGAGTTCAGTAAAGGAGATGGGAGCAGGACGTCACTGAAAGAGCCAGGATTTGGGAACGGGTGCCCGGCATTATCTGCACCAAGTTAGTTGCGGGTTGCCCCTGCACCCCAACTTAGTGAATGTCCGCATGGTTACTAGAGCTGTGGCAGGTCCTAGTGCCTGCCATCACTTATGAAACTGATGATTATCTGCAGTCTGATTTAGAAAAAAAAGTTGCCAGGAATGCAGGCCTGGGACAATACAAGAGGGGACACACTGTAGCTTGTGGAGATGTTGGGGGGGGGGGGGGCGACGACGACATGGCTACATACTGTACACACTGGGGCCTGGGACAGTACAAGAGGAAGGACACTCTTTAGCTTGTGGGGATGGGAGGGGATACAAGGCTACATACTGTACACACTGGGGCATGGGCTAGTACAAGGGGGGGGACACATGGCTATATACTGTACACACTGGGGCCTGGGATAGTACAAGAGGGGGGGACATGGCTATATACTGTACACACTGGGGCCTGGGATAGTACAAGAGGGGGGTACATGGCTACATACTGCACACACTGGGGCCTGGGATAGTACAAGAGGGGGGGACATAGCTACATACTGCACACACTGGGGCCTGGGATAGTACAAGAGGGGGGGTACATGGCTACACACTGCACACACTGGGGCCTGGGATAGTACAAGAGGGGGGGACATGGCTACATACTGCACACACTGGGGCCTGGGATAGTACAAGAGGGAGGGGGACATTGCTACATACTGTACGCACACTGGGGCCTGGGACAGTACAAGAGGGCACACACACACCGTGGATTTGGGGGCGGTGGTAGCGGACACACCTGGGCCTGGGACAGCACTAGAGGGCACACACACACTGTAGCTTTTTTGGGGGAGGGGGGAGGTATTCATGCTGACACATACTGGAGCCTGGAGCCTGCAGAGACAGCTATAGTGAGAAGCTGGGGCAGGCAGATCAGTATTGCTCATACTGAAATTTAGCTCATTGGAGGCGCTTAGTCCAGGAGCACTCCTTTGTCATAGTTGCAGCTGCTGCCGGGTACTGGTATATCGGCGCTTCCATCTGTGCTTCGTTCTACTTTTCCGTTGCTATGCATATGAGGAGACAGAGGAGGGACAGCAGTTGTTGGATACTGCCCCCTCAGCTCTCGTCCCGCTGCGCCCAGTGCCAGATTAAGGTCCACATAGGCCTGGAGCTGAAATTCATGAAGGGCCTATCGTGTGCCACTGCAGGAGGTACAAGAAATACGGTACAAGCGCTGCAGATACGCGAGTGCTATATAAATAACTGGCCATCAAGATAGATACATGTCTTATGACAAAGACACTGTCTATTTGGGACTGTTTTTTGTAAATATTGTCACCTCATGAGCTGGCTCTAGTGTATTTTCTGGTCTTCTTTATTAAATTAAGTGTGATGAGAATACAAATATTTGGAGTTTCATAAACTATTTGTGTGATAAAGTGGGCGTTTTGAAGTGGTGGGTATAGAAAATTAAAATTAATTTAGTGTTCACTCCAGGGGCACGTGCTCCGCAAAGGGGGGTATGCCCACTCAAAAGAGTGCATGCCCATAAGGCACACCCCTTTTCATTGGTGCAGGAGGCGTGCCTAGAACTCATGGAGATGCTGGGCAGCCCCAAAGCTCTACCCACAGCGTGAACAGATGCGGCGACCTGAAAACACACAAACACAGGCATTCACATGGAGAAAAAACCCTAATGCATGGGCTCCCACAGAAAAATAATAAAATGTATAGACAACGCATAAAAAATAAACAGCACGTGCCCCCACAAGGAAATAAAAAACACTTAGAGCAATGGTTGTCAAACTTTTTGGGATCAAGGTGCCCTAGAGCATCAGAATTGTTTTCACGGCACCACTAGGACAAAGGTTTCTCATTGAGAAATTGAGAAAAATATTAAATGAAGTAAATTATGTTTATATGTCATCCTTAGGCTCAGTTATGTGGTGAGGGACATTTCTGTTTGCCCACATATTTTAAGATTGACAGCCACCAGAACTGGTTTTGCCTATTACATTGACCATAAATAATTTGAATTGGTCCCGGACCACCAACCCAGGGCACTCCTGCAAGTGTCCTGAGTCACCCCAGGGTGCCACGGCACACAGTTTGAGAACCACTGACATAGAGGATGATTCAAATCTTATTGCACCCCCTATCTCCTGTCTAAAGTGGCAAGAGATTGCGGGACGATATTCAAATGCCCCCACTATCATGCTGATCGTGAACATTACAGTCGGGTTTAGGCGCGCAAAGCACCTAAACCTGACTAAAGTAATAGGCACGATCGTGAAAAGACCCGTTTGGGCACCCAAATGGGTCTCTTTATGGGCAATTCAGCTTGTTTGTTGGCAGTAACATTAGAATACTGCTGGCGGGTGCAAATGCGGCCAGGAAGAAGGGGAAGGGGACCATTTGAGTCCAGCCCTTGAGCTTTGATGAAAAAAAAAAAAAGAAAATACATGGACCCCACCACAGGAAAATAACAAAACACATAGACTATGCATGAATAAACCTAACACATTGGCTGCCACAGGAATATAATAAAACTCATAAGCTACGCATTTAAGAACAAAACAAACACACACATAGGCCCCGATAGGAAAAAACAGATACACATAGGTCCCCGCAGAAAAAACAAACACACACACATAGGCCGCACAAAGGAAAAAAAATAAAAGGACCTCATATACTGGTATTCGGGACCAATGCACTCATTCAGATGCCCATGATACAAAAATACAGAAAGAAAACTGATGCTTTTTGCAAAAGACTGAGCTCCTGAGGCAACAATGTACAAATGAAGTGCTAAACGTAGATGTTAAAGAATATGGTCCAAGTGTCACCGAAATGATCTGTACTCGGTGTCACAGAGGGCTGAATGTGAGAGTAAGCTCCCGAAAAATAAAACTGAGTTCATAATGTGCCCAGAGATTGCCATGTTGGTTACAGATCCTTTCCTGTTGTGTGTGCGCATTCCAGCTCACAACTCGCGGCATAGCAGAGCACACATCTGAATGGGAGCCGGAGGTTGTGTGCATGCATATGCATGCTCCCACCGCCCAATCATTCTAATAGGTGCTGGCTGCAATGCGTATGCAGCGTGAGCAGTCACAATAAACCTCGGATATCGGGGGGGGGGGTGAGTTAAGGGAGGTCACAGGGGATGGTGAATTGAGGGAGGGAAGGGCAAGGTGGCACAAGGAGGAATGAGGTGGGCACAGAGTAGGATGAGGAGGGTCATAGGGTGGAGGTGGTCACATTCAGGGGTGAGGTGGGCACAGGGAATGGTGGGTTTAGGGGGTAACGGGAATAGGTGAGGTGGGCACATGGAGGGATGTGTGTGGGGTACAAGGAAGGGGTAAGGGGGTGTTGGTAACAGGGAGGGGTAGGGTTATCTGTCAGGTGACTCTGGTAGTTGAGGGGCTGTAGGGGATGCTTATCACTGGGAACTATACTGGGACTGCCCCCTCCTATCCCCCCTCGTTCCGAGGATGAGGAGACACACCATGATCCCCCACAATATACAGCAGCATCACCCTGCGGCGAGGGAGAAAGCAGCAGCAGATAGGACTGACATACACACGAACAGCCGCTCCCAGCAATAGTAGTGCAGGCCGCTCTACGCCTCGTCATACTGCAGCCTGATGGCCAGTCTGCAGCATGCTATCATGTGTGCGCTGTTCCCGGATACTGGTGCCCAGAAGTGCCTGGTAGCCGGAGTGCGGCACCTGGTCCATCCCACGGAGAGGCAGCAGAGTGAACACGCATCGCTACCTTTGATTGGGGTGTGGGGCCTCAGATGTACACTGGCCGGCTGCTGTAGCAAGATATTTTACAGCATCTCATCACATGCACCCACCCCATTGTTATTCCGGCCCTGGCTGCGCCCACACCACGCTCCCACATTCCTGCACGGCGCACCATGCCGCCGCTGCACTGTCTCTCCCCTCATCTACTCTACTCCTCCTCTCTCTCCCTCCACCCCCCAGCGCTCCCCGTTCGCGCACCGTAATAGGTGAGAGGCAGGCTGTCATATAATCTGAGATTCCTAAAGCCGGATCTGATCAGCGCCTCTCTAAGTTTGGGGGGGGGGAGCAGTCCCCTTGACCCCCCAGTTCCGACGCCCCTGCATGCAACAGGAAAAACAAACATTACAATAGAAATGCTCACTGAGAAGCAGGACCAGATTAAGGCTTGGGGGTGCCCTGGGCAACTAAATTGTGGGGGCTCTATTAATAAATTGACACTGCCCCTACTATGCGCTGTCTGCAGACTCACTGCTGACCGGCAGCACCACAATATATTCACACCTCCCAACATTGGTGGCTCAGGGAGCGGGACCCTGTGCATGCCCGCAAAGGGGGTGTATCCTCAGGAAAAGGGGTGGTAGCAGGGGTGTGCGCTCCCCCCAACTGCTCCCCCTGACTACTGCGGGACATTACGGCCCACAGGTGGTAAGCAGGACAGTCTGAGAAAAACAGAGCTGTCCCATTGAATGCGGGACATTTGGGAGCTATAGTATATTACATAATGTCCGCGACACTGCAAGGAACAGACTCCCTGTGGACATGATGTAGTCCACTGCCAGTGGCATGCAGGATTTTGAGTGGTGTTTCGTAAACAGGGGTTGCTTGGTCACTATTGAAACATAGGTCCTAATTCAAGGTTGATTGCAAAACAATATTTTCCTCTATTGGGCAATACCATGTGCACTGCAGGTGGGGCAGATATAATGTGGGCAGAGAGAGTTAGCTTTTGGTGGGGTGTGTTCAAACTGAAATCTAAATTGCAGGGTAAAAATAAAGCACTACACATGTTATATCTGCCCCACCTGCAGTGAACATGGTTTTGCCCATTAGAGGAAAATTTAGTTTCGCTATCAACCTTGATTTAGGCCCATAGTGCACAAAATGAAAATATGTCCAAACCCCCCCCCCCTCACAAATAAATACAAGATTCCCACAGAACATAATAAACCAAGCAGCAGTAATCCACACATGTACCTACTCACATGTACTCTCTACAGGAGAAACTCAGAAAATTAGAATATCGTGCAAAAGTTCATTTATTTCAGTAATTCAACTTAAAAGGTGAAACTAATATATTATACAAACTTATTACATGCAAAGTGAGCCTTTATTTGTTATAATTTTGATGTTTGTGGCTTACATTTTAAGAAAACCCCAAACCTCAGAAAATTAGAATATTACATAAAGTCAAGAAAAAAAAAAGATTTTAAATACAGAAATGTCGGCCCTCTGAAAAGTATAATCATGCATATGTACTCAGTACTTGGTTTGGGCCCCTTTTCTTTAGTTCAGAGTTTTCTATTTCACAATGTGGCCTGGGCATCCATCTGTGCATTTACCTTTCTATGCTATTATACATTTGTGGATAATGTTGTGGTGTAGTTATTGGTTGAATTTTGGGAGTATCTGTGATTTTATCATGAGGTGATATGTAATGATAAGTATGGTAAATAACAGAAATGCTTAAAGGATATAGATGTTTGTTATGCTGGAAGTAACATAACTGATAATGTTGGCAGGGGTCAAAGTTCAAACAAACTGTAATTACACACCAACATCTATATAATAATTCTGAAACATATGTCCTGTCTCCAGCATGTGCCCATCTGATAGGTAGAAGGGTCAGACTTAGCCTAGCAAGAGCCAGGAGAGGAAGAATGTACTGCAGGGAATGCAGTAGGTATGGAAGCATTGCAAAGTGAGGGATGGTGGGACAGAGGATGGCATAGATGTAAGGTGACCGAGTATATGTTGGTCCCTTTACAAATTATGACATCATTAACTTCATTTGATTTTATTGTATAGATAACTGGATTCTATGCCTCACTGACATATGCTTTTTTTCTTTATTTATTCACAAGGTATAGACAACCTGTGTCAGTAGTTGTACAAGTCCAAACTTGTATTTGATTAGACTTGTAATTAAACAAAATAGCTATTGTGGAAATAGGGAAATAGGGAAATATAAGCCCAAGAAAATGCATAATCGAACTTGTAACTCCATAGGGTGCCTAAGTATCCAACTCTACCCCTACAGCATTTAGGATTAGTAGAACCATGGAGGTTAATAGATCATACCTCCATTGTCAGTACAGGAAATTAATGAGGACCACTTCTCTTGGGAAATTGGTCATACAAGTCTACAAGTTTAAAATGCAGTGTTAACACTAATTACTGACATTGCACCTTAACACTTTGGGATAAATTTACTAAAGATCGGTTTTGGGTGTTTGGTCATTTTGCCATTGGTTTTGCAAAACCATCCATTTGCTATAGTCAAAACCAATAGCAAAACAACAACAAAAAAACTTTAGAACATTTTATAACATTGGACCAACAATCACTTAATTTTATATAGATAAGACAAAGGCAGGCAAGTTTCGCAGGCAAGTTTGGAAAGAGCCCTGCACACATCTCTAAGATTTTAATGAACTGTAAAAGATTCTAAAAAGTTAAAATGGAAATAGAAATGTGTGGGGTCAGCAAGTGAATGGACAGGCAGTGGGTCAATCATACACACAGCCAGATGTGCCACTCTACCTACAGATGGATCGGGCATTGGCAGTGCTGTAGGGCCGACACAATGTCATGTCATTCACATATTGTGTGTACACACACTTCGATCCACAAGCAATATAATATTCAATAGAATGGACAATGTATTGTCCAGAGTGTACCAAGCATTAGTGTGAAAATACAGTGGAGCAGGGCAGCTGTGTCCTTGGAAAGGTTCCCATAGACATCAATTTAACAAATTTATACTTAAATATAAATTATTTATTTATTTATTACCAGTTTTTATATGGCGCACACATGTTCTGCAGCATTTTACAGAGACTATTTGTCCATTCACATCAGTCCCTGTTCCAGTGGAGCTTACAATCTATATCTTAAATGTTCTATTAAAAGTTAAATTTTAGCAATAAATATGAAATTTTTCAAATGAGTGCCCCCACAAAGAGGTAAACTTCTTTATCCCAAGCTCCTTTCCTTGGGATATCCTTTTTTGTGACTAAATTGTTATATTTTCCTCTGGGGTGCACCGCCAACAGCGTTACTCTTTAATGTAAAGGATCTGTTCCATTTAATTAACTCTTATTGTTGGTTTCTATCCATACATCTTGACACTTATTTACATATTGTTTACGGTAGTGCAGGACGACTTCTCCTTTTCTGAATCTATATTCCCTACCACATGTACATGCACACACATTCATGCTATGGTTAATTTTGATGGGATACAATTAACCTGCCAGTATATTTTTGGATTGTGGGAGGAAACCGGAGTACCCAGAGAAAATCCATGCAAGTACAGGGAGAATATACAAACTCCAAACAGTTAGGGCCATGGTGGGAATCGAACCCATGACCTCAGTGCTGTGAGGCAGTACTTCTCCAGGCTGTCACAATGCCAAGCACAGCAATTCTCCAGATATGCCAATCTGAGAACACTGCCTTTGACACCTTACTTATTACCTCAGGAAGTGTGGTAAATTTACCTCTACCAATCACTGCGCTAGTCAGGCCAAGCAACCTTGATGGACACACAATTATTAATATGTAAAAAATTAGGTAACATGAGCCTCTCAAGGCTTTGGGTGTAAAAACACAAATTCTAGAACTAATATTAAGATTTTTAATACAAATCAAAACTTCAAAGCTTATTGTTACAGAAAAAAAGAATGGTTACAAGAATATAATAGTTTAAATATGGTACTAATGCTTCATTCATAATGAGAACCCTAGAAGAAAATCCAATCGACAAAATAAATTATTGAAAATTCCTCTTATACCGTTCTAAATCAATATTGGTTAATAATATTTCCCTTGAAAATATCTTTCTGTTGTGACATGCCCATACAGATTGGTTTTTTAATGTAAATTGCATCTGAAAATAGCTTTTTATAAGAATCTATTTACATCATTTATACCCCTTTCACATCGCCAGAATAACCCAGATTACTGCCAGGTTGTTGCCAGTGTCAGATGCAGTGTGAAAGCTCCAAAGTCAATAACCCAGGTCAAGCAACCTGACATTTCAACCTGGGTTAAAAGAAGAGTTAAACACGAGTTGTACCTGGGTCGATGTCCAGTGTGAAAGCCTCTGACCTGGGATATTCAACCCGGGTCTCAGAAAAAGGTGCTAATTGGCTGTTTATGTGTCTGCTCAGAGCAGTCCCCAGCCCCTCCTTTTATTTCCTTTGAAGCCTCATCAATGTGAGCCAGAATAGTCAATTTTAAATCACATCACAGTGTTTAACATGGGTGACCCGGGTTCAGTGTGAAAGGCACCAACCTGTCAATAATCCGGGAATAACCCGGGCCGAAACTGCAATGTGAAAGGGTCTGAGCCTGCTCGGACCCTGGTTGGATCCTGGTTCAAAAGCTATTAGTGTGTTGTACTTAGAAACATATTATATAAATAGTATACTATAGCATGGTTTAGACATATTACCTAAAATTCCTGAAAAGAGAGCATTTGACCAATCCTAATTTAATTTAAATTGGTGCCTGTTAGTCAAAAAAATCACAGTAATAATTTGCTCCTAGCAGTGATGTTTCAGCTTTCTAATTTTACAAGGTCACTTAAAGCACAATGTAAGCCAAACTTTTTAAAGACCTCAGGGTCAGGTTTCAAATATCTGCACATTCCTAATATAACCAAAAGTAAGCTGGAAGACTAGGCACACTTTAAAGATGAATGTTCTTCTCTTCTCACATTGAAAACTTCAAAGGACCAATTACTAGACAGCTGACATGGTCTGTTTAGTGATACTTCCTGCTTATTGGGCAGCTCCTGTGTCCTCTTCGTTGCTTCTTATTATATTATTAGGAAAGGAGCAACTTTTTGGCACAGGACAAAAATATGTCCCTGGTTTTCCTCTCACCTCCTTTTTGCACTTGTTAAAAGCAATTAGTGTTCTTACCAAAAGCAAAGATTTGATTTAAAAATGTTTAGGTTATACCCGATGGCTACATAAATCTTGCATTATTAGATTATATCTTATTACATTTTAAAAGAATTGGTACCACCTGTTTCTTTTAAGCAAATTAAAGTTTGTCAAAAGGAAGACATTACTTCTGACACTACAAACGCATGCTTTTACCTGAACTTTGTAACTCAATATATTATTCGGATGAGTGCAAATACATTTTGTGATGGTGATTCCTTCTGCATTAACAAGGGCTCGTTATACAAGCTCAGGGAGAATATTAGAGGAAGGTATATAGTCACATTTAGTTACACGTTTAAAGATGATAGACAGACTAAACCTTATTTGATTCAAGTTTCTCAATAAAATGTGTTTGATCTGCAGCAGTTTAAATGTCTATGTACCATAGAAATAATTCAAAGCTGATGTTATACATGAGATCCCGAGACTTTAAAGTGCCCCTGTGACACACATATGTTTCACATAGTGATGCTAGAAAAAAGAGATACTAAGAAATATGTGATAAATCATCATCATACTACTAGCCCTGCTATGTAGTGAGTGAAGTTTTGTACTAGGCTGTAGACAATGAGGGCTCCTTTTATGCCCTAGGCATGGCAGCTGTCCAATGAAATTTGTTGACCAATTTACACCAAACAGTGTACATAGTAGTTATTTGAAAGCTGGACAAGCAACAGTTACAAGCAGGATTGAGTCTCGGGAACAGCTATACTTTTTGCGAAAAATACCCTGACTGTGGGCTGCGCATGTTCTGCCGATGACATCTCTTCAACCACCGACGCCACCAGGGTCGACCCCTTCCCATCGTGACTACCCCTCCCCACGCTGCTACCATCCCTTCCCCACATACTAACCCGGTGATCGGTACTCTCCTTCGGCTCTGGCCATGTGATCTCCGGCTCATGCACTGTGACCCAGTCATCTGAAGCTGCAAACTGCTGCAAATGCCACACATAGCTGATCAAACTGGCTGGATCCCCGCAAAGCTTTCTCTGCCTAGGGGCCCTCCCTGCCCCCATTCACCAGATAGTGCCAACATTAGTAGGCAGAATAAAGGAGGGTATGGCTCCCATAGCATGTACAAATCCCCCAAACCCCCACCATCTGTACAGAGAAATAAAGTAGTAATAATAATAATAATAAATGGGAAAAAAATTAAATTGCGTAGGTAACTTACACTCCTTTATTTGAAGGAAAAAAATAGCAAGTATGTACCATGCATCCTCCTCTTCTTTGCTTGCAATTATGTACTGCTGCTCTCGTGATCTCGGTCACTCTTCAAATCTTCAGTCGGCGCGCTTCTCCTCTATCTTCCAGTGGTGCTGTGTGACATCATGAAGGTACACGCACAGCCTTTTAAACTTTATTGTGTAGTGGCACAAGCAATGGCCACGACCATTGGGCGGTTGGAGTTGGCCTGTCCCGCCCTCTTCTCTATCAGAGTGTCTGGGCCCTGGACTGCTGTACTGGCAATCCCCCCTTATTGACGGCCCTGGGCACCAAACTCTGAAGGGACACCTGCATGAACAGCAGCACCTGTTTTGTTCACAACAAGATCCAAGGGTGACCGCTTCTCTTCCAATGGAGCTCTTTGGTGATTCTGCTGCTACCGCAGACTGTATGTCGTGCTTTTATATATATACATGTGTGTATATTTATATATATATATATATATATATATATATATATATACACACACACACACACACACATGCACACACATTTTATATATATATATATATATATATATATACAGTACTGTGCAAAACTTTTAGGTAGGTTTAGAAAAAACACTGCAAAGTAAGAATGCTTTCAACAATAGGAGTTTCAGTAGTTTATTTTAATCTAATAACAAAAAGTACTTATTATTATCAGTTATTTATATAGCGCACACATATTCCGTAGCGCTTTACAGAGAATATTTGCCCATTCACATCTTTCCCTGCCCCAGTGGAGCTTACAATCTATTCTTTACCACATGTACATGCACACACATTCACACTAGGGTTAATTTTTGTTTGGAGCCAATTAACCCACCAGTATATTTTTGGATTGTGGGAGGAAACCGGAGAACCCGGAGGATACCCACAGAAGTACGGTGAGAATATACAAACTTCACACAGTTAGGGCCATGGTGGGACTCGAACCCATGACCTCAGTGCTGTGAGGCAGTAATGCTAACCATTACACCTTCCATACTTATCAACCATGCAATACCATCAGTGAGCGTCTGATAACCTGCAAAGATATTCTGCAGCAGGACAACAGCGCCAAACATACAGCAAATGCCATTGAGAGCTATCTTCAGAGTAAGGAAGAACAAGGAGTCCTGAAAGGGATGATATGGCCCCCACAGAGCCCTGATCTCAACATCATCAAGTTAGTTTGGGATGACATGAAGAGACAGAATGATTTGAACAAGCCTTCATCCACAGAAGATCTGGGGTTAGTTCTCCAAGATGTTTGGAACAACCTCCCTGCCGAGTTCCTTCAAAAATGGTATGCAAGTGTACCTAGAAGCATTGATGCTGTTTTGAAGGCAAAGGGTGGTCACACCAAATATTGATTTAATTTAGATTTGTCTTTTGTTCATTCACTTTTCATTTTGTTATTTGATAAATAGAAGACTATTAACACTTCTACTTTTAGTATTCTTAATTTGCATAATTTTTCCCACACATGCCTAAAATGTTGCACAGTACTGCGTATGTCTCTCTCTCACACACACACACACACACACACACACACACACACACACACACACACACCATATTTGTTTTCTTTTTTTTTCTAAGGGGGAAGCACCAAATACCAATTTTCCTCCGGGCAACTGGGATGAGCTTACGCCCCTGATTACAGGCTCTTTCTGTTGTGATATACTGTATGCACCATTCTTAACATTTATAATGTTCATCCCATTTTCATGACTTCATCACCTAACGCTGTATGGTTGTCCATAGCTGACTGAAGTTTTTCTTTGGGATTCTTCATTCCTAAATTTCTCTAAACCATAATGTTTATAAAAAACAAAGTAAAAATAAAAACTGCTTAAACAATCCATGAAGCCAGGCAAATGCACTTATGTATTTTTAAGCAATTTAAAATTAATACTCAAAGCAAACAATGGTGGAACTGCTTTGCAATGTACTATCAATTGATCAATTGAACTGCAGATATATCTATAGACGGACCAGGCAATGTTTTGAACTGGGCGCTGGCTGATTTTTGCACTTGGGTGGTGGTCCACACCACCACCTGAGGAGGAAAAGAACCCTTCGGTCACCACCGGGTCCGAATTGTGGCAAGCTCAGTGAGCCTGCAAGGGGACACGCTGCGCTCGCCGTCGGGATCCCAACCGCCAGCATCTCACACTCATCCCAGCACATAGTACAGGGCAGATCTAGTGCACATTGAGTATGATCAGTGGCGGATTTAGGGGGGGGGGGGGGGCACCAAGGCACGTGCCCCCCCTGTCATTTTTAGTTGATTTTTGTATTTTTATTTTTATTTTATTTTGTGCGCACACCGCAGCCCTCGCGGTGGCTTGGGGGCGAGGGGCTGCGGGGGCGCCACTGATTTAGTGCAGACTGACATGCGGACGAGCGTCCGCATGTCAGTCTGCGGTCTCGTTTCCTCCGCTACTGTTAGGAGGGACACGGAGGGCACAGTGCACGCCTCCCTGTGTCCCTCCTGGGTCTCCGGCGGCCGCGGGTCTCATAAAGGAAGTGCCGTTCGTGAGCACTTCCTTTATTAGAGTGACCCGCGGCCGCCGGAGACACAGGAGGGACACAGGGAGGCGTGCACTGTGCCCTCCGTGTCCCTCCTAACAGCAGGGGAGCGGGGGGAGCGGCGGCGGCGGAGGAAGCAGGGGGGACGCACTGAGGGGGCATATCTGGCACTGGGGGGGAATATCTGGCACTGGGGGCATATTTGGCGGGGGGGGGGAGAATATCTGGCACTGGGGACATATATGGCACTGGGGGGAATATCTGGCACTGGGGGCATATATGGCACTGGGGGGGGAATATCTGGCACTGCGGTCATATGTGGCACTGGGGGGGATATCTGGCACTGGGGGCATATGTGGCACTGGGGGGGAATATCTGGCACTGGGGCATATGTGGCACTGGGGGCATATATAGCACTGGGGGGGATATCTGGCACTGGGGGCATATGTGGCACTGTCGGGGAATATCTGGCACTGGGGGCATATGTGGCACTGGGGGGGTATATGTGTACCTGGCACATGGGGGGGGGCTATATTTGGCACTGGGGGCATGTGAGTACCTGGCACCGTGGGGGAATATCTGGCACTGGGGACATATGTGGCACTGGGAGCACAGCCCTAGCAACAAGGACTACCTCCTAGCAACAAGCATGACACCCAGTGCATAAAACCCCTGGCAACGAGCATGACACCCAGTGCATGAAACCCCTGGCAACGAGCATGACACCCTGAGCATGAAAACCCCTGGCACCGTGCATGGAACCAAGAGCATGAAACCCCTGGCAACGAGCATGACACCCAGTGCATGAAACCCCTGACAACGAGCAGGTATTTGAAAAGTAATTAGAAGCCTTACTGTAGGACTTAATGTGTAATGGGCATTACGGTGTGTGGCATAATGTATCACGGACATTGCGGTGTGTGTCATAATGTGTCACAGGCATTACGGTGTATGGTATACTATATCGCTGGCATTGTGATATGTGGTATAATGTCTCAGGGTCATTGCAGTGTGTGGCATAATGTATCACGGACATTGCGGTGTGTGTCATAATGTGTCAGGCATTACGGTGTGTGGTATATTATATCACGGGCATTGTGGTATGTGGTATAATGTCTCAGGGTCATTGCAGTGTGGCATAATATATAACGGGCATTGCGGTGTGTGGCATAGGGTATAACGGGCATTGCGGTATGTGTCACAGGCATTACGGTGTATGGTATACTATATCACGGGCATTGTGGTATAATGTCTCAAGGTCATTGCAGTGTGTGGCATAATGTGTCACAGGCATTGTATGTGCTATAATGTATCGGGCATTGCAGTGTGTGGTATAATGTATCACGGACATTGCAGTGTGTGTCATAATGTGTCACAGACATTGTATGTGCTATAATGTATCAGGGGCAGTGCAGTGTGTAGCATAATGTATAACGGGCATTGCAATTCCTGTCATAATGTGTCACAGGCATTATAGTGTGTGGCATAATGTGTCGGGGGCATTACGGTGTGTGGCATAATGTGTCGGGGGCATTACGGTGTGTGCATACTGTGTCATGTGCATTATTGTGTGTGTGGCATAATGTCTAAGGGCCATTGCAGTATGTGGCATAATGTATACTGGGCATTACTATAAGGAGGAAAAATGACAAATAATGTAAGGGGCATGAATCAGTATTATTTTTCTTTCCTGTGGTGGCCAACGTCTGGGCGTGCAGGTTGCAAAACTGGGGTATAAGGTAGTCTTTTCCTGCAATACCACGCCCATTCCAACGAAGCCACGCCCATTCCAACTAAGCCACGCCCCTTATGGTGCCCCCCCCCCCCTGTAATTTTTTTCTGGATCCGCCCCTGAGTATGATGATGGCTAACAGAAAACCAGGTGCATATGCTACACACACACAAATACAGTTACAATGCATTTTTACTGTACACTTGAGCTACTGTATATATGCCAGATTTACTTCTATCTGTTTGTCAGACAATCTCCTACATAACACATTGTTCAAAGTTTCTACTAAATGAATGATTTAAATTATGGGCCTTCAGCTTTGCTTTTCAATCATAAAATATTTAAAAGGTATTTAGAGGTAACACTGACAATCTAATAAAAACTATTTAAGGTGATTTTTTTGTTACTGTACAATGTTAAGATGTGTATATAGCTTGGTAACTTATGACTTCACACCATCTTTTTTTATCTTTCACCACTGTGTTTGTTCCTCATAGTATGTATTTTATAATTGTTTGTTTGTGCGTGTGTGTGTGTGTACGTGTGTGTCTGTGCGTGCCCGTGTGATATGAGCCCTTTACAGCACTACATATTAATCATTACATTTAAAATTGTGCTATAAAATAATTATCTATAGATGCCATTTTTTATGTTATTCTGTATAAGGTTTACTTTGGTGGGTGAAATCATTTTAAGTAACTCAATATCATTAAACAGTTTGTAGTAGAATGGTCTACCCTTTCTTTCAGGGATTTACCTTAATGATATCATTCCAAGGGAGTCTGGTTTAGATCAAACTGGGTTAAAGATCAAGGCTGTTGGAAAATGATGTCATTAGATTCCATTACTAATAAAATCAGAGGTCATTTTGAGTACAAACATAAATGAAGATAAAGGTCCCATTGCTATATATATATATATATATATTATATACTTTTATCAAGGCCATGTTTGTTTTCCTGTAAAGCGCAACTGTACCATAACTGACTGCAGAGAGCATATCTACCATATATATTCGTCATTTATCTAATAAGTTATTTGCCATGTTCTTAAGATGTATGCTTTTGTTTTGTTTTTTATCAAATGAATGGAAATTAATTTATATGATGCCTGATAGGGAGTTACAATGTGTTGTCATGAGTATACACAACTTCTTTTTTTTTTACAAAGCATAGTAATAGCAGCCATGAAATCCTTTCCTGGTTTTCACTGCTTATCTGGATTCAAAGCTGACTTCTGAGTGAGAGTGCATTTAAACAAATTCAATTCCTTTAAATGTGGACAAAACATAAAAAAAAAAAATATGCTAAATGTTACACATTCTAAAAATGCAGATTGAGAGCATTCCACTGAATGATCAATGCTGGATTGTATTTGCACTGTTCCTGCCATGACTGACATATGAAGTATATAAATAATGATTTTGTAAACTGTAAAGAATTTATGTTCTAGTTTGGATCTTGTGCATTTATTATTGGGACCACTCTGGCATCCTGGGGGCTGTAAAACCTGACATGTCTTCTTTGTATCAATTTTGCCTTCTAATTGAACCATTATGGATGTTTATTGCCACTGTTGCTTTGCCATGTTTTTCCCACAAATCTTATTTGTCAGATTAGTTTTGCCACCTACAGATGTAGCCATAGGCAAATGTGGTGCAGGGGGGCAGAGATACCGATTGCTCGGAAAGCCCCCTCCTCTTGACAATTGTCTCACATTATGACAATAGCAATGGTATATAATATGATTACTAGAGCTGATGCCACACCATGCAGTTTAAGGGACAGAGCAGAGCTGCTGCACATGCCCAGTGGTAGCAAACTTCTACCAAGTTTGCTGTGTGTGGATCTGAATCCTCAATCAGTACTCTGGACCAGAGTAGCTACCAGGAAGAAGAGACAGGAGTCTTACCATGAGGTGGGAGAATGTGTGCTTAGAAAATGTAGCACTGGTTCTATTATGTTTGTGTATTTTTTAACTATGGTGTGTTTAACCTTTTAATGACCACTTTGTTTGATACAGCCTATACTATAGACCATCTATAGTGTTAAATATTAATACTGCATTCCATACAGCATCCAGTGTAAAAAAGAACAATATTTACATTAATGTCCAGGGTCGTTACTAGGTTCTTTTACTGCTCCTCCAGACTCCCGCACTTGCTTCAACGTTCTGCATTGTGGACTGGCATTTGGAAACCCCCCTCTAGAAATCCTGCATTTGCCACTGGTAGCCATGCTCATGTTACTGCAATGTGGCATGTTGTATCATGGCATGCTGCATGGCATGCAAGGCTGCGACTATTCGCAGCTGGCATTAATGGAGCAATTGCCGGCTACAGTCACAGTCTTGCATGCCATGCAGCAAGCCATGTTGCAGCATGCGGCATAGCAGTAAAGAGGAGCATGGCTACATGTGTATTTGTATCTCCTCTCAAATACCTGATTTCTGAAGGTTAACAGATGGCTTCAGTGGTGAAACTTGTGAGTGGTGGGTCCAGGTGCAAAAATATGCTTTGGAGCCCCCCTCCTCCATCTGACAGGGAGAGGCAGTGAGTGACAAGGAAAGGCAGAGGGTGACAGCTAGAGGCAGAGAGTGGGAGAAGCATAGGGGGGTATTTAATTACTGTTGAAAATGTGTCTTCACAATAAAAATATGCGAAATTACCGCAATTTCGCAGTTATTTTGCCAAATGCTTTTCAATTTTCCACAAAAAAGTTTTCGTAGTGATTTTGCAGCAAATTTCAATTCACCAACTCTGACCAGGTGATAAACTTGCAAAAATAATCCCCATTTGAAGTTAAAAATGTTAGGATTTCATTCTGAACACTTGGGACACCCCCCTGAATGAATAATTAGGCACTTAGAAATTTTCAATTATTTTTAATTGGCCAATAATAACAGGAAAGTTTTGGGGTGGAAAAGTGCAAAAAGACAGAAAATGGGGTAAAAGATATGGGACAGGTATATTGGGGTGCTTTATGAGTGGGACAAGTGTTTTTAGACTTGCAGATGGGAGTAATTGTCTGTTTCCACTTTTTTTAAAAGTCCCCTAAAATGACCCAAATATATACTTATACCCATTTTTATGTACCCCGAGTTTAATTTTAGCACTTATTTTGCTGGAAAAAAAATTAGCTTTATATCATTTTTTACTTAAAAAATGTATATAACATCCTTTTGACCCAATTAAAGTACCATAAATACTTTTAATAAAACCAATAATAAACTTTTATACTATTATCCAATGTTAGTTTAGCTTTTTTGGTGGGTACAGACAGATTTACCCATATTTCACTTTTCACTTTCTACACCAATTTTCTTTGCAATTTCAATTTCTCTACGTTACATATGAATAGGGTGAATTGCAGGAGCACACATACCCACAAAAACAGACTTTTTGCTTTGAAAATGGCAAAAATGATAATTGCGGTAAATTTCTGCAATTTTGGGGCTAATTGAATACCCCTGTAGGGTGACTTGGAAGGAAGTGGGAGGAAAATTAAGACTGGGTAGGAGAGGCTGACAGGGGAAGGCATTAAGTGACTCAAAGGGCAGCGAGAGGCAGAGAGAGGTAATGGGTGGCAAGGGGTTGCAATGTGTGACAGGGAGAGGCAGTAGGTGACAGTTGGAGGCAGAGGGTGACTGGGAGAGGCAGTTGGTGACAAGAAGAGGCAATAGATAGCAGCATAAGGCAGTAGGGGACAGCAGGACACAGAGTGAGACAGCAGGAGGCAGAAAGTGACTGAGGGACAAGCACACAATTCAGTGCAGTGACATAACTTTTGAAAAGAGCTGACCTGGTCTGCAAATAATGGTTCTCCTGGGGTCCGGTGGTTAGTTGGCCATTACGGGGGTAGTAATCAGGCTGAGTGTCTGTAAGCTCCACTCCCTCTCCCATCAGCTGGTATTGGCACTAAACATTATGGTGCCCTGAGTGAAAAAGCTTCAGTTCACCAACTCCACCTCCCGCACAAATGTTCCAATTCTTTTTTTCAACCATTTCAATTCCAAACAAGAGTTAGAAATAGCAATGTGCAATCTGAACATCCATGAAACTAGAGATGAGCGGGTTCGGTTCCTCGGAATCCGAACCCGCCCGAACTTCAGCTTTTTTTACACGGATCCGAGCGACTCGGATCTTCCCGCCTTGCTCGGTTAACCCGAGCGCGCCCGAACGTCATCCTGACGCTGTCGGATTCTCGCGAGGCTCGGATTCTATCGCGAGACTCGGATTCTATATAAGGAGCAGCGCGTCGCCGCCATTTTACACGTGCATTGAGATTGATAGTGAGAGGACGTGGCTGGCGTCCTCTCCGTTTAGAGAAGAAATAGATAGGAGAGTGAGAGTGAGACAGTGACACTTCATTTACTGGAGCTTAGGAGGAGTACTCAGACAGAGAGTGCAGAATTTTGCTGATAGTATTAGTTAGTTATACTAGTGACAGAGTGAGACAGTGACACTTCATTTACTGGAGCTTAGGAGGAGTACTCAGACAGAGAGTGCAGAATTTTGCTGATAGTATTAGTTAGTTATACTAGTGACTGACCAGTGACCACCAGTGCAGTTTTATATTATTTAATATAATCCGTTCTCTGCCTGAAAAAACGATACACAGTGACTCAGTCACATACCATATCTGTGCTCAGCCCAGTGTGCTGCTGCATCATCTATGTATAATATCTGACTGTGCTCACACAGCTTAATTGTGGGGGAGACTGGGGAGCAGTTAGGTTATAGCAGGAGCCAGGAGTACATATTAAAATTAAACAGTGCACACTTTTTTTCTGCAGGATTGCCACTGCCAGTGTGACTGACCAGTGACCTGACCACCAGTATATAGTATACTATATTGTATTGTGAATGTCTGCCTGTAAAAGTTAAACACACGTCGTGTGACTTGTGTGGTGTTTTTTTATTCTATAAAATAAAAAACTCATTCTGCTGACAGACAGTGTCCAGCAGGTCCGTCATTATATAATATATACCTGTCCGGCTGCAGTAGTGATATATATATATTTTTTATATCATTATTTATCATCCAGTCGCAGCAGACACAGTACGGTAGTTCACGGCTGTAGCTACCTCTGTGTCGGCACTCGGCAGTCCATCCATAATTGTATACCACCTACCCGTGGTTTTTTTTTTCTTTCTTCTTTATACATACTACATCTCATTATCATCCAGTCTATATTAGCAGCAGACACAGTACAGTACGGTAGTCCACGGCTGTAGCTACCTCTGTGTCGGCACTCGGCAGTCCGTCAATATTTGTATACCACCTACCCGTGGTTTTTTTTTCTTTCTTCTTTATACATACTACATCTCATTATCAACCAGTCTATATTAGCAGCAGACACAGTACGGTAGTCCACGGCTGTAGCTACCTCTGTGTCGGCACTCGGCAGTCCATCCATAATTGTATACCACCTACCCGTGGTTTTTTTTTCTTTCTTCTTTATACATACTACATCTCATTATCATCCAGTCTATATTAGCAGCAGACACAGTACAGTACGGTAGTCCACGGCTGTAGCTACCTCTGTGTCGGCACTCGGCAGTCCATCCATAATTGTATACCACCTACCCGTGGTTTTTTTTTCTTTCTTCTTTATACATACATACTACATCTCTTTATCAACCAGTCTATATTAGCAGCAGACACAGTACGGTAGTCCACGGCTGTAGCTACCTCTGTGTCGGCACTCGGCAGTCCATCCATAATTGTATACCACCTACCCGTGGTTTTTTTTTCTTTCTTCTTTATACATACATACTACATCTCTTTATCAACCAGTCTATATTAGCAGCAGACACAGTACGGTAGTCCACGGCTGTAGCTACCTCTGTGTCGGCACTCGGCAGTCCGTCCATAATTGTATACCACCTACCCGTGGTTTTTTTTTCTTTCTTCTTTATACATACATACTACATCTCTTTATCAACCAGTCTATATTAGCAGCAGACACAGTACGGTAGTCCACGGCTGTAGCTACCTCTGTGTCGGCACTCGGCAGTCCATCCATAATTGTATACCACCTACCCGTGGTTTTTTTTTTCTTTCTTCTTTATACATACTACATCTCATTATCATCCAGTCTATATTAGCAGCAGACACAGAACAGTACGGTAGTCCACGGCTGTAGCTACCTCTGTGTCGGCACTCGGCAGTCCATCCATAATTGTATACCACCTACCCGTGGTTTTTTTTTCTTTCTTCTTTATACATACATACTACATCTCTTTATCAACCAGTCTATATTAGCAGCAGACACAGTACGGTAGTCCACGGCTGTAGCTACCTCTGTGTCGGCACTCGGCAGTCCGTCCATAATTGTATACCACCTACCCGTGGTTTTTTTTTTCTTTCTTCTTTATACATACTACATCTCATTATCATCCAGTCTATATTAGCAGCAGACACAGTACAGTACGGTAGTCCACGGCTGTAGCTACCTCTGTGTCGGCACTCGGCAGTCCATCCATAATTGTATACTAGTATCCATCCATCTCCATTGTTTACCTGAGGTGCCTTTTAGTTGTGCCTATTAAAATATGGAGAACAAAAATGTTGAGGTTCCAAAATTAGGGAAAGATCAAGATCCACTTCCACCTCGTGCTGAAGCTGCTGCCACTAGTCATGGCCGAGACGATGAAATGCCAGCAACGTCGTCTGCCAAGGCCGATGCCCAATGGCATAGTACAGAGCATGTCAAATCCAAAACACCAAATATCAGTAAAAAAAGGACTCCAAAACCTAAAATAAAATTGTCGGAGGAGAAGCGTAAACTTGCCAATATGCCATTTACCACACGGAGTGGCAAGGAACGGCTGAGGCCCTGGCCTATGTTCATGGCTAGTGGTTCAGCTTCACATGAGGATGGAGGCACTCAGCCTCTCGCTAGAAAAATGAAAAGACTCAAGCTGGCAAAAGCAGTAGCACCGCAAAGAACTGTGCGTTCTTCGAAATCCCAAATCCACAAGGAGATTCCAATTGTGTCGGTTGCGATGCCTGACCTTCCCAACACTGGACGTGAAGAGCATGCGCCTTCCACCATTTGCACGCCCCCTGCAAGTGCTGGAAGGAGCACCCGCAGTCCAGTTCCTGATAGTCAGATTGAAGATGTCAGTGTTGAAGTACACCAGGATGAGGAGGATATGGGTGTTGCTGGCGCTGGGGAGGAAATTGACCAGGAGGATTCTGATGGTGAGGTGGTTTGTTTAAGTCAGGCACCCGGGGAGACACCTGTTGTCCGTGGGAGGAATATGGCCGTTGACATGCCTGGTGAAAATACCAAAAAAATCAGCTCTTCGGTGTGGAAGTATTTCACCAGAAATGCGGACAACATTTGTCAAGCCGTGTGTTCCCTTTGTCAAGCTGTAATAAGTAGGGGTAAGGACGTTAACCACCTCGGAACATCCTCCCTTATACGTCACCTGCAGCGCATTCATAATAAGTCAGTGACAAGTTCAAAAACTTTGTCCGACAGCGGAAGCAGTCCACTGACCAGTAAATCCCTTCCTCTTGTAACCAAGCTCACGCAAACCACCCCACCAACTCCCTCAGTGTCAATTTCCTCCTTCCCCAGGAATGCCAATAGTCCTGCAGGCCATGTCACTGGCAATTCTGACGAGTCCTCTCCTGCCTGGGATTCCTCCGATGCATCCTTGCGTGTAACGCCTACTGCTGCTGGCGCTGCTGTTGTTGCTGCTGGGAGTCGATGGTCATCCCAGAGGGGAAGTCGTAAGCCCACTTGTACTACTTCCAGTAAGCAATTGACTGTCCAACAGTTCTTTGCGAGGAAGATGAAATATCACAGCAGTCATCCTGCTGCAAAGCGGATAACTGAGGCCTTGACAACTATGTTGGTGTTAGACGTGCGTCCGGTATCCGCCGTTAGTTCACAGGGAACTAGACAATTTATTGAGGCAGTGTGCCCCCGTTACCAAATACCATCTAGGTTCCACTTCTCTAGGCAGGCGATACCGAGAATGTACACGGACGTCAGAAAAAGACTCACCAGTGTCCTAAAAAATGCAGTTGTACCCAATGTCCACTTAACCACGGACATGTGGACAAGTGGAGCAGGGCAGGGTCAGGACTATATGACTGTGACAGCCCACTGGGTAGATGTATGGACTCCCGCCGCAAGAACAGCAGCGGCGGCACCAGTAGCAGCATCTCGCAAACGCCAACTCTTTCCTAGGCAGGCTACGCTTTGTATCACCGCTTTCCAGAATACGCACACAGCTGAAAACCTCTTACGGCAACTGAGGAAGATCATCGCGGAATGGCTTACCCCAATTGGACTCTCCTGTGGATTTGTGGCATCGGACAACGCCAGCAATATTGTGTGTGCATTAAATATGGGCAAATTCCAGCACGTCCCATGTTTTGCACATACCTTGAATTTGGTGGTGCAGAATTTTTTAAAAAACGACAGGGGCGTGCAAGAGATGCTGTCGGTGGCCAGAAGAATTGCGGGACACTTTCGGCATATAGGCACCACGTACAGAAGACTGGAGCACCACCAAAAACTACTGAACCTGCCCTGCCATCATCTGAAGCAAGAAGTGGTAACGAGGTGGAATTCAACCCTCTATATGCTTCAGAGGTTGGAGGAGCAGCAAAAGGCCATTCAAGCCTATACAATTGAGCACGATATAGGAGGTGGAATGCACCTGTCTCAAGTGCAGTGGAGAATGATTTCAACGTTGTGCAAGGTTCTGATGCCCTTTGAACTTGCCACACGTGAAGTCAGTTCAGACACTGCCAGCCTGAGTCAGGTCATTCCCCTCATCAGGCTTTTGCAGAAGAAGCTGGAGACATTGAAGGAGGAGCTAACACGGAGCGATTCCGCTAGGCATGTGGGACTTGTGGATGGAGCCCTTAATTCGCTTAACAAGGATTCACGGGTGGTCAATCTGTTGAAATCAGAGCACTACATTTTGGCCACCGTGCTCGATCCTAGATTTAAAACCTACCTTGGATCTCTCTTTCCGGCAGACACAAGTCTGCTGGGGTTCAAAGACCTGCTGGTGACAAAATTGTCAAGTCAAGCGGAACGCGACCTGTCAACATCTCCTCCTTCACATTCTCCCGCAACTGGGGGTGCGAGGAAAAGGCTCAGAATTCCGAGCCCACCCGCTGGCGGTGATGCAGGGCAGTCTGGAGCGACTGCTGATGCTGACATCTGGTCCGGACTGAAGGACCTGACAACGATTACGGACATGTCGTCTACTGTCACTGCATATGATTCTCTCAACATTGAAAAAATGGTGGAGGATTATATGAGTGACCGCATCCAAGTAGGCACGTCACACAGTCCGTACTTATACTGGCAGGAAAAAGAGGCAATTTGGAGGCCCTTGCACAAACTGGCTTTATTCTACCTAAGTTGCCCTCCCACAAGTGTGTACTCAGAAAGAGTGTTTAGTGCCGCCGCTCACCTTGTCAGCAATCGGCGTACGAGGTTACATCCAGAAAATGTGGAGAAGATGATGTTCATTAAAATGAATTATAATCAATTCCTCCGCGGAGACATTGACCAGCAGCAATTGCCTCCACAAAGTACACAGGGAGCTGAGATGGTGGATTCCAGTGGGGACGAATTGATAATCTGTGAGGAGGGGGATGTACACGGTGATATATCGGAGGATGATGATGAGGTGGACATCTTGCCTCTGTAGAGCCAGTTTGTGCAAGGAGAGATTAATTGCTTCTTTTTTGGGGGGGGTCCAAACCAACCCGTCATATCAGTCACAGTCGTGTGGCAGACCCTGTCACTCCAATGATGGGTTGGTTAAAGTGTGCATGTCCTGTTTATACAACATAAGGGTGGGTGGGAGGGCCCAAGGACAATTCCATCTTGCACCTCTTTTTTCTTTTATTTTTCTTTGCGTCATGTGCTGTTTGGGGAGGGTTTTTTGGAAGGGCCATCCTGCGTGACACTGCAGTGCCACTCCTAGATGGGCCCGGTGTTTGTGTCGGCCACTAGGGTCGCTTATCTTACTCACACAGTCAGCTACCTCATTGCACCTCTTTTTTTCTTTGCGTCATGTGCTGTTTGGGGAGGGTTTTTTGGAAGGGACATCCTGCGTGACACTGCAGTGCCACTCCTAGATGGGCCCGGTGTTTGTGTCGGCCACTAGGGTCGCTTATCTTACTCACACAGTCAGCTACCTCATTGCGCCTCTTTTTTTCTTTGCGTCATGTGCTGTTTGGGGAGGGTTTTTTGGAAGGGCCATCCTGCGTGACACTGCAGTGCCACTCCTAGATGGGCCCGGTGTTTGTGTCGGCCACTAGGGTCGCTTATCTTACTCACACAGTCAGCTACCTCATTGCGCCTCTTTTTTTCTTTGCGTCATGTGCTGTTTGGGGAGGGTTTTTTGGAAGGGCCATCCTGCATGACACTGCAGTGCCACTCCTAGATGGGCCCGGTGTTTGTGTCGGCCACTAGGGTCGCTTATCTTACTCACACAGTCAGCTACCTCATTGCGCCTATTTTTTTTCTTTGCGTCATGTGCTGTTTGGGGAGGGTTTTTTGGAAGGGCCATCCTGCGTGACACTGCAGTGCCACTCCTAGATGGGCCCGGTGTTTGTGTCGGCCACTAGGGTCGCTTATCTTACTCACACAGTCAGCTACCTCATTGCGCCTCTTTTTTTCTTTGCGTCATGTGCTGTTTGGGGAGGGTTTTTTGGAAGGGACATCCTGCGTGACACTGCAGTGCCACTCCTAGATGGGCCCGGTGTTTGTGTCGGCTACTAGGGTCGCTTATCTTACTCACACAGCGACCTTGGTGCAAATTTTAGGACTAAAAATAATATTGTGAGGTGTGAGGTATTCAGAATAGACTGAAAATGAGTGTAAATTATGGTTTTTGAGGTTAATAATACTTTGGGATCAAAATGACCCCCAAATTCTATGATTTAAGCTGTTTTTTAGGGTTTTTTGAAAAAAACACCCGAATCCAAAACACACCCGAATCCGACAAAAAAAATTCGGTGAGGTTTTGCCAAAACGCGGTCGAACCCAAAACACGGCCGCGGAACCGAACCCAAAACCAAAACACAAAACCCGAAAAATTTCCGGCGCTCATCTCTACATGAAACATGAGTATTCTGTATGTCCCTTTGTCTTCAAGTACAGAATTTGAGCGCCACATGTTCATACTGTGGATTCAGTATGATATCATGGCTGTTGGTATCCCAACAGCCAGAATACCGGCAGCGAGTGCAGTGTGTCCCCTTACGGGCTCACTGCTCTCGCCATGCTTAGGGCCAAGTGGCGACCGTAATTCCTGAGTGGGGATTCCGGGTGGTGGTATTTTACTGGCTGTCAGGATTCCGCTGTCAGTATCCTGCAGCTGGCAACTTGATTGCTTCACTCTACTGTATATATTACTTAAGAAAAAAGTATAACAGTCTATTAAAATGTTAACAACTATTCAATATCTTTCCTTTCTAACATGATAAAATTGATCTTAACAGTATTCTGCAAATTATATTTTTGCACCCCCACACCAATAACAAAAATATCTAAATTATCCCTACTTGAAGGGAAGGCTGGGCTAATTTCTCTTTCAATTCCAGTGAGGCTACTCCTCATTTTCCCAGAGGATGAGATGTCATGAACTTCTCATCTCCAGTTCCCCATTGACTCACAGAGTGTGTTGTACATGAGAAGGGGAGCTTGGGTGCAGAGCACAGGTGCAGGGTAGCTGAGGATGCAGTGCACAGGAGGAGTGTAGCCAATGGGACAGCGCATAGGAGGATGAAAAAGAGGATGCAGAGTACAGGTGGAGAGGAGATGGCTTCCCAGCTCTTTGTTCTAGGGTGGGAATATTGCAAGAGCATTATACCACTAGCCTAGCCCCCACCCCCCCGCCACACACACACAGAAATCAGTAATGCCTACCTAAAGTAAGGGGCAGGAACCTCAAGGCAGTGGAGCCGACCATGCTCACTGCCCTAGTACAGTCCAATGTTTTCAAGATGGTCAGGTCCAGGGGCTGCTCATTGCTAGTCTGGGCAGCTGCTGGCCCATTTGTCACCAGGGTCCTTGATGCACTGCACCAACTACACCGCTGGTGGTTTAATGAAAGGGGAAAGAGTGCTGCTACAGTAAATAAATTAGATGATGAAGTGAAAATTCTTGGAAACATTGAAACTAAAGAAAATATGAAACACAATGTAAATAAAAGATGGTGGTGATAATGCTAATGATGATGATGATGATAATAATAATAATAATAATAATATAAATTCATCTGTGTATTCTGCAAATACTATATTACACAAAGATTACACATATTATGTCCAAGTGAAATTAAGAAAACATACAGTGCATCCGTAAAGTATTCACAGCGCTTCACTTTTTCCACATTTTGTTATGTTACAGCCTTATTCCAAAATGGAATAAATTTATTTTTTTCTGTCAAAATTCTACACACAATGCCCTATAATGACAACTTGAAAAAAGTTTTTGGGAGATTTTTGCAAATTTATTAAAAATAAAAAATTAAGAAATCACATGTACATAAGTATTCACAGCCTCTGCCATGAAGCTCACAATTTCCACTAATCATCCTTGAGATGTTCCTACAGCTTAATTGTTGTCCACCTGTGGTAAATTCAGTTGATTGGACATGATTTGGAAAGGCACACACCTGTATATATAAGGTCCCACACTTGACACTGCATGTCTGAGTACAAACCATGCATGAAGTCAAAGGAATTGTCTGTAGACCTCTGAGACAGGATTGTCTTGAGGCAGAAATCTGGGGAAGTGTACAGAAAAAATATCTGCTGCTTTGAAGGTCCCCATGAGCACAGTGGACTCCATCATCCACAAATGGAAGAAGTTTGGAACCACCAGGATTCTTCCTAGAGCTGGCCAGCCGTCTAAACTGAGCGATCAGGGGAGTAGGGCCCTAGTGAGGGAGGTGACCAAGAACCCGATGGTCACTCTGTCAGAGCTACAGCATTTCTCTGTGGAGAGAAGAGAACCTTCCAGAAGTACAACCATCTCTGCAGCAATCAACCAATCAGACCTGTATGGTAGAGTGGCCAGACGGAAGCCACTACTTAATAAAAAGCACATGGCAGCCAACCTGGAGTTTGCCAAAATGCACCTGAAGGACTCCCAGACCATGAGAAACAAAATTCTCTGGTCTGATGAGACAAAGATTGAACTTATGTTTGGAGGAAACCAGGCACCGCTCATTAGCAGGCCAATACCATCCCTACAGTGAAGCATGGTGTTAGAAGCATCATGCTGTGGGAATGTTTTGCAGCAGCAGGAACTGGGAGACTAGACAGGATAGAGGGAGAGATGAATGCAGCAATGTACAGAGACATCCTGGATGAAAACCTGCTCCGGAATGCTCTTGACCTCAGAATGGGGCAACGGTTCATCTTTTAGCAGGACAACGACCCTAAGCACACAGCCAAGATATCAAAGGAGTGGCTTCAGGACAACTCTGTGAAGGTCCTTGAGTGGCCCAGACTTGATTCCAATTTTACATCTCTAGAGAGATCTGAAAATAGCTGTGCACAGATGCTTCCCATCCAACCTGATGGAACTTGAGATGTGATGAAAAGAGGAATGGGCGAGACTGCCCAAAGACAGGTGTGCCAAGCTTGTGGCATCATATTCAAAAAGATATGAGGCTGTAATTGCTGCCAAAGCTGCATCAACAAAGTATTGAGCAAAGGCTGTGAATACTTATGTACATGTGATTTCTTAGTTTTTTATTTTTAATACATTTGCAAATATCTAAAAAAAATGTTTTTCATGTTGTCATTATGGGGTATTGTGTGTTGAATTTTGGGGGAAAAAATGATTTATTCCATTTTAGAATAAGGCTGCAACATAACAAAATGTGGAAAAAGTTAAGCGCTGTGAATACTTTCCAGATGCACTGTAACTGAATTTATCTTTTCCATTTGTCCTCCTTAAGTCAGACCTAATGGGATAGTTGTCATAGCAATAAAGTATAACTAATATATGTTTATCTAAACTAAAACATTGGGATTCTGTACTATTAGTTTGCTTCTTTATGAGGATATAATTGTACTCATTCAAATGCAATGAGGTGATAGTGACCTAAATGCAGATTGTTACAGGTATGGATTATGAAAAGGATGCAATGTACAATAGAACAGGTAAAAAAAATTGTAGTTAGCATTCCAACAAGTAATTTATTTAAAAATATTTTTATATATTTTATTATATTTGTTACATGGACCAATAACATGGACATAATTGGACATAATAAATGGACAGTATTGCATTATTGAATGCATGTATCGTACAAAAGATTGAGTTATAAGATAGATGCTTTTATATTATTAACAAAATAATAAATATCTATTGCCATATTTATAAATATGGGTTGGTTATGGGATGCCAGCGATCATAAGACCGACAGTGGTATCCCGACTTGTAGAATCAGGACACATGCTAGGTAAGTATTCTAACTCTATTCCCCTATCCCCTTAACCCTCTCTACCTGCTGTGTAACCCTAACCCTCCTCCCTGCAGCCTAACCCTAACCCCCCCTCCTTAGTGCCTAACCGTAACCCACAACCCAGCAGCATAACGCTGTGTCCCCTTAGTGCCTAACTGTAACCCTCCCTTTTTAGTGACTAACCTTAACCCCCCTTAGCCTAACCCTAATCTCCCCTAAACTGCATTAACCTAAACACATCCCCTCTCCACGTTTTCTAACCCTAACGAGCCACAGTATACTTACCTCGGGATTCCAGAATCTGCATAGTGAGCAGTGTTGAAGTTCCGATGCTGGTCTTCTGACTGGTGTCATAAATCTGGTGTCAGTATTCCAAATGCCGAAATGCCAAAAAGATCTCATTAATATATGTTACATCATTAAATAATTAACCTGTGTGTGGTTACCAGAGACCAAATCGCTGCTACAATTTGAGTTTTGAAAATTTGCATATTTCAATGAGCAATAATATTTTTTTCTATTCTGATGTTTATTTTTGATAGATTTTCTAAATTTCACAATGGAAAGAACTGCGTTTGACCTTTCAGGATTCTAAAATTTCATACAATTCTGGTCTATTCTATGAAGGATGAAAATTACCATTAGTAATTATAGCTCAATGTTTTCTATATTTCATTATAAACACTTTGATGATCTTAAGTGCATTGGAAGTAATTAAAGGAACTGTCTTAGTTATTCCAGAATTATTTAAGCTTGTTTACTGAAAACAGAATTTGCCTAAAGGTAGTATTAGGGATATATTATTATGGGTCAGCTAATTGCTATAAACAGACATCCTGAACAACTCCCTTGCCCAAAGAAAATGTAATGCACCTGAACACTTACATAAGGTTCTCACACTTTGAAGCCGTTTTACATCAGTCACACAACATTTTTTGTCAGTTTTAGTTTCAAATTATGAGAATTAAAGGGGATATCACACTGGATCAATGATATTATGCTTAACAGCATAAGAAATCAAAATTATTAAACATAAAATCATACTTGCCTACCTGACCCTCTCCATGAGGGAGAAAATGCTCTGTCCCTGGACTTTCCTGGTAATGTATGATTGCCATCACCTGTGGTGAACTAGTTAATTGATAAGAAAGGTGTTTCACCACAGGTGATGGCAATCATACATTACCAGGAAAGTCCAGGAACAGAGCATTTTCTCCCTCATAGAGAGGGTCAGGTAGGCAAGTATGCATAAAATCCAAGCATATAATAAGGAGCCAAATGAAACCAAATTGAGGCAACTTTTCAAACAAAACAAATTTTGTGGTGGTACAGGAGGCTTATGGGAGTACAACTTTCCAATGACCTAAGCTTCATGTTCAGTTCTAGTTTCTGGATAGTGCTTGGATGATGGTCAATTGATTCTGCTGTGTAATGTGTGTCTGTTGAAATACTAGGAACACTTAGGTGTTAATTTACTAAGACTCATGTTGGTCCGAGTTTGCATTCTCATGTGAGTTTAGCCCTTTTTCAAACATTGAGATTTATTAGAGACAAACCTGGGAGTACAATCACGATTTGAACAGAAAAATATGGCCAGACACACAAATAGAAGTAATTACACCATCGAACCAACTCGCAAGTACTTTCTATAGAAATGAATACATCACGTAAATAAACTAAGAATCGTGTTTATAAACGTGGAGCAAACTCAGACTAGTGTGATCTGTGCAGTGCTTCTCTGAGTGTAAATGTAAAGAAAGTGTTAAAAATTAGAAAAAAATAGCAAAAATATAACCAGCACCGGACCTGCCCTGCCCTGGTCCTAAGCTTATGGGATAAAATTTGCATGGGGACCCCCTGCATTTAAAGAACAAGCACCGGGCTCAACTATCAGGGGGTAATGCCACAGCCAGGGGACACAGTTGATGGGGTCACTTCAGCCAAAGCATTATCCCCCCAGCTAGTGAGGTTCAGTATGAATTTCCGGCAGATGGTATCCCGGCTGTCATAATCCTGACAGCGGAACCCGTCCACAAGAGTGCCAGCAACAGGGTGAGCGCTAGAAAGCTCCTGCACTCGCCACAGGTTATATTCTCCCTCTTTGGGTGTTGTGGACAATCGCAGAGGGAAAATAACCTGTGTTGCCGGTATTATGGCGGTGGCATTTCACCACTAGTTGGGATTCCAGCGTCGGCACTGTGACCACCGGGATCCCGACTAGCAGTATTTTAACCGCTTTCCAACTAGTCAGCCCAGCCCATGTATTTTTTAAAAAGTGGAGAACACCCCAGTAAAGAGGCCCCCTTTTCAGGTATTCCCCAGGCCTGTGCTGAAGCTCAGAGCTATCCCCTAGACAGTGGGTGCAAGGTTGATAACAGTCAAGATCAGATTTAAAGTAATATTGTTTAAAACAGTGGTAATACAAGTCCCCACAATCCTGCTCCATTAGTCTGCACTTGGAGAACCACAAGTGTCAGCAAGTCTGGGCATTAAGGGCCTGCTGGTACCTATAATCCCCTGTAAAGGAAATATTAAAATAAACACAGTACATGAACACCGACTGCATTAATCCTTTAAAACACACTCACACCCAGAATCACTGTACATACCATGTCCCTAGAACCAGGGACGTGCGGTGAGCTAAATGGCTCAGTAGGTACTGGCAAGCCCCAGAGACAGATTTACACACAAAATATGAGCCAAAGCATACATCTGGGCATTATACAGAGGTTCAGCAGTATAAACTCCTGGAAATTTGATGAGTTTTGATCAGAGATGTTCGGAAAAGATAGACAGGTGAGGCACTGCCTCACCTGCCATAGACTTTTTACTCCAGAGTTTTGGCTATAAAAATCATTAGAATAATGCAAAGAAGATATTTCAAACAAATTACAGGTTGAGTATCCCATATCCAAGTATTCCAAAATACGAAATTTTTTGAGTGAGACTGCGATAGCGAAACCTTTGTTTTTTGACGGCTCAATGTACACAAACTTTGTTTAATTAATACACAAAGTTATAAAAAATATTGTATTAAATGACCTTCAGACTGTGTGTATAAGGTGTATTTGAAACATAAATGAATTGTGTGAATGTACACACACTTTGTTTAATGCACAAAGTTATGAATAATATTGGCTAAAATTACCTTCAGGCTGTATAAGGTGTATATGAAACATAAATGCATTCTGTGCTTAGAATTTGGTCCCATCGCCAGTATATCTCATCATTGTATGCAATTATTCCAAAATACGGAAAAATACGATATCCAAAATATTTCTGGTCCCAAGCATTTTGGATAAGGGATACTCAACCTGTATTTGTATTCTACATATACTTTATACAGTCAAAACTCTGGCACAAACGATAGTAAGACAGGAAAGGCTCTGCCTCACCTGCCTTACCTCACCGCACGTCACTGCCTAGAACCAATTGGTCCCCATGTCCGCTAGGCATCCCAGGCACCAGTTGGTCCTCTTCTTGAGTAGGTATCCAGGGCTTGACAAAATAAAAAAATGTGGCACAAACTACTGGACACAAAAGCACCATATGTGTGTACATATAGCTCTTCTCCAAAAAAATGGATGGAGCATATGTGTGTCACTTCTACCCCTGTAAACCAATCACCAGCTGCTACCATGAGAACAGGTCACTGATTGGCTGAGAGTGGTCTGTCTCTTAGCCAATCAAAGACCTGCACATTATGACATTCTGGTGTCGACATTCTGAATGCTGACTTCATGAATTCCACCCATCTCCTTTTAGAAGCTTCAAGGCAACACAATCTATATCCAGAAGGAGAATCTGGTGGGTGGTGCATTAACCATGGCGCTCCCTATGGCTATAGGCAAAGTGAGTGAATTAAAAAATGGAAAATAAAGAAAGAAAGAATTCAAACTCCCCTTCTGGTCTTTTATGGATTTTCAAAGATGTTGTCCTTATTGAAATGATTGGTTCTCAGCGGTTGATCATTAAGGAGTTTAAGTACATGGGTAGAAATAAAAAATGCAATGTGTAAAGTAATTTCTGGACACAAATTCAGTGCAGAGATTTTTCACATTATATATCAGTTATTTCAAATATCTCTCGCGTACCGAGACTCACAGTGTGCAATACTAAGACAGAAATATAAAGGTTTCTTTCGAATTTATAAGCGATGCATACCGATACTCACAGATGGTATTACGTTTCCAGATGGATCACAGTTTCTTTGCTGGAATAGTGGTCTTTCAAAGAAGATTTTTATCCTGAATATACCTCTTCTGTGTGTCCCCAGGTTTGGAAGAGCTAATAGAACTGCTAGCAGGCACAAAAAAGTTTTCTTGTGCAGAAAAAAAGAAACAATGCGGTGTCCTTGATGTGGATGAAATGTTGAGTGGGTTCCAAATGCAGTTTGTCCACCAAAATGATTCTGCAGTGAAATGCGTCAGTTGCCACCCTTGGGTCACTTTCACAAGTCTGTTGCTGCCTCTCACGTGCCCGGACCAATACTGGACTCATAAAATCTGCAGAATCCTTTTGGTGGACAAACTGCATTTGGAGCCCACTCAACATTTCATCTACATCAAGGACACTGCATTCTGGTGAGGACCCTATACCGTGGACATTGCCAACACGTACAAGGGACCATATAAGGGACTGTACCTCCAGCCGTGCCACTGTGGTAATGTTATAACAATGGGACTGTGCCATCAGTCTTTTTTTATTCCATTATCCACTTATCTGCAGTCCAGTTTAAAATTAATAGGAACGGACACCACCTGTTGTGCAGCTTCAAATATTGCAACTTTTTTTATTCTTTTATTATTTTTCCATTGTTTAAAACTGTTGGTTCTAATTATTTGTGTAACTTCTCATTCGATCAATCTATTTTTTATTCAATTTAGTGGTGCTATTTTATGTTTTTTTTTGCGTTTTCTGATATATTGGGACTGACTAATCCCGATTTTATAGCAGCAGCATTAGAACAACAATACCTAGTTGCGCCTGATTTCCATCTTGGTTAATCTATTCATTTTCCTGTTTCCCACCTGAAGAATACATTTGTTAAATTTCATCTTCCTAACATATTGGGGGTTATCGTTCATGCAATGCAAGCCACTCATTGGTAATGATGTAATTATGTCAACCCCGTTTTCATCCTCTTAGGGGAGGTTTATTAAAATTCTAATTATGTAGTTTTCCTATTTCCCAAATGCAGAATACTTATGTTAAATTTCAGCTTCCTAACATATCAGGAAGTAAGATAATTAGTGATGAATCAGTCAGTCAGTCAGTCAGAGAGGGCTTTCACATTTATCGATATAATTCAGTTATAGCAGTTGTGCATCTTTTTCGAAATTGAACAAATGTGCGTGTGTAAACCATGTATTTTTTTCTACATGTTCTAGGTTGTGACAACCTTTAAACCAGCACACCATTTTTCTTTAACTAGGTAGCTGTCATAGCATAAGTAGGCTTGTTTACAAATTGGGTATAAACTAACTTTTAAGCAGGCATGGAGAGGAGTATGTACCCTGTTCTAGAAATGAATTATTAATGTAGCTAATCATATAACTGAGGGCACCTTGCCATGATAATTGTACATTCACAATGTGATCAAAAATGCATAGTAAGACCCTCATGTTTATTTAAAATATTATATAATATAGCAATATTTCAATAGGCCTGATTCCGATGTGGTCGCAATGCCGATGCACAGCTATCCTTTTCAGTTATGGAACAGCGGAGCAATGCAAGTGTAGCAGCAACCCACAACAGAGATGCCTACCGAAGCCATAGCAAATTTCCAACATTTTCTTATTCTTACTGCTTCAACTGCACGTTTTACTGTATTTTTTTTCATTGATTTATGCATCTTTTCTAGAGATGAGCGGGTTCGGTTTCTCTGAATCCGAACCCGCCAGAACTTCATGTTTTTTTTCACGGGTCCGAGCGACTCGGATCTTCCCGCCTTGCTCGGTTAACCCGAGCGCGCCCGAACGTCATCATGACGCTGTCGGATTCTCGCGAGGCTCGGATTCTATCGCGAGACTCGGATTCTATATAAGGAGCCGCGCGTCGCCGCCATTTTCACACGTGCATTGAGATTGATAGGGAGAGGACGTGGCTGGCGTCCTCTCCGTTTAGAATTAGAATAGATTAGAGAGACACTTGATTTACTAATTTTGGGGAGCATTAGGAGTACTCAGTAGTGTACAGTGCAGAGTTTTGCTGATAGTGACCAGTGACCACCACTTTTATTTATAATCCGTTCTCTGCCTGAAAAAAGCGATACACAGCACACAGTGACTCAGTCACATACCATATCTGTGTGCACTGCTCAGGCTCAGGCCAGTGTGCTGCATCATCTATTATCTATCTATATATAATATTATATATATCTGTCTGACTGCTCAGCTCACACAGCTTATAATTGTGGGGGAGACTGGGGAGCACTACTGCAGTGCCAGTTATAGGTTATAGCAGGAGCCAGGAGTACATAATATATTATATAGTGAGTGACCACCAGACACACAGTGCAGTTTATTTAATATATCCGTTCTCTGCCTGAAAAAAGCGATACACACAGTGACTCAGTCAGTCACATACCATATCTGTGTGCACTGCTCAGGCTCAGGCCAGTGTGCTGCATCATCTATATATATTATATATCTGTCTGACTGCTCAGCTCACACAGCTTATAATTGTGGGGGAGACTGGGGAGCACTACTGCAGTGCCAGTTATAGGTTATAGCAGGAGCCAGGAGTACATAATATTATATTAAAATTAAACAGTGCACACTTTTGCTGCAGGAGTGCCACTGCCAGTGTGACTAGTGACCAGTGACCTGACCACCAGTATATAATATTAGTAGTATACTATCTCTTTATCAACCAGTCTATATTAGCAGCAGACACAGTACAGTGCGGTAGTTCACGGCTGTGGCTACCTCTGTGTCGGCACTCGGCAGCCCGTCCATAATTGTATATACCACCTAACCGTGGTTTTTTTTTCTTTCTTTATACATACATACTAGTTACGAGTATACTATCTCTTTATCAACCAGTCTATATATTAGCAGCAGACACAGTACAGTGCGGTAGTTCACGGCTGTGGCTACCTCTGTGTCGGCACTCGGCAGCCCGTCCATAATTGTATATACCACCTAACCGTGGTTTTTTTTTCTTTCTTTATACATACATACTAGTTACGAGTATACTATCTCTTTATCAACCAGTCTATATATTAGCAGCAGACAATGTACAGTGCGGTAGTTCACGGCTGTGGCTACCTATGTGTCGGCACTCGGCAGCCCGTCCATAATTGTATATACCACCTAACCGTGGTTTTTTTTTCTTTCTTTATACATACATACTAGTTACGAGTATACTATCTCTTTATCAACCAGTCTATATATTAGCAGCAGACACAGTACAGTGCGGTAGTTCACGGCTGTGGCTACCTCTGTGTCGGCACTCGGCAGCCCGTCCATAATTGTATATACCACCTAACCGTGGTTTTTTTTTTCTTTCTTTATACATACATACTAGTTACGAGTATACTATCTCTTTATCAACCAGTCTATATATTAGCAGCAGACACAGTACAGTGCGGTAGTTCACGGCTGTGGCTACCTCTGTGTCGGCACTCGGCAGCCCGTCCATAATTGTATATACCACCTAACCGTGGTTTTTTTTTCTTTCTTTATACATACATACTAGTTACGAGTATACTATCTCTTTATCAACCAGTCTATATATTAGCAGCAGACACAGTACAGTGCGGTAGTTCACGGCTGTGGCTACCTCTGTGTCGGCACTCGGCAGCCCATCCATACTAGTATCCAATCCATCCATCTCCATTGTTTACCTGAGGTGCCTTTTAGTTGTGCCTATTAAAATATGGAGAACAAAAATGTTGAGGTTCCAAAATTAGGGAAAGATCAAGATCCACTTCCACCTCGTGCTGAAGCTGCTGCCACTAGTCATGGCCGAGACGATGAAATGCCAGCAACGTCGTCTGCCAAGGCCGATGCCCAATGGCATAGTACAGAGCATGTCAAAACCAAAACACCAAATATCAGAAAAAAAAGGACTCCAAAACCTAAAATAAAATTGTCGGAGGAGAAGCGTAAACTTGCCAATATGCCATTTACCACACGGAGTGGCAAGGAACGGCTGAGGCCCTGGCCTATGTTCATGGCTAGTGGTTCAGCTTCACATGAGGATGGAAGCACTCAGCCTCTCGCTAGAAAACTGAAAAGACTCAAGCTGGCAAAAGCACCGCAAAGAACTGTGCGTTCTTTGAAATCCCAAATCCACAAGGAGAGTCCAATTGTGTCGGTTGCGATGCCTGACCTTCCCAACACTGGACGTGAAGAGCATGCGCCTTCCACCATTTGCACGCCCCCTGCAAGTGCTGGAAGGAGCACCCGCAGTCCAGTTCCTGATAGTCAGATTGAAGATGTCAGTGTTGAAGTACACCAGGATGAGGAGGATATGGGTGTTGCTGGCGCTGGGGAGGAAATTGACCAGGAGGATTCTGATGGTGAGGTGGTTTGTTTAAGTCAGGCACCCGGGGAGACACCTGTTGTCCGTGGGAGGAATATGGCCGTTGACATGCCAGGTGAAAATACCAAAAAAATCAGCTCTTCGGTGTGGAGGTATTTCACCAGAAATGCGGACAACAGGTGTCAAGCCGTGTGTTCCCTTTGTCAAGCTGTAATAAGTAGGGGTAAGGACGTTAACCACCTCGGAACATCCTCCCTTATACGTCACCTGCAGCGCATTCATAATAAGTCAGTGACAACTTCAAAAACTTTGGGTGACAGCGGAAGCAGTCCACTGACCAGTAAATCCCTTCCTCTTGTAACCAAGCTCACGCAAACCACCCCACCAACTCCCTCAGTGTCAATTTCCTCCTTCCCCAGGAATGCCAATAGTCCTGCAGGCCATGTCACTGGCAATTCTGACGAGTCCTCTCCTGCCTGGGATTCCTCCGATGCATCCTTGCGTGTAACGCCTACTGCTGCTGGCGCTGCTGTTGTTGCCGCTGGGAGTCGATGGTCATCCCAGAGGGGAAGTCGTAAGCCCACTTGTACTACTTCCAGTAAGCAATTGACTGTTCAACAGTCCTTTGCGAGGAAGATGAAATATCACAGCAGTCATCCTACTGCAAAGCGGATAACTGAGGCCTTGGCATCCTGGGTGGTGAGAAACGTGGTTCCGGTATCCATCATTACTGCAGAGCCAACTAGAGACTTGTTGGAGGTACTGTGTCCCCGGTACCAAATACCATCTAGGTTCCATTTCTCTAGGCAGGCGATACCGAAAATGTACACAGACCTCAGAAAAAGAGTCACCAGTGTCCTAAAAAATGCAGCTGTACCCAATGTCCACTTAACCACGGACATGTGGACAAGTGGAGCAGGGCAGGGTCAGGACTATATGACTGTGACAGCCCACTGGGTAGATGTATGGACTCCCGCCGCAAGAACAGCAGCGGCGGCACCAGTAGCAGCATCTCGCAAACGCCAACTCTTTCCTAGGCAGGCTACGCTTTGTATCACCGCTTTCCAGAATACGCACACAGCTGAAAACCTCTTACGGCAACTGAGGAAGATCATCGCGGAATGGCTTACCCCAATTGGACTCTCCTGTGGATTTGTGGCATCGGACAACGCCAGCAATATTGTGTGTGCATTAAATCTGGGCCAATTCCAGCACGTCCCATGTTTTGCACATACCTTGAATTTGGTGGTGCAGAATTTTTTAAAAAACGACAGGGGCGTGCAAGAGATGCTGTCGGTGGCCAGAAGAATTGCGGGACACTTTCGGCGTACAGGCACCACGTACAGAAAACTGGAGCACCACCAAAAACTACTGAACCTGCCCTGCCATCATCTGAAGCAAGAAGTGGTAACGAGGTGGAATTCAACCCTCTATATGCTTCAGAGGTTGGAGGAGCAGCAAAAGGCCATTCAAGCCTATACAATTGAGCACGATATAGTAGGTGGAATGCACCTGTCTCAAGTGCAGTGGAGAATGATTTCAACGTTGTGCAAGGTTCTGATGCCCTTTGAACTTGCCACACGTGAAGTCAGTTCAGACACTGCCAGCCTGAGTCAGGTCATTCCCCTCATCAGGCTTTTGCAGAAGAAGCTGGAGGCATTGAAGAAGGAGCTAAAAGGGAGCGATTCCGCTAGGCATGTGGGACTTGTGGATGCAGCCCTTAATTCGCTTAACAAGGATTCACGGGTGGTCAATCTGTTGAAATCAGAGCACTACATTTTGGCCACCGTGCTCGATCCTAGATTTAAAGCCTACCTTGGATCTCTCTTTCCGGCAGACACAGGTCTGCTGGGGTTGAAAGACCGGCTGGTGACAAAATTGTCAAGTCAAGCGGAACGCGACCTGTCAACATCTCCTCCTTCACATTCTCCCGCAACTGGGGGTGCGAGGAAAAGGCTCAGAATTCCGAGCCCACCCGCTGGCGGTGATGCAGGGCAGTCTGGAGCGACTGCTGATGCTGACATCTGGTCCGGACTGAAGGACCTGACAACGATTACGGACATGTCGTCTACTGTCACTGCATATGATTCTCTCAACATTGATAGAATGGTGGAGGATTATATGAGTGACCGCATCCAAGTAGGCGCGTCACACAGTCCGTACTTATACTGGCAGGAAAAAGAGGCAATTTGGAGGCCCTTGCACAAACTGGCTTTATTCTACCTAAGTTGCCCTCCCACAAGTGTGTACTCCGAAAGAGTGTTTAGTGCCGCCGCTCACCTTGTCAGCAATCGGCGTACGAGGTTACATCCAGAAAATGTGGAGAAGATGATGTTCATTAAAATGAATTATAATCAATTCCTCCGCGGAGACATTGACCAGCAGCAATTGCCTCCACAAAGTACACAGGGAGCTGAGATGGTGGATTCCAGTGGGGACGAATTGATAATCTGTGAGGAGGGGGATGTACACGGTGATATATCGGAGGGTGAAGATGAGGTGGACATCTTGCCTCTGTAGAGCCAGTTTGTGCAAGGAGAGATTAATTGCTTCTTTTTTGGGGGGGGTCCAAACCAACCCGTCATATCAGTCACAGTCGTGTGGCAGACCCTGTCACTGAAATGATGGGTTGGTTAAAGTGTGCATGTCCTGTTTTGTTTATACAACATAAGGGTGGGTGGGAGGGCCCAAGGACAATTCCATCTTGCACCTCTTTTTTCTTTTCTTTTTCTTTGCATCATGTGCTGATTGGGGAGGGTTTTTTGGAAGGGACATCCTGCGTGACACTGCAGTGCCACTCCTAGATGGGCCCGGTGTTTGTGTCGGCCACTAGGGTCGCTAATCTTACTCACACAGCTACCTCATTGCGCCTCTTTTTTTCTTTGCGTCATGTGCTGTTTGGGGAGGGTTTTTTGGAAGGGCCATCCTGCGTGACACTGCAGTGCCACTCCTAGATGGGCCCGGTGTTTGTGTCGGCCACTAGGGTCGCTAATCTTACTCGCACAGCTACCTCATTGCGCCTCTTTTTTTCTTTGCGTCATGTGCTGTTTGGGGAGGTTTTTTTGGAAGGGACATCCTGCGTGACACTGCAGTGCCACTCCTAGATGGGCCCGGTGTTTGTGTCGGCCACTAGGGTCGCTTATCTTACTCACACAGCGACCTCGGTGCAAATTTTAGGACTAAAAATAATATTGTGAGGTGTGAGGTATTCAGAATAGACTGAAAATGAGTGTAAATTATGGTTTTTGAGGTTAATAATACTTTGGGATCAAAATGACCCCCAAATTCTATGATTTAAGCTGTTTTTTAGTGTTTTTTGAAAAAAACACCCGAATCCAAAACACACCCGAATCCGACAAAAAAAATTCGGTGAGGTTTTGCCAAAACGCGTTCGAACCCAAAACACGGCCGCGGAACCGAACCCAAAACCAAAACACAAAACCCGAAAAATTTCAGGCGCTCATCTCTAATCTTTTCCCATGCAATTTGTTTTTGCAAAAAGAATAAAAGTATTATCCAGCGCATATTAACACCTTTAAAGAGGACATGGGAAAATAACATCATGCAGGAAAGCAGAGTTTGGTGTTCAGAGTCTTATCCAGGAAAACCTCTGTAAATAAGCAGTCTCCACTACTTGCATCTGATATAACATAACATAAATTTTCTTTTGCATTTAAATACAGAAAATAAGACTTTAAACCTACCGGTAAATCTTTTTCTCCTAGTCCGTAGAGGATGCTGGGGACTCCGTAAGGACCATGGGGTATAAACGGGCTCTGCAGGAGACATGGGCACTCTAAAGACTTTAGAATGGGTTTGCTCTTGCTCCTCCCTCTATGCCCCTCCTCCAGACCTCAGTTAGAGAAACTGTGCCCAGAGGAGACGACCAGTACGAGGAAAGGATTTTTGTTAATCTAAGGGCAAGATTCATACTAGCCCACACCATCCACACCGTATAACCTGGAATATACGTAACCAGTTAACAGTATGATCAAAACAGCATCAGCCAAAGACTGATCTTAACTGTAACATAACCCTTATGTAAGCAACAACTATATACAAGCCTTGCAGAAATATGTCCGCACTGGGACGGGCGCCCAGCATCCTCTACGGACTAGGAGAAAAAGATTTACCGGTAGGTTTAAAATCTTATTTTCTCTTACGTCCTAGAGGATGCTGGGGACTCCGTAAGGACCATGGGGATTATACCAAAGCTCCAAACCGGGCGGGAGAGTGCGGATGACTCTGCAGCACCAATTGAGCAAACATGAGGTCCTCATCAGCCAGGGTATCAAACTTGTAGAATTTTGCAAAGGTGTTTGAACCCGACCAAGTAGCTGCTCGGCAAAGCTGTAACGCCGAGACGCCTCGGGCACCCACCCAAGAAGAGCCCACCTTCCTAGTGGAATGGGCCTTTACCGAATTTGGTAACGGCAATCCAGCTGTAGAATGAGCCTGCTGAATCGTGTTACAGATCCAGCGAGCAATAGTCTGCTTAGAAGCAGGAGCACCAACCTTGTTGGCCGCATACAGGACAAACAGTGCCTCTGTTTTCCTAATCCGAGCCGTCCTGGCTACGTAAATTTTTAAGGCCCTGACTACATCCAGGGACTTGGAATCCTCCAAGTCTCCCATATCCACCGGCACCACAATAGGTTGGTTCATATGAAACGATGAAACCACCTTAGGCAAAAATTGAGGACGCGTCCTCAACTCTGCTCTATCCACATGGAAAATCAGATAGGGGCTTTTGTGAGACAAAGCCGCCAATTTGGACACCCACCTTGCAGATGCCAAGGCCAACAACATGACCAATTTCCAAGTGAGAAATTTTAATTCAACTGTTTGTAGAGGTTCAAACCAGTGAGATTTTAGGAACTGTAACACCACGTTAAGGTCCCAAGGTGCCACTGGGGGCACAAAAGGAGGCTGGATGTGCAGCACTCCCTTTACAAAAGTCTGGACTTCTGGGAGAGAAGCCAATTCCTTCTGAAAGAATATAGATAGGGCCGAAATCTGTACCTTAATGGAGCCTAAATTCAGGCCCATATCCACTCCTGTCTGTAGAAAGTGGAGAAAACGGCCCAAGTGGAAATCTTCCGTAGGAGCATTCTTGGCTTCACACCAAGATACATACTTCCTCCAGATATGGTGATAATGTTTCGCCATCACCTCCTTCCTAGCCTTCATCAGAGTAGGGATGATTTCCTCCGGAATACCTTTCCCAGCTAGGATTCGGTGTTCAACCGCCATGCCATCAAACGTAACCACGGTAAGTCTTGGAATACGCAGCGCCCCTGCTGCAACAGGTCCTCCCTGAGAGGAAGAGGCCATGGATCGTTTGTGAGCATCTCCTGAAGATCTGAATACCAGGCCCTTCGAGGCCAATCTGGAACAATAAGTATTGTCTGAACTCTTTTTTGTCTTATGAGTCTCAATATTTTTGAGATGAGAGGAAGAGGAGGGAACACATAGACCGATTGAAAACACCCACAGTGTCACCAGGGCGTCTACCGCTACTGCCTGAGGGTCCCTTGACCTGGCACAATACCTCCGAATCTTCTTGTTGAGGCGTGACGCCATCATGTCTATTTGAGGAAGACCCCAAAGACTTGTTATCTCTGCAAAAACTTCTTGATGAAGTCCCCACTCTCCTGGATGGAGATCATGTCTGCTGAGGAAGTCTGCTTCCCAGTTGTCCACTCCCGGAATGAAGACTGCTGACAGAGCGCTTACGTGATTTTCCACCCAGCGAAGATCCTGGTGGCTTCCGCCATTGCCATTCTGCTCCTTGTCCCGCCTTGGCGGTTTACATGAGCCACAGCTGTGACGTTGTCTGATTGAATCAGAACCGGTAGGTTGCAAAGAAGATTCTCCGCTTGTCGTAGGCCATTGTATATGGCCCTTAATTCTAGAATGTTGATGTGTAGATAAGCCTCCTGGCTCGACCACAGTCCCTGAAAATTTCTTCCTTGTGTGACTTCTCCCCATCATCGGAGGTTCACGTCCGTGGTCACCAGAACCCAGTCCTGAATGCCGAACCTGTGACCGTCTAGAAGGTGAGCACTCTGCAGCCACCACAGGAGAGACACCCTGGCCCTGGGGGACAGGCTTATTTTCTGATGAATTTGAAGATGGGACCCGGACTACTTGTCCAGAAGGTCCCACTGAAATGTCCTCGCATGAAACCTGCCGAAGGGGATCACCTCGTAGGTCGCCACCATTTTTCCCATTACTCGAGTGCATTGATGAACTGACACTCTGTTCGTTTTTAACAGGTCTCTGACCATGTTCTGGAATTCATGGGCTTTTTCCATCTGGAGAAAAACCCTCTTATGTTCCGTGTCCAGAATCATGCCTAAGAACGATAGCCGAGTCGTTGGAACCAACTGTACTTTGGTAGATTTAGAATCCAGCCATGCTGCTGGAGCACTTTCAGGGAGAGCGACATGCTTTTCAGCAACTGATCTCTCGATCTCGCTTTTATCAGGAGATCGTCCAAGTACGGGATAATTGTGACTCCCTGCCAGCGCAGGAGCACCATCATTTCTGCCATTACCTTGGTGAAATTCCTCGGGGTCGTGGAAAGCCCAAACGGCAACGTCTGAAACTGGTAATGACAGCCCTGTACAGCGAATCTCAGGTATGCCTGATGAGAGGATATATGGGGACATGAAGGTATGCATCATTTATGTCCAGTGACACCATAAAATCCCCCCCTCCCAGGCTGGAGATTACTGCCCGGAGTGATCCATCTTGAATTTGAACTTTTGCAAGTACAGGTTTAGGGATTTTAGATTTAGAATGGGTCTGACCGAGCCATCCGGTTTCGGAACCACAAACAGGGTTGAATAGTACCCCTTCCCCTGTTGAACTAAGGGAACCTTGACAATCACTTGCTGTTGACACAGCTTTTGAATTGCAGCTAAAACTATCTCCGCTTATGGGGGAGAAGCTGGTAAAGCCGATTCGATAAAATCGTCGCGGAGGTACCTCTTCGAATTCCAGCTTGTAGCCCTGGGATACAATTTCCATCGCCCAAGGATCTACGTCTGACTGAACCCAGACGTGGCTGAAGAGTCGAAGACGTGCCCCCACCGGCGCGGACTCCCTCAGTGGAGCCCCAGCGTCATGCGGTGGATTTAGTAGAAGCCGGGGAGGACTTCTGCTCCTGGGAACTAGCCGTGGCAGGCATTCTTTTCCCTTTACCCTTACCTCTGGCGAGGAAGGAAGAGCCCTGACCTCTTCTGGATTTATGCGACCGAAAGGACTGCATCTGATATTGTGGTGTTTTCTTTTGCTGTGGGGGAACATAAGGCAAAAAAGTAGATTTACCCGCGGTAGCTGTGGAAACCAGGTCCGCGAGACCTTCCCCAAATAACACCTCACCCTTGTACGGCAAACTTCCATATGCCTCTTTGAGTCAGCATCACCCGTCCATTGGCGGGTCCACAGGGCTCACCTAGCAGAAATTGCCATGGCGTTGGCTCTTGAACCTAGTAGCCCAACGTCTCTCTGAGCATCTCTCATATATAAGACTGCGTCTTTAATGTGACCTAAGGTCAATAAAATGGTATCCCTATCTAGGGTATCAATGTCAGCTGACAAGGTATCTGTCCAAGCTGCTACCGCACTACAAACCCAAGCCGATGCTATTGCCGGTCTGAGCAAAGCACTCGTATGTGAATAAATTGATTTTAAGGTAGTTTCCTGTCTGCGATCAGCAGGATCCTTGAGGGCCGCCGTGTCTGGAGACGGTAGCGCCACCTTCTTGGACAAGCGCGTTAAAGCCTTGTCCACCCTGGGCGAGGATTCCCACCGTACCCTGTGCTGTGCAGGGAAAGGATATGCCATAAGAATCCTCTTGGGAATCTGCAGTTTTTTGTATGGAATTTCCCAAGCTTTTTCAAATAACGCGTTCAGGTCATGAGATGGGAGAAAGGTTACCTCAGGTTTCTTTTCCTTAAACATGCATACCCTCGTGTCAGGGACAGAGGGGTCATCTGTGATATGTAAAACATCTTTTATTGCAATAATCATATAATGAATACTTTTGGCCACCCTTGGGTGTAACCTCGCATCATCGTAGTCGATACTGGAGTCAGAATCCGTGTCGGTATCAGTGTCTGCTACTTGGGGCACGGGACGTTTTTGAGACCCTGAAGGACCCTGTGACACAGTCAAAGCCATTGATTGACTCCCTGTTTTATCCCTGGACTATGCTTTGTCCAACCTCTTATGTAATAAAGCCACATTTGCATTTAAAACATTCCACATATCCAACCAATCAGGTGTCGGCGTTGCCGACGGAGACACCACAATCATCTGCTCCACCTCCTCCTTAGATGAGCCTTCCGCTTCAGACATGCCGACACACACGTACCGACACTCCCACACACTCAGGGATATATCTATATGGAGATAGTCCCCCAATAAGGCCCTTTGGAGAGACAGAGAGAGAGTATGCCAGCACACACCCAGCGCCACTGGACACTGGAATAAAATCTCAGTTAGTATTCAGCGCTTTTATATATATATATAAATACACTCACTGCGCCAATAACATGTGCCCCCCCTCTTTTTTGCCCTCTGTAACCTTGTTCAGCAGGGGAGAGACCGGGGAGCCAGCTTCTGCAGTGTGCTGTGGAGAAAATGGCGCTGGTTAGTGGTGGAGGACTAAGCCATGCCCCCTCACTGGCGGGCTTCGGTCCCACTCAAATTATTTATACTGGTGGGGGTTTATTAATTTACTGCCTCCGCAGTATCTCCTTTATATGCCAGTGTCCCTAGAGGTTTTTATTGCTGTCTGTGTGGGAGCAATGGCACGCAGCATTACCGCTGCGCGTTACCTCAGTGAAGATCTGAAGTCTTCTGCCACCTGAGAAGTCTTCTTTTCTTCTTAATACTCACCCGGCTTCTATCTTCCGGCTCTGTGAGGAGGACGGCGGCACGGCTCCGGGACGAACGGCGAGGGTGAGACCTGCGTTCTGATCCTCTGGAGCTAATGGTGTCCAGTAGCCTAAGAAGCAGAGCCTATCATTTAAGTAGGTCTGCTTCTCTCCTCTCAGGCCCACGATGCAGGGAGCCTGTTGCCAGCAGTGCTCCCTGAAAATATAAAACCTAACAAAAAGTATTTTACAGAGAAACTCAGTAGAGCTCCCCTGCAGTGCACCCAGTCTCCTCTGGGCACAGGATCTAACTGAGGTCTGGAGGAGGGGCATAGAGGGAGGAGCCAGTGCACACCCACTCTAAAGTCTTTAGAGTGCCCATGTCTCCTTCGGAGCCCGTCTATACCCCATGGTCCTTACGGAGTCCCCAGCATCCTCTAGGACGTAAGAGAAAGAAACATTATTAGGAATACTTATCATAGCATATTTCATTTTACCCATGTCTAAATGCTCAAATGACAAGACAAACTTTACTGGGCCTCAGCACTTGCAGCATAACCATAATATACATAAAGTTACATCTTACAGTCAGGGCTTCAAGTGTTCCAGGAGAGGTTGTGGAACTCATTTACCCCCCGCCAGCAGCATGATCACACAATAGTACCCCCAATTCAAATTGCACCATGCAATAGCACAATCTGATTCACATAACACCACATGTAGTGCCCCTGATTCATATTTCATCACATAGTAATGCCCCTTATTCAGGTTGCATCACTCAATAGTGCCCTTTATTCATGTTGCGCTACACAATGGTACCCTTTATACACATTATGCCACACAGTAGTGCCACTTATATACAATGCCAACAATAGTAGTGCCACTTACACATAATGCCCACCATTGTAGTGCCCCTTTCACACAATGACCACATTAGTGCCTCTTATACACATAATGCCCACAGATTTGCTGCTTATACACAAAATGCCCTCAGTAGTCATGCAGCTTATATACAGAATGCCCACAGTTGTAGTGCCCTTTACATATAATGACCACAGTAGTGCCCTGTACAAATAATGCCCACAAAAGTGCCACTTAAACACAAAATGACCACAGTAGACGTGCCATTTATATACAGAATGCCAACAGTAGTAGTTTCCCTTACACTTAATGGCCACAGTTGTAGTGTACCATACACATAATGTCCACAGTAGTGTAACTTATCAACATAATGCCCACAGAAGTGCTTCTTATACACGAATTGAAATGCCCAAAGTAGTCATGCCACTGATATACAGAATGCCCAAAGTAGTACAGCCTCTTACACATAATGCCCACAACAGTAGTGCCCCTTACAAATAATGACCACATTAGTGCTGCTTTTACACATAATGCCCACAGTATAGCCTCTTATACACACTTCTGCCTCTGTCACTCCAGCAGCTTATTGCCTGTGTCCCTTCAGGAGCTCCATGTCCTGTATCCCTCCAGCAGCTTCCCCACCTCTCTTGTCCCTCCAGCCCCCTCTCATCTTGTCTTCAAGATTCACGTAGCCTGCTCCTCTTCATGGCTCTTCTTCACTTCAGCAGCGGTGACAGCATGACATCACATACACCATGCTGGAAAAGGAAGTTACTGGGATCTGAGAAGCGGGTGAATGCTGTCCAACAGACACAGGAGGTAATTCAGACCTGATCGCTAGGCTTCATTTTAACACAGCGGGCGATAAGGTCTAAACTGCGCATGTACTGCAATGCACAGGCACGTCGCACAGGTACAAAGCGGATCGCCGCTCAGCAATGGGTTTGTGCGAAGAATCCATTTGCATGGGCGAACGCAAGGAGATTGACAGGAAGAAGGCACTTGTGGGTGTCAACTGACTATTTTCAGGGAGTGGTTGGAAAAATGCAGACATGTCCAAGTGTTTACAAGGCAGGTTCCTGATGTCAATTCCAGTCCCAGACAGGCTGATGTGATCGCAGTGGCTGAGTAAGTCCTGGGCTATGCAGAGGCTGCACAAGATCTGTTTGTACAGCTCTGCGACACATTGCACAGCTTAAATACACTCCCCCTGTAGGCAGCAACTATCTGATCGCAGCAGTGCAAAAATCACTTGCTAGCGATCAGGTCTGAATTAGGCCCACAGTGTGTTTGAGTACCAGGAGGGGGTGGACTGTAGATGGAGGAGGACCATGGAGCCACCAGGACCTGAGGAAGGTAGAGGTGGCTGCAGCTGATCAGTAACACTAGCGCATCCTATACAAAGAGGTGTATCTGGACAGATGGAAGGATGCTAGGAAAGTGATAAGATGTGCAAAGGCAGAAGTTGAGGAGAAAATGGCCCAGTCAGTAGATAATGGGGGAAAAACTTTTTTTTAGGTATATAAGTGAAAGGAGAAAGTCAAATGGAAGAATAATAATACTTAAGATGGAGAGTGAGCATTTAGTGGAGGGACACAAGGCAATAGCAGATCATTTAAATAATTATTTTTGCTCAGTATTTACTACAGAAGAAGGGATGGGGCCACAGTTAAGTTGCAAGGACAGTCATAAAAATATGGTAGATGAAAGTACATTTACAGAAGAGAAGGTCCTAGCAGAACTTTCAAAACTAAAAGTGGATAAATCAATGGGACCGGATGGGATACACCCAAGGATACTCAAAGAGCTAATAGATGTGCTGGTTACACCTTTAAAAGAATTATTTAACCAGTCTCTAAGTACAGGTGCCATTCCAGAGGACTGGAAAAGAGCAAATGTCGTTCCACTGCACAAAAGTGGAAGCAAGGAAGAAGCAAGTAACTACAGACCAGTAAGCCTTACATCAGTAGTAGGGAAAGTAATGGAAAAACTATTAAAATAAAGAGTTGTGGAATATCTTAAATCAAACAACATACAGGATCCAAAACAGCATGGATTTACTGGTGGGAGATCATGCCAAACAAATCTTATTGACTTTTTTTGACTCTGTGATGAAAATAATAGATCAAGAGGGAGCTGTAGAAGTAGCATATCTAGACTTTAGTAAGGCATTTGACACTGTCCCACATCGCAGACTGCTAAATAAACTTGAAAGCATGGGGGTGGATTATAAAACAGTTAAATGGATTAGAAACTGGTTGCAGGATAGGAAACATACAGTTGTAGTTAATGGAGTGCAATCTATGGAGGGAAATGTTACCAGTGGAGTACCCCAGGGATCTGTACTTGGTCCAGTTCTCTTTAATATCTTTGTTGGTGACATTGCAAATGGTACTGAAGGGAATGTATGCCTTTTTGTAGATGATACAAAGATATGCAACAGGGTAGACACACTGGGAGGGGTAAAACAAATGATTGATGACCTAGGTAGGCTTGAGAAATGGTCAAGAACGTGGCAACTACAGTTTAATGCTAAAAAATGCCAAATCATGCACTTGGATCTCAAAAACCCAAAGGCTAATATAGTATCAAGGGTACTATAATGGAAACTACTGAGGAGGAAAGGGATTTAGGAGTCACTATTTCAAGTGACTTGAAGGCAGGAAAGCAATGCAACAAAGCAATGAGAAAGGCAAGTCAGATGCTTGGTTGCATAGGGAGAGAAATCAGTAGCAGGAAAAAAGAAATGATAATGCCACTGTATAGGTCATTGGTACTGCCCCATCTGGAATACTGTGTCCAGTTCTGGAGACCATATCTCCAGAAGGCTATAAATACATTAGAGAGTGTACAAAGAAGGGCACCTAAAATGGTGCATGGCCTACATCACAAAACTTACCCGGAAAGGCTAAAAGATCTTAACATGTATAGTTTGGAGGAGAGAAGGGAAAGGGGGGACATGATAGAAACTTTCAAATATATCAAGGGTCTTAACAAAGTTCAGGAGGGAAACATTCTTCAAAGGAAGAGAAGTATTAGAACTCGAGGACATACACTGAGACTGGAGGGGGGAGGTTCAGGGGAAATTTAAGGAAAAATTACTTCACCGAAAGGGTAGTGGATAAGTGGAATAGCCTCCCATCAGAGGTGGTAGAGGCTAAGACTGTAGAGCAATTTAAACATGCTTGGGATAGGCATATGAATATACTTACAAAGAATTAAGGTTCAAAAAGGGTTGAGATTGTCTAAAGGATAAAAAAAGGGGCAGACTAGATGGGCCAAGTGGTTCTTATCTGCCATCAAATTCTATGTTTCTATGTTTCTATCTATTGATGTAGGTTATGGGGTGGGCTTTTCTGTTGGAATTACTGTGCTGGGCAATGGAGGAGTTGGAACTAGTTCCTCCTACCATTACAGATGGTGGAAAACAGTTCCACCTCATTTCCCCCACTTTAACCCCCGAAAAAAAAACTAGAAAATAGAATAAGTAATACCAAACACTGGAGCCCAAAGTCATGATCCAGATAATATGCCCCACAGTAGTGCTACAAGTAATATGACCCACATTGTAATCCCCCAAATGCCCTCATATTGTAGTGTCATATATGTGCCCACTCTTGTAGTGCCACATATACCATCACTCTTAAAGTGCCCCGTATGACCCCATTCTTGTTATGCCCCATATGGCCTGACTCTTGTTGTGTCTTTTATACCCCCACTCTTGTAGTGCTCCTAATTGTAAGTGTATCCTACACTTTAGTGCTCTATATGCCATTTCCATCACATTAGAACGTTGGTTATTTAAAACAAGTACAATAAGCTTCATGAGTCCCCAAGCCAGGCAAAATGAAAATAACAGACATACCAGTTTGTAATGCAGAACATCCAAAATCAGGCTAGCAGCAGTGGCTTCTTGTGCCAGCACTGAGGCTGCAGTTGTTAAATCATCGCCATGAGTAGAAAAATACTATAGAGGAAAAAAGAAGTTCTGTGCCATGTGACTATAGGTGTGTATAAAGCTGGCACAGAGGGTACCACAATTGGACCTCCCCCTAGGTTATGGACCACTCTCCCACACACCCCATCCTCCAGAACATAGACTACTCACCTTGGCTTCTCAGGTGAGTGATCTATGTCCCAGAAGGGAAGGGGTCCTGTTGCTGTACCACCTTTTCTGGCTGCTGCACATGTCTATGTGTGTAAGCCTGATGTAGTTATTTATTGCAGCTTGGTCTTTCACAAATTGTTATTAGGTGGACCTGGTCAGCACTGGGAATTTGTCTGAGAAATGGCCACCATGTGCTGCATAGTGCTTATCCAAGGGGAAAAGGTAATAGGATGTGAGAATCAGAAAGTGAGAAAGTTTTATAAAATTCTCCAGTTTTTTTTAAAGTGACAATCATTTACATGGCAGAACCAGATTGATTTTGTCATGTAAATGATTGCCACTTAAAAAAAAAACAGGAGAATTTTACCAAAAACTCTCACTTTATGAATCTCACATCCTATTACATTTCTCCCCAAGTGTCCATTGATAATGATGCAAACTAAGTGTATGGATAGGAACAGTCAAGCCACAGAGATGTGTACAACTTTGCATATTCATTCAAATAATCTGCATTGAGGTGCCATCTTGGCCACATGTAAAAATACAGAAAGCTGCTGTAGCACTGAGAGAAGTAAGTACAATGTATTGCAAGCTAAAGAGTATCACAGCAAACACATTTTACAGTACCAGCACGCAGAATAATGACTGTAAGCAGCACACATACAGCAATTGCACCTATGATAGGGTTCATTAAACTTAAAGTTGCAGATAACTACAGTACATGGAGACTTGCTATGGAAATACAACTTAAGTCGGAAAGACTGTGGAAAATAACAGTAGATCCTGGTGACAGTCCAAGCCCAGATAAAGTAGAGAGAGTAATGGGTACCATAGGCTTGAGTGTGGAGCAACATGTATACTGCATAAATCATAGAAAAGTATCAGCTAGAGTCATGTGGACTGCATTGCAAGAAGCATATCAGGATTGATGTCTTATGAGAAGAATTAAGCTGTGCATTGTATAATACAAATTTACATGAATACAGAAGTATGAATGATTATATAGAGAGGATCATATCTGTCTCTCAGCAGTTAATGTCTGTTTGGTATGCAAAAAGATGATGTAGAGATAGCAACTGGCATGCTTCGAAATTTGACTTCAGAGAGTGACATCGTATGTGTGGCATTAGTGTCAGACAGTGTGAAGTTATCAATGGACATAGTAAGACCAAGGCTATTACAGATTCAGGAATTGGTACCTGTTAATCTGATGCTGAGACAACTACATTGCAAGCAAAGAGTGAGACAGTCTGCAAATTAAGTTGAATTTTTATAATTGTAACAATATAGGTTGCAAATAAATCAATTGTAAATAGAGAAAATTGAATCCTGTGCAGAGCCAGAAATGTAATAATGAGATCAGTCTGCCCTGCAATGAGGAGTGTTTAACCAAGATTAGTGAGAGTAACCCCATCGTAATCATATGGATTGATAATCAAACACTAACAGACACAAAAGTTTGGGCAATTAAAGCTCACTTGAGAATTGGATCAAGGACAAAAGTCACAGAAATCCAAAATGGATTTTTAGTACCAGAGATGGAAACAAATCTTATTGCCATCAGTGTTCTAAAGCAAAGAGGCCACAGAGTTCAATTGGCCAACGGAATGTGCATTGTGAGAAGTGGGACAGTCATCGCTACAGGCACAAGATGCCAGCAATTGTTTATCTTTGATACACTGCACTGCTATGCAATTATGACAGTCATTGGAACTATGGCACGGAAAAGTTGGTAATTTTGGATATGAGTGTGTTCAAAAGCTGCAGAATGGGATGGTCACAGGAATCACCGTGACTAACACAGAGAAACCTGTGTGTGAAAACTTAATATTTGGGAAACAGAGTTGTCAGTAATTTCCAAAGTCAACAAGTAGAACTACAGCACTACTTGAAAGAGTACATTCAGACATGTATAGAACAATGGAAGTAAGTGAATACAGATGCTTTGTGACATTTCAAATTACTTCACATGAAATACACACATATACTTCATAAAGGAGAAACTGAAGTGGCAAAGAAAATTGTAGTCTACAAGTGACTTTTTGAAAACCAAAAAGCCCACAGACTCAAAGTTCTGAGATCTGTTAATGGTGGAGGGTATCAGTTGACCATGGCTTATAGTCCTGAGCAAAATGGTGTTAGGGAATGAGCAAACCATACACTAGTGGAGAAAGCAAGGTGTATGCTGAAGGACACAAACCTAGACAAACAGTTTTGGGCAGAAGCTGTGTCCACAGCAGTTTCTTAAAGAACCATCTCCAACAATTACCCAAAAAACATAACAATGATTGATTTCTTGTCAAAGAGAAAAGAATATGGAAGCTGGTTTCGAAATCAATAAAGTGCATAATGTTCGGTTATTTTCATGAGGGTAAAAGCTACAGATTGTTGAATCCAATTACAAGAAAGCTTGTTAAATCAAGGGATGTTGTATTTAAAGAGACAATACAAGTTACAGAAAAGCCGAACTTTGACATGCAGAGGAAATATGTGTCATTGGACATGACAGTAGCTTTATATAAATATGTACCAGAGACTACCAGCGTGGAAGTTAAATCACAACAAAGATCATCTGCTAGATCAAACATCGGCAAGCCACCAAGATGATATAATGAGGAATTTGCATAGATTGCACTCATGTACCCTGTCTCCAATCTCTGAAGCCCTCTATTTTGACTCATCAACAACCTTTGATTGCATACTGGTTAATACTCCTTTCTTGGCATCTGATCTGCTATTGCCACTATTGTCATGCCTAGAGCTTCTAAATCCTCCCATAATATCCTGTTGAGCCTTAGCCTTGATACTAAAAAGGCATTAAACGAGATCTTGTGGACACATTTAGATCATGTTCTGGCAGAACTGGACTTCGTAACCACATTATTATCTAATACTATTCTTCTATACTGACTCTGCAACAGTCATCAGTGGATTCCAAAGTCAGAAATTGATGGCATTTGCAGACGAACTTCTTCTCCAACCATCAAGATTGTTTTACCAAGGTTCTGGATAAGATCTACCAATATGCTCAGATTTCATTAATCACAGTTGACATTGAGAAGTCTGCAGCTTTGACCCTGTCCCCTACTACTTATCTTTCTTGGACGAGACCTTTAGATCTAACCTGGGCCCCCTTAGTATCCCTTACCTGGGCGTCAGACTCCCTAAAAATCTCCACTTGCTATACTTATTGAATATGACCAAGATGATTGATACAGTTATGTCAGAACTTGCAACTTTCATTTCTGTGATGAGTTCACCTAATTAAGATGGTATCCTTTCCAAAGTTTTATACCCTTTATACCGTTTTATACCCTTTACAAGTACTGCCCATTTTGTTGATATCTGTTATGCACACCAGTGCCTGCAGGAAAGTACTGGTGTCAGGACTGTTATGCACTCCAGTGCCTGCAGGAATGTACTGGTGTTTGAACTGTTATGCAAAACAAATGGACTCACAGACAGACTAGGGAATATGACATAACGTACACAGAAGGTGGTAGGGTAACAAAATACACACAACGTGAACAGAGAAGCCCAGAGGCTAAGGAACTGGGTATCTCCCTTGTATTAGAACTGCTCAGATGTGAAAAGCAAGATGTTGTGTTTTAATACATAGAAAACCCGAAATGCTGTTGCTAAGGGCAACAGCAAAACCCTAAAGGGTTACCAACGGGTGTGGCAGTAAACTCCTTGGTCAGAGATGGAATGATAGACACAAGGAGATTCTCCACAATCCTAATTCTCACTTGCAGTGCACAGGTTCGGTTTACTGCCACTAAACTGACCCCTGACACCTAGCACAGTGAGACAGGATTAGACAGGCAAGTCTTAGAATACAGCCGCAAACTTGCTAAGTTCACAGAGTAGTAACAGAACCCCAGCAAGCTAAACGACTGACTCCAGTCTTACTGCTAGGTCTGGATTGGCAGAGTGTAATACCAAATCCCCAGGCCTATTTGCAGTAAGCAACAAACAAATACAAAGCTACACAGTACTGGCTAACTTTCAGAAACTGACTAACCAACAAAGATTCAGCAGCATCTGCTTACCCTGAAAAGAGGCCTTATAAAGCAGGTGCTGTCCACGCCCCACTCAGACCTCACAGACTGTGAGCACAAAAACCAGCACCGGATCCCCTGCCATGCACAGAGCCTATAACCACTGCACAGCAAAAGACCCGAACCGGAGTATCAGCTGCGCTCAGGTTACTCCGCTAGCACTTGTCTCCCGGTTGCCATGACGACGTGGCAGCACAGGGCAGGAGACCCTAACAGTACCCCCCCTCTGACGAGGGGTCAAAGAACCCCTACCACCGGGTTTATCGGGGAACTGCGAGAAGAAAGAGCGTATCAGTCTGGGGGCATGAAGATCACAACTGCGCACCCACGACCGCTCCTCCGGGCCATACCCCTTCCAGTGCACCAAAAATGACAGCCGACCCCGAACCACCTTGGAGTCAAGAATCCTTTCAACAACAAACTCCCTCTGGCCACGTATCAGAAGAGGGGAAGGTCTTCCACTGGAAGAAGGATTACTAATCGCCCGTTTTAAAAGGGAACAATGAAATGTTTTATTGATACCCAAAGAACGGGGCAGATCTAACTGAAATGCCACCGGATTGATAACCCTGGTGATCTTATAAGGGCCGATGAACCGGGGGCCTAACTTATGAGATGGCTGTCTCAACTTCAAATTCTTGGTAGACAACCAGACGAAGTCTCCTAATTTGAAGCTGCAGGGTCTTTTCCGCTTATCAAAAACCCTTTTGGTCACTAATGACACAGACACAAGGGCTTTCTTCACTTTCCGCCAAATACCTCTAAGGACCGAAACCACAGAGGAACCACCAGGCGTGGAGTCCAGGGGGTCAAAAGAATTGGCCTTAGGATGATGCCCATACACACAAAGGAAGGGAGAGATCCCTGTAGCAGAGTGAGCCGCGTTGTTATAGGCAAACTCCGCCATGGACAGATGAGCAACCCAGTCAGTCTGACACTTGGAGACATAACACCTGAGGAACTGCTCCAAGGACTGGTTCACCCTTTCAGTCTGCCCATTAGACTGCGGATGGTAGCCCGACGACAAGCTGACAGAAATCTGGAGATCGGAACAAAATGCCCTCCAGAATTTGGCCACAAACTGGGATCCGCGGTCAGAGACCACATCAAGTGGCAACCCGTGGAGACGCACAACATGCAGCATAAATAATTCAGACAGGCGTCTGGCCGATGGCAGCCCAACCAGTGGAACGAAGTGCGCCATCTTCGAAAACCTGTCAACGACAACCCAGATGGCTGTCATCCCCGAGGATTTGGGCAAGTCCACCACAAAATCCATTGAAATGTGGGTCCATGGCTTAGATGGGATAGAGAGTGGATGTAGTGGGCCAACAGGAACCCCTCTAGGAGTCTTATTTCGGGCACAGATGTCACATGCCCGAACCCACTGATCCACATCCTTAGCCACCGAGGGCCACCACACCGCCCTAGATAGCAACTCCCGAGTTCTGCCAATACCCGGGTGACCTGCAGACTTCTTGGCATGGAATTCCAGGAACACTCGCTGTCTTAACCTAGGAGGCACAAACAAAAGACCTACCGGAAGGTCTGGAGGAGCCTGCTCCTGTGCTCTAAGGACTAATGATAAGAGGTCCTGGGTAATGCCCACTTTAATACATGATGGGGAAACAATGGGCAACGGCTCCTCGGTGGTCTCCTGGATTGGCGCAAAACTCCGCGAGAGCGCATCAGCCTTGATGTTTTTTGACCCAGGGCGATATGTTATCAAAAAATTAAAGCGAGCAAAAAACAAAGCCCATCGTGCCTGCCTGGCATTGAGACGCTTCGCTGACTCTAAATATGCCAGATTCTTTTGGTCAGTGAGAATTGAGACCACAAACTTAGCCCCCTCAAGCCAGTGTCTCCACTCCTCGAGTGCATCCTTAATAGCCAACAATTCCCGGTTACCCACGTCATAATTCATCTCGGCAGGCGAAAATTTACGGGAAAAGTAAGCACAGGGATGAAGGCGATTATCTGACACTCCCATCTGAGAAAGCACTGCCCCAATACCCATCTCAGAGGCATCCACCTCCACCACAAAAGGACGCTCTGGATCTGGGTGTCGCAGCACCTTGGCCGAAACAAATGCCCTTTTGAGACGGGCAAAAGCCGCTTTAGCCTCACAAGACCAGTGAGCAACATCCGCCCCTTTCTTAGTGAGTGCCACCAAGGGCGCCACTATAGACGAAAATCCAGCGATAAATCGTCTATAAAAATTTGCAAAGCCCAGGAAACGCTGAAGCGCCTTCAAACTAGTGGGCTGCACCCAATCCAGGACTGCCTGTACCTTGGAACCCTCCATTTGGAAACCTTCTGGGGAGATAATATATCCTAGAAATGCGATTTGCTGAACTTCAAATTCGCACTTCTCCAGCTTCGCCCCAAGCCGGTGGTCTCTGAGTTTCTGGAGGACTAAGCGTACATGCTTCCGATGTTCCTCCAGGGAATGGGAGAAGATTAGGATGTCATCTAAGTATACAACTAAGAATCTATCCAAATATTCCCTGAGCACATCATTCATGAAATCCTGGAAGACTGCCGGGGCATTACAGAGCCCAAAAGGCATCACCAAATATTCATAATGCCCCGAGTGGGTATTAAAGGCAGTCTTCCATTCATCCCCCTCTCTTATTCGGATTAGATTGTACGCACCGCGTAGGTCAATCTTAGAAAAAATGGTGGCAGTACGAAGCTGGTCAAACAAGACCGAAATGAGAGGCAGTGGGTATGAGTTTTTAATCGTGATACGGTTCAATTCCCTGAAGTCGATGCAGGGTCGCAACGAACCGTCCTTTTTACCCACGAAGAAGAACCCCGACCCAACTGGAGACTGTGAAGGTCTGATAAATCCCTTAGCCAAGTTCTCCTGAATGTACTCTGCCATAGCCTGAGTCTCAGGACGTGACAGGGAGTACAACCTGCTCTTGGGAAGCTTAGCATTTGGCAACAAATCAATGGCACAGTCATAGGAGCGATGGGGAGGTAGTACCTCTGCAACTTTTTTGGAGAACACGTCCGCAAAATCTGCATAACACCCTGGCAATCCTGGCAAACTTAGCTGCGAGAACCTGACTGGAAGGCTCAAGCAACTCCTGAAACAATCAGTACTCCAACTAAGAATCTCCCCAGAGACCCAGTCAAATTGAGGATTGTGGGCCCTTAACCAGGGTAACCCCAACACCAATGGGGCAAAAGTACAGACAGTCACATAAAAGGACAATTTTTCAGAGTGTGTGGCTCCAATAAACAAAGAAATCTGGCTAGTGCAAGAGGTAATTTTACCTTGGGATAATGGTTCCCCGTTTAACCCACAAATCTCAATTTCCGATGCCAAGGGTACTAAGGGAACAGAGTGTTTCAGGGCGAATTGGCGGTCCATAAAAACCCCGTCGGCCCCACTGTCCACAAAGGCCTCAGTCTTGACAGTTTGACCGAGGATCTTCAAGGTCACCGGAATGATAAAAGTCTTCTTGGGAAATTCTGACTTCTGGCCTGACAGGATATTTCCCATCACCCTCAGGCCCTGAAGTTTTCCGGCTTTTCTGGGCATGATACTACCACATGACCTTTATTCCCACAGTACAAACACAACCCCTGCTGTCTCCTCCGCATCTTCTCACGCGAGGAGAGGCGGGTAGCCCCAATCTGCATAGGCTCCTCGGAAAATTCCTCAGAGTCTGAGGTTCCCTTGGGAAGGAAGGAAATCTCAGTCTCCCTTTCAAGCCTACGCTCTCTCAGCCGTCTATCCACCCGGATGGATAACTGCATGAGCTGATCCAAGCTATCAGGCAAGGGATGTTGTACCAGTTGGTCCTTTATCTGGTTAGAAAGACCTCTTCGGTACTGGTGTCTCAGGGCTGGGTCATTCCACTGGGTATCATGGGCCAACCTCCGAAACTCCGTACAGTAAACCTCAACTGGCCTTCGCCCTTGCTTAAGGATCGAAATCTGAGCCTCGGCTGAGGCCGTCTTGTCAGGGTCATCATACAACATGCCCAGTGCCGTAAAAAAAGCATCAACACTTTTAAGCGACGGACAGTCAGGCTGCAACCCATATGCCCAGACCTGTGGGTCTCCTTGTAGCAAGGAAATCACTATGCCCACCCGCTGAATCTCCGACCCAGAAGACTGAGGCCTAAGCCGGAAGTATAGCTTGCAGCTCTCCTTGAAACAAAAGAACTGCGAGCGATCTCCAGAAAAATGATCCGGGAGATTTACTTTCGGCTCCTTAACCCCTGCAGGTGCTGCTGCTGCGGGAGCTCCGCCAGCAGCCTGGGAGGTGTGCATTTTAATGGACAAATCATTTCATTTTTGAGTCAGGACCTGCACCTGATCAACCACCTGTTGCAACGTATTTTGAGGGGTATGCTCCATATTCCCACAAAATTTCAACAGGAGTATTGGGCTGCTGAATATGTTATGCACACCAGTGCCTGCAGGAAAGTACTGGTGTCAGGACTGTTATGCACTCCAGTGCCTGCAGGAATGTACTGGTGTTTGAACTGTTATGCAAAACAAATGGACTCACAGACAGACTAGGGAATATGACATAACGTACACAGAAGGTGGTAGGGTAACAAAATACACACAACGTGAACAGAGAAGCCCAGAGGCTAAGGAACTGGGTATCTCCCTTGTATTAGAACTGCTCAGATGTGAAAAGCAAGATGTTGTGTTTTAATACATAGAAAACCCGAAATGCTGTTGCTAAGGGCAACAGCAAAACCCCAAAGGGTTACCAACGGGTGTGGCAGTAAACTCCTTGGTCAGAGATGGAATGATAGACACAAGGAGATTCTCCACAATCCTAATTCTCACTTGCAGTGCACAGGTTCGGTTTACTGCCACTAAACTGACCCCTGACACCTAGCACAGTGAGACAGGATTAGACAGGCAAGTCTTAGAATACAGCCGCAAACTTGCTAAGTTCACAGAGTAGTAACAGAACCCCAGCAAGCTAAACGACTGACTCCAGTCTTACTGCTAGGTCTGGATTGGCAGAGTGTAATACCAAATCCCCAGGCCTATTTGCAGTAAGCAACAAACAAATACAAAGCTACACAGTACTGGCTAACTTTCAGAAACTGACTAACCAACAAAGATTCAGCAGCATCTGCTTACCCTGAAAAGAGGCCTTATAAAGCAGGTGCTGTCCACGCCCCACTCAGACCTCACAGACTGTGAGCACAAAAACCAGCACCGGATCCCCTGCCATGCACAGAGCCTATAACCACTGCACAGCAAAAGACCCGAACCGGAGTATCAGCTGCGCTCAGGTTACTCCGCTAGCACTTGTCTCCCGGTTGCCATGACGACGTGGCAGCACAGGGCAGGAGACCCTAACAATATCTATCTATCTATTCAACAATAGAGTTTAGATACCTCAGATTTTGAAAACTGCTAAACTGAGCAGGATGATGAATACCCACACCCAGGGGATTAGCTGTAAGCAATCTAATGCTCAGGTGAATAACTGAAGATAGCTCTCAGCTGAGAGGCAGTAGTATAGTTCCTATAGAAAATAGGGACTACTGCACAGGTTCTGTAAAAAACCACCCATTTATCAATGTTTATATCAGTTATTATAATATAGTGTGTGTGTGGGGGGGGGTGCTACCTACTACCTGTTGTATATTTGTATAAGAAAGAGAAAGGGGTATTAATTATACCAATGGGAATTTACTCTACTGGTTAGCAAAGGAGGGATTTATCCCTCAGTAGTATATGACTTTATCCCTCATATGGTTAAAATGATTACGTTACTCTTGGTGTATTCAATTAGAATAAATATGTATGTCTCAAAGGATACATCCTGTTCTAATGAAATGATTAAGAATTTTGTGAATAAAATTCAGTCCAAAATTCTTAGACCAAAACATTTATTCAAATAGTTACGTACATAACAGTGTATAGGACATCAATTGCCCTTCATATATGATTACAATATGACAGACACATCCTGATTAAAGAGATATCCTTAGGAGTACAAGAGACTGTGTGACATGATCCTTGGCACATCATTTTAAATTTTAATATATATTTTTTTTCTTTTCTATTCACTTTATTTTTACTACATTGCCATTTTATTCACTCCCTGAGGAGGATTACACAATTTTAACTTTACAATTAAAGGTTACATTTTATGGCATAATTGTATAAGATATCAAATAGTGCACTGTAATACTACCCCTTTCTCTTTCTTCTACAGGCAGTAGTATAGTGCATGGACTCAGAATGAACAATACACAAATAACAGGCTAGATTCTGTAGTACACCACTACAACAGGAAGAGGCTGGGATCTGTAATGCACCACTACACCAGCAACAGGCTGGGATATGTAGTGCACTGCTATTAAATACAGGAATGAATGCAGAACACAGCATAACGTGCTGGTACTATACTAGACACTAGCAGATGGTAGCAACACTGTGGAGCCAAACTATGTAATCTGCAGCCAGGAAGAACAAGCAGGTTTCATCAGAATTTGCGGTGTAATTGAAAAATGAGCAGGAAAAGCCTTAAACAAGGCATTTTGGCTACAGATTGGAGGCAATATTGTACTGGAAATCTGGACCGGGATTGGACAAAGCATGATCAGTTGACTCTGGGCAAGATGGCAGCTCCCATGTCCTGGCGGCACTGATTCCAAAGAAAGTAACAAACCTGCTAAGTACTTCTCAGAGCTATAAAACATGTTCTGTGGCTACAGTTGAGCATACCATTACAGCATGAGGCTGCATCGCTTAGAGCAAACACAGGTTTTCCTGAGATATGAGTCATATCTCAAGTTGTTTTGGATCCAGGTCTACCTCTTTTTTTATTTTATTTTAATTTCTGTTTGATTATTTATTTGTTAATGATTCAGATTCTACAGTTAAATTTGTCATATATTTTTGTTTTTCCTGCTTTACTATTTGTTTACATTGTACTTTGATTTGTGTTTTCATGCTTCAATGAAGAAAAAAAATGTTTAAACATTTTTGCCACATTTGGTTACATTTAAATTGATGTTTTATATGGATCAGAAATTCTATTGTAATTTCTGAAAATGTAATGTCCTTTAATAAATATTAGGTATAGGGCCTGATACAGACCTAGTCGCTGCTGTGCATTTTCACAGCAGCAGGCGATCATGTCATAACTGCGCATGCATATGCTCATGCATGTTGGACAGCAACTACGGGCATTGCCGGTCAGTGACAGAATGGTACGAAAAATCAGATTTTACAGGGGTTCGCATGGTGATTGACAGGATGAGGCTGTTTGTCGGTGGCAACTGACCATTTAGTGGGAGTGCTCGGAAAAACGCAGGCATGCCCAAACGTTTTCAGGGAGGGTATGTGACGTCAGCTCCGGCCCCGATCATCCTGTTGTGAGTAAGTCCTGGGCTGCACAGAGACTACACACAGTGAAGGTTTGTAGCTCAGCGTACACATGCAATCAAACACTTGCCCTGCAAACTTACACTCCCCCTGGGGCGGCGACTATCTATAAGCAGGACAGCAAAGTTAGCAGTCCAGCAATCAGGTCTGAATCACCCCATAATTTGTGCAGGCAATGAATAAAAAAATGATCAATATTGAAATAGGAATGTGATGGGCGCAAACATAAAAAAAAGTGGTGAGAAAACCCTTAGCAGTGAAAGTGTTAAAGTAAAAGGCCACCATTTTCAGTAAAATGTACACAATACTTCAACAGGTAATATTTTGTAAATATAACTCATATCCTGTGTTAACCAGATATTTTACATGGTTGAATATATCTTATATATTTTACATAACTTTTCTTTTCTCATGCAGATTTCTGAACTTCGAGTTATATACTCTTTACATCTGGTCTCCATTATGAGGCTGATGTCAGTACTTTGAACGGGTGGTCTTCAGTATGCCGGCTGTCGGGAACCCGGCGCACAGTATACCGGCGCTGGAATCCCGACAGCCGGCATACCGACACTTATTCTCCCTCGTGGGGGTGCATGACCCCCCTGGAGGGAGAATAAAATAGCGTGGCATGCGTAGCGTGCCACCGTACCCGCAGAGTGGCGAGCGCAGTGAGCCCGTGAAGGGCTCATTTGCGCTCGCCACACTGTTGGTAAGCCGGCGGTCGGGCTCCCTGAATTGAGGGCCTGATTTAGATTTTTGTGCACATACCAGCATATTGACTTGCTAATCATTACAAGTGAAGCAGCCACCCAGAAAAGAATTGACACCCGTCTGGGCCACCTGAGTCCTCAGCAACTGCATGTACAGTGTATACACAGCATTGATGCAGAAATTAGGATCAGCGACTCACTAAGTGACTCTACGGTCACACAGACTGGCTTTGGCAGTGAGGATGCTAGCGCCATGTTTCTCTACGTACATGATTGACAGATGAAGGCAGAAACAAGCTCTGATAACATCCGTGACACACCTGTATCTTTGTTGCCACTCCCCATTACATCCCCAAACAGTCTTTTCCAGGCAATCACTCTGTGAAAAAATCCTCACTGCGAGCGGCATTGCAAAGGTACACAGGTTCACAATGCTTGTGCAGTCTACTGATAATCGCTCAGTTGCATGAACATCAGCATTGGGTACAAATCTCAATCAGGCCCTAATTGAACTGAAAGTTTTCTGAGCTACACAGTTCTTACCTGATGTTTTTAGGGTGTTTTGAGCCCCACAATAAAAAGGATCTATAAGGATGGACTTGTCCTGTAAGCAACAAATACAGACCATTGAAAAAACATACTAGTGATTGTGATATAACCCAGGACAGGGCTGCAACTGGGATGGGAGGGAGCTAAAGAGCACATGCCCCTGGTGACGAATTTGAGGGGGCAACAAGATGGTGCACTACTACTGATACATGGACCAACTGGTTGCTCTACCTGCACCCGGCTCCTTCCACCTGCCACTCCTTGCTCCTTCGAAGGAGCTCTCTCCTGCTCCCAACAGTGGCCATCTTGGTTTCCTGCTGCATTCACTGGATCACTCTGCAACTTATTACAAAGAGGCACTGGAGCACAGCCTGGTATATGGCCTTTACTGAATGATTGACCTGCATAAGCTGCAATGTCTGAAGGAGAGCCAGGAGGCAGTGGAATTAGGTGTTTAAGGCCTGAGAAGAATGTGCTGGCCGAAGCAAGGTGACTGAACATTAGATTGTACAACATGTTAAGTACATACTGGTGTAGTTTCAGCAAGTACATTTTACTAGGGTGGGATGAGGAACTATACAGGCAGAAATCCAAATATCAGGCCTGGTTCAGCCAGTGTTCACCAAATGCTTACTAAAGCGATAGCTTTAACTTCAGGTTACTATGCTAAATCTGACATGACAAAAATGCCTCATGCAATTACCATTCAAACACAAAAAGTACTGTACATAAGCCAAATTAGAATAAATTATATATCGTGTGTGAGTGTGTTGGAGCAGCGTGAGTCCTGCGCCAGTTGCTATGGTATAACTTCATGAAATCACTCTGCACTTTCTATATGGTGTGCTGGTGTAATCATATAAGGGCACTACTTATGTGTGGCATAGTTTGTATAAGGGCACTACTAATGTGTGCATACACAGTACAGGGCATTACTACTGTGTGACATTATGTGTATAAAGTATATTACTGTTGTGTGACGTAACATGTATAAGGGGTACTACTGTGTGGCATACTGTGCTATAAAGAACATTACAACTGTGTGGCATATTGTGTATTAGGGAGTTTAACATAATGTGTATAAAGGATACTACTGTGTGGTGTAACATGAATAATGGATGCTACTGTGTGATGTAATCTGATAAAGGACACTTCTGTGTGGCGTAATGTTAATAAGGGGTAATACTGTGAGGTATAATGTGAATAAGGTTGCACTAATGTGTGTGTCTTCATTTAAATTCATTTAAATTGGCGGGGCCCAAATTATTGCCTTTCCCCCTGGTGATATAAATCCTAGTTTCGACCCAGGAGCTTCAAACAGTTATCCAAAATAACCCATTATTGAAAAAGAATGATGCATAGTATTATTTAGATAATCTAAGTGTTACTAACAAATGATACTTACAGTAAATATTTCAATATAGATGAGAATTTCCACATAGTTACATTTACTCAACCTTTTATAAAGTATCTATCATAAATTCTAGGATTAAAGCTGCAAGAAGCACAAAAAATATTTTTTTCTTTTAAATAAATAAATCTGGTATTCTCTATTATTAGAAATATATCCATGTAGAATTTAGTCATATTAATTTCTTTTTAGAAAGAAAAGTAATTTTAACTTTTTATTTAACATAGATATTAAACACTGATATAATTGGGCAAACATACAAAAGGAAACTTCTTTTCATTTTTTTTCATTTCTAGAAATATTTGTCTTTCCTGTTAAGTTAATATTTGAGTTCAGAAACAATTGTTCATAATGTATAGTGTGGTAGAAGCTTTTTAATATGTTACATAATGTACAGTGTATAGAAAGTCTTGTTGGCTTTATAATATATGTGTTTTGAGTCTCTAGGTTGGTAAGAAGAATACTAGAGAAATACATCATGTTGTCCAGCAACCACAGTAAACCCCGGAGAGGAGAAAAATAATATAGCACGTAAAAGTGTAGTGAATTAATACGACTTGTTGACGGCCTGTTTGAAAATTGATAACATCTGTACACAGTGCCATGCTTCAAGCATTGATCAACAGATGACTATTACATTTATCTAAAGAGTTGTCGCACAATACTCTCTGTTCATACAAACTGGACCAAGAAAGTTATTTGTTTTACGTAGAACAAACAATGATTTCCATTATGAACCTCTTTCATCTCCTTTGGTATCTGGGAATAGGCACACACACTAAATACAAATTGACTTTTATGTCTCCTAACCTGAATTATATTTAGCATTGCAACAGCAAAGCGTTGGTTAGTGTTTACATAAGCAACCACTTAAAAAAATTAAAATTATTTTTGTATTGGGTCCAAAGCTGAAGCTATACTAATCTTTGGCACGTTAAATAATCTACTTAATACTGTACTTCACATGTAGGCTCCAACAGAGCTACAAAATCAATATAAAAATGATTAAAAAAAATGAAAATGATTAAAACTATAGCTTATTTTTATAAAAAGTAAAATTTTGAATGTAAGTTTATAGTTTTTATTTTTAATGGTCTATAATAGACAAAATATTTCATATTTATTGATATACAATGACTTTCTAAGACTGCGTATCTGTGGTGTCTGGAGCACACTAAGGTTAGACTGCATTCTGCTAATTGCAGAATGTAGCTAATACATCATGTGATATAGGTCCTGATTTTGAGTCAGATGAAGCAGATCTATGTCTGCATCTTTTGGTTGACTTTATGCAAATGCTACTACAAAGCACTTACCTGGTGCTGAAAGCAACTGGCATCAATGTTGAATTGCAGTCTTAAAATCTTAAAATACCTAATGTTTCAAACCTCTATTCTGCAGCAGAATCAACAGTAAATCTGCCGTCAATCTGCTGCAAAGTGGAAGTCTTGCACAGATTCATAGGACTTGTGCAGACTTCATTGTATTAAAATGTTTATAAATAGTTAAACATTAATGAGAAAAAATGCATGGGATCCCTCCACCAAATCCAGAACCAGTCCCAGGCCTCTGAGCCTAGGCTAGTATTGGAAAATAGGAGAAAAATGGGGTGGGGACCCCATATTTTTCAAAAGCGAGTACCAAGCTGACACCATAGCATCCATAGGGAAGTGGGAACCACTCCCCAAAAAAGGGTGCCTCTTCCAAAAGGACAATCACACCCCATGGGTTTAGGTGTAGAAGTACTATAATTGTTAAATGAGAGAGCTAAAAGCATTTTTACAGGTCCCAGCAAGCTTGCCATGACAAGATAGAACTTGACAAACAACAAGTGCCTGCATGCCTTAACATTGAGGTCCCACTGGTATCTGTGCTCTACCTGTACAAAAATGGGAAAACACACCTAATGCTTCAACAATTTAATACTCACAATGTGAAGGGGTCACATCCTCTTCTTCCATGTAACATCTCAACTATTGTAAAAAAAAAAAAAAACACCTACTACTGCTCCTCATAGAATCCTATTAGAAATGAAAGGTCACTTTGTGACACTCTCATTTAGAATGAAAGGAGACGGGCATGCAGAGGTGCTGACTGGGGTAGACATTAACTATTTTCCCAAGCCCCCCTGTGCAACCAACAGTGCCCCCTGAGCAGCGTTTAACATTTTTTAGGTGGTGTAGCCACGCCTTCCCAGATTTGACAACTCTCCCCAGTAAGTGGGCCCATGGATGCTCTCGGCAGCACTGCTCACCAGAAGCGTCTCCTATTGTTCAATAATCATCTTTGTCTTTTGCGTTTGAAGAGAAATCCTGGCGGATTGTATTTGAGATGTTCATACATTTTAAAGGTATTTAAATTATCAAGAGGCCAGCAACATTTTCTTTGTTTATAAAATATAAAAGGCCTGCAATTAGAGGCTGTGCTGGAAGACTGAATTTTTGTATGGCTCATTGCCTGGTATGCAATGGAGGTATTCCTTTAAAAAAAATGTGTACAAATTTGTTTTCTTCCACCGGCCACATCAACCAATCTCCAAATAGGGCAAAGTCTCATACTTATTTGCAATTTCAGGGAAGCTAAGTGAATAGCAGATATTTCTCCACAACCAGTTTTTAAAGCTATCAGTTTTACTATAATAACTTGATTCATGTGCTGGTAACAGTGCCCCAAGTGAACCAGCACCACTCCACCTTGTTGTACCAGTGATTCTAAAATATAGTGCTGCGCTTAGTCCTAGCTCCTATGATTATATTGGTTCTAATGCTCTGTGTATAGTAAATGGATAGTGAAAGGTGAATCCTGAATGTTTATCCTTAAATTAGAGGTAAATGGCAAAAGTGATACGATTACATTAATAGATGAGGCCCAGTATATAAAGGGTTACTGCGTTTGACAATTGACAAGTATGTGCAGTTATCTTGGGTACATAAAGGGTTACTGCGTTTGACAAATGACAAGTATGTGCAGTTATCTTGGGTACTTAATGTACCACTACTGTTTATTATAGTACTAAGAAAAAGCTAGAATATGCTCATGGAAAAGAATCAAAAATAAAAATAAAATAAATGTCTCTTAGAGTTCATAAAGTCTATATGGCAGATTGCGTTGTCCTGCACATCTGCTCATCATGAGTCTTTCTTAATTAAGCAATAGTAAAGGTGAAGGTAAATCAATACAATGTCCTCCGGGGTCTTCACGGTGTAGTGAGCTAATGGGTTAAAGCATAAGTAGGATAAGGGGGCTCTGGACTGGTTTGTGCTCTCTTGCCCCAGCTCCCCGTGGTGCATCCTGGTACAGACGCTCCATGGGAACCAGTCGGTTTGAGAGGTTAACCTGTCTAGGGTAAGGGGGAAAACTCAGATAGCGCTCTACGGAGCAGCCGGCTGTGTATCCTTCACCACGTACGGAGACTCACCTGTCACCCTCTCCTGCTGTCCACCGTGCTTCGTCACCGGCTTCCTCTCCTCGTCCTTTATGTCGCGGTTGCTTGGCAATGCTGTTGGTTTCTGGGTTATCTCGGTCACGTGACCGGGTCTTTCTCCATGATGAGTGCTCTTTCTAGTGGCTATTGATTCAGCATGTGTCAGTTCAGCATAGGTTAATCGTAGCTCCAACGCGTTTCAGCCTCTAATGGGCCTTCCTCTGTGAGAAGTGAATGCCTGGAATAGTGATCCATTTACTTTAAAGGATAACCATGTGACCTCATACAATCATGTGATTGAGATCCATAATTCCTATTGGTCTATTTCCTTATTCATTGTGTTGGAATCAGTAATAGAATAAAAAATAACTGTTAAGAAGTCAGTTTGTTTACCAGTAATCTTATAGTTCTTGAGTTGTCTACTTGCAGACATTTGTAGCCTGTGTCCAGGGCTGCAACTAGGGGGGGCTAAGGGGGCACGTGACCCGGGCGCCGGATGTTAAGGGGCGCTGACAGCGCCATCCAGCAAGGGTTTGTTGCTGCTATGTGGCCTGGGCAGTCACAGGGACCTGCCGTTCCAACTGCACCTTCCCCGCTCCCACCATATCCTGAGCCCTCAGAGAGAACACAGGGAGGACAGAGAGAACCTTCCTCCCGCGCCGCAGGAAGAGTGGGTTCCTATCAATTAGCGCTGCCGCGGCACTGCATGAGTACTCAAAGAGGTGCGGATGCACTGATTAAACATGGCTGGGGAGAGAGCAGGATGCGCTACCACAGGAAAGAGAGCACAATGTCAGCCTGCCAGGAGTATAGAGAACAGAGATGTACACCACAGCTCGACCCTGCCCCTTGATTCTTGACCTTCTGTGCAGAGGTGATTGTGCAGGAGTGCTGTAAGCCTGGCGTGTGCAGTGAGTGCTGTGCTACTGAAAAGTTAGATTAGCAGGTTTTTTTTGGATGGGTCTGTCCTATATATTGTGTGTTTTTTATTTGTATTTACAGGTCTTCTATATATTGTTTACTTGAATGAATGAATATATATATATATATATATATATATATATATATATATATATATATATATAGTAAATCAGGGGGCACTCTGGTCAATGATCACTCTCAAATTAAATTGTTCATTTTGCAACGTTTCCCATCTTTATTGATGCTTTTTTCAAACAGTATACATCACATGGAAAAAGCGCCAATAAAGACGCCGAAACATTGCAAAATGAGCAATTTCATTTGTGAGTGATCATTGACCGGAATGCCGCCTGATTTACCTTTTGTATTGGGGTACATGCTGTGGTGCTCCAGACGAGTGCCGGTTATTTGATATATATGGATGGATGGATAGATATATATATATATATATATATATATATGTACTGTATGTATGTGTTATTTCCATTATGTATCGTATCATGTCATGTTTTGTCTGATTTAAGATCCAATGGCAGCTGTCATGTAGCTTTGTCAGAGATGTTCTGGATTGCTGGATCCAAATACAAATTGCTGTGCTGTGAATATTATCATAAACCAGTCCTTTTCAATGGCTTTGAGGTTTATGTAATTATTAGTTTTAGTAATAAAATTCATTACACTACGCTAGTGACAAGTGAGAGTGTTTTTAGACTTAAGAGTCAGGTGGATAAGTCTAGGTGGTCTGGGCTACTACTTAATGACAGGGAGGTGAGTGAAGGGTACTGGCGCCATTTCTTCCTTTGATCTTTTTTGCAGAGACCCAATGCTAGCCCCTATGCTAGCAATCCTGATACAAAATGGGGTGAGGGGGGCGCCAAATTCCTGCCTTGCCCCGGGTGACATAAATCCTAGTTTCGGCCCTGCTGTGTCTATTCATACGTGCAAATAGAAACTCAATATGCGTGTTCATATACCACTGAACCTGCCTGTATGTATATATCAGCATATATGAGAAACTATAGGTGAGCTCTAAATCGTTTGCATCTGTAGGTGCATATTATAAATGTTCAATGATTGTTAGAAGGATTAAAAATAAATGTAAATCTGTAAGGTCTTTATTTCTTGCATATCAATGATTTAACTTCGTACATCCACCTCAGTTCTATGGTATTAATCTTTTCAATATAATTGCCCCCTCTCCAGTTGGGGTGCACTTCTTGAATCCCTATGAATTTCAGAGAATAGGGGTCACTATTGTGATAATCTTTGAAGTGTTTTGACAGATTGTGTTCTTCCAGTCCCTTCTTAATATTGTGAATATGTTCGCTAATTCTTGTCTTTAGAGGACGTGTGGTGCGTCCTACATACTGTTTAGTGCACCCACATTCAAGTAGGTAAATGACACCTTTGCTGTTACATGTCAAACTATCTTTGATGTTATAGGTTTTATGTGTGTTAGTGGAACTGAAATTGGTTAATGGTTTTGTACTTTGTGGTCCCCCATTCTTACACCCTAAACATGTCCCACTAGTTTCTGTTTCATGTCAGGTGCTTTTCTAAACACAACTTTCGGTTTTGTATCCAGTAAATTATTCAGATTTTCGTATTCCATTAGAAGTGGCCAATGCCTCTCCCACTTGACTGTATGCCTCCTCTATTAGGAATACAAAGAGGAACTAATAGAGGAGGCATACAATCAAGTGGGAGAGGCAGATAGAGGACAGTTACTCAAATCCAAAAACAAAACAAGATAGGGAGCATTCAGAAGAGGTACTATTCATAACTAACTACACACAACAAGCAAAATCAATGCAACACATTCTTAGGAAGCAAAAAACAAAAACAAAATTGGACGCTAATGTTTAAATCAAACGCTAGCCGCACGTTCCTGGGGCCTGGTTCGTATGCCACCAATTAAATATAACAAGAAAAAACAAAACAGCTTGGAACTGCGCTTAGCATTTAATTATAGCTTTTTATTCTTTATCACCATAAAATATATATAAAAAATGTATATAATTATACAATTACCGGCCGGATTTATTGTAATATACAATCAACACATAAAATATTTAGTATATCTAAAATACATATCAATTGCACACATTAGTTGAACTCTAATTGGGACTGACATCTTAACAGTTATTTTTTATTATATTACTGATTCCAACACAATGAATAATTAAATAGACCAATAGGAATTAGGGATCTCAATCACATGTTCGTATGAGGTCACATGGTTATCCTTTAAAGTAAATGGATCACTATTCCAGGCATTCATTTCTCCCAGAGGAAGGCCGATTAGAGGCTGAAACACGTTGGAGCTACGATTAACCTATGTTGAACTGACACATGCTGAATCAATAGCCACTAGAAAGAGCGCTCATCACAGAGAAAAACCCGGTCACATGACCGAGAAAACCCGGAAGCCAACAGCGTTTCCAAGCAACCGCGACATGGAAGACAAGGAGAGGAAGCCGGTGACGGAGCTCGGTGGAAAGCAAGAGAGGGTGACAGGTGAGTCTTGGTACGCGGCGGGGGTTACACAGCCGGCTGCTCCGTAGAGCGCTATCTGAGTTTTCCCCCTTACCCTAGACAGGTTAACCTCTCAAACCAACCGGTTCCCAGGGGGCGTCTGTACCAGGACGCACCACGGGGAACTGGGGCAAGAGAGGACAAACCAGTCCGGAGCCCCCTTATCCTATTTATCTCTAACCCGTTAGCTCACTACACCATGAAGATCCCGGAGGACATTGTATTGATTCACTTTCACCTTTACTATTGCTTAATTAAAAAAAGACTCACGACGAGCAGATGCGTGGGACGCCGCAATCTGCCATATAGACTTTATGAACTCTAAGAGACATTTATTTTATTTTTATTTTTATTTTTGATTCTTTTCCATGAGCATATTCTAGCTTTTTCTTAGTACTATAATAAACAGTAGTGGTACATTAGGTACCCAAGATAACTGCACATACTTGTCATTTGTCAAACGCAGTAACCCTTTACAAATCCAAGATGACTGTACATACTTGTCAATTGTCAAACGCAATAACCCTTTACATACTGGGCCTCATCTATCAATGTAATCGTATCACTTATGCCATTTACCTCTAATTTAAGGATAAACATTCAGGATTCACCTTTCACTATCCATTTACTATACACAGAGCATTAGAACAAATATAATCATAAGAGCTAGGACTGAGCGCAGCACTATATTTTAGAATTTCTGTAACTAAGTAGGCTGGTCACCAACAAGTGCAGCAGCTCGTTCAAACAATAAGATCTCAGTGCACAGTTAACCCCAACCATTGTTGTACCAGTGGCATTTTGAATCTAGTGACTTCTGTGAACCAATCATGGCTCGAAGACTAGCAGCCAATCAGGGGCAGCTGTGTGGCCAACATTTCTAGGGGAAGGTATTGGTGCAAGGGCTGCTATGCTAGGTGGTGGGCTGTGCTGGGTGATGGGCTGTGCTCTTCAGGGAGAGGGATGCTGTGCTGTGATGGTAGAGTAGATCTAGGAGAAAGGTGCTTTGCTGTGAATGGAGATAGGTGCTGTGCTACAATGAGTGAAGTGCAGGGGCAGATTGGCCATAGGACTCACCAGGAAGATTCCTGGTAGGCTGATGTGTCTCAGGGGCCTGTTTTGTGTGTTGTTATGTGGCCCCATCCTCCACATGACAGGCAGCACACCACACTTGTTACACTGCATTGTCCCCATTCATTCTGTTATTCCATCTCTGCAGTACAGTAACTCTTCCAACCATTGATGCTGCCATGGCTACACAGTATGTTATACAGTACCTCTTGTGCTGCCCATGTCGGGCCATTTCTACAGAATTTTACAGGGACACTTTTAGTTCCCAATCCACCCCTGGTTCAAACACAACTGCAGCAAAAGACACAAAGAAGGCTGTAATTGCATACAATCAGGCCATATGTGAAGGGATCTCGCCATCCTCAACAGAACCCATCTCCTCATCAGACCATACCCCCATTAGGGCTGCTTCTATAAATTTCCTGTGCTGGTTTTCTATACTAATCCGCCCTTGGTGAAGTGTGCTGTGTTGGGTGAGGGGAGCTGTGCTGTAAGCTGAAGAGAGCTGTACTGTGATGAGTGAGGAGCAAAGAGGGAGGAAATAAGACCTAATGAAAAAAGAAGGAAAAGCCAGCCCTGGCAGAAGAAAGAAAAGGAGGTGTTACTGGCCAGGATGGGCCAGTGACTGAAGCTAAGGACCTGAGACTGCTACAGTGGTGGAAAGGAAAATAGATTAATGAAGTTCCCCACTGCTGCCTCTGCAAGCACCACAGTAAGCAGCTTTGGCCACCATCACTTATTTAACCCTCCCTATTCCACCATAGTTGCAATCAGGCCCAGTACTGTTTCAGCATATACTGTCTAATTGACCTATTCACCTGGATGAATAGGCCCATGAGTCATCTTGGTATCTTTCATAGTTAATCTGACTAAATTAAAAACTGCAGCATTGTTTATATGCTAAATATATTTATTCAGGTGTTTATTTTATTAAGTTAACTTTTATTTCGTTTTCTAAAATTGATCTATTATAAATCATATTTATGTGTGGTACACAGGCTGTTGGTGTGGGCACATATAATTTAGGTCTAGATGGTAAATTACAGTAGAAAATGTAACTCCAGAGTATCTTTCTTTGTCTCTGGCAATGACCCCATGAGCTTATCCTTCTCAGGCTGTAGCAGAGAGATAGTCCCATACACACAGTAAAATGATTTAGAAACATAGAATTTGATGGCAGATAAGAATCACTTGGGCAATTTAGTCTGCTATTTCTTTAGCCTTTAGGGAATCTCAACCCTATTTGATCCTTAGTTCTTTGTAAGGCTATTCATATGCATATCCCAAGCATGTTTAAATTGCTCTACTGACTTTGCCTCAACCACCTATGAAAGGAGGCTATTCCACTCATCCACTACCCTTTCTGCGATGTAGTTTTTCCTTAAATTTCCCCTAAACCTACCTCCCACCAGTTTCAGTGCATGTCCTTGTGTTATAATACTTTTCTTCCTTTGAATAATGTTTAGCTCTTGGACCTTTTTTAAACCCTTGATATACTTGAAAGTATCTATTATGTTCCCACTTTCCCTTCTCTGCTCCAGACTACTGTATGTTAAGTCTTTCTGGGTAAGTTGTGTGATGCAGGCCATGCACCGTTTTAGTTGCCTTTCTTTGCACGCTTTCCAATGTGTTTATATCCTTCTGGGGATATGGGTGGTCATTCCGAGTTGTTCGCTCAGTAAATTTTTTTCGTATCGCAGCGATTTTCCGCTTATTGCGCATGCGCAATGTTCGCACTGCGACTGCGGCAAGTAAATTTGCTGTGAAGATTGGTATTTTACTCACGGCATTACGAGGTTTTTTCTTCGTTCTGGTGATCGTAATGTGATTGACAGGAAGTTGATGTTTCTGGGCGGAAACTGGCCTTTTTATGGGAGTGTGTGAAAAAACGCTACCGTTTCTGGGAAAAACACGGGAGTGGCTGGAGAAACGGAGGAGTGTCTGGGCGAACGCTGGGTGTGTTTGTGACGTCAAACCAGGAACGAGAAGCACTGAACTGATCGCACTGGAAGAGTAAGTCTTGAGCTACTCAGAAACTGCAAAGAAATTTCTATTCGCAATTTTGAGAACCTTTCGTTCGCAATTTTGATAAGCTAAGATTCACTCCCAGTAGGTGGCGGCTTAGCGTGTGCAATGCTGCTAAAAGCAGCTTGCGAGCGAACAACTCGGAATGAGGGCCATGGTCTCCAGAACTGACCACAGTATTCCAGATGAGGCAGTACCAATGACCTATACAGTAGCATTATTACTTTTTTTTTACTGCTACTGATTCCTCTCTCTATTCAACCAAGCATCTGACTAGCCTTTCTCATTGCTTTGTTACATTGCTTCCCAGCCTTTAAGTTAATTGAAATAGCGACTACTACAGTAGATCCCTTTCCTCTTCAAAAGTTTCCATTATAGTACCCTTAATGCTATATTTAGGCTTTGGGTTTTTGAGACCCAGGTGCATGACTTAATGTGACAACTTTGATGAATAGAATAATATAGTCAATTTGTTAAATGTAAGATGACATGGGTCCAGGGAAAGGAATGGAGAAAATAATCAGCATACAAATTAAATGAAATGCAATTCAATACAAATGAAACAATACAAATATATGACAATAGACTACCTGCTTCCACACCACTTTAGCTATGGCTATAGGAAATACAGTTTCTTAATTACTTCATATGCTATACTCTAAACATGTAATAATCTTCTCAAAACCACATATATAAAGAAATACCAAAATATTATATTGTTTAGTAAACTAGCAAAGACCCAGACTGATCAGTCATTAACTTTAAAATTAACACATTGAATGGTCATTGAAGTACTCTCTTGCCTGGTGGTCACTGTCCTATTACATGCATATGCTTGTAATCAACAAAAGTCAAAGGTAGTAGAATTAGCATCTAATTCTGATATTTCTTGATTCTGGTGAAGCATTAGCTTCAGCTTTCCTATGATAACACTCAATGAATATAGTTCAACTTTAATAGCACAATTATCTTCAGCACCCAATAGTATTAGTATCTCAGTACCAAAATTGCACTTTAAGTCAGCTCTTATTTCAATCTTGCAATCAAAATTGCCTCCACTCTTTTTATGCACAATATCAGATTCATAGTTCAATTATAGCTCCATTAGCACATATCATGTTGTCAGCACATATATACTTGTAACTTTTGCAGGTATAAAAACTAGTTAATATTGCAGTACCCTAATGGTAAGCACATCTACAATAATCAGCTTAACTCACACAGTATCCAAGGCACCAAACGCTGCCACGCTGCCTCACTGAATCTCTAAAAACCATTGCTAGAACGTCTGTAGCAGTCCTCAGCACTCAGATTATATTCAATGGCCCTGGCATCTGAAACCAAATCAGCATAGTCAAATGCTCATTCTTTACCCTCAGACCTGTGGCACCTTTCCCCACTCTCCAACTCCACTGCGTGATGTCTACCTGGCTCAACTGCTCATGTGCTACCACTGAGTCCTTTTTCTTTTGCCAGATTTTCCTTCTCAGTGCTCCATGGCTGCACCTGGTTCTCCTAGTCTCCAATAAAACAACTTCCACAGGCTTACATTGAGGCAAGGAGTATCACATTCCTCCACGCCAGGGAAAGGTCCTTCAAAAATTCATGAGACAGTTTCGATACAATACAAAAATATATACATTACTGGTTATGAGAAAATTTCACTGCAAATATCTAGCAGGCAACTGACCATTAGTTATTCTTGTAGCCCCTATCGCTATGATTTTGGAGTTCTCTATACATTCCTCACTCCTGCTCAATATATTGTCATATGTTACAGGGTTATCTTGTACATGTGATTTACACATAGAAACTGGTACAGATTCATAATTTAAAGAAATATGTACAGAAATGAAACATAGGGGAATCTGACAGAATAAGGGAAACATTGGGTCAAGATTAGGATTGCTAGACCTCTCTGTCATAAGCCTCATTGTTGCTGTCAGGGAATGTCTTTCTCTTTATTGGTCCATTTCTTCAGTTGCATTCATTATACTATATTGGTTTCTCCAACAATCTCATGTCAATATGGTAACTTTACTTACTGCTCTTAGTGATTGCTTTTTTTTATTTCTAAACATCTCTGACATATCATTCCTGTGCCAAAGTAATTTTCCCTTTAAGCCCTTAAAATTCCTATCTGCAGTGCAAATGGTTTTTAACCATAGCTTCACATCTATGCACATTTATTATTATTTAGTGTATTCCTGAATCCATAACCGATTATTTCTTATTTAATAATAATAATCTATTATAGCTGTGCTTATATAAGTAATAGAACTTTTCTTTTATCTGCACTGCACTGTTTCTATATTACATGGACTCCTAAAGTAATTGCATTTTATCCTATACTTATCTCCCTCATCCGCACTGTGTCCCTCTATTTTTAAACATAATCCTTTCTTCTACCACCTGTTCCCACCTTTAGTCTTCCCCCTTTCTCCTCTACCTCCTCCTTCTTATTTTTCTCCCTTTCCACCCCTCTCCTTCCCTCCCCCACTTCTCCTATTCCTTCATGTGCAATCACTTCTCCTAAGTGCTACTGCCACACTTAGCCCTGCCTCCTCCCTATTCTCCCTTTCACATTTCATCATCTCTACTTACATCACAATAAATGTTCTCCTTGCCCACTACCTGCAATTTCCATTCCTCAATCCGGAGCATGCACCATCCCCAAGCACTCTTCATCTCAGCGCTCCAAAACAGTTTTGCCTCTATGCTGATATTCTCATTCACATCTCTCCCTTTAACTATGTCCTTCTTTCCTGTGCCTTCCAGATCTGTCTACAATAAACTGGTCCACAACCATGAACTCTTTATATCCAAATCTCTCAATAACCTAGCCATCACCCAATCCTGGTTCTCCTCTTCGACTTCAGATACCTCTTAGACTGCATTCTCATATGGGGTTTTGCATTGTCTTACACCCTGTGCCCTGGGGGTCATCATGCTGGTGTTATAGGCATCCTTCTATCCTCCTGTTCCTACTAATACCCTCAAAACTGTCTGTTTAATTCTCTACAATTGAGGTTCATGCTATTTGTCTCTTCCAACCTGTTGTGTAGCTGACATCTATCATCCACTGGCCTTATTTCTAAATTCCTTGACATCTGTGCTTCCTGGCTCCCCCACTTCCTCTCTTAGGACATTCTCTTCCTTATCTTAGGTGACTTCAATTTATTATCAATGTCCATCCATGACCACTCTCCCTCTAAACTCCTTACCCTCACATCATCATTTGGTTTCTCTCAATGGACATCCTTACCCTCCCATGTGAGGGGGGGACACTCACTTGATCTGGTCGTCACTCACCATTTTAATATTTCTGGTTTCACCGATTCTCAATTCCCTCTCTCTTTCATCATCTTTTCTTTAAATGTATCCATCACTCTTCCACAAGACCCTTATCATGCCATCCCATTTTTCCCAGCCTGCCTCTCCACATCCTCCTCATCTATTTTACCAACTCTGACTTTATTATCCCCAAAATATGGAGATGAAGTCATGCTCTCTCCTGGTTGTGCTCCTTCCTCTCTTACTGTTCTTTTGCTGTCTCCTCTCCTGTCTCCATTTCAACTAAAAGTAAGTGTCCTCCAAGGCTCTGTTCTTGGACTTCTACTTTTCTCCCTTTATACAGCTCTTTTGGCCTCCGATGTCAGCTCTATACTGACAACACTCAGATCTACCTTACCTACCCTGACCTACCCCCCCCCCCCCCACTTCCTACTTACTCATATCTACAGTTGGCTCTCTGCTATTTCCTCCTGGATGTCCCAGTACTTTCTTTGACTTAACATGTCTAAGATTGCTGATAATGTCCCCATCCTCCCAAATAATCTTCTTTACTTTCTTTATCTATTGACAGCACCACCTTCTCCTCTAGCCTGCAAGTCTTGGAGTTTTTCTTGACTCCTCACTCTCCTTTAAACCACAATGGAGGAAACTGGTTATCTCCACACTGGACTACTGTAATCTCCTCTTATCTGGCTTCCCTATCTCCTACCTCTCCACACTCTAATCTGTGTGCTACCCAGCTCATCTTGCTTTACAAATATACTACATCTGCCTCCCCTCTCCTACCAGACTATACTGGTTCCCCTTTACCTTCAGAACTCAATGCAAACATCTCAAACTCACAAATTCCTCACACAAGCTTCTCCTAATTACTGTACATCAATTACCTAATTTCTCTTCACACACCTGTCTGCCCACTTTTCTCACTAATTAAATGCTCCTCTCTTTCCAACTGATTACTTCCTTCCACCCCTGCCTCCAAGATTTTGCCTGTGCTGCTCCCTATCTCTGGAATTCTCCCCCCTCTCTATCAGACTCTCAATATCTCAGCAAAAATTGAAGAGTAACCTAAGGTTAAATGTTCTTGCATCAAAGCAGAGGCAATGGAGATGCCTGCCTCCGGGGTCAAAGCCCTGAAGGAACCCTGCATGTACAGCATCACCTTTTTGGTTCACAGTGGGATCCAAGTGTGACCACTGCTCTTCAGATGGCTGAATTAGAGTGTAGCTGGAGCCTTGCAAATTCACTGTGGGCACCAGTCTCTGTAGATGGTCTGAGAGCATTATCTATATAATTATGTAAGTCATGCCTGTCTATACACATACACACACTAACACACACACACACTCCATATTTGATTTCTCTTTTTTTAAGGAGAGGGGGCACCAAACTCCAATTTGCCTCCAAGCAACTGGGATAAAATGACACCCCTGCAATGCAAGCCAGAAGGAGCTGTCTATGTACAGAAGATGCCTCCTTCGACATTAGCATAATTTGGCACATCAGCTGTGTCCAAAGACATAGCTGTTTTGTGAATTGCATCCATCTCTGACTCAGCCCCAATAGCCAGAAACAGATTATAGTAATTACACAAGGGGATTGGTGCTTAGTGAAGCAGACAAAAATCTATTTTTTTCACACTTTAGAATATAAGTGCTTCCCCAACTGAGCATAAGGCAGTCTTTACCTGTGTAGTAAAACTAGTGTGTACTCCAGTTTAAAATAACTTTTAAAACACTGTTGTATCAGTTTTAGGGGTTTTGCCTAAATGGATATTTATAGTTTTTAACGAAATACACCCAGTCATCATTATCAACTTTATGCTTGCAACAATTGTACACATGTTGACTTCTCACAGCTGTATGCCCATTCCAGTCTTAGGGGAAGATGTACTAAGCCATGAAGAGTGGAGAAGCGAGCCAGTGGAGTTGCCCATGGCAGCCAATCAGCAATGAAGTAACATTTATAATTTGCATGCTATAAAATTATACAGAGCAGATTACTGGTTGCCATGGGCAATTTCTCCACTGGCTCACTTTTCACTGCTTAGCACGTATCCCCCTTAAGGGTCTCTTTACTAAGCCTTGGATGGAAATAAAGTGGACGGAGATAAAGTACCAGCCAATCAGCTCCTAACTGCCATGTCACAGAATGGGTTTGAAAAATGACAGTTAGGAGCTCATTGGCTGGTACTTTATCTCTGTATACTTCATCTCCATTCAAGGATAATTAAATAGTCCCCTTAGTTCATACAGTATACTTATACACAGATAGTTTCTTTCAGGCTTTAGACACATAGGTGCACATGTTGCTCCATTAAAGTCTGTACTTCTTACTTGAACAAGCTCAGCTGCCTTATATAAAATTCTCTCAGTTTCTCTATGTCATAAATGATTATCAATCTAGGTTGTTAGCAGGATTTCCTTTCTAGAATTCAGTCACATGTTTTTGCAGTTTCTAGTTAATCATTGTGTTTATAAATTTGTATTGTCTAAATGTAACAATATAAAGATATTTTTTGAAAATACATACATTGTAAAACTGGAATGCCCTTATTTCATTCATAATAACACTGTAATGACAGTTTACAAGGCAGATCACTACTTGTTTAAGTAACAGACTAATTTCAGAACTAAACTGTTGAAATTGATAGATTATACAAGAAACGTTGTCACAAAAATTTATGTAGCCGTAGGGAACAGGGCTGCAACAATTACCAATGCTTTTCTATCAGCACATAGATGGAAATTCATTGGATTTGACATCTTCACATGAGAAAGCTTCTGCTGGGTGCACTTCTGTGTAAAATTCCACACTATAGAATACTCTCATCAAGATCAAAAGGAAATATTGTCAGATGCAGAGATGGTGATGACAGAGACATAAACTTACCAAGACACCTTGCTTTCTTCCCATTTCTGACCATCTGAAGTTTCTTTCTTCTTTGTTGTAACTTATGAACAGGGAATTCAACATGTTACACACTGAAAGTAAACAATAGTTTGATGAGAAAACTCCTTGATGCACCATCCTATATTTATAAATAATGGGGCACTGTCTTCAAGTGGGATCTGAACATTATTTTGAGGGTTTTTTTAAGTTTCACATCTGGATTTTAAAGATTTTCAAAATAATTAAAAACTATTTTGCTATAGACTCCCAATAATACCTTCGGTTACTTTGAATCATCTACAAACTAGAGATGTGTGTGGACCCCATGTTTTGAATATGGTTTGGTTTTGGCAAAACAACCCTTATGTATTTTGGTTTATTTCGATTATGATCTTGGTTTTGGATTTCTTAAAAATTTATAAAAACAACAAAATCATGTAACTTTTGGACCTGTTGTTGTTCCTTCAGTATTAGTAACATAAATAACATTCATTTCCAGCATGAAATGGCACCTGATATCATGAGAGAGGAACGTACATGCCATCAAAAACACGCTAGTTTCAGTTTTTAGATCTGAAGTCTGACCCCAAAGTGCCCAGAGCCGGACTTTGTTCAACTCGAAACCCCAAAACTCTGGATTGTTCGTATTCAACAAAACCAAACCACTCATCTCTAACATTGTAGAGCAAAATGTCTCTACCGAAATGTTACTGAAAGTGTATTTGTATACCAAGATGACAGAATTTCAAGAAACGCTATTTTGCATAATGTGTTAACTGTAACTCATGGGGAATAAGCGTTAAATGGAGGTAATTTACATTCACACTCAAAGTAATGTAGCACTATTACTTTATGAGTTGTAACAATTAATTCCTAGCAACCCCCCAAAAAACACCAAATTGACTCTTGCAAATAGTGCTGCACAGATTAATACACAGCATAGTGCTGTTTTTTTCTTTACATGTTAAAATATTTCAGTGAATTTGTGTAAGTATGCCACCATGTATTGTGTATGTATATATTATAGTATTTACATGTGTATGACAGATGTATTGTTTTCTCACAGGGCAGAACTGTTACAATAGGTAAAAGTGCTGCAGCACCTCATGCTGAGAAACAGAATGTGTCAGTACTACAAAACTTACATGTATAAGAGCATCCTTGTCATTTAATATCAACTTTACATATTAAATAAACCCAATGCACAGACCAGTGAACCACCAATTAAAATGCAGACCACACTGTATGGTCAAGCTAATGACAGAATAATGTTTTGGAAACATGGTTTAAACAGCAAGTGTAAACAATAGATATAATCTGCCAAGTGCTGATGAAGACAGACTAATTGTCTTCTACAAAAGGTGGACAGAGATGGGTAACATTATGATTGTGTAGCTTTTCTTTCAACACTCAACATGTGTAATTGGTGGATGCTCCATCAATCACTTTAGAAGCAGAAAAGCGTTCTAGTGATGTGTTTTGCACTTTCTGACCCATGAAACCTTCAGACAAGTTGTTGTTTTTCCCTTTCTTCTCTGTTTTTTTTAAGCAGATTCCATATTAAAACCAAACCTTGTAAGAAGATAAAGAGTTATATTTGCTGTTTTAGATTCCTTGTTTTTTTAAATACTTTTCTACACATTTTTCCCAGTTTGTCCAATTATAGGCATGGTTAAATTGTAAAAGTACTAAATAAGTCATTAGACACCTTTAAATTATAGCAAACTATATTTATGATATTGTAATATGGAAATTTGACAACAGAGCTCTAGTGGCACATAAGATGATTTTTAAGATGTGCCATTTTTAAATGTTAGGGAGTTGGATTTTATAGAACACATATTTATATTTCCCAAATAACTACATATCTTACATATTTCTCATCTCTTAATGAAAGTGTTCAAGTAACCTAGGGAATTATAAATAAAGTAACAAATGTTTAAGATTTCCACAAATGTCACAAAGGGAAAAGGATCACTTTTAAGAAATGACCCAGCGTGAGTTAAGTTTATCTGCATTGGAAGAATGCATGGCTAAATTTCATGTTGTTAGACCCACAAATAAAATATATTTTCTGCATTTTATTTAAAAATTTCAGTTCAATAAGAACTGACATTGCATTACATTGCAGAAAAATTCTGTACTCAGATTTCCACCATTCACCCAGTTTATTATTCAAAGTAGTACTCTATCTGTATAAGATTTCACTAATATCTCTTTGCGAATGCTATCCTACAGGTAGTGTTTAGTATAAGGATTTTCTCAACTTTTTATTTTCATCAATCAAGATATTCTTTGGATTATATATGATTAATATTGAGAACCAGGGCATCACCTGGCTTTGAAATGAATGAATGTCAGTACAAACTAGTGCTACTAGCACATGTTTTTATTAATGGGAAGAGAAGAAGGTGTTTTTGTGTTTGTAAAAAAAATAAAACCCCAGATGTATACTGTATGCTTGCATCCAGTTCTCACCATTGAAGGGTTATGTAAAGTGGTATGTGTGCAAATCACCACAGGATTCTGGAGAGCTGCAGAAGTGTGTATTTGTTAACTGCAATGGCTGCAACAGCACTTACCACATAAAAAAATCCTTTGTACAAATGCTGTCTTTATGACAAGTGGATAGCAATGATGCAATACATACACAGTTCACGTTAGCCGACCCAGCACATATCTACATGCTTGCCGACCTAGCATTTTGGGAATCTGGTTTCTTCCACTGGCAACCTGACACCAGGAGCAAGCAAGAGACTTAAGATGTTAGCTTTGTGCTTTGCATTTACAACTAAAATGTAAGACTTTAAGAGGTCCATTTATTAACATTATTTTCACACCCTTTTCACATTATTTTTGTATCACTTGAATGTATTAAAGGGCATTTGGAGCAGTTTTCATGAAAAACTGGTCCAAACCCTTTAATTCGCATTTTTTTAGTAATCCACATCACATTCCCCATACTTATAATGGGAAATGCGATGTGGCCAAATTTGACAAAAAAAAAAATGTGAAAAAATACCGCAGTATGCCCTGTGATAATTCGCCAGCTCAGGCTGGCAAGATTACAGGGCAGTACTGCGATAGGCAGGCATTTGCCCAGCTTTCCCTGCCCCTAGCAGAGAAAACTGGTCAAAGATGGACACACAAGCTGATAAAAGTTTAAAACAAAAAAAAAAGTAAAACTACCTTATACTCACCTGTCCAGGGAGCTGGTGTCCGCTGCCCCGCTGAGCTCTTCCGGGCGCTGGGTGCCACATATGCTGCGCTGTGACCCCGGGCCAGTAAAGTTACGCTGCAAAGTGGCAGCACACGTTACAGCACCGACAGCCCAGCAGTACCAGCGTGGACTGGCTCCATGGACAAGTGAGTATATTATCCTGCTTGGGGGAGTCTGCAGCATGCGGGGGTAGTCACAATGGGCGGGAAGGTCAACCACATGGCAGCAGTAGCAGTGATGTTGGCGGGGGAGGCGTAAGCGCAGCCAGACATCGGGGTATTTTTTATGAAAAATACCCCAATGATGCTGCGGAGTGTCATCTCAGGGACAGAGCTTGCTCACAAGCTCTGTACCTGCATGCGATAATTGATACATACCTGCGATGTAATCAATTATCGCAGTGTGAGTTTGGGCGATTTTATCACATGACATCTGCATCCAGGATGAGGATGGTGATAAATAAGCCCCTAATGCTGTAGGGTGGAGAATCCCAACAGTAGCCAGTTACTAGGGTTGGCTAAAGACCTTCAATATTAGCAAGAGTGTATTCATACTCCCCTAATCCACCCTAATTCAAAATTAGTGGTAATCCTTGATATTTGGTCAGACAATTGTTACTATAGTGTTCTTATTTAAAAATACTGTATATCAAATTGTATTTTCCAATGTACTTCAAGTGTTAATCTGTTCTGTTTTTCTTTTTTCTTTTATGTATTATGTATTTCTGAATTCCATTGAAAAGAAATAATATATATATATATATATATACACTGCTAAAAAAAATAAAGGGAACACTTAAACAACACAATGTAACTCCAAGTCAATCACACTTCTGTGAAATCAAACTGTCCACTTAGAAAGCAACACCGATTGACAATCAATTTCACATGCTGTTGTGCAAATGGAAAAGACAACAGGTGGAAATTATTGGCAATTAGCAAGACACCAACAATAAAGGAGTTGTTCTGCAGGTGGTGACCACAGACCACTTCTCAGCTCCTATGCTTTCTGGCTGATGTTTTGGTCACTTTTGAAAGCTGGTGGTGCTTTCACTCTAGTGGTAGCATGAGACGGAGTCTACATCCCACACAAGTGGCTCAGGTAGTGCAGCTCATCCAGGATGGCACATCAATGCGAGCTGTGGCAAGAAGGTTTGCTATGTCTGTCAGCGTAGTGTCCAGAGCATGGAGGCACTACCAGGAGACATGCCAGTACATCAGGAGGTGTGGAGGATGCTGTAGGAGAGCAACAACCCAGCAGCAGGACCGCTACCTCCGCCTTTGTGCAAGGAGGAACAGGAGGAGCACTGCCAGAGCCCTGAAAAATGACCTCCAGCAAGCCACAAATGTGCATGTGTCTACTCAAACGATCAGAAACAGACTCAATGAGGGTGGTATGAGGGCCCGACATCCACAGGTGGGGTTTGTACTTACAGCCCAACACCGTGCAGGACGTTTGGCATTTGCCAGAGAACACCAAGATAGGCAAATTCGCCACTGGCACCCTGTGCTCTTCACAGATGAAAGCAGGTTCTCACTGAGCACATGTGACAGAGTCTGGAGATGCCAAGGAGAACGATCTGCTGCCTGCAACATCCTCCAGCATGACCGGTTTGGCAGTGGGTCAGTAATGGTGTGGGGTAGCATTTCTTTGGGGGGCCGCACAGCCCTCCATGTGCTCGCCAGAGGTAGCCTGACTGCCATTAGGTACCGAGATGAGATCCTCAGACCCCTTGTGAGACCATATGCTGATGCGGTTGGCCCTGGGTTCCTCCTAATGCAAGACAATGCTAGACCTCATGTGGCTGGAGTGTGTCAGCAGTTCCTGCATGACAAAGGCATTGATGCTATGGACTGGCCCGCCCGTTCCCCAGACCTGAAACCAATTCAGCACATCTGGGACATCATGTCTCGCTCCATCCACCAACGCCACATTGCACCACAGACTGTCCAGGAGTTGGCGGATGCTTTAGTCTAGGTCTGGGAGGAGATCCCTCAGAAGACCATCTACCACCTCATCAGGAGCATGCCCAGGCATTGTAGGGAGGTCATACAGGCACATGGAGGCCACACACACTACTGAGTCTCATTTTGACTTGTTTTAAGGACATTACATCAAAGTTGGATCAGCCTGTAGTGTGTTTTTCCACTTTAATTTTGAGTGTGACTCCAAATCTAGACCTCCACGGGTTAATAAATTTGAATTCCATTGATAATTTTTGTGTGATTTTGTTGTCAGCACATTCAACTATGTAAAGAACAAAGTATTTAATAAGAACATTTCATTCATTCAGATCTAGGATGTGTTGTTTAAGTGTTCCCTTTATTTTTTTGAGCAGTGTATATATATTTATATATATATAAATATATATATATATATATATATATATATATATATATATATTAGAGATGTGCAGCGGGAATTTTTCGTGTTTTGTGTTTTGGTCTTGGATTCGGGTCTGCGGTCATGTTTTGGATTCGGATGCGTTTTGGCAAAACCACCTTTTCGGTTTTTGGATTCAGATGTGTTTTGGATTCGATTGATTTTTTTTAAAAAACCTCAAAAACAGCTAAAATCATAGAATTTGGGGGTCATTTTGATCCGATAGTATTATTAAGCTCAATAACCATAATGTCCACTCATTTCCAGTCTATTCTGAACACTGAACACCTCACAGTATTATTTTTAGTCCTAAAATTTCCACCAAGGTTGCTGGATGACTAAGCTAAGCAACCCAAGTGGGCGGCACAAACTAGGAGTGGCACTTCAGTGTCAGACAGGATGGCACTTCAAAAAATAGTCCCCAAACAGCACATGATACTAAGAAAAATGAAAGAAAAAAGAGGTGCAAGATGGAATTGTCCTTGGACCCTCCCACCCACCCTTATGTTGTATAAACAGGACATGCACACTTTAACAAACCAATCATTTCCCCTACAGGGTCTTCCACACGACTGTGGCTGAAATGACTGGTTGGTTTGGGCCTCCACCATAAAAGAAGCAAGCAATCTCTCCTTGCACAAACTGGCTCTACAGAGGCAAGATGTCCACCTCATCCTCATCCTCCGATTCCTCACCCCTTTCACTCTGTACATCCCCCTCCTCACAGAGTATTAATTCGTCCCCACTGGAATCCACCATTACAGGTCCCTGTGTACTTTCTGGAGGCAATTTCAGGAAAATGTCTCCATGGGGAATTTATAATTCATTTTGATGAACATCATCTTCCCCACATTTTCTGGAAGTAACCTCCTACGCACCGAGGTCGCTGGATGACTAAGATAAGCGACCCAAGTGGGCGGCACAAACAACTGGCCCATCTATGAGTGGCACTGCAGTGTCAGACAGGATGGCACTTAAACAAATAGTCCCCAAACAGCACATGATGCAACGATAAATAAAAAAAGGGGTGCATGATGGAATTGTCCTTGGGCCCTCCCACCCACCCTTATGTTGTATAAACAGGAAATGCACACTTTAACAAACCCATCATTTCAGCGACACGACTGTGGCTGAAATGATAGCTTCTTTTTTGGTGGGGGCCCAAACAAACCAATCTCTCCTTGCACAAACTGGCTCTACAGAGGCAAGATGTCCACCTCCTCCCCATCGTCCGGTTCCTCACCCCTTTCACTATGTACATCCCCCTCCTCACAGAGTATTAATTTGTCCCCACTGGAATCCACCATCACAGGTACCTATGTACTTTCTGGAGGCAATTGCTCGTAAATGTCTCCACGGAGGAATGTATTATAATTCATTTTGATGAACATCATCTTCTCCACATTTTCTGGAAGTGACCTCCTACGCCGATCGCTGACAAGGTGACCGGCTGCACTAAACACTCTTTCGGAGTACACACTGGAGGGGGGGCAACTTAGGTAAAATAAAGCCAGTTTGTGCAAGGGCCTCCAAATTGCCTCTTTTTCCTGCCAGTATACATACGGACTGTCCGACATCCCTACTTGGATGCTGTCACTCACATAATCCTCCACTATTCTTTCAATGGTGACAGAATCATATGCAGTGACAGTAGACATGTCAGTAATTGTTTGCATGTCCTTCAGTCTTGACCAGATGTCAGCACTTGCTCCTGACTTTAATTTAGATTTTTGGGTCATTTTACTGAACTTTTGCTTTTTGGATTTTACATGCTCTTTACTATGACATTGGGTATCGGCCTTGGCAGACAACGTTGATGGCATTTCATCGTCTCTGCCATGACTAGTGGCAGCAGCTTCAGCACTAAGTGGAAGTGGATCTTGATCTTTCCCTATTTTACCCTCCAAATTTTTGTTCTCCATTTTTTAATGTGTGGAATTATATGCCAGTAATATATCTGTAATTAGACGGCAGTAATGTCTGGAATTAGATACCACTAGATAGATACCATATACCACTGTGACTGGAATGATGATGACCTATGCACAGTGACAGGACACTACCACAGCACCCTACAGCAGCAAGATGCAGCACAAGACACTGAGCACTGACCAGAGATACTGAGCACTGATGATACTACTGAGCACTGATACTGAGCACAAGACACTGTACTAGTATTAGTAATGTAGTATTACTGAGCACCACAAGTATTAGTAATGTAGTATTACTGAGCACCTCAAGACAATGAGCAGTGATACTGAGCACTGATGATACTACTGAGAACTGATACTTAGCAGCACGATGCAGCACAAGACACTGAACTAGTATTAGTAATGTAGTATTACTGTGCACCACAAGAAAATGAGCAGTGATACTGAGCACTGATGATACTACTGAGCACTGACACTGAGCACTGATGATACTACTGAGAACAAACACTGAGCAGCATGATGCAGGACAAGACACTGTACTAGTATTAGTAATGTAGTATTACTGAGCACCGCAAGACAATGAGCAGTGATACTGAGCACTGATAATACTACTGAGAACTGACACTGAGAAGCACGATGCAGCACAAGACACTGTACTAGTAATAGTAATGTAGTATTACTGAGCACCTCAAGACAATGAGCAGTGATACTGAGCACTGATGATATTACTGAGCACTGAAACTGAGCAGCATGATGCTGCACAAGGCACTGTACTAGTATTAGTAATGTAGTATTACTGAGCACCACAAGACAATGAGCAGTGATACTGAGCACTGATGATACTTCTGAGAATTGACACTGAGAAGCATGATGCAGCACAAGACACTGTACTAGTATTAGTAATGTAGTATTATTGAGCACCTCAAGACAATAAGCAGTGATACTGAGCACTGATGATACTACTGAGCACTGATACTGAGCAGCACGATGCAGCACAAGACACTGTACTAGTATTAGTAATGTAGTATTACTGAGCACCACAAGACAATGAGCAGTGATACTGAGCACTGATGATACTACTGAGCACTTATACTGAGCACTGATGATACTACTGAGAACTGACACTGAGCAACACGAAACAGCACAAGACACTGTACTAGTATTAGTAATGTAGTATTACTGAGCACAACGATGCAGCACAAGACAATGAGCAGTGATACTGAGCACTGATGATACTACTGAGAACTGACACTGAGCAGCACGATGCCGCAGAAAACACTGTACTAGTATTAGTAATGTAGTATTACAGAGCACCACGATGCAGCACAAGACAATGAGCAGTGATACTGAGCACTGATGATACTACGGAGAACTGACACTGAGCAGCATGATGCAGCACAAGACACTGTACTAGTATTAGTGAGCAGCACAAAAGCACTCTGGAATTGTCACCCCCAGATACCACTGTGACTAGAGTGATGATGACGGATGCACAGTCACAGGACACTACTACCACAGCACCCTACAGCAGCAAGATGCAGCACAAGAGATACACTGTACTAGTATTACTGAGCAGCAATAAGCACTGAAACTGAGCATTGATACTGAGAACTGACACTGAGAGAACATAGCCATGTCCTCTCTGTACTCTCTACAATGCCCGAGTGAAAATGGCGGCGACGCGCGGCTCTTTATATGGAATCCAAATCTCGCGAGAATTCAACAGCGGAATGATGACGTTTTGCCTCATTAGGGTTTTCCGAGTCAGGCGGGAATAACCAAGCCGGGCTCGGACCCGTGTTTGACACGTGTAGTTCGGCGGGGTTCGGTTCTCGCCGAACCGAACCCACTCATCTCTAATATATATATATTTGCAAGTCATAGAGGAATATTTGGAGAAAGATAAAATACCAACCAATCAGCTCCTGTCATGTTTCAAATGCATCATGTAAAATGATGGCTAGAAGCTGATTGGTTAGTACTTCATATCTCTCTACTATACCTCCCTCCAAGCTTTGATAAATCTCCCCAATAGCATGTTTTCTCTATTATCCAGTTAGTAATGTATTATTATACTTTCTGTATGAAATACACATTTGCATTAATGTTTTGCACATGCTCAGTACCCTCAATAAAATATATATCTATTCAGTTTCATAAAGCCAATAATAGAGCACTCTTTAATCCTAATCTTAATGTTCATTTACAAATTTACTCCCAATGTCAGTTAGGCATAACAGTTTTTTAAGTCTGTCCGGAAACAAATTAAAGTTAATAACTCTTTAGAGTCCCCCAAAATCCCACAATGCATCTAACATCAACTACATGCATTTTATGGTGCACACACACTTTCCAGTTTTTAAAAATACGTCTGGGATTTAAATATGGGGTTTGACAATGACCTGGAAAATGTGCGTGGCGATACATATGGTAGTTCCACTTTAGAATTTACCTTTTTTCACAAAAAAACTTACTTTAAGCCTCTAATTTCCACTATTTTTCCCAATTCCCCATCAATTCTTGGCATCCATCTTGTATTATCGCTCATAACTTTGGTAATCACTTCATAACCAAAATGATCCCTATCCATCAACAAATCTCCTCCTGCTATGCCCCATCAGCCATATATCTCTCCTCTATCCATCCCAATATTTACTTTTTCCCCTTATTTCAGGGGATGAGGTATATGCTCTCTTACCACCTTCTCCAACCTCCTATGCCCCTAGAACTGTATTTATCACAACTTGTCTTCTTAACTTGCATTTTCACTCCTTTTCTCAAAACTTTCTCTGTCTCCAATTGTCACCCAATTTCTCTCCCCTCCCATTCAACTTTTTACAATCTCTCCATGCCAATCTCTGATTTGGTTTTACACCCCCTCACTCCACCAAATGTACTGTAAATTTACTAACAATCTCTCTAAAGGTCCTGAAACATCTACGAAAAATATGAGCAATTCTACATTTTGGATATGATTGTCTCAATAAATCACCCATTTGGCTATCCCATATTCCCAAAATCACATATTGTAACATGTTTCGAAATCTCAATTTATTGGGGGTTTTGTTTCTTGACGGTGAGGATTATCCAATAGACTAATTGTTTCATCAACTGTGGGCAGGGCTGTGCATACTGCATGAGGGTGCAGTCTATCACTAATGGGGTGGGTGGGGCAGGTACGAGCAGGTGACTATAGCAGCAGTGGCAATGGCAGTGAAATGGGTCTGGTGTGTGCAAGTGCCTATGGCAGCAAGTGCCTTTAGCGGTGGATGCAAATGGCAGCAATAGGCAGGTGGGGGTGCAGGGGTTTGGGCATTGCAGGGGTCAATACATGTTTTACCTGTCTTGATGCAGGGAGCAGTTGCAGGATTTAATATTCAGTTTTTCTAAAGTTTGAGGCCTAGCATGGGTTATTGGGAAAGGAACTCTCCTGATTGGTGCATCTACCCATTTAAAAACTATTACAGAGAGACGTAATTGGCTCACTAGCAGCACCATTGTTGAATTTCAAGATGGCTGCAACAACCCAATCACGGCTCACCACGTCATTGCCCTGCCCCCTTAGGCCGGCAGTCTGATGGTGGAGAAGGAGTTGGCAAGTGCTCCAGAAGATACAAGGACTCTGATGTCCTGGGTGGGTGTGGGCCAATGCGAAAGAGCTCACATAGCCACTAACCCCTAGGTGAAGATGCCGCATGAAGTTGATGAAAGTTCTAGAAGAGGGAGGCGACCATGCAAAATAGTTTAAAGGCAGCTGCCCCCCTAGATGAAGAGTGCTGTTTATAAAAAAAATGCTACAACCTTTGATGTTTTTTGTCTTTGTTTTAATATTTTTATTACAGATTACATATGCCAGTGAGCCCTTAATGTCCAGGCATGCTGACAATTGTGGTTCTCCAACATGCCAAATAGTTGGGGCATATTTGCATGGTCCTGCAGTCTAACTGTAATAGACAATATTATCTGTGACAGCTATCAACCTCGCACCCACTGCCCAGTGGCGAGTGGAATAGCCCCAGGCTTCAGCCCAGGTCTGAGGTTCACTTGAGAAGTGGGGCCCCTTATTGTGGGGCCCCCACTACCCAAGTAATTCCTGGCCTGAGCTAACTAGTTGGTGGGATAATGCTTTGGTGGGGAACCCCAATTTAGTGTGTCCCCTGGCTGTGGCATTACCCCTTGGCTAGTGAAGCCCCATGTTGTTTCTAAAAATATAGGGAACTCCTGCTCATTTTTTGCCCCATACTTTTAGGACCAGAGCCAGCTTCAAAAGTCTGTTGCTGGTTCATTAAATATGGGGGACCCTAAAACATTTTGGTCCCCTTATTTTTTGAGTCAGGGTTGCCCCAAAGAGCCCGGGGATGGTTATTCTTTGGCATAAATTTTCTACATTCTACATGGGAAATTTTCTACATGGTACTAGTAAAATGGCAATCGATTGAGCTGATGTATGGGCATTTTCATGTTGTGCAGATCAAAACTTTTGGAAGGAAAAAAATCTGCAGATCACTTAAACAAATCAGGAATACAGTATATTGGGTAGAGTTAGATGGATTGGGGGAACAATCAACTGGGGGGAAAAAATTACAGAATCTGGGAAACAATAAATTGTGATTGCTGATGTTAGGAAACCTTAAGTCTAATAATCTCTTCTGCATGCTCATTGCAACTGTTTTTGACCCTCCATTGGCCATTATCATTATTTCCTACCTCTAGGAAATAATGACTTTTGTCTTCATTAGCACTTCATTACTGATGGCACCAATATCTACCTCCCCTAAGATCTAACCTTCTCTTCTTCTTGATGTACATTGCTGTTTGTCTTCTGTCTCCTCATGGGTTTCCCAACAACCCTACTTCTACAGTATGATGATGATGTGGTGGTGATGATGATGATGATAATAATAATAATAATAATAATAATAATAATAATAATAGTAATATTTCCAGTGTGCCTAGAAATGCATTTTATTTTTAGATGGTACAACACATATCCCATTAACAATGAAGGACAAGGACTTTTGAGCTCTTGTGGTGAGAAAGAACATGCATGCCCATCTGTAAAACTGGGAATGTTTTACTTAATGTGTTTTTTTCGCCATGCCAGATTACTTTGTCTGTGCATCTCCCAATTTGCACAAGCACAGATACTGCCATTTTGGCTAGCATATCAATGCAGGGATCCATAAAACTGAGTACAAGTATGTTATGATTTAGTTTTCTTACTTCAGCTTTTGTACAAAATACGTAAGAGATGGCAAACTATAACAATGAAATAGTTTCATATAGAATAGAAGTCTAGGTTGTAACAGTGGTAATATATAATTTAATGATCCTTTTTTTATAAATTATGATTTAAGTATTATTTATATTTGCATGTCATTGTAAACCACCTTAGCGTCAATTGGGCAAAGGGTAATGAACAGAGGACATATGTAATTAATGTACTTGTCACAATTGCATAATATCTTCAGGTTTGTTTGGCAACTCCTTATTTTAGCTGTCATGTTATTCGCTACCCAAGGAAGTATGCAAATACTCAAGTTAGAAAGTTATGTGTGTCTAGTTTTAGCTACTTAATTATAAAAGACATTGGCCCTCATTTCCGAGTTGATCACTCGCTAGCAGTTTTTAGCAGCCGTGCTTTCGCTAAGCCACCACCCTCTGGGAGTGTATGTTAGCTTAGCAGAAGTGCGAACGAAAGGATTGCACAGTGGCTCCAAAAAAATGTTGTGCAGTTTCATTGTAGCTTCAGACCTACTCAGTGCTTGCGATCACATCAGACTGTTCAGTTCCTGTTTTGACTTCACGAACACGCCCTGCGTTCTCCCGGCCACGCCTGCATTTTTCCTGGCACGCCTGCATGTTTTCGAACACTCCCTGAAACGGTCAGTACACACCCAGAAACGCCCTCTTCCTGTCAATCACTCTGCGGCCATCAGTGCGACTGAAATGCTTTGCTAGACCTTGTGTAAAACTGCATCGGCCGTTGTGAAAGTACGTTGCATACGCATGTGCAGACCTGCCGTTTTTTTACCTGATCGCTGTGCTGCAAACGAAAGCAGCTAGCGAACAACTCGGAATGACCACCTTAGCTAAGGCATTAACAAGAGTGATATGCTAGGCTGATGATAAGGGGGCAGATTTGCGAGCAAAATAAAAAGAGGAGCAAATTTGCACCTTGATAAAACTTGCTGCAATGGAGGGGATGAGAAAGAGCAAATTTTAAATATGCAGACAGATTTAGACATATCCTAGCTCAACTGTAAACTGCAGTGTAAGTATAAAGTAGCCAGTATTTACCCGGCATGCAGAACCAAAAAAATTAAATTAATTTGCACCCCTTGTATTGCATCATGTTTTGTCACTCTCATTTTTTGCTTTGCTCCCAATCAGCCCCATTATGTGTAAAAATACTGTATATACTATAAACAGTATTACATTGCATGAAAATCCTACAGTGTCCTCTCTTACCAACAATAACATAGTACAGTATAATGTAATATTATACATTTAAATTTTATAGCTGCACTGCTACTCCCACAATGTCCTCAGCCATAGTAAATGGACTAGGGTTTTTGCCATGTTTTTGCTATTTTTTTGGTGTGGGAGTTTTCCAAAAATTCTGTAAATTAGGAAATTGGTGTCAAATGGTGAATGTGATAGTATACACTGGGTTCATTGCCCAATTATCATGGATGGCAACAGTCTTAGGAACAAAACGCTTTCATATTAAGACATTTCATTTTTTTGTACTTTTTTTTCTTCATTTTACTTGAATTATTGTTATCAAACAGTATTTGTTTATTTCTGTTGAATCTGGAACTTGAGAACCAATTCCAAGCATACAGATGTAGTCCATATGTGGGAGCCATTTTCTAGTTCACTCACACATGTACTGCCCTGAACGGTTGAACCTAGCTGACCTGGGTAGTGGTAAGAGTACTCTTACATACTGTATTCTCAGCTACCCAGTTGAGTTTATAAATGCCCTGTGTAAGGCACATAAAAGAAGACCTAGGATGCTGGGACATGAAAATAACAGTAGTGTGTCTGTCCTTTTCAGGTATCTCTGTATCTGTCCTGTTGCCATATGAATGGATGCATGTACCCTGCTAACAGTGTGTTGAGCAACAATGAATTAGAGTATCAGGGTGTAGGGCTGTTCTGCAAGGCCCACAAGGTCCTAGGTGGGAGCTAACATCAATGAGTGACAAACCTGTCCCCCTGGTAAACACAACTGGACAATAAGTATATGTAATATAAAATTCAATAGGTATAGATAAAGAATAATATTGCATAAAAAAGTACACATGAAAAGTAACAATTTTAGCTTTAACTGTATATTTCTTATACAAGCATTACCTGATAAAATAACCATTTGCATTAAATAACAAAAAGGAAAGAAAACAGTTACACCCAGCAATTTATAGTCCATGAGGAAGCAATGTATTCTCAACCTTAAAACAGTGTAATCAGTTGATAATCCATTATTACAGTAAGCTGTACACTCACACAGTAATTATCTAATAACCCCTTATAAAAGACCGTAGCTTCCTAATCTGTTTATAATTATCATTTCAATGATCCTGTGCATTAATGTCTGACCTTCAGCAACTCTGACCTGATCTTAATTAGCTCTAATATCAAATCATTACTATATAAGAAACTATCCATGACCAAATGAATGAACTCCAGGTACAGTTAATTTCTAGAGCAATTATCTTCTCATGTAGGGAGATTTAAATGATTATCTGCACAATTTCACACAGTTTTATGTAATTCTGCAACATTATAAATTCTGTTTCAAATCATATTTCAAATACTAGGCATTACCAGGAAATTTTACAGTCAGTGGAGCTACGATGGATTTATAGGAAGGTAATATAAGTTAATAGGTTTAGAGATACCTAACTTGGCTGTGATAAGAGAGAGCCTACTGATGAAATAAAGTCTAGAATTCCCTAAAGAAAATAAATTCTACTAGAAATTTTGTGCAGTTTAGCATACTAAAACATGTTTCTGTAGCAAATAAAATAAAAAAACTTGTAGACAAAACACTATTGCAGGTTTGTTAGATTAACTAGAAAGCAATGACTAAATATATATTTAATTAATACACAGGGTGTCAAATGGATTTAAAAGAGCTTTACTAAGACAAACACTTTACAAAGCACACAGAAATCTGAAAGCTATCTATAGCTATGTACATACACAGTGTGCCCCCTATCTTTTTGAGAAGACAGCTATGTATGCAGTGTAGTCATAAAGTCATGGCAGTCACTTTCATCACTTTTCTTGGAACCGTAGGTGTAAATAATCCTTTGCCAGCTATCTAATGCCAGATGGAACTCCATGTTTCAGCTGCCACATCCGACATCTTTGAAGGCATAGTAAATCCACAACTGACGACATAAAACTCACCTTCATCTCAGTGCTCCTTGTGAAGGTAGAAAGATATCTTTTCTAAGAATTTTCAGGTCACACATTCTATTATTTTTTGCACATTTTCAAGCCATTTATTTTAGTCAACTTTATTATTTTACATGTAGGGTAAGCCTAGAATTATCAATATTCTTGGATAAAACCCAGAAAGTTTTCTTATGAACATCTACCAAGTACCAAGACTACTGCAAAGACAGGTTGTAATTTGTACACATATGCACACTTCCGTGTTACCAATAACTAATTCTTTTTTTTTTTTGGTTCAATCATTTTTATTGAAACAGGGTTTTGTACATTTCAAATATAAAGAATCAGAAACAGTATAAATGTAACAGAAAGATAACACAGAAGAAATATTCCATGAAGGAAATCAGTTGTATTCACCAGGTCTCGTAGTGAAGTGTAGTACAATTTTAAGTTTAGAAGATGGTAGGTTGGGTTATAATTTTGGAGAATAGGGGTAAGAAATTCGCCTTATAGATCTGAAGGGGATCTCGAGTGATAAGGATAACTAAGAAGTTAAACCTCAAATAATAACAAGGAGGGGGGGGGAGACAAACAAAGACGAGACAGGATAAGGAGGGAAAGTACAAATAGGGGGCGCTCAATCGGAACACCTTACATTATGTGCCATTATATAGTAGATGGGTAAACCAGCTATCAATTTACATTGCTGGGGGGATTTTAACCCCAAAAAAGAAACAGTGAGACATGAGCTTGGTATTCAAGAACAAAACAAAAAGAGAAAATGAAAAAAGGAGGCAATCCAAATCAATAACAGAGGTCAGTATAAGTTAACATAACAATATATCATCATGTGACAAAGAGCTTCAAAGTGGGTGGCATTCGTGATAAGCGAACAGGAAAAATTCTCGTTTCAGTAATGGAAGTAGACATCTATCATAATACCTCCTGATAATATTAAAAGTATGTAAAAAAAAAAAAAAAAAGGAGGGGTAACCCTCGCTTAAGTGGGGAGGGGTGTCTAGATCAAAAGGGGCTATTGTGTCAGATCAAGGGTGCATAGATAATACTTCCATTTCAAGACAAATTTATCATAGGAAAGAGATGGATCTAATGCCAAAGAGCGTCTGTCGAAGAGGAGTAACTGCAGCATTCTATTCTTCAGTTCGTATAAGGTCGGAGCTGAGCGTACTGTCCAGTGTGTTAAAATCATTTTTTTGGACATGGTCAGTGTGATTGTGAGTAGAGGTATAATAGATGGTGTGTCTGCAGGGAGTGTCCAATTTCTAAAATTCATGCAGAGGCATGCAAGTGGGTCAGGGATTAATGAGGTAGAAAGTAGTGTGTTAATGAAGACTAGTACCTTCCTCCAGAATTTGAGTATTTTTGAGCATGACCAGAAGCAATGGAAAAATTTCGCATTCATCATTTTGCATTTGCAGCATTCACCCGACTCAGAGGAATGCATATATTTTCTCTGGGCAGGGGTGATATAAAGTCTATGGAGGGTCTTAAAATGGACTTCTTGGAGATAGGCTGACTGGAGAATTTTCATGGTGGAATGATGATGAGAAATTAGTACCTGGGTAGCAGTAACTTCCGGACAGTCCATGGACTAAGACGTAAGGAGAGGAGTAAGCGGATCTTTGTCAGTGGTGTCAAGAAGTAGTTTATATAGAAAGGCTGTTTTATATGCTCCATTATGTAAAGTCAGGAAGAGTGGAAGTAAAGGGTCTGGATGAGAGAATGAGAGGATAAGTGATTTAATGGTGTCAACATAATGTCGAGCTTGGAGGTACATGTAGAAGTTGGAGTGTGGGATATCATAAGTCTCACGTATGAAGGTAAAGGTGAGTATTCGCCCTCCAGGATCAAATAATTTGGTGGCAAGGTCTAGTCCTTTTGTGCGCCAATTTGAGAAGGAGGAGTTGTGCAGTGAAGGGGGAAAATTAGGGTTGCCCCAGAGAGGGATGTAAGGTGAGATTGCATTGTTTCTATTCAGGAGTTTATTTATATGTATCCAGGCGTCATAAGACCCCCTAAATAAAATATGATTCAGAATGTGGCGTGGGAGGAGGCGCAGGGGGGTATGTAATAGAGCGCTAGGTGAGAATGGGGAAAAAATAGCATCATCTAGAGAGCGATCTGTGTATGTAGATTTATTAAAAAGCCAGTCCGAGATATACCTAAAATGAATTGACAAGTGATAGAGAGTGAAATCCGGCATGCCCAGTCCTCCCAGTCTAGTCGGGTGTGTTAGCTTAGATAATCTCATCCTGGTCCTTTTTTACCGGTCCACAGAAATGAGGAGATCAGTGAATTTAACATTTGTACATCCGACTTTGGTAGGGGGGAAGGTATCACTTGGAGACAGTAAAAGATTTTAGGAAAAATTATAGTTTTAATTACAGCAGCTCTACCTAGTAGAGACAGGGGGAGTTTAGTCCATGAATTTAGTTGGGTTTTAATTTTGGAGAATAGGGGTAAGAAATTCGCCTTATAGATCTGAAGGGGATCTCGAGTGATAAGGATACCCAAATATTTGATATGGGAGGGCTGGATTGTGAATTGTGCTAAAGTGGGGTCAGTGGCCAAGGACGGTGCTAGAGGAGTGATAGGAAGAATTTCAGATTTGTGGACATTGATCTTGTACCCGGAAGTTGGTCCAAAAGAGGATACAATATCTATGTTTACCGGTATAGAGACTAAAGGGTTGGACACAAAGAGCAACATGTCATCTGCGTAGAGATCAAGTTTCAATTCAGTATTTGCGAGGGGGATACCTGTGAAATCAGTAGATGACCGAAGAGCAAGTGCTAGGGGTTCTAGGGCAACAGCAGAGAGGAGGGGGGAGAGAGGACAACCTTGCCGTAGTCCTTTTGTGTGCCAATTTGAGAAGGAGGAGTTGTGCAGTGAAGGGGGAAAATTAGGGTTGCCCCAGAGAGGGATGTAAGGTGAGATTGCATGGTTTCTATTCAGGAGTTTATTTATATGTATCCAGGCATCATAAGACCCCCTAAATAAAATATGATTCAGAATGTGGCGTGGGAGGAGGCGCAGGGGGGTATGTAATAGAGCGCTAGGTGAGAATGGGGAAAAAATAGCATCATCTAGAGAGCGATCTGTGTATGTGCTGAAACACACTACCCGGCTTTTGCCGGCCGGGAAAAAGCCGGACGGCTTTTTCCCGTGCCGGCATTGTAGTTAACAGTGTGAGGGCTAGGGTCCCTTCACACTGCACGGCCCCGGCCCGGCTGCCGGGTTGCAGCCGGGTCTCACCACTGGAAGGTCCGGCGGCCGGGCGGCCGCCGGGCCGTCTTTGGAGCCAGTAAACCGTGTGTGTGAAGGGGAGCTTTCACACACAACGGTTTTTTCTGAAGCCGTGTCTGATGCTGCGCATGCGCACAGCATCACACACGGCTCAAAGCCGTCCTGTGTGAGCGACTCTGCCGGTTTCTCCCGGATGGCAAAAAGCCGGACAAAGTTTGTCCGGCTTTTTGCCATCCGGGAAAAACCGGAGTGTGTGTTACAGCCCTATGTAGATTTATTAAAAAGCCAGTCCGAGATATACCTAAAATGAATTGACAAGTGATAGAGAGTGAAATCCGGGATGCCCAGTCCTCCCAGTCTAGTCGGGTGTGTTAGCTTAGATAATCTCATCCTGGTCCTTTTGCCGGTCCACAGAAATGAGGAGATCAGTGAATTTAACATTTGTACATCCGACTTTGGTAGGGGGGAAGGTATCACTTGGAGACAGTAAAAGATTTTAGGAAAAATTATAGTTTTAATTACAGCAGCTCTACCTAGTAGAGACAGGGGGAGTTTAGTCCATGAATTTAGTTGGGTTTTAATTTTGGAGAATAGGGGTAAGAAATTCGCCTTATAGATCTGAAGGGGATCTCGAGTGATAAGGATACCCAAATATTTGATATGGGAGGGCTGGATTGTGAATTGTGCTAAAGTGGGGTCAGTGGCCAAGGACGGTGCTAGAGGAGTGATAGGAAGAATTTCAGATTTGTGGACATTGATCTTGTACCCGGAAGTTGGTCCAAAAGAGGATACAATATCTATGTTTACCGGTATAGAGACTAAAGGGTTGGACACAAAGAGCAACGTGTCATCTGCGTAGAGATCAAGTTTCAATTCAGTATTTGCGAGGGGGATACCTGTGAAATCAGTAGATGACCGAAGAGCAAGTGCTAGGGGTTCTAGTGCAACGGCAGAGAGGAGGGGGGAGAGAGGACAACCTTGCCGTAGTCCTTTTGTGTGCCAATTTGAGAAGGAGGAGTTGTGCAGTGAAGGGGGAAAATTAGGGTTGCCCCAGAGAGGGATGTAAGGTGAGATTGCATGGTTTCTATTCAGGAGTTTATTTATATGTATCCAGGCATCATAAGACCCCCTAAATAAAATATGATTCAGAATGTGGCGTGGGAGGAGGCGCAGGGGGGTATGTAATAGAGCGCTAGGTGAGAATGGGGAAAAAATAGCATCATCTAGAGAGCGATCTGTGTATGTAGATTTATTAAAAAGCCAGTCCGAGATATACCTAAAATGAATTGACAAGTGATAGAGAGTGAAATCCGGGATGCCCAGTCCTCCCAGTCTAGTCGGGTGTGTTAGCTTAGATAATCTCATCCTGGTCCTTTTACCGGTCCACAGAAATGAGGAGATCAGTGAATTTAACATTTGTACATCCGACTTTGGTAGGGGGGAAGGTATCACTTGGAGACAGTAAAAGATTTTAGGAAAAATTATAGTTTTAAATTACAGCAGCTCTACCTAGTAGAGACAGGGGGAGTTTAGTCCATGAATTTAGTTGGGTTTTAATTTTGGAGAATAGGGGTAAGAAATTCGCCTTATAGATCTGAAGGGGATCTCGAGTGATAAGGATACCCAAATATTTGATATGGGAGGGCTGGATTGTGAATTGTGCTAAAGTGGGGTCAGTGGCCAAGGACGGTGCTAGAGGAGTGATAGGAAGAATTTCAGATTTGTGGACATTGATCTTGTACCCGGAAGTTGGTCCAAAAGAGGATACAATATCTATGTTTACCGGTATAGAGACTAAAGGGTTGGACACAAAGAGCAACATGTCATCTGCGTAGAGATCAAGTTTCAATTCAGTATTTGCGAGGGGGATACCTGTGAAATCAGTAGATGACCGAAGAGCAAGTGCTAGGGGTTCTAGGGCAACGGCAGAGAGGAGGGGGGAGAGAGGACAACCTTGCCGTAGTCCTTTTGTGTGCCAATTTGAGAAGGAGGAGTTGTGCAGTGAAGGGGGAAAATTAGGGTTGCCCCAGAGAGGGATGTAAGGTGAGATTGCATGGTTTCTATTCAGGAGTTTATTTATATGTATCCAGGCATCATAAGACCCCCTAAATAAAATATGATTCAGAATGTGGCGTGGGAGGAGGCGCAGGGGGGTATGTAATAGAGCGCTAGGTGAGAATGGGGAAAAAATAGCATCATCTAGAGAGCGATCTGTGTATGTAGATTTATTAAAAAGCCAGTCCGAGATATACCTAAAATGAATTGACAAGTGATAGAGAGTGAAATCCGGGATGCCCAGTCCTCCCAGTCTAGTCGGGTGTGTTAGCTTAGATAATCTCATCCTGGTCCTTTTGCCGGTCCACAGAAATGAGGAGATCAGTGAATTTAACATTTGTACATCCGACTTTGGTAGGGGGGAAGGTATCACTTGGAGACAGTAAAAGATTTTAGGAAAAATTATAGTTTTAATTACAGCAGCTCTACCTAGTAGAGACAGGGGGAGTTTAGTCCATGAATTTAGTTGGGTTTTAATTTTGGAGAATAGGGGTAAGAAATTCGCCTTATAGATCTGAAGGGGATCTCGAGTGATAAGGATACCCAAATATTTGATATGGGAGGGCTGGATTGTGAATTGTGCTAAAGTGGGGTCAGTGGCCAAGGACGGTGCTAGAGGAGTGATAGGAAGAATTTCAGATTTGTGGACAATGATCTTGTACCCGGAAGTTGGTCCAAAAGAGGATACAATATCTATGATTACCGGTATAGAGACTAAAGGGTTGGACACAAAGAGCAACATGTCATCTGCGTAGAGAGCAAGTTTCAATTCAGTATTTGCGAGGGAGATACCTGTGAAATCAGTAGATGACCGAAGAGCAAGTGCTAGGGGTTCTAGGGCAACGGCAAAGAGGAGGGGGGAGAGAGGACAACCTTGCCGTGTGCCTTTTTTGATTGGGAATGGAGGAGATAAGTAGCCATTACAGGCAATTTGGGATGAGGAATTGGTATATAAAGTCCGAATGAAGGATATATATTGGTCAGGGATTTTAAATTTGGTCATAGTGTCAAATAGATGTGGCCAATGGACTAGATCGAAGGCCTTCTCAGCGTCAATCGATAAAATAAGATTGGGGGAGTCAGTAGACGTCACAGAGGTTAGCTTTTGGGTAGCCGCCATAACTTTGCGGACATTGCGTACTGAGTGTCTGCCTTTAATGAAGCCGGTCTGGTCCTGATGGATTATATGGGGGAGGAGGGGGTTGAGACGTTCCGCCAAAATCTTGGTTAGGATTTTATAATCACAATTCAGTAGTGAAATGGGGCGATAAGAGCCAGGATTGGAGAGGTCCCTGCCCGGTTTAGGAATCACTTTGATGATGGCAGAATTAAAGTATGCAGGGATATTTTGGTTAATCAAAATATGATTAAAGACCGATTCAAGAACCGGGGTTAATTTATCAAGAAAGAATCTGTAGAATTCCCCAGAAAATCCATCAGGACCAGGAGCCTTGGCAGGTTTGAGTGACTTAATAGCCTTACTTATTTCACGAGTGGAAATAGGGGCAATGAGGGAGTCTGTGAATTCCGTCGGCAGTTGTGGATAAGTGAGTTGTGACCAGGTATTGGTCAGTTTACGTTCGTCCATTACAGGAGAAGTTATAGAAGGGGAAGTAGGAGTAGGGTTAGGGGGGGCGTAGATGTCTGTATTGAAGGCTGTCATGACCTGTGAGATTTGTGCAGTGGAATTAGTGAAGGATCCATCTTGTAGTTTGAGGGGGTGGACAATCATCGGTGCTATAGTGCCATTGAGGATGTTGGTGAGTAATTTACTCGTCTTATTACCGAATTTATGAAAGCGATAATGAGAGGAGAAATTCATCTTATCAGACATGGACTGAAGTAATTCCTCAAGAAGGGATTTGGCAGAGAGATACTTGGAGCGTGTGGTAGTGGTAGGTGTCTGGACATAAGAAGCATAGGCGTCAGTCAATGATTCTTGGAGAGTGGTATAAGAGTGAGGGAGTCGTTTTCGTAAGGAAGTCTCAAAGGCCAAAATAGAACCTCGCAGTACTGATTTGGCCATCATCCAATAGAGTGAGGGGTCTGTAGCTAGAGTTGTCTTATTATGGATATGAAAATCAGCCCATGCCTGATCTAAGTGTTCTCGAAACTTCAGGGAGCTAAGGAGATAGGCTTGGAATCTCCATGTTCCATATGGGGAGAGCTCTTTTTTCGTGTAGAATGAGAAAGTGACAAGTGCATGGTCAGAGAGCATGATAGGATGTATGTTTGCATCTTGGACTAAGGGAAAGAGAGAGGAAGAGGGAAAAATAAAATCTATGCGAGATAAAGTGTGGTGCGCTGCAGACAGGCAAGTAAATTCTCTCTGGGTTGGGTGAAGGGCTCTCCATACGTCTATTAATTAGAGAGTTTTTAACAGTGAAGGTATCCCCAGGGAGGGGGATGGGGTACGCAGTCTTCGCGTGGAGGATCTATCAAGAGTAGGGTGAGCAGTCAGGTTGAAGTCGCCACAGAGAATAATGGGGGCAGACATATGTGGGAGGAGTAATTTGATGAGCTTCTGGAGGAAGGATCTAGAATAGACATTGGGTGCATAAATAGAGCCAAGAGTGTACGTCGTGTTGAATAATGAGAAAGAGACTATCAATATCCTGCCGTCAGGGTCAGAGTAAGTGTACAGTATTTCTATAGGTAGTGATTTGGAACATAAAATTACAATTCCTCTGGATTTGGAGTTATAGGGGGCAGAGGCCAGAATTTTCCATTTAAGCATTTGGAGTTTCAAAATCTCAGGGGGCAAGAGGTGTGTTTCTTGGAGACATGCAATGTCTATAGATTGTTTATGTAAATATAATAAAACCTTACGGCGTTTAGCCGGAGAGTGGATGCCACCGACATTGAAGGAACCTATCTTCAGCTCAGTCATATGTGTCTGGATGAGAGTAGAATCCTTCCCTCTGGACATGACCTTGTTGGAGTAAAATGGTGGTGGACCTAAATGAGGACAAACATGAGGAGAGAAAGGGGGGGGGGGGGAAACATGCAAAGACAAGACATGGGGAATATAAGAAAACATAATAATAGCACGATCAACATGCCAAGCGTCCAAAGGACATAAATGACATTCCGCAAATGTAACAATAGATATAACTGTGGGCTTATCCCGTATAAGGGGATAGCAATAGACAACTGTAGATACCGGGGCATGACAGGTGCTTAGGGACCCTGTAAAAAAGAGCTGACGTAATGGACCTAGACATCAATATTAGGGAGAACCATAGGCTCTGGGTCATATCGAATTAGGGGAGAGATTATGAGGAAGCATAGACCAAGACAAAAAAAAGGGGGGGGGGAGAGAAGGGCTGAAATAATAACCGTTTGAAATAAATATGCGTCACACAATAACTAAAATAAAGCGGAGTTTTAAACCAAAAGAGAGGCAGTTCCAGGGGTGGCAAGAGTTCAAGCAGGGGTGTCAGTGATGTCAGCAGTGGAATCCTCGCGGTCATCAGATAGGAAGGCGCGTGCATCTTCAGGCGTCGTGAAGTCATAGTGGGTGTCATTTATGAAGATCCTTATCTTAGCCGGATAAATGAGGGCAAATCGTCGATTCATGGAGACTAGCTTCGAGCAGATAGGAGAAAAGGATTTACGCATACGTGAAAGTTCCATAGAGAAGTCCTGGAAAAGGCGTAGTCGTTTTCCTTCCCACATAAGATTCTGGATCTTTCGTGATGCTCTCCAGGATGCCACTTTGTGAAGATAGTTTAAACATCGGAATAATGTGACCCTAGGGCGTGATTCATTCGGGCGGGGAGGCGGGCCGACTCGATGAACTCTCTCCACCACTAGATCTTTACATTCATCTTCAATGCCTAGTAGCTTGGGTAGGGTTACAGAAACAAAAGAAGCCAGTGCTGGACCTTTAACATTTTCAGGGAGTCCCACCACCCTGATATTATTACGACGGGAACGATTTTCAGCGTCATCGATTTTATTCCATAATTTATTATTTTCTTTCTGCAGCTTAATAATATCACATTGTGCCAAATGCATATCATGACACAGCGCTCCTATACGGTTTTCAGAGTAAGAGACTCTAGTAGTAATGTGCTGCAGCTGCTGAGAGATGTCAGTCACAGCCTTAGATAACAAAGGTGACATCGTGGATTTAATGGCATCCACAATGTCGCCATATGTAGTGGGAGTGTCCGGGTTGCGGCATACCTGCAGGAGGTCTGTTAGCTCCTGGGGTGAAGCCACCTTCTTGGAGGCTGGCGTGGACGTGGCCGAGGATGCGTCCGGCGCCATGTTGGGATCGGCGCGGCGCTTCTCCTGACGAGGTGGCTGCCGTTTCTGTGAGGCGCCCGGAGCCAGGTACTTATCCATCTGGGGAGAGTGGGTGATGAGCCGGGTAGCGGTCACTGTGTGTAGCCAAGAACGGCTACTTATTAGCGGGTGAGCGGGTCCCTAAGCGGAGCAGCGTTTTCAAGCTGCACTCCGCATGCAGCCGGAAGCGGAAGTCACCAATAACTAATTCTTAATTCAATAAAATTGCAGATAATTATTTAGCCCTAAGACTGTTCTGTAGTTCCTACTGCCAACCTCAATGAGTATAGTTCCCATTCTGTCAAGTCAGTTTTGCGAAGAATATTTCTTTTTCTGTTTACTAAAGGACATTTAATATTTTGCTATTTTTTTCTTCATGACAGATTATTTTGATAATATAATGGATTGATTATCTTCTTATTGCACATCTACTTTATAAAGACACTTAGAATTTTTTTTACAAGGTTACAAACAAACACCCCCAAGTCTAGATTATCTAGCTATGTCTACTTTTTATCAGAGGTCTGTAAAGACAGATATTATTTATTATTATTACTAGTATTTTGTACCTGTCATTTGCTAAATTATGAGCTATTGTGCCTGGTGTTACAGAGTTTTATTTTTACTCTGTCTTCCCCGACCTTCCCATCCCTGTCCCCAATCCTATCTTGCTGTCTCTTTCTCTCATCTGGGCCTCCCTGTCTGTTTCTCTCTCATCTCTGTGCCCCCTCCCCAGTCTCTCTCTCTTTCTCATTTACTCATCTCTGCCATCCATTTATCTTTCTCTCTCATCTCTGATCCTCTCCCCCTCTCTTTTAGTATAGGCTATGTGCATCAGGCAGTCAGTGAGAGCTGTGAGGTGAGGGGGCAGAGGCCCACAGTTTTCACCATGTTTGTGCAAGACGGGTCCAAAAGTAGATGATAAAATAGATTGTTATTATTATTATTATTATTATTATTGTTATTGTTGTTTTTGATTGTAATAGTAGCAGTAGTACAGATGCACCTCACTTAATGACCGAGTTCCGTTCCTACGACTAGGTTGATAAATGAATTGGTTGTAATCAAGGAGCCTCATATAATGAAAAGTTCTAAATGAAACTCCAACATGATAACTGTGTTTATTATACATCACTCCTATATATTGTACAGTATTACAGCACTTAAAAATACAATGAGCTAAAATTATAAACATGGTTAAAGTGCCGTTCCCAGCTGGTTGTAGAGCTGGTTATAAATCAGAGTGGTTGTTAAACAGGTAGTTTTAGTGTAAACTAGAGATGAGCGGGTTCGGTTCCTCTGAATCCGAACCCGCCCGAACTTCAGGTTTTTTACACGGGTCCGAGCAGGCTCGGATCTTCCTGCCTTGCTCGGCTAACCCGAGCGCGCCCGAACGTCATCATCACGCTGTCGGATTCTCGCGAGGCTCGGATTCTATCGCGAGACTCGGATTCTATATAAGGAGCCGCGCGTCGCCGCCATTTTCACACGTGCATTGAGAGTCATAGGGAGAGGACGTGGCTGGCGTCCTCTCCGTTTAGAGAAGAGAGAGACACAGTATTTTGGGGAGCATTATTAGGAGGAGTACTACTATACTGTATACTACTATACTTACTACTTGCTGAAGTGATATTTATAGATTAGATAGTGTGACTGTAAGTGTATTATCTGACTTGTGGGGGAGACACTGACAGTGGGGAGCAGTTAGAGTCTGAGAGCAGGACTCAGGAGTACATATAACGTACAGTGCACACTTTTGCTGCCAGAGTCAGTGCCACACTGCCATTGTTGTGACCACACTGACCACCAGTATAATAATATATTTTGTGATTGTCTGCTTAGGCCTCGGAGTACTAGTTGCAAGTTGCAACGTGACCTGAAGTGACCACCAGTTTAATAATCAATCACCACCAGTTTAATATATATATATATATAATTGTATATAATATATATATATATATATATATATATATAATATTGTATACCACCTACCCGTGGTTTTTTTTTTTTCATTCTTCTTTATACATACTACTATAGTAGCTTACTGTAGCAGTCTGCGGTGCTGTGCTGACCTGACAGTGTCCAGCAGGTCCGTCATCAGTCATTACATAATAAATATATATAGTACCTGTCCGGCTGCAGTACTAGTGATATTATATTGATTTCATCTCATTATCAATAATTTATCATCCAGTCTAGACTCTATATTAGCAGCAGACACAGTACGTTAGTCCACGGCTGTAGCTACCTCTGTGTCGGCACTCGGCAGTCCATCCATAATTGTATACCACCTACCCGTGGTTTTTTTTTTTTCTTTCTTCTTTGTACATACTACTATAGAGTATAGTAGCTTACTGTAGCAGTCTGCGGTGCTGCTGAGCTGACAGTGTCCAGCAGGTCCGTCATCAGTCATCATTACCTAATAAATATATTATCTACCTGTCCGGCTGCAGTACTAGTGATATTATATATACATACATATATATATTGATTTCATCTCATTATCAATCATCCAGTCTATATTAGCAGCAGACACAGTACGTTAGTCCACGGCTGTAGCTACCTCTGTGTCGGCACTCGGCAGTCCATCCATAATTGTATACCACCTACCCGTGGTTTTTTTTTTTTCTTTCTTCTTTGTACATACTACTATAGAGTATAGTAGCTTACTGTAGCAGTCTGCGGTGCTGCTGAGCTGACAGTGTCCAGCAGGTCCGTCATCAGTCATCATTACCTAATAAATATATTATCTACCTGTCCGGCTGCAGTACTAGTGATATTATATATACATACATATATATATTGATTTCATCTCATTATCAATCATCCAGTCTATATTAGCAGCAGACACAGTACGTTAGTCCACGGCTGTAGCTACCTCTGTGTCGGCACTCAGCAGTCCATCCATAATTGTATACCACCTACCCGTGGTTTTTTTTTTCTTTCTTCTTTGTACATACTACTATAGAGTATAGTAGCTTACTGTAGCAGTCTGCGGTGCTGCTGAGCTGACAGTGTCCAGCAGGTCCGTCATCAGTCATCATTACCTAATAAATATATTATCTACCTGTCCGGCTGCAGTACTAGTGATATTATATATACATACATATATATATTGATTTCATCTCATTATCAATCATCCAGTCTATATTAGCAGCAGACACAGTACGTTAGTCCACGGCTGTAGCTACCTCTGTGTCGGCACTCAGCAGTCCATCCATAATTGTATACCACCTACCCGTGTTTTTTTTTTCTTTCTTCTTTGTACATACTACTATAGTATAGTAGCTTAATGTAGCAGTCTGCGGTGCTGCTGAGCTGACAGTGTCCAGCAGGTCCGTCATCAGTCATCATTACCTAATAAATATATTATCTACCTGTCCGGCTGCAGTACTAGTGATATTATATATACATACATATATATATTGATTTCATCTCATTATCAATCATCCAGTCTATATTAGCAGCAGACACAGTACGTTAGTCCACGGCTGTAGCTACCTCTGTGTCGGCACTCGGCAGTCCATCCATAATTGTATACCACCTACCCGTGGTTTTTTTTTTCTTTCTTCTTTGTACATACTACTATAGTATAGTAGCTTACTGTAGCAGTCTGCGGTGCTGCTGAGCTGACAGTGTCCAGCAGGTCTGTCATCAGTCATCATTACCTAATAAATATATTATCTACCTGTCCGGCTGCAGTACTAGTGATATTATATATACATACATATATATATATTGATTTCATCTCATTATCATCCAGTCTATATTAGCAGCAGACACAGTACGGTAGTCCACGGCTGTAGCTACCTCTGTGTCGGCACTCGGCAGTCCATCCATAAGTATACTAGTATCCATCCATCTCCATTGTTTACCTGAGGTGCCTTTTAGTTGTGCCTATTAAAATATGGAGAACAAAAATGTTGAGGTTCCAAAATTAGGGAAAGATCAAGATCCACTTCCACCTCGTGCTGAAGCTGCTGCCACTAGTCATGGCCGAGATGATGAAATGCCAGCAACGTCGTCTGCCAAGGCCGATGCCCAATGTCATAGTACAGAGCATGTCAAATCCAAAACACCAAATATCAGTAAAAAAAGGACTCCAAAACCTAAAATAAAATTGTCGGAGGAGAAGCGTAAACTTGCCAATATGCCATTTACCACACGGAGTGGCAAGGAACGGCTGAGGCCCTGGCCTATGTTCATGGCTAGTGGTTCAGCTTCACATGAGGATGGAAGCACTCAGCCTCTCGCTAGAAAACTGAAAAGACTCAAGCTGGCAAAAGCACCGCAAAGAACTGTGCGTTCTTCGAAATCCCAAATCCACAAGGAGAGTCCAATTGTGTCGGTTGCGATGCCTGACCTTCCCAACACTGGACGTGAAGAGCATGCGCCTTCCACCATTTGCACGCCCCCTGCAAGTGCTGGAAGGAGCACCCGCAGTCCAGTTCCTGATAGTCAGATTGAAGATGTCAGTGTTGAAGTACACCAGGATGAGGAGGATATGGGTGTTGCTGGCGCTGGGGAGGAAATTGACCAGGAGGATTCTGATGGTGAGGTGGTTTGTTTAAGTCAGGCACCCGGGGAGACACCTGTTGTCCGTGGGAGGAATATGGCCGTTGACATGCCTGGTGAAAATACCAAAAAAATCAGCTCTTCAGTGTGGAGGTATTTCAACAGAAAAGCGGACAACAGGTGTCAAGCCGTGTGTTGCCTTTGTCAAGCTGTAATAAGTAGGGGTAAGGACGTTAACCACCTCGGAACATCCTCCCTTATACGTCACCTGCAGCGCATTCATAATAAGTCAGTGACAAGTTCAAAAACTTTGGATGACAGCGGAAGCAGTCCACTGACCAGTAAATCCCTTCCTCTTGTAACCAAGCTCACGCAAACCACCCCACCAACTCCCTCAGTGTCAATTTCCTCCTTCCCCAGGAATGCCAATAGTCCTGCAGGCCATGTCACTGGCAATTCTGACGATTCCTCTCCTGCCTGGGATTCCTCCGATGCATCCTTGTGTGTAACGCCTACTGCTGCTGGCGCTGCTGTTGTTGCTGCTGGGAGTCGATGGTCATCCCAGAGGGGAAGTCGGAAGACAACTTGTACTACTTCCAGTAAGCAATTGACTGTCCAACAGTCCTTTGCGAGGAAGATGAAATATCACAGCAGTCATCCTGCTGCAAAGCGGATAACTGAGGCCTTGACAACTATGTTGGTGTTAGACGTGCGTCCGGTATCCGCCGTTAGTTCACAGGGAACTACACAATTTCTTGAGGTAGTGTGCCCCCGTTACCAAATACCATCTAGGTTCCACTTCTCTAGGCAGGCGATACCGAAAATGTACACAGACCTCAGAAAAAGACTCACCAGTGTCCTAAAAAATGCAGCTGTACCCAATGTCCACTTAACCACGGACATGTGGACAAGTGGAGCAGGGCAGGGTCAGGACTATATGACTGTGACAGCCCACTGGGTAGATGTATGGACTCCCGCCGCAAGAACAGCAGCGGCGGCACCAGTAGCAGCATCTCGCAAACGCCAACTCTTTCCTAGGCAGGCTACGCTTTGTATCACCGCTTTCCAGAATACGCACACAGCTGAAAACCTCTTACGGCAACTGAGGAAGATCATCGCGGAATGGCTTACCCCAATTGGACTCTCCTGTGGATTTGTGGCATCGGACAGCGCCAGCAATATTGTGTGTGCATTAAATATGGGCAAATTCCAGCACGTCCCATGTTTTGCACATACCTTGAATTTGGTGGTGCAGAATTTAAAAAAAAACGACAGGGGCGTGCAAGAGATGCTGTCGGTGGCCAGAAGAATTGCGGGACACTTTCGGCGTACAGGCACCACGTACAGAAGACTGGAGCACCACCAAAAACTACTGAACCTGCCCTGCCATCATCTGAAGCAAGAAGTGGTAACAAGGTGGAATTCAACCCTCTATATGCTTCAGAGGTTGGAGGAGCAGCAAAAGGCCATTCAAGCCTATACAATTGAGCACGATATAGGAGGTGGAATGCACCTGTCTCAAGCGCAGTGGAGAATGATTTCAACGTTGTGCAAGGTTCTGATGCCCTTTGAACTTGCCACACGTGAAGTCAGTTCAGACACTGCCAGCCTGAGTCAGGTCATTCCCCTCATCAGGCTTTTGCAGAAGAAGCTGGAGACATTGAAGGAGGAGCTAACACGGAGCGATTCCGCTAGGCATGTGGGACTTGTGGATGGAGCCCTTAATTCGCTTAACAAGGATTCACGGGTGGTCAATCTGTTGAAATCAGAGCACTACATTTTGGCCACCGTGCTCGATCCTAGATTTAAAGCCTACCTTGGATCTCTCTTTCCGGCAGACACAAGTCTGCTGGGGTTGAAAGACCTGCTGGTGAGAAAATTGTCAAGTCAAGCGGAACGCGACCTGTCAACATCTCCTCCTTCACATTCTCCCGCAACTGGGGGTGCGAGGAAAAGGCTCAGAATTCCGAGCCCACCCGCTGGCGGTGATGCAGGGCAGTCTGGAGCGACTGCTGATTCTGACATCTGGTCCGGACTGAAGGACCTGACAACGATTACGGACATGTCGTCTACTGTCACTGCATATGATTCTCTCACCATTGAAAGAATGGTGGAGGATTATATGAGTGACCGCATCCAAGTAGGCACGTCAGACAGTCCGTACATATACTGGCAGGAAAAAGAGGCAATTTGGAGGCCCTTGCACAAACTGGCTTTATTCTACCTAAGTTGCCCTCCCACAAGTGTGTACTCCGAAAGAGTGTTTAGTGCCGCCGCTCACCTTGTCAGCAATCGGCGTACGTGGTTACATCCAGAAAATGTGGAGAAGATGATGTTCATTAAAATGAATTATAATCAATTCCTCCGTGGAGACATTGACCAGCAGCAATTGCCTCCACAAAGTACACAGGGAGCTGAGATGGTGGATTCCAGTGGGGACGAATTGATAATCTGTGAGGAGGGGGATGTACACGGTGATATATCGGAGGGTGAAGATGAGGTGGACATCTTGCCTCTGTAGAGCCAGTTTGTGCAAGGAGAGATTAATTGCTTCTTTTTTGGTGGGGGTCCAAACCAACCCGTCATTTCAGTCACAGTCGTGTGGCAGACCCTGTCACTGAAATGATGGGTTGGTTAAAGTGTGCATGTCCTGTTTATACAACATAAGGGTGGGTGGGAGGGCCCAAGGACAATTCCATCTTGCACCTCTTTTTTCTTTAATTTTTCTTTGCGTCATGTGCTGTTTGGGGAGGGTTTTTTGGAAGGGACATCCTGCGTGACACTGCAGTGACACTCCTAGATGGGCCCGGTGTTTGTGTCGGCCACTAGGGTCGCTTATCTTACTCACACAGCTACCTCATTGCGCCTCTTTTTTTCTTTGCGTCATGTGCTGTTTGGGGAGGGTTTTTTGGAAGGGACATCCTGCGTGACACTGCAGTGACACTCCTAGATGGGCCCGGTGTTTGTGTCGGCCACTAGGGTCGCTTATCTTACACACACAGCTACCTCATTGCGCCTCTTTTTTTCTTTGCGTCATGTGCTGTTTGGGGAGGGTTTTTTGGAAGGGACATCCTGCGTGACACTGCAGTGACACTCCTAGATGGGCCCGGTGTTTGTGTCGGCCACTAGGGTCGCTTATCTTACTCACACAGCTACCTCATTGCGCCTCTTTTTTTCTTTGCGTCATGTGCTGTTTGGGGAGGGTTTTTTGGAAGGGACATCCTGCGTGACACTGCAGTGACACTCCTAGATGGGCCCGGTGTTTGTGTCGGCCACTAGGGTCGCTTATCTTACTCACACAGCTACCTCATTGCGCCTCTTTTTTTCTTTGTGTCATGTGCTGTTTGGGGAGGGTTTTTTGGAAGGGACATCCTGCGTGACACTGCAGTGACACTCCTAGATGGGCCCGGTGTTTGTGTCGGCCACTAGGGTCGCTTATCTTACTCACACAGCTACCTCATTGCGCCTCTTTTTTTCTTTGCGTCATGTGCTGTTTGGGGAGGGTTTTTTGGAAGGGACATCCTGCGTGACACTGCAGTGACACTCCTAGATGGGCCCGGTGTTTGTGTCGGCCACTAGGGTCGCTTAGCTTACTCACACAGCTACCTCATTGCGCCTCTTTTTTTCTTTGCGTCATGTGCTGTTTGGGGAGGGTTTTTTGGAAGGGACATCCTGCGTGACACTGCAGTGACACTCCTAGATGGGCCCGGTGTTTGTGTCGGCCACTAGGGTCGCTTATCTTACTCACACAGCTACCTCGGTGCAAATTTTAGGACTAAAAATAATATTGTGAGGTGTGAGGTATTCAGAATAGACTGAAAATGAGTGGAAATTATGGTTTTTGAGGTTAATAATACTTTGGGATCAAAATGACCCCCAAATTCTATGATTTAAGCTGTTTTTTAAGGTTTTTTGAAAAAAACACCCGAATCCAAAACACACCCGAATCCGACAAAAAAAATTAGGTGAGGTTTTGCCAAAACGCGGTCGAACCCAAAACACGGCCGTGGAACCGAACCCAAAACCAAAACACAAAACCCGAAAAATTTCCGGCGCTCATCTCTAGTGTAAACCCTGTTTAGTTTGACTTATTACCCCTAACAGATTCAGTATAAACTAGCCAAAATAAAACTATATATGAATAAAAATAGAAATAGACTGTTATTTAAAGTTACCCATAATACAGATCTCCCCTATGCTGCCCTGCAGCTGTTCTCTTATGTGTTATATTCACAAAACTTCTCTTCAAATGCCCAGTATGTTGATAATAAAAATATACAACTCTTACTTAATTCAATTAGGTCTGATTTATCGCCTAGGTGGAAAAATTGGACATTTCGCTGTTTTAAGGGCGAATGGGGATTCACCCTAATCAACAGCAGGGCCATTTTAATACCTAGGCGAAATATTTAGCAGGAGCGAAAAACATGTGGATCAGCCAATCCACATGTTTTCTCACCAGCGCCAGCAAAAACGTGGGCCGTTTTCACTGATTTTGAGGCATTTTTCGCCAATGCCTTTTCACACAAAGAAGGTGCAAAAGCATTTGCAAAAATGCCTTAAAAATGGGTGAAAATGGAATGTATACCATTGGTAACATTTACAATTTTGCATGTCCAACATCTCTGATTAATGCTGAGGCCACCATACTCATTCTAATATTTCAATATGCAAATTGGCTAAGTACAGTGTAGTATCCATTACTGTGTAAACATGTCTGTTACATTGTTACAATATACAGCATAAAGGAATTTGATATTTAATCTTAGGGTTTAAGACAAATTATCCTTTCATATCCTGTCATACTCCATAAATTCACATAAACTCAAAAATTTGTATTTAAAAGTTAAAATCAGTCTTTAATTTACATAAAAAATGGAAATGGTCTCCAAATTTTTTACTCACTTAATTATTATGACATATGGGCATCACCTGTAGTTCAGTATTCCGAAGGAAGTATGGAGAAGAAACATATAGTTAGACTAACAGTGAACATGGATATTTTGCCTCAATGGATTATGGAGAAGGGATTGGGAAATGTTATTCTGTTTTCCCCTGAAACTGTTCTTTCATCTGTGAGCAATACACCAATCTGCCACTATAGAGATTATTGTGTTTACAACTGTTTTCCCTTCTACTGTCAAAAAATAGAACAGAGGTAGACCAGATGTACAAATTAACAATTAAACTTAGACATGGCCGGGGCTATTTTTCCGACGGAGCGGTCCAGAACATCATTCTTGAAGCTCTTTTAAAAAATGATGTCATCAGGAACGGCATTCTGGAACCTCCTGTCAGCAGGGCCACCGGTGGATAGTTCATTGGCAGGGTACCAGCCAGTTGGGCAGGCTCGGGGGAGAGTGAGGAAGCCTAGTGTTCTCTTCCGGTGATCATTTGGCCATCACACAGACTAGGGTTGCCACCTTATCCCTTTAATTCTGTACACATATTAATTACACAGGTTCTGTGGCTGATTAAAACCAAGTGAAATGGAGTCTTGAAGTCAGCCAGTCACAGCTGTGTAATTAATATTTGTTCAGAATTAAAGGGGTGAGGTGGCAACCCTAACACAGACACATGGGGCAGGGGAGGAGGAGAAGCGTCTGGCAGCAGCAGGAAGTGAGAGGTGCAGTATATTGTGTGTCACCCAGCTGCTCTCACTACTAGTGGGGTGCGAAGGGGCATGGCATGGTAACAGTAGGAAAAAGGACAAAAAGATTGAATAGTTCCAGCCATGAAACCCAGATATTTTCCCCAAGTGGCTAACCCTATGCCTAAATCAACTTCCCCCAATTGTTACTATTTTGTGATTTTTTTTCCTTTTCAGTTGAAAAATTAAGGTGGAAGCAATATGTTTTCAAAAAAACAAAATAAAAATCATAAAAAATAATTATTGTATTTGAAAATTTCACATATAAATTATTTTCAGTAGTATAACAAAAATAAATGATTGACCTCAAAATGCATGAACCAGTGGATGTCTTTATTTTTTATTTTATGGAAAAACAGCTGACCAGCTAACAGTAGTTACCTTCTATAATTTATCAGGTTACCTAACCTTATTTTAGTCAATTTTCTTTATTTTTGTACTTTCACTTACTATAGGTAGATATTTCTATATTGGTTTTAATAATAATGTACTGTTACATTATACACTTATGTCAGTTAGCCATTGTTTATGATAAAATTAATGTTTATGTAATATAAGTACATTTTTATCATGATCCTTGTGGATTTGACTGCCTCATCGTGTGTATCCCCCCCTTTTTTTTTTTTGCTTTCTTGAAAACACCTTACCAGTAGATAAAAGTCCCAATCCTAGCAGAATGGGATCTGTTGCTTTTAAATCCCATTTTTTCCAATGTATAACGAAAGTACTCTATGATGCAGTTTAAATCCCACTATGTATTATGAATTCATGTTGTTATTTGTGATATCTATTGGAAAATATGAATTTTACATTATTACACTATAGGGGTTATTCAGCAAGAGTCGCAAATTTGCAAAATTGCAGATTGGCTGATTATCAGCCATCTGCGCATGCGCTGCAACCACATTGCATGTGCGTGGACTTTCAGAATCCTGGCATGATGTGATTGCATAGTGATTGACCACAGGTGGGCGTTTGGGGTTGGCAAAGCGGTGTTGGTAGGGAGTGGTGTGGGAATGCAGGTGTGTCATGGCCGTTCTTGGGGCAGTTGGGTGATGTCACCTGTGATCCCTGTGCCCATAGTCTACAATGGGCTACCGAATTCCCAATATTGATACATCAGGCAGCATTGCATCCCCCAGAAAGCTATGAGGGATTCAGCTGCAGGTGGAAATGGGGGGATCGCAGCAGGTATTTGATATATCTGCTGTGAACCCTCCTTTATACATTCCATGGATACTTAATATTTGCAGCTAAACCCCGAAAAAGGGGTACATAGCCACAAATATTATATGGCAAAATGGCCTCTTTATTACTCAAATATTAATATTTTCTCCAACTTTTGTAGAAATTAGGTGCCACGATTAGTCATTAACCTTATAACGTACAAGATATCACTGATATCTCCTCGTCACAATTCGTCCATGATTATTTTCAGTCCAGAGACGGTGATATGACGTGATGTGGAAATTATGTAATTCATCAAGTTCCAAAATGGCGAACAGCTCCCGATAGTGTGAGCAAGCTGCCACTTACACAGCAGCTTGTGTAGGAAAGGGAACTTTTCAGATCTCTCCATGGTGTGTCCTTGCTCTCTCTGGTTCTCAGCTCTGCTGCCAGCCAGTCATGTAGCGCTGAGAATCTGGAGAGAAGCAATACAATAGCTGTCTGCTGCCCATGTAGAAGAAATGCACACCTACTCCCATCCTCCCCATCTTTAGTACAGCACAGGTGCTGGAGCAATGAGTGGTCGTGCAGACAGCAGGATCAGCAGGGAGAAAGCAAGCACTTGCAGATTGGATGGGGAGAAGGGTTTGGGAGAGGAGGCACTGTCGGCAGATCATGTAGTGGGGAGGGGGGGGGAGTCACCTGTCAGGCAGATGTGGGAGGGAGAGAGAGAGAGAGGAGATACTGTTGGGCAGATGCAAGAGGAAAGGGAGGAAAGGAGACACTATCGAGCAGATTTGGGAGAGCAGCAAAAGTACTGTATCACAATTCCAAACAACTGACTCCGTAAATAGATCCTGACAGCGGGATCCCGGCCACCAGTATGCCGGCAGCGGGGTGAGTGCTGGAAATCCCCTTGCGGGCTCACTGTGCTGGGGGCACAGTAGCTCACTGCATTTGCCACAGGATCTGTGGTGCTGGTATTCCATCAGCGGTATTTCACCACCTGTCGGAACTCCGGAGTCGGCATTGTAACCGCTGGGATTCCAACAGGTGGTCTGGTGATTGCCTCCCTCTCAAAGAGGTTGCTTGCATGGGTTAATATTGTTGCATTTAAAACTATGTTTATTAATATTTTATTATTCTAAACTTCTCCAATATTATTACTAAATATAACAGTGAAAAGGACATACAATAAACACATTTATGCATTTCATTAGAATGTTATGCTAATACATTTTATAATGCCAATATTTTCATTTTCCTGCAAACAAAAGCATGTCACATATACTAATAAAGATTATTATCTAAATATTTAAAATTCTTGAAGTAGCATTTTTTATTATGTGTTTGTTAGTGAAGAGGCAGCAATAAGCCGTTTTATGACACTACGCTACTTGCCTGTATAGTGTTAAGCACAGAGGATAGCAGGATAGCAACACTTAAGCAGTGTAGTTTTATGATAATGTAGTGATAAAATATGTTTGCTTTGTTTTTAGTTTTTATTTAAGTCACTGGTTCAGTAACCTTTTTTGCCATTACAAGTTTTTTTTTACTCCACAGCACACACAATATTAAACCATTCAAGGCAGTTGTGAAAGTATTTTAACAAGGGCATTTACGATTCTTTATTCTTGAAGCATAATTTATCAAAGTTGCCCATTGAATCCTTCTCAGTCAGGTCTCTTTCAAATGCTAACATTTCCTACCCATAAGCCAAAACATTTGTCCTACAGCCATCAAATAAAGATAGGAGTCTGATGAGAGTGATTGATTTGAAAGGTAATTTGAATAGGGGATGTTGTCCACATCCTTTTAGTGTTGCCATAATGACAGGTCTGACGACTTTGGATGATCTATCACCAAGAGAAACAGAGGGGGGATACATTTAACAAGTTCCATTGCCCTTTATCACATTTGTCTAATTACATGCAAATAAAGCAAACGAAATCTAGCTTTAGGCTGAAGGCTTAGACACTATCTGTACTAATTAAATTCTACAGATTCTCCAAGAAAAGAACATAGGAACAAATTCAGCTATTTTATACTAACATTAACTGATTTTTAATAGACAATATAATACATGTGTCGTTAATCAACAAAATGTTCCTGTTTTACGAAATCTCAAAATTATTGAAATATTGCCACCACTTTTAATTACTGAGTGCATAATAGTGAAAATTAATGCTAAATATCAATCAATAAAAAAAGATAATAAGCTAGACAAAGCATACAAATGATCAGACATTTTCCAGCTAATACTTTTAGAAACTTGCTTTGTCCTACAGAATGTTGTTTTACAATTTACTCTATGGCAGTAGTTCTCAAACTTGTACATAGGCACCCTGTGTGGGTTGCCGTGAGGCTCTTGCAGGGGTGCCTTGGTTTGTTAGACCATGACCAAATCATATCATTAATGGTCAAAGTGATTGTCAAAACTAGTGCATGTGGCTGCCAATCATAAAACATGTGGACAATCAGAGGCAAAACTGTACACCACCACATGACTGAACCTAAGGATGACATGTAGTCATGACATGCAGTAATTTAATATTTTTGAAAAAATTCTAAATAAAAAAACTTTTATTATATGGGTGCAGTAAAAAAAATGCTGATGCACTATAGGGCGACGTGATTTAAGAAACTTCGGGAACCACTGCTCTATGTCCTTTGTTCTGTAGTCCATGTATACATACATATATATATATATATATATATATATATATATATACACTCACTTTTCACAGCAGGATGAAAAGATATCGAAACCGCACTCACATTTAAGCAGGGTTTATTTGTCCAACAGCATAACACAGTAATAATCAGTGGTGGCAATATTACTGCAATATGGAACTGGCACCACTTATTTGAAATAACCTTTTTAGAGTGCTGTTTCTTTCCAAGATATATATATATATATATATATATATATATGTATATATATATATATATATATATATATGTATATATATATATATATATATACACTGCTCAAAAAAATAAAGGGAACACTAAAATAACACATCCTAGATCTGAATGAATGAAATATTCTTATTAAATACTTTGTTCTTTACATAGTTGAATGTGCTGACAACAAAATCACACAAAAATTATCAATGGAAATCAAATTTATTAATCCATGGAGGTCTGGATTTGGAGTCACCCTCAAAATGAAAGTGGAAAAACACACTACAGGCTGATCCAACTTTGATGTAATGTCCTTAAAACAAGTCAAAATGATACTCAGTAGTGTGTGTGGCCTCCACGTGCCTGTATGACCTCCCTACAATCCACACAAGTGGCTCAGGTAGTGCAGCTCATCCAGGATGGCACATCAATGCAAGCTGTGGCAAGAAGGTTTGCTGTGTCTGTCAGCGTAGTGTCCAGAGCATGGGGGCGCTACCAGGAGACAGGCCAGCACATCAGGAGATGTGGAGGAGGCCGTAGGAGGGCAACAACCCAGCAGCAGGACCGCTACCTCCGCCTTTGTGCAAGGAGGAACAGGAGGAGAACTGCCAGAGCCCTGCAAAATGACCTCCAGCAAGCTACAAATGTGCATGTGTCTACTCAAACGATCATAAACAGACTCCGTGAGGGTGGTATGAGGGCCCGACGCCCACAGGTGGGGGTTGTGCTTACAGCCCAACACCGTGCAGGACGTTTGGCATTTGCCAGAGAACACCAAGATTGGCAAATTCGCCACTGGCGCCCTGTGCTCTTCACAGATGAAAGCAGGTTCTCACTGAGCACATGTGACAGATGTGACAGAGTCTGGAGATGCCAAGGAGAACATTCTGCTGCCTGCAACATCATCCAGCATGACCGGTTTGGCAGTGGGTCAGTAATGGTGTGGGGTGGCATTTCTTTGGGGGGCTGCACAGCCCTCCATGTGCTCGCCAGAGGTAGCCTGACTGCCATTAGGTACCGAGATGAGATTCTCAGACCCCTTGTGAGACCATATGCTGGTGCGGTTGGCCCTGGGTTCCTCCTAATGCAAGACAATGCTAGACCTCATGTGGCTGGAGTGTGTCAGCAGTTCCTGCAAGATGAAGGCATTGATGCTATGGACTGGCCCGCCCGTTCCCCAGACCTGAATCCAGTTGAGCACATCTGGGACATCATGTCTCGCTCCATCCACCAATGCCACGTTGCACCACAGACTGTCCAGGAGTTGGCGGATGCTTTAGTCCAGGTCTGGGAGGAGATCCCTCAGGAGACCATCTGCCACCTCATCAGGAGCATGCCCAGGCGTTGTAGGGAGGTCATACAGGCACGAGGAGGCCACAGACACTACTGAGCCTCATTTTGACTTGTTTTAAGGACATTACATCAAAGTTGGATCAGCCTGTAGTGTGTTTTTCCACTTTAATTTTGAGGGTGACTCTAAATCCAGACCTCCATGGGTTAATAAATTTGATTTCCATTGATAATTTTTGTGTGATTTTGTTGTCAGCACATTCAACTATGTAAAGTACAAAGTATTTAATAAGAATATTTCATTCATTCAGATCTAGGATGTGTTATTTTAGTGTTCCCTTTATTTTTTTGAGCAGTGTATATATTTATATATATATATATGGGCTGCTTGACAAGTAATGAGACTGACTGTGTTTTTCTGTCCCATTGGTAGAATTGGCAATGCTATGCTGGTTATTGTGAAGCTCATACATTGATGTGTCTGAACCTGTGGTTGGACTACCATATACTTTTTTGTTTGGCCACTGTGAGTGGAAGATCTTCATTTGTTTCATCATGGCGGATGAGGAAGACGTGTCTGTAAGATTGCGTCAGAGATGTGTGATTTAATTTTGTATTAAACTTAGAAAAAGCAGAAATAAAACTCATGAAATGTTTCGGCAAGCGTGGAAAAACAACTAGTCGAGCTGCAGTATTTCAATGGTGAAAGCATGTTGAAGAGAGTACCCGATTTCCTGACATTGATTGTGATGTCTGACCGATAATGAAGTGAAAAGTTCCACAGCTGCAACAATACAAGTGATGTCACAAAACAGTCTAATTGTTGTTGAAACACTGCAAAAAATGTATTAAATGTGAAGGACACTACTTTGAAAAAGAAAAATGTTCATATCCTTTGGAGTCATCTGATTCTGAATAAAAAAATCAGTCCCATTACTTTCAATCAGCCCTCACATATGAGTAAACTTGTTCATTTTAAATACATTAACTCTAGTGTGACTAAACCTATTTAGAATATTTGGTTTCTAGCCTAAAATGTATCTACATGCTCATAGATACAAATGAGTGCATTACCCGGGCCCATAATGACACCTGCAACTGTCAAGGCATATTCATTTGAAAGAAGGGAGTCTCCTAATATACTGTATATTGGCTGGTGATCACTAGATAATATTACTCTGTGATATAGAAAACGTGCATTTTTTTAAAATGTATGGATAGGAGGGTACTGATACCTGCAACTATGAGGTTACCCATATTTGAAAGAGGGGCGTCACCTAGTCGTTATTGCCTGTGATCACCAGGCAATATAATTTTGTTCTATTGCAAGGTGTGCAGTATGTTCTCTATCTCCTCCGTACTGGACCAAACACACATGGGGTAGTCCCATATTTCTAATATTTTGTGCCGCCCCCCCTCCCTACACTCCCTTAGTAGCTTTTCTTCTGGTTATTAACGTACAATAAGTAAATCAGTACACAAAACAAATAATGTTCCACAGATGAAAGAATTCAATGGCACAGAACTTTCCAATCTTGTGACAAATAAAAAAGAGCTACCTTCCATTAATGTAGTAGGTTTTCTAATTTAAAAATCATATGTATGCCCAGTTATTCTTAAAACTTTTTCAGCTATTAGATCTATATCCAAATTTTAGCCTTTTTTCCAGCAGTTTGACGTGCAGTTCTAAAAGCTGTAGCTTATTACAGTCTACATTTTGTAATCTTCAAATTTGTAAACATTGGGATTGCTGCACCACAGCCAGTGGTGAAGAGAGGGGGTACTAAATACCCAGGTCCAGGTCTGATTGAGGTTCCCAGTGGGGGTCCAGGTACCCCCCTCCCTTACCTATCAGCAGCAGCTGCAGTTCTTTTCAGCAGTGTGTGCTGGGCTGCAGTGTGACCAGGAAGGTGCATAAAAATAAAAAATAAAATTAGTATTTTGTTCTAAGAGTGCATGGTCATTCTTCCTGTGATTAGGCCCTGCCCCGTGAAGAGTACATAGGCCCAGCCAGGCTCTCTATTGCCCTCTTCATAGCTGACACCTTTAAATAAAGAGCCTCACTAGATGTTCATCGTCTGTGGATCCACTCTGTCAGTCCCTCCTTACCTGTATTCTACTGTATTCAATATAAAATATTTTTACTCACACACAAGGCCATTAACCAAACTACACCGACATACAACAACATATCTCCCTACCAGACCTCCCCGCTCTTCACAATATCTACAGTATGTCTCTCATCCACACTCATTATTCGCTCCCATTCACGATTGCAGGACTTTCTTTGTGCTGCACCCGCCTGTGGAATGCCCTTCCATGCACAATAAGATTCTCCTCATATTTCCAAACCTTCAAGCATTTCCTGAAAACTCACCTTTTCAGACAAGCTTATCAAATTCTGGAACTGTCCACATAACCTTCATAAACTTTCCTAACCAATTACATCCCCACTGTACAGTCCACACATATCGTCACTAATTTATTCTCTCTTCACTTTCACATCCTCCTGACCCTTGGCCAACTTTGCTGTGTAAAGAATAGATTGCACCTGGCACCAATTGGTAACTAATCACCTGCAGCTTTCATTTGGGCTTTACAAACCCTGAATATGTAAATGTGAATAGTTACAAAAAAGAAAAAGAAAGTGCTGGTGTTTAGCATTTATTCATATTAAAAAGTTACCTTCAAATACACATATATATATATATATATATATATATGTATGTGTGTGTGTGTGTGTATATATATATATATATATATAAATATATATATATATATATATATATATATATATAGAAATGTGGACCCAGCGCTCGTTTTACTTATAATTGATTAAATAGATTAAATCCACATCTGTGGCCACAATAGGTATTAAGAGTTTTTTCTCCTCATATGCTGATCACTAGAAAGTCCACTTCCAATTTTCCTGGACAGCAGCTCTCCCTCGTTCTGTTTCCCCGGAACTCCTCGGGTAAATGGATCTAGCAAAAAAATGTGAAGAGGGGGCGCTTCATAGTGTAAAACCGTTTTATTCAAAAGAACTCTCAGACAATGACAGTACGTGATTTAGATTTCAAGACTCGTACCACAAATCAACCAGGGTGGGCTGGTTACCACATGATACAATCAATTACAACTCCCGGCATACCCCGAACCTCGTCTCGTAAGTCACTGGACTCCTGCCTTCCACGTCTGACCGCTGATCAGCGGAGGTCGCGGGTCGGATCACTGGACCACTTGCTTCGGGACGGATGCAGCCGGAGGAGGATGACGTCAGAACAGCTCCGCCCTAACGCGTTTCGTCACAGACTTCGTCAGAGGGCGGTGCTGTTCAGACGAACCAACAAGGCTTTTATTTGCCTCAATTAATTACATAGCCAATCAGTTAAAATGACATACATAGTTTCAGCTGAAAGCTCGCTCCAAAATTAGCCTCAGATGTTATCCATCTACATTGATCACATAGTATAGGCTGGTTAAGTATTTCTGTTTTGTCATAGAAACAATTACATAAGCAAAAAGTATCTTATAGTTTCAGCTTCATAACTATATTTTGAATCTTAAAACCATCCATATATTAAAAATGTTTTAAAAAACTGTTATAAACAAATGTATTAAAAAACTGCTTATATAAACACACATATATGTCTTTCTCTACAAACAATTAATACCAATAAAGGAATTACTTATATTATATTCCTGATGCTTTTCAGCGAGGTCACTAATAACTTGCTCCCTTAGGAGCTTGATCACATTTATTCACTTCATCTATATCACTTAAAAAATGTTCAAATCATCGCTATATCAAACCATGATTAAAAATTGATTGTATATATATACCTACATTTTATTTTTAAAAAGCATCCTAGGTACCTATTTTTTCCTATTTTTTCATATTTCTATGTATATTTCTAGTGATAAAGAGGACATTTACAACATATACGAACTAGCTAACAGTTACCAGACTAAAAGGTTCAGATGTATGGGGTAATTTCTAAACCTTCATTTAACCCTCTAGGGGTTAACGTATCGAGTGCTAATATCCAATACGTTTCCTTCTTCAGCAATTCCTTTTCTCTATCGCCCCCATTATTCTGAAAATGTTGGATACCTTTGAAACGAAGTTTACTTGGATCGCTATCATGATGTGTCAGAAAATGTCGTGGCACACTATGATTAGCAACTTTATTTTTAATGTTGCGCATATGTTCTAAAATGCGTATTTTCAACATTCTTTTAGTTTTACCTACATAGAGGTACCCACAGGGGCAGCTCAACAAATATACAACAAATGTTGAGTTACAATTCATATAACTCATTACAGTATAGTTTCTGTCACCTTTGGTATTGCTGAAGTTTTTTCCTTTTTTATCCATCAATTTACATGTTTTACAACTTCCACATGGATAACATCCTTTTATCTTATTCTGAATTTTGGTGGCTGAGTTTTCTTTGTTCACTTTTAAAAGTTTACTTCTTGACACCAATGATTTCAGATTCCTGGCTTTTCTATATATTATATTAGGCTGATCAGGTAAATGTTGGGACAATAAAGGATCCATTTTTAATAAATGCCAGTTCTTTTGCATACATTTTTGAATGCTAGGAACATCAGTATTATAATCAGTAACAAAAGGACATACTTTGTTCATTAAGCCTCCTTTTTGAGAGGGGGCCCCTTTATCTTTAGGAACTATAAGATCTATTCTGTTTCTTTCTCTTGCCCTAACTCTTGAATTTTCTACAACTTCAGGTGGATAACCTCTCTCAGTAAATCTTTCTAAGTACACATTAGCCTGTTCATCATACTTCTCTAAGTTGGTACAATTCCGACGTAGTCGGGTGAACTGCGAGTATGGGATATTTTTCTTCCATTGTGGAAGATGACAGCTTGTATATTCCAAGTAACTATTAACATCTACTTTTTTGAAAAATTTATATGTATTTATTAGAGATGAGCGGGTTCGGTTTCTCTGAAACCGAACCCGCACGAACTTCATGTTTTTTTTACGGGTCCGAGCAGACTCGGATCCTCCCGCCTTGCTCGGTTAACCCGAGCGCGCCCGAACGTCATCATGACGCTGTCGGATTCTCGCGAGACTCGGATTCTATATAAGGAGCCGCGCGTCGCCGCCATTTTCACACGTGCATTGAGATTGATAGGGAGAGGACGTGGCTGGCGTCCTCTCCATTAGAAATTAGATTAGAAGAGAGAGAGAGATTGTGCAGAGTCAGACAGAGTTTACCACAGTGACCAGTGCAGTTGTTGTTAGTTAACTTTTATTTATTTTAATATAATATATCCGTTCTCTGCTATATCCGTTCTCTGCCTGAAAAAAAACGATACACAGCAGCAGCCAGTCACACAGTGTGACTCAGTCTGTGTGCACTCAGCTCAGCCCAGTGTGCTGCACATCAATGTATAAAAGGCAAAGCTTATAATAATTGTGGGGGAGACTGGGGAGCACTGCAGGTTGTTATAGCAGGAGCCCCCAGGAGTACATAATATTATATTAATTTAAAATTAAACAGTGCACACTTTTGCTGCAGGAGTGCCACTGCCAGTGTGACTAGTGGTGACCAGTGCCTGACCACCAGTATAGTAGTATATTGTTGTATGTATTGTATACTATCTCTTTATCAACCAGTCTATATTAGCAGCAGACACAGTACAGTGCGGTAGTTCACGGCTGTGGCTACCTCTGTGTCGGCAGTCGGAACTCGGCAGGCAGTCCGTCCATCCATAATTGTATTACAATATATACCACCTAACCGTGGTATTTTTTTTTCTTTCTTTATACCGTCGTCATAGTGTCATACTAGTTGTTACGAGTATACTACTATCTCTTTATCAACCAGTGTACAGTGCGGTAGTTCACGGCTGTGGCTACCTCTGTGTCGGCAGGCAGTCCGTCCATCCATAATTGTATTATTATTATAATATATACCACCTAACCGTGGTTTTTTTTTTCATTCTTTATACCGTCATAGTGTCATACTAGTTGTTACGAGTATACTACTATCTCTTTATCAACCAGTGTACAGTGCGGTAGTTCACGGCTGTGGCTACCTCTGTGTCGGCAGTCGGCAGGCAGTCCGTCCATCCATAATTGTATTATTATTATAATATATACCACCTAACCGTGGTTTTTTTTTCATTCTTTATACCGTCGTCATAGTGTCATACTAGTTGTTACGAGTATACTACTATCTCTTTATCAACCAGTGTACAGTGCGGTAGTTCACGGCTGTGGCTACCTCTGTGTCGGCAGTCGGCAGGCAGTCCGTCCATCCATAATTGTATTATTATTATAATATATACCACCTAACCGTGGTTTTTTTTTCATTCTTTATACCGTCGTCATAGTGTCATACTAGTTGTTACGAGTATACTACTATCTCTTTATCAACCAGTGTACAGTGCGGTAGTTCACGGCTGTGGCTACCTCTGTGTCGGCAGTCGGCAGGCAGTCCGTCCATCCATAATTGTATTATTATTATAATATATACCACCTAACTGTGGTATTTTTTTTTCTTTCTTTATACCGTCGTCATAGTGTCATACTAGTTGTTACGAGTATACTACTATCTCTTTATCAACCAGTGTACAGTGCGGTAGTTCACGGCTGTGGCTACCTCTGTGTCGGCAGTCGGCAGGCAGTCCGTCCATCCATAATTGTATTATTATTATAATATATACCACCTAACTGTGGTATTTTTTTTTCTTTCTTTATACCGTCGTCATAGTGTCATACTAGTTGTTACGAGTATACTACTATCTCTTTATCAACCAGTGTACAGTGCGGTAGTTCACGGCTGTGGCTACCTCTGTGTCGGCAGTCGGCAGGCAGTCCGTCCATCCATAATTGTATTATTATTATAATATATACCACCTAACTGTGGTATTTTTTTTTCTTTCTTTATACCGTCGTCATAGTGTCATACTAGTTGTTACGAGTATACTACTATCTCTTTATCAACCAGTGTACAGTGCGGTAGTTCACGGCTGTGGCTACCTCTGTGTCGGCAGTCGGCAGGCAGTCCGTCCATCCATAATTGTATTATTATTATAATATATACCACCTAACCGTGGTTTTTTTTTCATTCTTTATACCGTCGTCATAGTGTCATACTAGTTGTTACGAGTATACTACTATATCTTTATCAACCAGTGTACAGTGCGGTAGTTCACGGCTGTGGCTACCTCTGTGTCGGCAGTCGGCAGGTAGTCCGTCCATCCATAATTGTATTATTATTATAATATATACCACCTAACTGTGGTATTTTTTTTTCTTTCTTTATACCGTCGTCATAGTGTCATACTAGTTGTTACGAGTATACTACTATCTCTTTATCAACCAGTGTACAGTGCGGTAGTTCACGGCTGTGGCTACCTCTGTGTCGGCAGTCGGCAGGCAGTCCGTCCATCCATAATTGTATTATTATTATAATATATACCACCTAACCGTGGTTTTTTTTTCATTCTTTATACCGTCATAGTGTCATACTAGTTGTTACGAGTATACTACTATCTCTTTATCAACCAGTGTACAGTGCGGTAGTTCACGGCTGTGGCTACCTCTGTGTCGGCACTCGGCAGGCAGTCCGTCCATCCATAATTGTATTATTATTATAATATATACCACCTAACCGTGGTTTTTTTTTCATTCTTTATACCGTCGTCATAGTGTCATACTAGTTGTTACGAGTATACTACTATCTCTTTATCAACCAGTGTACAGTGCGGTAGTTCACGGCTGTGGCTACCTCTGTGTCGGCAGTCGGCAGGCAGTCCGTCCATCCATAATTGTATTATTATTATAATATATACCACCTAACCGTGGTTTTTTTATACCACCTAACCGTGGCAGTCCGTCCATAATTGTATACTAGTATCCAATCCATCCATCTCCATTGTTTACCTGAGGTGCCTTTTAGTTCTGCCTATAAAATATGGAGAACAAAAAAGTTGAGGTTCCAAAATTAGGGAAAGATCAAGATCCACTTCCACCTCGTGCTGAAGCTGCTGCCACTAGTCATGGCCGAGACGATGAAATGCCAGCAACGTCGTCTGCCAAGGCCGATGCCCAATGTCATAGTACAGAGCATGTCAAATCCAAAACACCAAATATCAGAAAAAAAAGGACTCCAAAACCTAAAATAAAATTGTCGGAGGAGAAGCGTAAACTTGCCAATATGCCATTTACCACACGGAGTGGCAAGGAACGGCTGAGGCCCTGGCCTATGTTCATGGCTAGTGGTTCAGCTTCACATGAGGATGGAAGCACTCAGCCTCTCGCTAGAAAACTGAAAAGACTCAAGCTGGCAAAAGCACCGCAAAGAACTGTGCGTTCTTTGAAATCCCAAATCCACAAGGAGAGTCCAATTGTGTCGTTTGCGATGCCTGACCTTCCCAACACTGGACGTGAAGAGCATGCGCCTTCCACTATTTGCATGCCCCCTGCAAGTGCTGGAAGGAGCACCCGCAGTCCAGTTCCTGATAGTCAGATTGAAGATGTCAGTGTTGAAGTACACCAGGATGAGGAGGATATGGGTGTTGCTGGCGCTGGGGAGGAAATTGACCAGGAGGATTCTGATGGTGAGGTGGTTTGTTTAAGTCAGGCACCCGGGGAGACACCTGTTGTCCGTGGGAGGAATATGGCCGTTGACATGCCAGGTGAAAATACCAAAAAAATCAGCTCTTCGGTGTGGAGGTATTTCACCAGAAATGCGGACAACAGGTGTCAAGCCGTGTGTTCCCTTTGTCAAGCTGTAATAAGTAGGGGTAAGGACGTTAACCACCTCGGAACATCCTCCCTTATACGTCACCTGCAGCGCATTCATAATAAGTCAGTGACAAGTTCAAAAACTTTGGGTGACAGCGGAAGCAGTCCACTGACCAGTAAATCCCTTCCTCTTGTAACCAAGCTCACGCAAACCACCCCACCAACTCCCTCAGTGTCAATTTCCTCCTTCCCCAGGAATGCCAATAGTCCTGCAGGCCATGTCACTGGCAAGTCTGACGAGTCCTCTCCTGCCTGTGATTCCTCCGATGCATCCTTGCGTGTAACGCCTACTGCTGCTGGCGCTGCTGTTGTTGCCGCTGGGAGTCGATGGTCATCCCAGAGGGGAAGTCGTAAGCCCACTTGTACTACTTCCAGTAAGCAATTGACTGTTCAACAGTCCTTTGCGAGGAAGATGAAATATCACAGCAGTCATCCTACTGCAAAGCGGATAACTGAGTCCTTGACAACTATGTTGGTGTTAGACGTGCGTCCGGTATCCGCCGTTAGTTCACAGGGAACTAGACAATTTATTGAGGCAGTGTGCCCCCGTTACCAAATACCATCTAGGTTCCACTTCTCTAGGCAGGCGATACCGAGAATGTACACGGACGTCAGAAAAAGACTCACCAGTGTCCTAAAAAATGCAGTTGTACCCAATGTCCACTTAACCACGGACATGTGGACAAGTGGAGCAGGGCAGGGTCAGGACTATATGACTGTGACAGCCCACTGGGTAGATGTATGGACTCCCGCCGCAAGAACAGCAGCGGCGGCACCAGTAGCAGCATCTCGCAAACGCCAACTCTTTCCTAGGCAGGCTACGCTTTGTATCACCGCTTTCCAGAATACGCACACAGCTGAAAACCTCTTACGGCAACTGAGGAAGATCATCGCGGAATGGCTTACCCCAATTGGACTCACCTGTGGATTTGTGGCATCGGACAACGCCAGCAATATTGTGTGTGCATTAAATATGGGCAAATTCCAGCACGTCCCATGTTTTGCACATACCTTGAATTTGGTGGTGCAGAATTTTTTAAAAAACGACAGGGGCGTGCAAGAGATTCTGTCGGTGGCCAGAAAAATTGCGGGACACTTTCGGCGTACAGGCACCACGTACAGAAGACTGGAGCACCACCAAAAACTACTGAACCTGCCCTGCCATCATCTGAAGCAAGAAGTGGTAACGAGGTGGAATTCAACCCTCTATATGCTTCAGAGGTTGGAGGAGCAGCAAAAGGCCATTCAAGCCTATACAATTGAGCACGATATAGGAGATGGAATGCACCTGTCTCAAGTGCAGTGGAGAATGATTTCAACGTTGTGCAAGGTTCTGATGCCCTTTGAACTTGCCACACGTGAAGTCAGTTCAGACACTGCCAGCCTGAGTCAGGTCATTCCCCTCATCAGGCTTTTGCAGAAGAAGCTGGAGGCATTGAAGAAGGAGCTAACACGGAGCGATTCCGCTAGGCATGTGGGACTTGTGGATGCAGCCCTTAATTCGCTTAACAAGGATTCACGGGTGGTCAATCTGTTGAAATCAGAGCACTACATTTTGGCCACCGTGCTCGATCCTAGATTTAAAGCCTACCTTGGATCTCTCTTTCCGGCAGACACAGGTCTGCTGGGGTTGAAAGACCTGCTGGTGACAAAATTGTCAAGTCAAGCGGAACGCGACCTGTCAACATCTCCTCCTTCACATTCTCCCGCAACTGGGGGTGCGAGGAAAAGGCTCAGAATTCCGAGCCCACCCGCTGGCGGTGATGCAGGGCAGTCTGGAGCGACTGCTGATGCTGACATCTGGTCCGGACTGAAGGACCTGACAACGATTACGGACATGTCGTCTACTGTCACTGCATATGATTCTCTCAACATTGATAGAATGGTGGAGGATTATATGAGTGACCGCATCCAAGTAGGCACGTCACACAGTCCGTACTTATACTGGCAGGAAAAAGAGGCAATTTGGAGGCCCTTGCACAAACTGGCTTTATTCTACCTAAGTTGCCCTCCCACAAGTGTGTACTCCGAAAGAGTGTTTAGTGCCGCCGCTCACCTTGTCAGCAATCGGCGTACGAGGTTACATCCAGAAAATGTGGAGAAGATGATGTTCATTAAAATGAATTATAATCAATTCCTCCGCGGAGACATTGACCAGCAGCAATTGCCTCCACAAAGTACACAGGGAGCTGAGATGGTGGATTCCAGTGGGGACGAATTGATAATCTGTGAGGAGGGGGATGTACACGGTGATATATCGGAGGGTGAAGATGAGGTGGACATCTTGCCTCTGTAGAGCCAGTTTGTGCAAGGAGAGATTAATTGCTTCTTTTTTGGGGGGGGTCCAAACCAACCCGTCATATCAGTCACAGTCGTGTGGCAGACCCTGTCACTGAAATGATGGGTTGGTTAAAGTGTGCATGTCCTGTTTTGTTTATACAACATAAGGGTGGGTGGGAGGGCCCAAGGATAATTCCATCTTGCACCTCTTTTTTCTTTTCTTTTTCTTTGCATCATGTGCTGATTGGGGAGGGTTTTTTGGAAGGGACATCCTGCGTGACACTGCAGTGCCACTCCTAGATGGGCCCGGTGTTTGTGTCGGCCACTAGGGTCGCTTATCTTTCTCACACAGTCAGCTACCTCATTGCGCCTCTTTTTTCTTTGCGTCATGTGCTGTTTGGGGAGGGTTTTTTGGAAGGGACATCCTGCGTGACACTGCAGTGCCACTCCTAGATGGGCCCGGTGTTTGTGTCGGCCACTAGGGTCGCTTATCTTACTCACACAGCGACCTCGGTGCAAATTTTAGGACTAAAAATAATATTGTGAGGTGTGATGTGTTCAGAATAGGCTGAAAATGAGTGTAAATTATGTTTTTTGAGGTTAATAATACTTTGGGATCAAAATTACCCCCAAATTCTATGATTTAAGCTGTTTTTTAGGGTTTTTTGAAAAAAACACCCGAATCCAAAACACACCCGAATCCGACAAAAAAAATTCGGTGAGGTTTTGCCAAAACGCGGTCGAACCCAAAACACGGCCGCGGCACCGAACCCAAAACCAAAACACAAAACCCGAAAAATTTCAGGCGCTCATCTCTAGTATTTATACAGCCTCAAGTCGCAAACTCAGTAGTATCGAATATCAGGTCTAAAAATTCAATTTTCTCATTTTGAATGGTAGATGTAAACTTCAAATTATATGTATTCACATTAATCGACTCAATAAATTCTTTAAACATATCTTCAGTGCCATCCCACACTATTATTATATCGTCGATGTAGCGTTTAAACATTTTAATTTTATCAGCATTTTTATACATACTGAGATCAGCTTCCCAGGACCCCATATAAATATTTGCCAGGCTCGGGGCACAAATCGTGCCCATCGCTGTCCCGCAAGTTTGGACGTACCAGTCCTCCAAAAACGTAAAATAATTACGAATAAGAACAAATTTTAAACAATCACATAAAAAGGTCACTAGGTCACTTCCAATGTCAGGATCCCTACTTAGCATGATTCTTATACTATCAATTCCTTTTTCATGCGGGATTGCAGTATAAAGGGACTGCACGTCCACTGTACACCATTTATATTGAGGTTTCCACTCTAGTTCGCTTATGATTTTCAAAATATGGGTAGAGTCCTGAACATAGGATGAAAGTGATGACACATATTTCTTTATATAGACATCGACATATTCCGAAATTCTTGATGTCAATGATCCTATGCCCGCTATTATTGGGCGACCTGGCGGTCTAAGGCTATCTTTATGTAACTTCGAAATGTGATAAAAGGTGGCTGGTTTAGGAAACTGATTAAAAAGATATTTATATTCCTCTAATGACACACATTTGTTCCTAAGACCTCTTTTTAAAATATCATCCAACTCAGCCAGATATTCCTGAGTCGGGTCTCGCTCAAGACGCTGATAAGCGCTTTCATCCCCAAGTAATTTATAAGCTTCCTCTATATAGTAGGAACGATCTAGTATTACAATCCCCCCCCCTTTATCAGCACTCTTTATTACTATATCACTATTCTCCGCTAGGCTTTTAATATCACAACGCTCCTCTGCTGTTAAGTTTTGGGAGTGTTTATTTTTCTTAAGATGTTCCAAATCCTGTTTCATTTTCTGCGAGAACATTTCAATATATGGTCCTTTGGACTCTATTGGAAAAAATGTAGATTTATTTTTGAGTCCTGATGAAGGATTTGGATTACTATCCTCCCAGTTTCTCAATGGGGCATCACCTTTTTTTTAAAAATGCCTCTTAAGAGTCAGATTTCTTACATATAAATTAAGGTCTAAATACACATTAATTTTATTCACTGGACATGCCGGTGCAAAAGATAGACCCTTTTGAAGTACTTTAATTTCAGAGGATTTAAGTTCAATTTTAGACAGGTTATAAATTCCAATACTGGGAGTTTCTAATGTTGGAGGTACCGTTTTTGGGGTCCCTTTCCACTTCCTCTCTTTCCCCTCCTACATCTCTTCTCCTTTTTTGCCCTATTGGGGTAGATGGTATTTCGTTTGATTTGTGTTTGGGTGGGTGCTTCTGCTCCCGAAAATCCCGATTATTTTGATACTCCTGATCTTCCATGCACAATAAGATTCTCCTCATATTTCCAAACCTTCAAGCATTTCCTGAAAACTCACCTTTTCAGACAAGCTTATCAAATTCTGGAACTGTCCACATAACCTTCATAAACTTTCCTAACCAATTACATCCCCACTGTACAGTCCACACATATCGTCACTAATTTATTCTCTCTTCACTTTCACATCCTCCTGACCCTTGGCCAACTTTGCTGTGTAAAGAATAGATTGCACCTGGCACCAATTGGTAACTAATCACCTGCAGCTTTCATTTGGGCTTTACAAACCCTGAATATGTAAATGTGAATAGTTACAAAAAAGAAAAAGAAAGTGCTGGTGTTTAGCATTTATTCATATTAAAAAGTTACCTTCAAATACACACATATATATATATATATATATGTATGTATGTGTGTGTGTGTATATATATATATATATATATATATATATATATAAATATATATATATATATATATATATATATAAATATATATATATATATATATATATATATATATACAGGTTGAGTCTCCCTTATCCAAAATGCTTGGGACCAGAGGTATTTTGGATATGGGATTTTTCCGTATTTTGGAATAATTGCATACCATAATGAGATATCATGGTGATGGGACCTAAATCTAAGCACTGAATGCATTTATGTTACATATACCCCTTATACACACAGCCTGAAGGTAATTTTAGCCAATATTTTTTATAACTTTGTGCATTAAACAAAGTGTGTCTACATTCACACAATTCATTAATGTTTCATATACACCTTATACACACAGCCTGAAGGTCATTTAATACAATATTTTTAATAACTTTGTGTATTAAACAAAGTTTGTGTACATTGAGCCATCAAAAAACAAAGGTTTCACTATCTCACTCTCCCTCAAAAAAGTCTGTATTTCGGAATATTCCGTATTTCGGAATATTTGGATATGGGATACTCAACCTGTATATATATATATATATATATTTATTTGTGATGCCCCACTAAAAAGGATCCTATTAGTGGGTACTGTCTATAACTGTGGAGGCATCCATGTGTGGACATCATTTATGTGTTCTGTACCATACTATAAAACATCCTGAAAACTAGAAGTAATAAAACAATCAGTATAATTCTATATGTATAGGAATATTATCCTCTTTGCTTGTAAATATATATCCAACTCTAAAACTAATTCCTTTTTTAGTTGCTCTCCACAGAATGAGCTGCTGTTATATTTTTGTCTTCATCAAATTATTATTCTTAATATCGGTATTAGACTTATATTCGACATAAACAGAACCTCTGTGGGGCTCAAGTTCTTGTATATTTAAAGAGCTTTTGTATAGCATTAAGATTGATTTAGCACATTCATAAAAGGTAGTTATTTATGTATACTACTGTAAGGGGTCTGTGGTCCAGTCTAATTGTCTCCTGGCTGCTGGTGCCTCCTATGTGCAGCCCTTATCTGGAGGATAGATGTTGTTTGCAGCCGCCATCGGATATTCTACTAGAACCTGTCCATTATTCCAAAAAGGGAGCATAACAATGTGTAGGGATACAGACTCCGCTCAGCAGCTTGTCTGTGTAGCATTAAGAATAACTCCTTGGACGGTTGTGCTGTAAGCCGTGTAACAACATGTCTGCCCGGCAATAAACTTTTCTGTGCTGCTTAACGGCTTGGCTACAGAGATGGAGATTAGAGTTAGGCAGCAGGGAAGTAGGGTTAGGTTTAGGCACCACCCAGGGGGGTTAGGGTTATGCTACAGGAAGGGAGGGTTAGGGGGTAGGGGAGAGGGGGGAACATACTTACCTCACCCATGTCGAGATTTCAAACATTGGGATGTCGACGTCGGTATTGTGACCACCGGCATCCTGTCCACGGTCAATCATACTGAACACATCTATACAATGGTATCTGATTTATAGTTGATAGCTAGATTTCAGCCACTAAGTGCACAAAGGACACTAATAAAATGTGTATCTTAGAATATGTTAGTCAAAATATCCTCCTTTTTGTTCACTGCATTTGTAATTTTTAATGGTTGGCAAGCAATTTTTGCATTTATGTGCAAATAAATAAATATCAAACAAGCACGGTGACATTTGCAAATGTAATTAATTTTAACTTGTGGACCAAAGAAATGGTGCAATGTGTCAAGGGGATGTAGTTATGTGACCGGCAGTTGGGAGACCGCCTGTCACTATACCGACGCTGGGATCCTGACCAATTAACAGCCCAACAGTCGGTATGCCGACTGACAGGGACTATTCCCACTTGTAAGGGGCTTTGTTGCGCTAGCCTCCCCCCCTGCCGGTAATCTAAAGCTTGGGATCCCGGTGTCGGTATGGTGCCCGGCCAGGGTCGGACTGGCCCACAGGGGTACCAGGGAAACCACCGGTAGGCCCCACTGCCTGAGTGCCCACTCCTTCCTCTAAGGATCAGGTTCCAGACTGTGCACTTGTATTATACATGGTAGATATGTTGCATTACACTGCACAAGTCTATTGTGTATTTCAAGATTCTGTGGAGGCTGGCCACACCCCCTTTGTAGGCTGGCCACACCCCTACGTATGGGCCCCTATCACTGTATTCCCCCGGTGGGCCCTTCATGCCCCAGTCCGACACTGTGCCCGGCAGGATTCAAAACGCTGGTCACCAGCACACTTATGTATTCACAGACAAAATGCTATTAAGAAAATGATGTGATCCAAAAGGTTTTTTAGTGCCAGCTTGTAGTAAGCCTTGCAATTCTGCATTGGGCCCCCAGACCTGCTCCAGGAAAGCCCCAGATTGGTGTCAGGAGAGGGTTTTTGTGTAACTGGCACTAATAACTATCGCAGAAATCTGTTGGAAAGAGCATTGCGCAGCATTGGTAATGCCACTCTACACCTTGATTGTAGTTGTTGTCATCTCAAAATCTCAGCAACAAATTACAATTGTGGGTACATTACAAATAAGTTCAGCATGGTTTCCATTTAATGATATTTATTTTGTGTTGCCTGTCATTGTGACAGAGTGGCATTGACAAAACACATGGTGAGTAAACTTAGCTTTAGTATATGCTGGCAGCACGTCAATGTGATGTAACTACATTTTGAAGAGATGGTTAACTGCTGACACATGGGCTGAGCAAGAGAAGAGTCTGTTGTCAGAAAAAAACTGTAGACAATGATCTTCATTTGCAATTCCTCTCCCCCATCAACCTAAACCTATGCTGTTCACCAGTTAAATCCTGTATGAATACATTCCAAAGACTAGCACCACCCACTGGTAATATGTAATTACCACTGTACACAGTATCATACTGTGACTTGCTGCTTGTGGCAGAATAGATTGATCTAGCCTTCTGCTTCTCCAACCTCTCCTTGAGACCCACCATTAAGACAAACAACCAGTATCTGATCCATATGCAAAGTAGTTGCATTTATCTGTCAGTCAGCGCATTACATGCTTGCAAAACATTGTGTTACAGATCAATCCAAGCGAGTAGTCTGAAAACAACAGAGCTAGGCACCCTTAACTTTTACATTTTACATTCTTATTTCATTTATTTTGGTGCCTATATTAAATCATTAATAATGTATTATCTCCTATGCTGTTTTGTTTTTAATCTATTTTTGCAAAATGAGTCTAAAGTATATAAGATAAATTTAAAAAACTAAAGTGTAATATTAAACTACTATATTTGTAGTACTAACATATTTTATAACTTACAGTACTTTAGAAAGAGTCATGAGATTGTAAGCAGCACTTCTACTGCAAATGTGTATTTAAATTATGTAAAGTATATAACATATTTTATGCTGCTTCTGTTGCTGAGTTAAACTCTAGCATAAAATGATAAAAAAAAAATGCACGTCATTACCAAATAACACCAAACAAGAGCTGCTATCAACATTTTACTACTGAATTTAAATTAAATCATCATTCATTACCTTATTCTTCATAAAAAAAGAGTTTAGTGACATTTAATTTATTTATATAATGATATTTCAGAATATGATAATGCTTGTAGATACAATAAGTAAACTAGATTGCACAGTATTGGCAGATGCTGTACTGTATGTGTTGATATTGCTGCCAGCGGTGCATGATGGAGGTCAGTCCACACAATGAATAACTTAACCAGGTGTGTAGGAAGCAGTGAGGGTGAGTTTAGGGAACAGTGAGGGACGATTAGTGTACAGTATAGTAAGGGAGGATGGGTGTGGAACACAGAGGATTGATGCAGGCAGCAGCTGAGCCCATTTTCTGATGACGAATGGAGTATGTGTCAGTCCCGCTTCCTACCTCTGTGCTGCATAGGCGCTGTACTCGGCACACACCTAGTTATGGCCCTGCATACAGTGGTGGTAAGACAGTGCAGTATGTAGGATCTATCCTGTAATCATAGCAGTCTCCCTGAGGAGACACTCAGGTGCATGTCCTTCTTCTATGGAGGATGTACTGTAGCTGAAGGTCTATGGAGATGCCACACATGCAAAGTAGCGCATTCATGTTGGCAAGGTCGTAGGTAGCATTGTGATGTAACTCTGGCATTATGGGGTCTTAGTAGCACAGAAGGAGAGCCATTGCAGAGCTCTTTATAGAACACACTTATTGATAAATAGACCTGCTGGATATAAATACCTAGAGAAGGCAGAATACTGCTGTTACAAACAGAGAAGAAAGCACATACAGCTGTAGGGAAATTTTGGCAAACAATTTGGTTGATTTGGCTGATAGTAATGTACATCTTAACCCTACAGATTGGTCAATTAGATGAGTGCTATCTGTACTTTATGCATATTGTAGCCATATACTGTACATCTGTCTCAAAAGGTGATGACTTGACCTAAGCATTGAACAACTGGATTTTATCCAGTGTTTCCATTCCTTATTTTTATTACTGGAGCCAATAAAGTATTCTATGGGCATTCACTCAAACTAATGTATTAGTTGCATAATATTGCTCTGGTATTGCAAAATATGTTGCCATCATTAGGACACTTGGCCCTAACTTGCCCAGAGGTATCTCCACTGTATTGAATATATCTTATAAAAATAATCTTGCATCCTAACTTTCTTTTTTGGAATTAGAGAGAAACAAATCAAGATGATGTGCAATTTAAAAGGTAGCACTGGTCAAAAAGACTTTCAACATATTCAGATGTCCTAAACCATCGGACGTGACCCCTATTTACACCGCTACATTGGCATGTAATTACACTTCCTTATAGTCTATATTACATTCAATTCCAAATATTGGTTACGTTCTACAGCTATCAGATCTATTGTATGAAGTTGTTTGTGTTTGCTTGCTAAAAATGTAACATCAGTGGAAGATTTTACCTAGGGACTAAAGGCCTGCAGGCACTCCAGTAAAATCCCCAGTGAGTTTTCAGTGGCAATGGCTACCTATAAGAAATGCTTCTTGGAGTTGCCAGTCCAGACCACGATAAGCAGAAAAAGCACTTCCAATGGGCAGCTACTCCTTTGCCTTTCCATGAGCACTACCAGGTTTTTAGGGGCTACAGCTGATGCAGTTTCTAGGAGCCAGTATTTGTGTGCATGTGCCATTTGCAGGCCCTGTCAGATACTTTGCAAATGCACAATATTCCTGGCTGGCAGTTACCAAAGGGAACAGGAATTGGACTGCAGCATGAACATCCCACTTCACATAAAAAGGTAGGAGCAGCCACTAGCTGATATACAGTACACTGTGGTTTGAAAATTTAAAGAAGTTCACTGCTTTCATTTTCTTCTTTTGGCATCTCTTTATACCAGAGGTGTAAATAGGGTTTCTGCTGCGGGATACACTGGGCTCCACAAGTCTGGACAATGGGGTGTAGAGTAGGATCTTGATCCGAGGCACCAACAGGCTCAAAACTTTGACTGTTCCCAGAATGCACAGCGCTGCCTCCTCTATAACCCCGCCTCCCAGCACAGGAGCTCAGTTTGTCAGTTGGTGCTGCAGTAAGCAGGCACTAAACAGAGGGGCTGCTCCAAGCAGCCCTAAGAAAAGCTTTTTATGAGGTAAAACGTGAAGACTTCAAGGGCAGCAGCAGGGGTAAATGTCTTCTGACATTCTCTGCTACAGCTCCAGCTCTCCCCAGCGGCGCTGTACACTCCCGAGCCCTGGATGCCGGGTACCTACAGCAGAGGCTCCGGTTTACTTCACGTTAGGCACACATGGCTGGGGCTCTCCAGGATCGCGTGGCTGCGCTTCGGGAGGTGGTAAGTGGGTCCCGTTCGCGGGTCCCGGTCTTTATCGCGATCCGGCGCGGTCAGTGGGAGGCGGGCCGTGCGCGCTGGCGGTGGACACTGTGGATACAGGCGATCCCACTAGCTCACAAGGGCATGGGCACAGGTCAGGTTTTCTCTTAAAACCGATTTTAATATCGCCCACAATACCCGGTGGTTTTGCCAGCAAGGGGGATAAGGCTTAGACCTGAAGCCCCTCCCCCAGCCCCAGGGCGCCATTTCCAGCAAGTGTTCCCGCCCTGGAGCTGCATCTCTGCCTTTCCTCACTCCCTGTCAGTGTCTGCGGCGCCATTACTACTCAGCTCACTGTTCCTGGGACTGCTTGGGCAAATCCTCCTATGTAAAGCCGCCTGGTTGTCAGTGCTGTGACTTTACATGACACTTAAGTATTCTACCTGCCTTTTTAGTCAGTGTTAGTTAAGAAAGAGTGCATTTAGTCAGGGGTTTATAGTACAATTACCCTGTGATATACATCCAGTTTTTTACTGTGTAGTGTTATATCTATTGACTATATAGCTGTGTAAGCCTGTCCAGTGAAGTATTATTGTCTGTAATAACCTCTGCATTGTACAAACTGTGACTATTTGTGTGTGCATTGATAGCTGAGTGGTGTCCATCTCGTGTCTTTCACTCAATTTGCTATCCCTATATTCTATAACCTGAGGGGGCTTGGTGTGTCAGGTGTTATCAAATATAGGATTTTCACAAAGATATACTGTATTACGTATTTTTCTCTGCAATTTAGTCACCATATCTCTCCTTTATCTCTGCTGGTGCTGACTACACTGCGCAGGGGTTTGGGTTTAGGGATAAAGTTCTGCTAATAATTGTACTCTGTTACCTCATACTGCAAGTTATATCATGTCTGCTTCTGAGGGTAACGTTTCTGGGGCGGAACACACTGCTGGTGTTGCTGAAGCCACAGGCACATATGGGGAGAATATAACAGCTGTGGGCTCTGGTTCTGGGGGCTCCTTGCCCCTCAGTGGGACTATGGCAACGGAGGCACATACTGATCCTCCGTGGGCCGCTTTTTCCACGCTTCTTCATATGCTAGTTCATAAACTAACACCCCCTATGGGACCCCCAATGCCGGTACAACCGTATGTGGTCCCTGCAGCTAACCCGCCATGGGCGGACGATTTATCTGCTCAATTAAAGAAGTTGAACCAGTCCCTGACTACTAAAAAGTCTGACCAACGCTCGCCTAAGTCCAAGAGTTCCTCTAAGCGAGCGCTCGTCTCCTCACAATCCACTGCTGTCACTGACACCTCGTCTGATGAATACAGCACATACACTGACCCCACAGGTTCTGACTCATATACTGCTGATGGGGAGGGTTTTTCACATGTGGATGTTCCTGATCTTTTGGAGGCTATTAAGTAAATTCTGCAGATTATGGATGATCCCGAGCCATCCGTTCCTCCTAAGAAACCAGATAGGTTCAAGCGTCAGAAGGTGATTAAACAAGTTTTACCTCACTCTGACCACCTAGTGTATATACGTCAGGAACCCTGGCAAAGCCCGGGTACGAAGTTTGTGCCTCAAAAGAAGATGCTGGCTCGCTATCCCCTCGTGTCAGAGCTGTCTAAGAATTGGGAAACGCCTCCTCCAGTAGACTCACATGTGGCTAGGATGGTGGTTTCCTCAGCTCTACCTGTCACTACCGTCACGTCTCTAAAAGAGCCTACGGATAAACGTGTCGAGGGTTGTCTAAAAGTGATTTACACCCTCACGGGGGCTGCACAAAGGCCCACTATTGCAGCTACATGGGCGACAGAGGCTATTGAAGCATGGGCCTTGGAGTTAGAGGCTGAAATCTCCTCTGACCATGCTAGACAATGCTTGTCATATATTGTCACAGCTTCTCGCTATATTAAAGAGGCGGCTTCTGATGCCGGTATCCTAGCAGCCAAGGCCTCTACTAAGTCAGTCCTGGCTCGCAGGATATTGTGGCTGAGATCCTAGTCTGTGGATCCGGACTCTAGAAAAACCCTGGAGGTACTCCCTTTCAAGGGGGATATTCTGTTTGGGGAGGACTTAAATAAGATAGTGGCTGACTTGGCTACTGCCAAAACTGCCTGTCTGCCTAATACAGTTCCTTCTGTGTCGAAGGCCAAAGGCACGTCCTTTCGCCACTTTCGTCCTTCAGGTAAAGCAAAAGGTCAGGCGTACTATAAGCAGGCCCGCGCTTCCAAACCTGGTAAGCCGAAGCCCAAAAGAGCCTGGGCTGCCCGTCAGCCAGCAGCCAAGACCGATAATCCTGCTGCATGACGGGGCGGGCCTCCCCCTGGGGGATCCCAGGGTGGGGGGCCGGCTTCTAGTGTATACCCAGGAATAGTTGAAGACCACTTCAGATGCCTGGGTACGGGAAGTCGTCACTCGAGGCTACGCCAAAGCCTTCAAAAACCGACGCCCTCATCGATTTTGCCAGACAGACGTCCTGTCGGACCAGACAAAGGTAAATACTCTGCATTCGGTGGTACAGACCCTCCTGGATACAGGAGTCGTAGTACAGGTGCCTCTTGCTCAGAGGGGCCGGGGGTACTATTCTCCGCTGTTTCTAGTCCAGAAACCGAATGGGTCCTCCCGGCCCATTCTCAACCTCAAGGCACTGAACAAATTTGTGAAGGTTTCCAAGTTCCGTATGGAAACCCTTCGCTCTATAGTACTGGCCTTGGAACCTGGGGACTACATGGTCTCCCTGGACATACAGGATGCTTACCTGCGTATTCCTATAGCAGTGTCACATCAACAATACCTGAGGTTCGCTATTGCCAACCTCCATTACCAGTTTCGGGCATTACCTTTTGGTTTAACAACGGCTCCACGAGTCTTCACCAAAGTTATGGCGGTGATGACGGTGGTACTACGCCGTCAAGGGGTCAGGATACTGCCGTATCTGGATGACTTGTTAATCCTGGCAAATTCCCCAGATCTTCTCCTGCGTCATCTGGATATGACGGTCCGGTTTCTACAAGCCCACGGGTGGCTCATCAACTGGAAGAAATCCTCCCTGGTCCCTGCTCAGAGCATGGTACATCTGGGAGCAGTGTTGGACACTCACAACCAGAGGTTGTTCTTGTCTCAGGAGAAAGTCCTGAAACTTCAGGACAGGATTCGTGGCTTCCTTTCTCATCCGCAAGTGTCAATACATTCGGCAATGCAGGTGCTTGGCCTCATGGTGTCAGCATTCGACATGGTGGTGTATGCTCAATTCCATTCGCGCCCCCTCCAGAAGCTGATTCTAGCCAAGTGGGATGGCCTGCCTCACCAGATTAGGTCTCACATGATCTCTTTAACTCCGGAGGTCCATCTGTCACTGCTCTGGTGGCTCCTGGACCGACAATTGTGCAGAGGCCATCCCTTCTGGATATCCAACTGAGTACTGTTGATGACAGATGCCAGTCTAAGAGGTTGGGGCGCGGTGCTGGAGCAGCACTCCTTGCAGGGTCAGTGGACCAAGGAGGAATCTCTCCTCTCAATCAACATTCTGGAATTGCGGGCAGTCTTCAATGCGTTGAACCTAGCCCAGCATTTGATTCAGAACCGTCCTGTTCAAGTACAGTCGGACAACGCCACCACAGTGGCTTACATAAATCATCAAGGCAGCACTCGAAGCCGTTTGGCAATGAAGGAAGTCTCACGGATTCTACATTGGGCAGAAAACCATCTACCGGCAATATCGGCAATATTCATTCCGGGAGTCCTGAATTGGGAAGCGGACTTTCTCAGTCGTCAGGACGTGCATGTCGGCGAGTGGGGCCTCCATCCAGAAGTGTTTCAACTCCTCGTGGAAAGGTGGGGTCTTCCAGATGTGGATCTGATGGCGTCTCGACACAATCACAAGGTTTTGGTCTTCGGAGCAAGGACAAGGGATCCTCAAGCAGCATTCGTGGATGCGCTGGCAGTGCCATGAAGGTTTCGGCTGCCGTACGTGTTCCCTCCGGTGTCACTCCTGTCCAGGGTAATTCGGAAGTTCAAGCAAGAAAAAGGAAATCTGATTCTCATAGCTCCGGCGTGGCCCAGACGGCACTGGTACTCAGACCTGCAAGGCCTATCATCAGATCGTCCAATTCTACTTCCACAACGCCCAGACCTCCTCGTTCAGGGACCCTGTGTCTACCAGGACCTAGCCCGGCTGTCTTTGACGGCGTGGCTCTTGAAGCTTCCGTCTTAAGAGCTAAGGGTTTTTCTGAAGAGGTCATTTACACTATGTTGTGGGCCTGGAAACCGGCCTCTGCTCGGATTTTTCCATCGGGTCTGGCATTCCTACTTTGTTTGGTGCGCATCTAACCATTATGATGCTACCAAGTTTAGTACAGCCAAACTTTTGGCTTTTCTACAGCAGGGCCTAGATTTAGGCCTGCGTCTGGCCTCCCTCAAGGTTCATATTTCTGCCTTGTTGGTGTGGTGTCAGAGAAAAATTGCGACTTTACCTGATGTTCATACTTTCACTCAGGGTGTGTTGCGTATCCAACCTCCCTATGTCCCGCCTGTGGCTCCTTGGGACTTGTCGCTGGTTTTGGAGGCATTGCAGGAGCCTCCATTTGAACCTCTTGGTTCAAGCTGACCTTAAGTGGCTTTCCCTTAAGGTGGTGTTCTTTCTGGCTATTGCCTCTGCTAGAAGAGTGTCGGATTTGGGTGCCTTGTCTTGTAGTTCCCCATATCTGATTTTTCACCATGACCAGGCGGTTCTTAGGACTCGTCCCGGATATTTACCTAAGGTGGTTTCTTCATTCCACCTTAATCAGGAGATTGTGGTTCCAGCTTTTGTCTCTCTTGATTTGTTTCCCAAAGAGCGGTCTTTGGATGTGGTACGGGCTCTCCGTACCTATGTGAAGAGAACTGCTTATATTCGAAAGTCTGATTCTCTCTTTGTTTTGTTTGGATTTCACAAACGTGGCTGGCCTGCTCACAAGCAGACCCTGGCCAGGTGGATTAGAATGGTGATTGCGCATGCTTATGTGAAGGCTGGTCTGTCAGCTCCTGTTCACATTATGGCCCATTCTACTCGGTCTGTTGGACCTTCTTTGGCGGCCCAACGTGGTGCGACCCTTGACCAATTGTGCAAGGCGGCTACGTGGTCCTCCGGGAACACGTTCATAAGGTTCTATGCCTTCGATACTGCCGCTTCCCAGGATGCTTCCTTTGGACGCCGGGTTCTTGTGCCCACTACAGTGCATCTCCTCCCATAAGGAACTGCTTTAGGACATCCCCATTGTCCAGACTTGTGGAGCCCAGTGTACCCAGCAGCAGAAAACGAGTTTTATGGTAAGAACTTACCCTTGTTAAAACTCTTTCTGCGAGGTACACTGGGCTCCACAAGGCGCCCACCCTGACGCACTTAGCTTCTTTGGGTTGATATGGCATTAGCCGCTGACACTTCTCTTGTCGTGAGAGTGTGGTGTATGTGGCTACTAACCGTTGTTGTCTCTTTTCCTGCTACTGCATTGGGCTGGTTAACTAAACTGAGCTCCTGTGCTGGAAGGCAGGGTTATAGAGGAGGTGGCGCTGTGCATTCTGGGAACAGTCAAAGCTTTGAGCCTGTTGGTGCCTCGGATCAAGATCCTACTCTACACCCCATTGTCCAGACTTGTGGAGCCCAGTGTACCTCGCAGAAAGAGTTTTAACAAGGGTAAGTTCTTACCATAAAACTCATTTTTTGCACCCAGGGCAGGATGACAAATAATAAACCACCACACACATACACATAAAAATGTCCTTAAGGCATGGACAACTAGGAAGGGGGCATGATTTTATAACCAACCCCATAGACAGTGACCCACAGTATTATTAACCCTCCTGTCATGCACACACAGACTTGTTATCCTACAGAAAAATAACATAATAGCCGCCCCCCCCCCACCATAAAAAAAGCATCTAACCTGAAAATGGCATAGTCCTCCTGCCACACAGTCTTGTTGTCCATGGCTTTGGGGAAGCTCGGTACTCCTGCAGGCACAAGAAAGAGCAGCCCTGGACACAGAATGATCAGCCATCCCAGGAGTTAACACCCATACTGCCCCAACACCTGCTGACACTTCTGCCAGGGCTCTCTGCTATTTTTCCCCAGGACCCCATCAGAGCTCGCCATGAACCACTGCGTGTGTGTGTGTGTGTGTGTGTGTGTGTGTGTGTGTGTGTGTGTGTGTGACTGACTGCTAGTGCCACTCACTGCCAGTGAGGACGAAGGATGATGCTGTCTCTCTCCAGCTCCCTCCCTCTCTCTGAATCTCCTCCTGCCCTCATTAAAGATTACCTGCAGCTCTGGGGGCTCTGTCTCTGGGGTTGTCAGCCAAAATGCAGGCTGCCATCAGAAATTGTGGAGCCCTGGACTGACAATATAGACATGGCCTCCTTCGCACTACCTTATCCAACTCCTTATTAACATGACCATAATATGATGAAAAGAAGAATAGGACTTAAAGATAATATAAATGTGAAACCCTTTTACTAAAGAGCTTGTGGGGAAACATTACAGATGTGGGGGAGCAGTTGGACAGAGCTGCGGGGATGGAGCCATGACAGTGCGGGCAGGTAGGAATGGGGGTGCAAATAGAGTGGGGCAGAGATTTAGTGTATATATACACAGCGAGCGGCACAAGACAGGATTGAAAGTGCTAAGGGAGCAGTGGATTGAGAGGGGGTAGAGCTGAAAATAGACTGGGTGGGGTGGTAGAGCCAAGTGGCAGGTACCCTGAAATATATATACGGTATATTAATATACATATGGTATAATAAATATAAATATAATATAAATATAAATATAAATATATATATATATATATATATATATATATAGCTATACACGTATGCGGCCAGGAGTGCCGCATACGTGTATAGCTGTGAATTGGATTTTACATGTGGGCACCCGACGCAGCATATTTGCATCAGGAGAGAGCTGGACATTGGAACTTGTTTATATATATATATATATATATATATATATGAAACTTAGTTCCAACAATATAAATATTAAGCTGCATACAGTACCTTTTACAGGCACTGAGGCTCAGGCAGTATGATGCTGATAGGCATTGCATTAGCTGCTGGTGAGTTGGCTGAGACAGCCATTGTTTTGAATGCAGGTGGACTGCTAAGGAGGGGGCAGGGCCTCATGTATGGGGTGGGGCCTCTGGGGAGGGGCGTGGCCTTGGTCACCACCTAATGAATGCAGGCTGTAACAGGAAAAATTATTTTCTGTCTACAGCAGCAGCAGAATGTTGTAGTAAAAGCCAGTGGTGGGGCTCCCTCTCAGTCCAGGCCTGTTACTGCAGTCCCGCCAGTCCCCTCCTGATGGTGGCCCTCTGACACATGGAGGCTCTAGAGGGCTATGGTGCACAAAAGCCACAATGAAAGGGATATCAAGAACATGGAGGCAGGGGAACGTGTGCTTTCACAGGGGAAGAGAAGTGGAGGTGGGCACAGGACTAGGTTCTCTCCTTCTGTGCAGCGCACAGGGAATTTTCTCTGCCTGCCAGGAAACATTGTCATGCACACAGGATGCTGGTTTGTACCTAGAAGCATACACTTACCTGGCCAGCAGCATCCCTCTCTGCTGTTTCTGCAACGGTACCCAGTTTACGTGCCCCGCTCACCCCGCCCTTATTACACCACTCTTTGATACTAATACTTGTCCTGACACTTGGTTCCAATAACTGTTTCCATTGTTCCCTGATTTCTGACTTATTATTGTTTTCTAGAAATGTTACAGAGATGTTTGCTCAGCCTGAAATTTCACTCAGCTTGTTATGAAGTATTTCTATCTATCATTTTGTTATATATATATATATATATATATATATATATATACCATACACCGCTGGCGGCACTCGGAATAACTTCAATCAGAGACAGGATAGCAACAGCATTTCGAAGTTTACTACTTCATCCTCAGGTTGCCTCAGAACCTGAGGATGAAGTAATACATTTTGAAACATTGTGGCTATCCTGCCTCTGATTGAAGTTATTCCGAGTGCCGCCTGCAGTGTGTGGTGTAGATTGGACCCGTGGCTCAGCGTGGTTCCAGGAGGGCACCGGGATGGTTAGTAAGTATTTTGGAGTGCTGCCAGAAAGAATTCGCTATATATATATATATATATATATATATATATATATATATATACTAGCTGTTCTACCCGTTCTTCGCACTGGAGTTTCTGATTTTCATGGTTGTAAATATAGATGAGTGTTAAATATCTGGTAAATCTTTAGAAATGTACATTTGAGATGTCTTCATGTAAGTAAATATTAATCCATAGTTCTTGGCATTACCCGAGGAGCACCCGTAGCAGATACAGTAAAAAGTGACAGGACCATTTTTGTAGTTTATTAAATTCTACACACTGGAGGTGCAATCCAAATTATGATCTCATTGTCAGTTTGCGCATTATCGTTTACGCAATGCAAACCACGCATTGGTAATGATATCATTATGCCAACCCCCCGTTCATCCCTTTAGTGGAGGTTGATTAAAATTCTAATAACATAGTTTTCCTATTTACCACCTGAAGAATACTGTTAAATTCCATCTTCCTAACATTTCAGGAAGTAAGAGATTTAGTAATGAATCAATGAGTGAGTGAGTGAGTGAGTGAGTGAGTGAGTGAGTGAGGGCTTTCACATTTTTATATATATATATATATATATATATATATATACACACTCACATAACAATTAAAATATGCTATATATCTAGATAAATGTTTGAAAGCCCTAACTCTTTCATATATACAGTAATTTTCAAAGCTGCAGCACTATATTTAAAAAGCCCTTTCTTCAAGCTTTCTTAGCACAGTATTTTAGTATATCTCAATTGGAGACTAAGACCCACAACCAAATATGTATTTTTTTATAGCGTATTCAGCTCTGAATAATTATACCAGGTATTAAATACAGCATAAAATCAATATTGAGTGGAAAAAATATGCTTGTAAACCAGCAAATAAAACTTGTAATGTAGACTTATGTTTTTCAATATACATTTACTATTTTTTTTCCTTTCTGTTAGACTTGTGTAGACAACATTGAAATAATGTGTAATACAAGTATATATTGCTAACAAAGCTCGCAGTCTTCACTTGTTACACTGGAAATGGGTTTTATTTTTTCATTTCCTTGCAACAGCACCTCTGAAAATGTTGTTTGATCTTTTTTTTGACTGGTATTCACAATGTAAAACTAATACCGTATTTAAAGAGTTTTCAATGTTCCATCAACCACCCAGATTTAAATTTCCCTTAATCTAGCTTGTCACGTCAACTCCTTCTGTGCCCTGTTAGGAAGCATATCATTTCTAAAAATAAACTAAAATGCATAATGAAAATGACTAGTGTTATACACTGGAAAATAGCCTGCAAAATTTAGCATCACAAAAAAAAAGAACATTTAAGGATCCTGCATTTAAATGCCATCCTAATTAAAGGAACGTCCCTTTCTAAATGTGTTTTTTTTTTTTTTTTTTTGCACATGCATAAGAGGCCTTATTCAAATGAAGGGGAAGACCTTTCACATACATGAGGCTATAATAGAGAGCTTAGCATAACTTCTACCTGATTTTCAATGCAAATGGCAGAAGAGAAGTTGGTGTGCTGATGAAGATTATGGTTTATCCCTCTCACACACCACAGAATTCTTCACGCTCCGGAAATATTTTGCTTATCAGTGAGCAGCAATGATCAACACCTCACACCCACTATTCCAGGGAGACTCACAATGTGTGATCATCAATATTCAGATAGTCAGATTCTCATGGTTCCAGACTATTAATTTTCTCTACTGATGCTTTAACGTACAGTTTCTCATACTATAAAAATACATTTTACCAGACTGGTGTCAAACATCAAATAGACTAATTAAAAGTCATGTTGCCTGAAGCCATGTTGGTTTGCAGTATTGAAGACATATAACCAGTAACTCCAGCAGCAAACAGGTTAAATTTTTAGCACCTATTGATATTATTTTAACCTTGTCCTGTGTGGGTAAGAGCACATGACCTACATACAAATTAAGCATTTTAGAGAAACTGTTATGTTACTGTTATTTTTATGCACTCATTTACTGGCATAAATAATAGATATGTTTTGTTCGAGTGTAATGCATTTATCATGCAGTTTTAAATGACAGCAAAAAAATTAAATGATATACTGTAGATTATAGATTAAATATATTTAAATCTGATAGATATATTTAATTGAAAAAGTTATATGCAATTATATTTTATTACACAATGCAATTAATAATAATAATAATAATAAAAAATAATAATTATTATTATTAATAATAATTATTATTAATATTATTATTATCATCTCTTTAGTATTTGTTATAAAACTATACACATATTTTATACACTCAGGGGGCTTTAATTGTCCCAGTTTTTTTTCTATAGTAAAAACAGGAATATAGCGCAATTTTTTTTCGGTCTACCCAATTAGATACTGATTTACCACACGAAAAATGACCAGTTTTCAGGCGAGAACAAATACGTTCTCAGACCTACTGTATGTGTTTTTCACAATCGGGGGTGTGAAAACAGGTCACTGATCTGGGATTTTTTTTCATCTGCCTCTAAGCAGGTGATAAAAATACTGATAGTGCCAGCTATTTGGCACAATTGAATAACCCACGTGGATCAATTAGCCACAGTTATTTACCACAGGTAATTGAATTCCCCTCTCTGTCCCCACTTTATTACATACACCATTCTAGTATTGGGTAGAATACCTCTTTGCTCCCAGAACAGTCTGAATACTTTGCAGCACATTCAAATGAGTGCTGGGAATTATTCCTTAGTGATCCTGATCCATACTGACAAAATAATAGTACACAATTGCTTCAGATTTGTCAACTGTATATTCACCACATCGCAAAGATGCTCAATCGGAATGAGATCACTAAACTTATTGTCATGTTTGTACTTACTGTCATGTTTGCGGAACCACCTTCTGGTTAGGTGTTCTTTGTGACATGATGCATTAACCTGCTGGAAGTGCCCATTATAAGGAGGGCAGTCTGTAGCAATTAATTGATACAAAAGGTAGTCTTCTTTATTTTAAGGAAAAATGGTTTCCTCTAAGAATCAAGATAAAATATTTTTTTTTTTAAGAAAACGGAGAGTGATTTGACAACTTCATCTTACAAAACAGAAATCTGAGAGATTCTATTCCATTGGATCTCTTTCCAATGAATGTCCTGAATAATCATTGTTCTGAATAAGGTGTGTTGTTTCAAGACAGGGTAGAAGTAATACAATTAACCAGATAAATAGAAAAATATACATACAGAATGTAAATAAGATAATAATAATTATAATTATATAAAAATAAATTACTAGTATTATACAATGAGTTTATGAATTTATTAACATGGAATATACTGGTTGTCCTGAAGGACATCTGCTCTGGAAGATGAACAGCTCTGGTACCTGTACTGGGATTACTGATGGTCTTAATGCCTGAGCTATAGACAGGTGATAAAGTTAAAGAAACAATGATGGTTAATGTGGGTAGAAGTACACTTGCATTAAACACAATTGCGCAGACTGTACTAAATTTACATAGCTGAATTCACTTTTACATTCTTGCACCTAGTAGTCTGAACAATTTGGTCTTGGCATAGATATTGATGTTCTGGAACTAGTGAGATGGTAAGCAGACATGATTAGCTCCATGGTAGCGCCGAGCTTGATCTACTATTAATGCTAGGGGACAAACGGCAAATCTTCAATATTATCTGATTCAGTAAAATGTAAACAAACTGAATGGGACATGCTCTGAAGGGGCTAATGTGATGTTTTTACATTATGAGTGTGATAAATTAAAGTGTTTAGAGGAAGCATTTACAAACTATAAAATATGTTAATTAGAATTTTTAAAATCTTCTATAGAAACGAAAATTATTAATTAAATTAATGCTAAGTTTACTATGAATAGCCAAAGTCTAATCAAACACCAATAAAGTAAATGATTAGAATCAGTTATATCAATGACTCTCAAACATAATATGAAACTATGCATGCATTAAAGGTGCTTATTTCAGTGGTAACAGTAAAATGATACACCTAAAAGGGGAACAAATATATGAGACCTGAAATACTACTCTAATACAATTATAGATAGCAAGTGTAGTAAAAGTTTTTTTTTTCTCTTTACAATAAATTGAAGTGACTAATGCTAAATGCACGAAAGTTTTTTTGTTGTTTTGTTGTTTTGGGGGAGGGGAAGGATTACCTATATTTTATGTAGCTGAACCAATTAATACTGTAAAACATAAATAAAGTATACAGCATTGCTTTTTTTATGGAATGATTAAGTGAAGAAATTGAAAGAAATTGTGAATATCCCCAATGTGTGTCATATGTCATGCAGGGTTGGTGCACTCACTGCCTATCTGTAATCACAGTGTATTTTTTAGCTTTTCTTGAGTTAATCACTGGAAATATGTTAATAAAATATGCCCTACCAACTGACAGGATTCACTTTACTATATGACTACAGAACTTCCTGGAAAATAATGTTCTTACATGCATAAAGCAGGATTTATGATGTGGAAGAAGTAAATATGTCCAAAGAAATCACTATGGTACCTGGCACCTGCACAATGCTGGGAACATTGTTTAATAAAAGCCAGAGTGCAGACACTACAGGCCCATATACATGGGCCGATGCGGGAGAGATGTGTGCTGAGCATGCGGGGGGAGACGGGGGGGGGGGCGCTCATTTCACCCAGCGGGTGAAGTGAGCGACCCGCTAGATTGGACTGCATGCAGGCCAATCTAGCAGCAGCGATAGCGATGCGCGGGGCAGCGCATCGCTATCGCTGAGGGGGCTACACACGGAGCGATAATGCTCAAATTCAAAGCAAACTAATCAGATTGCTTAGAATATCGCTCCGTCAGTACCCCCTTACCTATCTAAACACCTTAAATATTCTGAGAGATTACATTATTTTAGTTGTAGTAAAAGTATCAAAATATAAAAAAATCACATGCAATAACTATAGAGAGACATCAATAGGAGGATTTAATGCAAAGTATTAACATGTAGAGCCCGGTCTCATCATAGGCGTGTGCAGCACATTTTATTAGGGGGTGCACCATCGGAGGGGTGTGTCTAGCACTGACTTTTGGGCGTGTCTAGCACCATCTATTGACGGTCAACGCAAAATAAAATATCCACCCTTCTACCAATCCTAATATAGCAGATACATTGTCAGATGTTATGGTGTGCACCAAACAAACACCCCTGATGGCACTCACTGCAATTACACTGCTCCTCCTCAGCCTGGTCTGGCTCCCCCTCTCTTTCCCCTGCAAGCTGCAGCAGCACACTTACAAGTCAGTCACTCACTGACACTGACAGTCACAGACTAGTACTGCTGCTGCTGGAAAAACGAGTGACGTGTCAATGCTGCTGCCGACCACCTGCCAGTATTGAATTTGTCTTCCTAAGAGGAACGCTGGCTGCATGCTGATCCCCATCAGTGGTTGGCGTTGGCATAGCATAGAAGGAGAGAGGTGGGCATGTGGTGGGTGTGGCAGGTGGGCGTACGAGCATATTTTTGTACATGAAGGTGGAGCCAGGAGTTTGAAAGCCGGTTGCAGTGGCACCCTTGATTAACCCAGGCATCTGGTCAGTAATGCAGTCCTGACAGGGTGCAGCGCAGAGGGGACAGTAATCAGCCTGCTTGGCGATCGCTGCATCAGGCATGTGAGATATGAGTGCCAGACATTAGGGGGTGCCTGTGCGCACCAGGCACCCCCCCCCCCTGCGCACACCTATGGGTCTCATGAACATTAAGGGGTACTGTGATTTCTCAAAAGAATGCTGTAGTGTTCCAAAACTGGGATACACCCAATCAGCATAACATTAAAATGAATGGGAAACAGTTGCCCTGTCACATGAAGGCGCTTCTGTCTGCTATATTTAGAAAGTGGACGTGTTACAGGGTAATATATAGTCATTCAACACGTAAATGTTACTTGGACCATCCTAGCTTTAGAATGTTATGGTTTCTTGTGGGGTTCTAAATGCATGTGTTAATTATCCTTTACTTGGCCACAATATAACCATGAATTGGGAGATAATAGAACATTATGAAAATGTGGCATGGGAAATTATCTCAGAAAAATGTCATCAACATTTAAATAATTGTATAATGAGTTACTTCTGAGACAAATATGTATGTAATCTGCTGGCACTTCTCTATAATTGTATATGAGCCTCATGGATAGTAGGCACCTCTTGTGTACCTGAATGGGTATATGAAGGGGAGTCTTAACCACTGGCACACACATATGCCTCATGAAGAAAATAATAATTCCAATCCCAAATTTGCACAGTAAAATTACCAATTGTACAGCGTGAAAGGTTTTCTGAGCATCAAGGAACAGTACTAGCTTTTCAGCTAAATAGTAATATATAGGGCCAGATTGCTATAGACACAAGCTGCCATCAGCATTACACCTCCATATGCTGCATCCAGAATCAGCCCCCTGTTACTTACATGTGAAACCCTCAGAAATCATCCTCAGTTTTCAGTGTAGGACACCTACTGCAAAATAATAGAAACAGTTGACAAACTTGTTTAATTTTCAATTACGGTGCATTACAGGTAATCTAATTAATAAGTACACATATATACAAAGTTAATACAGATTACCATAGAGAACATGTTATACCTATGACCAGTGCTGTAATTAGGCATTTTAGCTCTGTGTGCAAGAAACAGCATTGGCGCCCCCCCTTATGTAAAATATGGGAAGTGCACGCAAAAAATATAGGGGTGTGGCTTCATGGGGAAGGGGTGTGGCCACAAAATAATACCAATTCATATTACGGTGCACAGTAGTCTCCATTATTCAAATTACGCCGCACAGTAGCGCCACTACACCAGGTAGATCCCCTATTACACATTACTGCAGCCAGTCACTTTTTTTTTACACATTACGGCAGCCAGTCCCCCTTTTTACACATTACGGCAACCAGTCCCCCTTTTTACACATTACGGGAGACAGCTTTCCCCTTTTTACACATTACGGCAGACAGCGTTCCCCTTTTTACACATTACGGCAGACAGCGTCCCCTTTTTATACATTACAGCAGACAGTGTCCCCTTTTTACACATTACGGCAGACAGCGTTCCCCTTTTTACACATTATGGCAGACAGCATCCCTTTTTTACACATTACAGCAGACAGTGTCCCCTTTTAACACATTACGGCAGACAGCGTCCCCCTTTTTACATATTACAGAAGACAGCATCCCCTTTTTACATATTACGGTAGACAGCGTCTCCTTTTTACACATTACGGCAGACAGCGTCCCCTTTTTACATATTACGGCAGACAGCGTCCCCTTTTCACACATTACGGCAGACAGCATCTTCCTTTTTACACATTACAGCAGACAGCGTCCCCTTTTTACACATTATGGCAGACAGCATCCCCCTTTTTAAACATTACGGCAGACATCGTCCCCCTTTTTACACATTATGGCAGACAGCATCCCCCTTTTTATACATTACGGCAGACAGCGTCCCCCTTTTTACACATTACGGCAGATAGCATCCCCCTTTTTACACATTACGGCAGAAAGAATAGATAGATAGAGAGATAGATATACAGAGACAGATACGTAGATAGATAGATAGATAGATAGATAGATAGATAGATAGACAGACAGACAGATAGATAGATACTTACCATCTCTCCCCGCTGGCTCAGGCAGTCAGGAGGGAGGGGGAGGAGGGAGCCGCAGCAACGCTGTGTAATTGTTGGCGGCGCCGCTGCAGCTGTCCCTCTCCTTCTGCATTTGATGGCCGCCGCCGCTGTGAATGCTGGGATGAGGGAAGCGCATACCAGCATTCACAGCAGCGCCGGCCAGCCAATGCGGAAGGAGTAGGACTGCTGCAGTGGCGCCGCTACCAATTACATAGCGCTGCTGCGGCTCCAGTCCCCCTCCCTCCTCTGCCTCCGGGTCCTCCTCTGACACTGCTCCTTTAATCTTCTCCGGCGCACACAGCACATGCGTCTTGTAATGAGTCAGTTTGACTCATTACAAGCCGCTGACATAGATGCTGGCCTTTGCACCCTCAGGACGACTGTGCTGTGTGACAGCCACACCTGGCACACATGTTGTTATGGCTCTGCCTATGACTATGCATATGACTGGGCAACATCCATGGCATCTAGAAGAAAGTATTTCACCCTCAGTATTACAAGGGTTTTTTCTTATCTGGATTTAGCAGTGTATTGGTTTCCTTATCAATATGATGTACGCATTGATGACATCACTACTGTGACATTACAGGATTTCCTGGCTTATTAAATAGGCTGTACACATAGGTAACTATTCCTGTTTACTTGACAAGAACCTAAGGCTGTAATTGACATATGGTTTATATATCAGTTAGTGTGATTTGGTACATGACTAATATTACCAATCAGTGTTAATGTCAGATAATATTGTCTGTACTGCATTAAGCCAGTGACAAAAAAGGTCCTTACGCATAGTGCTAAAAGAAAACAGGACAGAGCTACTGATTACTACTGTATCATCATTATCTCTTGGTATTGGATGCCAGTCCTTACCACTCTCCTTTGTTTACTATGTTATTGAGTTGTCAAACCATGTGATGAATTGCATGGTTCTTTTTATGCAAAATATGTTTTAATTTTTTTTACATTTTTTTACTTCTGAGTGACTGAAATTCTGAAACTTGCCAAATCACGTAACTCATCTCTAGTTCATATAATATTATTCAGCAGCTGAAATCACTTTGAGAGGTTCAAGGTACTCCAGAAACAGGGCATGATTTATTCATTATATTGAGCATAGAATAAATACAGAAGGAAATGTCTAATTCAGCCTTTAGACTAGTAAACAAATATATTGCTATTCAAAACATGCATGTGCAAACTTATGATAAAAATGTATATGCCACTGGTGATGTATTACTAAAAAAATAAAAAGGCTGCATATTATTCAATAACCACATTTATTTTATCTGAGTTATCTTTGCTTTTCTGAAACTGCAATATGATTTTGTAAATTGTGATGCAACTTTAATGAAAACATTTTCCTGCAGACACATCCTTTAAATTAAAGAAAGCCATTAATAATATCTGCCATGTGTACTAACAGAAGCTCAACTTGGAACACCAAAGGCAACATGTGTTAACAGCATGGAAAAAACTAATTCTTAAAACATTAAGAATCACAAAATATACAGTTATATACATCATACCTGTAAAGGTCAGCAATGGATCTCGCTGGGAGAAGAAGCAATAAATTATTTGTGTGATAAAAAGGAAATGTTGCCAAGAACAAAATGCACATATTTTTTCCACCACTGACAATTTATTTTTCATATAAATAAAACATCAACTCTTGTTAAACAATGTAGTGTGTAGTGAACACAAAATTGAAGATTATTAAACTTGTATAATAGGGTAAACATGAAGGGTGGGACAAAACCGGTGAAAAATATTGTTAAACTTAATATTTATTTTTGTTTATAAATTAAAACTTATTTGAAATGTTGTAAATAATGTAGAATACTTTTAATATAGGGTATATTTAAAAGTGAATTTATCTATATATATAAATGCGAAAGCCCTCACTCACTCACTGACTCATCACTAATTCTCTTACTTCCCGATAAGTTAGGAAGATGAAATTTAACATATATATTCTTCAGGTTGGAAATAGGAAAACTCCATAATTAGAATTTTAATAAACCTTCCCTAAGGGGATGAAAAGGGGGTTGACATAATGACGTCTTTAACGATGCAAGGCTTGTGGTGCATGAATGATAAAGTCCAAACTGACAATCGGATCAACACTTGGATTGCACCTCCAGTGTGTAGAATTTAATAAATTACAAAATTGTTCCTGTAACTTTTTACTGTATCTGCTACGGGTGCTCTTCGGGTAACGCCAAGAACCATGGATTAATATTTACTTACATTAAGATATCTCAAATTTTCATCTCTATAGATATACAAATTTTTAACACTCATTTATATTTACAACTGTGAAAATCAGAAACTACCGTGTGAAGAACGGGTAAAACAGCAAGTTTATGTATATTTGGGACCCATATTTGTCACTATCTCAGCTTTCTTTGTAGCTGTTAGCACTATTCATATACAGTAACTCAATTTTCTAATTCTCTTATTTGTTTGATGATCAAGTTTGCAAATAGTTTTTATTTTTCATGGTTGGTATAAATTGGGACACAATTTTATATGTGACATAATGTGCATCCAACACATTTCAAAATCTCTTGACACCTAAACCACCTATGGATCATTAGTGTAAAGAATCAAAAATCAATAGCTTAGTCATTATAGTCCATTAAAACAGCCCTTGTGTGTTTATTTAACACTTTGTCCAGGACCCCAGTAGAGATGAGCAATAATCACCGTGCTTTGTTCCCATTGGTATTTATATAATTTTGTGTTCTATGTTATTAAAAGAGAGAGACAAATTAAACTGGACACTCATGCAAGCATACACACAAACATATGATGTAACCTAAATTCACAATGATAATGAATAACTAAATGACTGAGAAAAAAAGCCATAAACGCATATGTTCCAAGAAAATATTTTTGATGACAAAGTCTGCATATTTTGACAGAAGGCATCTGACCAATCAGGATGGTGCAAAGTTTTAAATAGAATATTAAAATATTATTGGATGAATCATAGATGTGGCTTTAGTGGACAAGTTCAGGCTTATTTTGTTCCTTTTTTAATGTGTAAACAATGGTTCATTTAATAATTCAAGCTTTCTCATTTCATGTCATTTTCTGCTTTGAAAGAGGTCAGTAAACAGTTTCTATAAAATTACAAGTGCGTTATTAAAAGAAATATCCAGTATAACAAGACATTTACGGATGGAAAAAATATTTTAGGCAACTTGTAGCAGGAATGTGAATGCCTGAAATCACATGGGTTACATTTAGTGGTATGTGTCTGATAGGATTCCTGAATTTGGAAATTGATATTTATTAGGCAAAACTACATGTTTAACTGCAAGACAGAATTTACCATTTAATTGGTAATAAATCTCACATACATAGAAGATCTGTAAGGGGTATGCTTAACAAAAACATATGCCTTATTTATGGCTTAATGAGAAATTTGGTGATCTACATTTTTGTCAGGGTTCTGGAAATATTGATAGTAACCACCTTACTGAGCTCCTTAAAACTATGCACATAATCTTGTTAGGATATGAGTCATATATTCCTAGAAACTCACAGATAATAACTGTCACTATAAATCTATAAGTTCCTACTGCATGTCAGGAGTATACTTAGCGCTAGCTTAATTAATAAGCAGCCAGTGATGCATGCTCAAGACTTATCAGCAATGCGATTTTCAAATTACTTGTTATTATTACTGTTAAATAAGTATTTAATAGGTAACCTCAGGAGACAGACTTCATTATTATTCTGCATTCGAGTGAATGTGTGTGAGAATGTTAACTACAAAAAATAAGCTCAGGAACATATGTGTACAAGTGCAGACAAACTGCAGAGATTTTCTCCTGTGCATATCTAATATCATCACAGAAAAAATGTTCAGAAACCAGCTGGTCAAGAGTGTAGAGTGAATATTGATAACACCTTTAAAAATAAATGAAAAAGAAATGCAGATACTACAGGATGTAGGAAATGTCATTGTCCTTTGCAAACCAGGTTGGTTTTGTTGATTGAATGTTTACCACTTCAAAGCATTGGGCAGAATCGCCAGGATCTTGCAAATGCCGCCACCTCTCAGACATTATAGTCCCCTATTGTATCTGCATAGTAATATAACAGTGAAATTACTGTGAGGCTAGGGGATGATTTAACTAATTTTAGGGTTCCTTAGTATTCTGTCAAGCTGCTACTATATGGGTTATGAGGGCAGGAAAACCTTGCCCAAGTGTAACAAAGACTGACCTATAAAAGTTAATGGCTATGATGGAAGACAATGAACATGGATTATCAATATCTAAGGGATTCCACATGCAGGGACTTAATTGAGTAATCACAAAGAAGAAGCCCTGTCTGAAAAAATATATAGTAACATGATTTTTAGGCAGACAAATGGCAGTGTTGTCTAACCGGACTAGAAGGTGGGGGAGGGGGGTGGCTGGTGTGATCGCTCCCCCCTTCCCCGCTTATCACATAGGAAGAGAGAGGAATAACTGCTTCTACAGCTCCCTCTCTTCCCAGAACATCACACAGCAGCATGTGTGATGGACTGGATAGAGGCTGCTACATTAGCAGTCAGTCCTCTCTCTCCCACCAAAGTGCCACTGCCAACAATGGGTAAGGGGGGATGGGCATTGGGACCTGTGCCCTTTCCAGCCCCCCCCTTCCCTCCCAATTGGCATGGGCACAGGTAAAGAGTACCCCCCAACCATTTTGGCACCGCTGCTCACATCGTACACCAGCATCAATAAACTTTTAATTTAACTAGCACTTGCTGTTAGACTTGGCTATTCAGATTATTGACTATATTGGTAGTTTAAAATGACGTTGTGTTAGAAACTGATGGTTTTGTTCCATGCCTGCTTAATTCAAACCTGCATTTATCTGAGAGTTCCCCCCACTCACCTGTGGACATTTCATATGAGACCATGGTACCAGATGTTGTTCTTCAAATGACCATGGCACTGTAACTTTTGACTTAGCTGGTCCTGAAGTAGTGGTGTGTGAGAGTCATGCCACCTAGCCCTCTGAAAATACTGCCATAAACAAGGCTTTCAAGACAAACAAACCACTCTATATAGTTGATGTATTGACTGGGCTCAGACATGGCTGCATTAAGCGTCTCACAGAGTAGCTCCCTAAAGTAAAACACCTTTAGTGGTATAGAAGATGCATTGCTAGACCCCTGCTGAACTGTATTTGCTAGTCTGATATTGAGTAGCTACCCATCCAGTATTGATCTGCGTGGCACAGATTAAAGTGGCGCATAAGCTGCGAAAACAGACGCTGCCAACAAAATGGTTAATTCCTGACATCTCCATCAGCATCACTGTCTACAGCTGTCTTGTTCACAACTGTTAAGTACTAGTATGCACATATCAGTGGTTCCTTCTGTACCAGAGAATTACCATCTTTATAGCAATGTCATTTTAACATTATCTTTGTTCAACGTTATAGAATGTTTTCCTTATGTTGGGCTTAGCTTACACATCTAAAATGGAGCAGGTTGCATTTCTTAATCAATATTTTTATTAGTAAAGGGGATTTATGCCAGGTAACATTAAAATTGGAGGCAAGTTAACATGGTACTAAGAGGGTAATTCTGAGTTGATCGCAGCAGGAACTTTGTTAGCAAATGGGCAAAACCATGTGTACTGCAGGGGAGGCAGATATAACATGTGCAGAGAGAGTTAGATTTGGGTGTGGTGTGTTCAATCTGCAATCTAAATTGCAGTGTAAAAATAAAGCACCCAGTATTTACCCTGCACAGAAACAAAATAACCCACCCAAATCTAACTCTCTCTGCACATGTTATATCTGCCTCCCCTGCAGTGCACATGGTTTTGCCCAACTGCTAACAAAGTTCCTGCTGCGATCAACTCAGAATTACCCCCTAAATCTGAAGTGGGATTATTCCCCAACTATTGAGATTAGCACTTCATTACTTTGTGTATCCAAAAAGATGACTCAGTTGTTTAAATTCTATTTTTTTGATGCATTGACCCACCATTCACTTTCTGCTAAATTAGCAAAGATGCTCTGCTTGCTCGCAATTTTATGTGCTGATTGTACCAACAAAAATTTATTTTCTCTCAATGGTCCAAATGATGCCTAATGTATTATTTTCAATAAATTTCACAAAACTTCATACTAGTGTTGTAATCTGTCTTTGTGTATTTCCAACTCTTATCAACTCTTCTGAGCCAGAAGCTAGAATAGAGCAATACTTAAAATTTGTTTGTTTCCCAGACTCTCTCAATCTCAGTAGGATAAATTTAGTTCCTTATTCAGCACGGGTCAGAGTTGCATTGCGTTCACATACTCCCTACCCGCGCTTTACTGCGCATGTGCATCAGTGACAATGCACGTGTGCGGGCTGTCATTTTGTGGTCGCATCTCAGAAGGATGCAACCGCAGTATGATTGACAGCCGAGGCCATTGGGTAAGTGGGATTGAGGCATTTTTGGGGGGGGGGGGCGTTCCGTGAAAAATGATGTGTGCACATAGAGTAATAGTGATGTCACACGCAACCACTACGATTAAAAAAATGGCAGTGCTGCACCTGCCTGGCACCGGAGGCAAGGGTATATCCACAAATCAGCAATGCAATCGCAATTGTGTTGTGAACACTGCCAGGTATTTGCATGCTGGGCAGTCTTGCCTGTGCTGAGAAGTACCGAGCATGCAATCACAGCCAGTTGCAGTTTTACTAGAATAGCAAAACTGAAAATAAAGCAGAATGAGGGCCTAAATTTAATAAACATTAAACTGGAGCTAATGGCATAATCCTGATCCCAAGGGTTCATGTATCACACAGGCAAGTAAAAAGTTTTTTTTTATTATAAAGTGATCCAAAGTTACATAAAGGACAGGTGAGTAACCAATCTTTCAAGTAAACTCCTCCAATGTATATGAAACTGCAGATTTGGTAGACAGTCAATTAGACATACTTTATATCCGTGACGCCCGTCCATATATCCATTTCCTCTATCAGTGTGGTACGATCCCTGACTAGTTTCATTGGTCCAGCAAGCTCTCTCAGGAATCACAGATCTACAGTCTACCAATAGAGTTTCACCTAGCAAACATAATATAGTTATTCCTGCATAAATTGTAATTCCAACACCAGTCTCTCAGAGTAGAACACCTGGGGTCTTCTCAAAAAACCCTTATAATATAGATACACTCTCAGAACCCATGTCAGGTTGTCCTTAAGCGATCACACCAGCCACCCCCCTCCCCCACCTTCTAGTCCGGTTAGACAACACTGCCATTTGTCTGCCTAAAAATCATTTTACTATATATTTTTTCAGACAGGGCTTCTTCTTTGTGATTACTCCATAAAGTCCCTGTATGTGGAATCCCTTAGATATTGATAATCCATATTCATTGTCTTCCATCATTTCCATTTTTTTGTATGTTTTTGTACACCATGTATATACAATTTAACAATAAAGCTCACACAGCAGTATAAAAGTTTTCAATGAGATAATTGTAATATTGCATAAGTGCACATAGGGTTTTTAAGTGGGTCTGCAAGCCCCATGAAGGAAAAAGAGAGATGGTAGAGATGTTTGGGAACTGTAGAGGGACAGTTCAATTTCAACACCGTAAACTCTTCAGAGGAGGTAACATAAACTTTAAAAACTTTTTAGAATTCAGTGGTTCCTATTCCTTAGGGCTCACGGCAATATGTTACAAGAAATAACTATTTTACACCTATTTAGACAGATTTAGACAACAAGCTAAATTTGATACTACAAAAGCAGCAATAGTTGTAATCCACAAATGAGAAAACTCTCCTGTTAGTTCTCATTAATATATCACTGCATAATGTCAACTTCAAACTCATTGGTAAGATTTTACCAAACAGACTGGGAGAAATCAAAGTATCCACCCAGATCAAATAGGTTTCATCCCCAGCTAGGAGGCTTAGATAGCAGTCTGTTATTATACTGTATATATAAGGCTTATTCCATTTTTCTTCATGCTTTGGTGATGGAGTTAGTTGCAGGATTATGCAATCACTCTCTCCAACAGGCTAAGTATTTGATTAGGTCTCATAGTCCTTTAGAAGAAAAGCACTCAGCCACTTGGATTATTGGGAGGGCTTTCTCAGAATGTTTTTGATTGTTGTTTTAACCACACAAATTACTATGCTGGTAAATGGATTTGTCTGATCCAAATTCAAAATATGTATTGGCACTAGACAAGGGTTTCTACCTACACCACTCATATTTGGCACAGAGGTTGAAACCCTTCTATTCAAAGCTTAGATCTAATCCAGATATTGCTGATGTTCAAGCATAAAGTTTCACTATACAGTACGTTGATGATTTTTATTAAAATCACAAGTCCCATTATCTTTCTACTAAACATAAGGTATTTCATCCTTTAGAAAATTCTTAAATTTTAAAATTATTTCACAAAAAAGCCCAAAGTTTTGATCTTAATCTAACACTGGAACTTATGACTCAAATGCAGCTAATGTTGATTTTAAGTGAAAATATAAATTTCTAAATACCTAATTATTTTCCTATCAAGTCAACAGCATACATTTTGCAAACAATCTGACTCTTTAAGACTAAAAAATCTTATCTCTGTAAATATTATACTCCCTATTGCTTGCAACCAATGCCACTAAAATGAAAATTAATGCTGTACTATTACTACTACTACTGCTATATGTGTTTGTTCCAAGCTCTCCCAGCTAATGTTCCCTCTCAGGAATTTCTAGGTCTGTAGCAAAAAATATTGTGATTCATATGGGGAGAGAAAGTCTAGAGTCAAAATGCAAGCTCAAATCTGCTAGAGAAGGAGGTTTGGGGGTCCAGCATTAAAACTCTACATTGTAGCAGCCTACTTAGCCCATTATGTGATTTGTAATTTGTCTCATAGTTCCAGTATTCTGGTAGAAATTAAATGAATTTTAACTTAAATTATATCCATTTCACTATGGATTATACCCCAGGGCTTTTTGGACAGGGGTGGGATCAATAGGGAAATGGACATCATACAATAATCTTCTTTATTGTATTTTTTATCCTCATTACATTAGTTTGGTGCTGTGTTTTTTGACTGGTATTAAGACACTTTTAATCCTCTACCTTTGGAGATCTTAAAAATAGATTTTGGTTGCCTGAATCTGTCTCAATACTTCCAAGTTTATAACTTATCTGGCAAGTATTGTAAAATGATGGCATCAACCCAGTGTTTTACTTTGTATCCCTTCTGTTGTCTTTGTGGCACTGCTAGGGGTTTACTATAGGGGTTTCTCTATAGATTGTAAGTGTGCAAGCAGGGCCTTCCTACCTCTGTGACTGTTATTACCCAGTTTTGTTTTATTATTGTTGTTCCAATTGTAGAGCACAACATAAAATTGCTACACTATATAAAGGTGGGTACACACTGATAGATATATCTGCAGATCAATTGATCTGCAGATATATCTATGGACGGATCGGCCAGTGTGCTGTGCATACACACTGCCCAATCCGTTGGGGACTGACGTCATGAACTGGGCGGTCATGTACACATGCCCACCCAGTTCAGCTGTCAATCACCGCCGGCCGCCGCACATGTGTACGGGTGTCCGGCTGGCCGCTCGTACACACACACCAATGCGCCAATATATCGGTAGATATATTGGCAGTCGGCTGTGCTGCGGGGCTGACGCAATATGTCTGTGAACAATGGAGTTCACAGTCATATCGCTCGTACACACTGGCCAACAGACCTGCGAAATATCAGCCGTTCAATAGAATGGCCGATATATTGGCCAGTGTGTACCCACCTTAAGCAACTGTTAATAAATACTAAATACATAATAAATAAATAAATACTATCCTCTAATTACCATCTCTTCCTGTCCATGAGAACCCAGCCTAAGTATCCCCATGATACTGGATGCAGCTGACACCTTAGTTTAGGGATGGCCATCAGCGTGCCTACCATCGATGGATAAACAGCATGTTTTCATCAATCGATGAATACTATGCAAGATGATCATTGATGGTTACACAACCCGATAGTACTCCTTGTATTTTCACTGACTGGTGGGAGGGCCAATAAAAAGGTGGGAATGGGGCTTTGTGGGAGTCAGGGGGTTGATATATGCTCTGTGTCTCTGCACTTTGTAGTGGGGAGGGGGAAGAACCATCGGGTGGTTCTATACCATCAATGATGGGAAACCACCTGACTCTTTAAGACTAAAACATCTGATCTCCGCAAATATTATATGCTCCATATTTTGTAGCCAATGCCACTAAAATAAAAATCATTTCTGTCCTAATACTGTTATATGTGTTCCAGGCTCTCTCAGCTAATGTTCCCTCTCAGGAACTTCTAGGTCTGTAGCACAAAATATTGTGATTCATACGGGGAAACTAATTCTAGAGTCAAAATTCAAGCACAAATCTGCTAGAGAAGGCGGTTTGGGGGTCCGGATTTAAAACTCTACATTGTAGCAGCCTACTTAGCCCATTATGTGATGTGTAATTTGTCTCATAGTTTCAGTATTCTTGTAGAAATTCAAAATATTTTAACTAAAATTATTTCTATTTCACTATGGATTATACCCCAGGGCTTTTTGCACAGGGGTGGGATCAATAGTGAAATGGACATCAAACAATAATCTTCTCTCCAAATTTGGGACTGGAGTGTCTGCAAATTTGCCTCTACCCCTATCTGGAACAACATGTCCTTAAAACCAGGACTTTATTGTATTTCTTGTCCCCATTACGTTAGTTTGATGCAGTTTTTTTTGACTGATTGTCTAAAATTGTCTTCAATGCAGAAAACAGTTCACATTTCATTTTTAGTATTAAAAATATTTATATTTTACTGTCCCTATTATCTAAGACCAATTGCAAAGTAATTTTGCACTGGAAGAATCATTCTTTTCATAACTGACCATAGATGAAGTGTTGTTTGTACATGAAATGAAAAACATTGTATTATTTACAATACCTCAAACCAATTTTTTTGCCAGCTGATCACCCTGGTTAGAAATCCTCAGAGCCTCACCTTCATTTATTTAACATTTTAAACACTGAGACCTGGATGCTGGACCTCGATCCCATTTTGATATTTCTGTGGTCATCATATTTAATTGTACATTACTAACAAAAATTGTCTTGTTTGAAGACTACACTGTCCCCATCTCCCATTTTTGCTTGTTGTACCCTCCTTCCCCTTCAGGATTACAAAAATTTTATATAAACACTTGCTTTGAAATATAATGTTGAGTCATTTGGGTAACTTTACTAAAGCTTGTAAAACAGAGAATTGGTGATGTTGCCCATAACAACCAAACAGATGCTATCATTTTCTAAAAGGCAATAAAGAAATGGTAGACAACATCTGATTGGTTGCTTTGGGCAACATCACCAATTCTCTGTTTTACAAGCTTTAGTAAAAGCTCCACTTTGTGATAGAGCAAACCCATTGCCTTTTGGTCATATTTCCAATCATTAGTATGTTTAAAAAAAACATTTTTAAGGCAAAAAACATATTTGCAAACTGGTTAGCAGTATCTCAGTGAGCCAATAAACTAATTCCAAAGTCTAACCCAATTCAGCCATGGCTTGGAGACAACTGGCTTCCCTCAGGAAGCACCCTCTCTGCTAATCACAGCCTGGTCTGGCAGTCCCAGAGCGAGGAAACACTTCCCAATAGGACTGCCTCGTTTCCAAGTGACTGGCAGGTAGCACTTCCAATAGGAAATCACTGCCTGTCACAGTGTAACCAGTGCAGTCACGGTAAGTGAGTACATGTGTTTAGGGCAGACTAGATGGGCCAAGTGGTTCTTATCTGCTGTCAAATTCTGTGTTTCAATGGAAGTGTTATAGGAGTTTTGTGGGTACAAAGGCTGACTTCTGCATTCATTTGTAAAGCAAAATTAGGCATGTTTTGTAGAAATTACCAATTCTGATGCAGAAAATCCAGACTCAGACATTTTATATATTGTTATTTCTAGTCTTAGTGAATTATAACTTCTTCTGTAAATCAAAGTATTTTAGGTCAGTTTAAGTTTATAATTTCATATGTATCACATATTTTACAAGCTTTTAAGCTTTTATTTTATCAATATTAGCTATGCAGACTTTAAACTTTTGTTTAGCTAATTTTTTTATATAGGAATGTCACGTAATTAACTTGCATTTGATTGCTGTAATTTTTCTCTATTATGCCTTTTAGTCTTAAGGTCTGTATACGGGGATGATAAAGCTGGAGAACAGAGAGCAGCGAATCTGACAGAGGGAGAAGCAGACAAAGCGTCAACCGGTTTTGTCTCCCAGCAACCTGAAGACTTTCTCAAGACTTGTCACTTCCTCCTCCTGCTCGATATTTATACCCAAATAGCAGATCAAATTAAATTCAGGTGAACTTGTTAACTTAATTAGCCACACATAATCACTAGAGAACATTTCATGTGTCTAATATACAAGTTTTTTTCTATGTAAATGTATACAAGTCTCACAGTGGTTAGTAAAAGCAACATTTAGTAAAGCAATACTTTATAAAAAAAATTAGTAAAGCCTGTATGTGAAAAACAATCGTCAGACACTAATATACTATATAAGTAATCACAATTTAAATTTAAATGAACTTCACCGAGTACTTGTGCACATAGTGCTAGTAATATTCAATGTTTAATATAATATCCAAGTAAAAAAAAACAACACAACAACACATTTTGTTTCTCCCAGCACCATGAAGGATGGCAGTAACCAGATTCAAATCCCATACAATATCTTAGAATTCAGAGATCTCGGTTACATATATCTGCGCAAATGTATGTGTAAGCCCCCAAGCCGCGTCAAGGCCTCTCTGTATATATATTGAGGGGTCCCTAGCGCTATATCTAGGTGCAGGGCATGACACCCCCAAAAAAATCAGCATAAGCCAGACAGCCCAGGGCAGCATACCAGTGAAAAACTATAATGTTAATAGATTAGTGTTTAAGAAGCCGAAGCTATAAAGTGATGCAAAAATCAGATGTAATTAAAAGAAGAAATAGTGTTAAAGAAATTAGATAAGTGTTAATGTAAGGGTATGCCACACTACAGCCATCCAGCTCTGCCAATCCAGGGGCACCACATCCCAAACCTCCACAACCCCAATCTGGGTCTATGTATAACCAGCAAGGAGCCACATGATAATGACTCCCTGCTGCAACATATCTAAGCTAAAAGCTACCCCCCTTGGAGCAACCCCATAATGCTCCATATGGCATGACAGGACCTGCATCTCCTCCTAATGCAAGCTCCTCTCTGCCTCTCACAACAAACAAATATAGTGGTGGATGCTCAATTAGCCTAGTGATATCATTCAGGTGCTTGAAAGGAAGGGGTATTTCTAAGCAAAAAAAAACCCACACATTTTGTTTCCCCCAGCAACCTGAATGATAGCAGTAACCATATTCAAATCCCATACAATATCTTAGAATTCAGAGATCTTGATTACATATACTGTATCTGCACAAATGTATGTGTAAGCCCCCAAGCCACGTCAAGGCCTCTCTGTATATATATTGGGGGTCCATAACACTATATCTAGGTGCAGAGCATGGCACCCATAAAAAAATCAGCATAAGCCAGACAGCCCAGGGCAGCATACCAGTGAAAAAACTATAATGCAGTGACCTGCTATCATTCAGGGTGCTGGGGGAAACAAAATGTGACATCACTAGGCAAATTGAGCATCCACCACTATATTTGTTAATATAATATCCAGTAAGGTATCTTTCATTGTTTAGATCATATTACATCGGCTGTACTACAATATATACGTGCGCCTAATAGTTTGCGTTTATCCCAGATTTGGAATTTGTATATAATTTAAAAACTAAATCTCCACAACACTAAACAAAACACACCTTCATCTTCCCTGATATATCACTTAGTGATTTTTTTTAAAACACTGATGGAGAGCCACTAATTACAACTATGTATACACAAATGTATATCCAAGTGTGTGCACATAGAAAAATACTCAACATGATCAATCTAAACAAGTGCAGTCCAATGCTTCATTTAAACCTTGTGGATGTAAAGTATCCAATTAAAAAATCCAGGAGGATTCTCCAATGCATAATCTCCTAAACCTGTCACCCCCTCTCTTGGTGCTGGTGAATTGCTCCACGCCAACAATGGTTAAAGACGCCGGATTTCCATTGTGTACTCTAGAAAAATGGCGAGAGACGCTATGAGTTTACCATTTCTTTATAATGTTCAGTCTATGTTCTCTAAATCTGGATTTAAGTGACCTAGTTGTTCTTCTGGGTTGGAATCTCCACAGTGCCATCATAGGAGTGCCAAACTACAAAGTCTGCCAATATAAGCCACCTGCCTTCATGGACCAGCTTTAACCCAATGCAGTGAAGGAACTAGTGAGTGGTTGGCACAGGTGCATAATTATGCTTCGGGCCCCCTCCCTTCATCAGCCTCCCATGTGACATTACTATCCCCCCACCCCTTACACACACTTACCAAATAGCTTCATTATATATGAATAGAACATATTATACAACCTCAGTAAATTAATATACCTGCTGCACAAAATATTATTACAATGATACAATATTGTACCCCATAACTCACCTTTCCCCCTAAAAATATATTAGTCTACAATTCTCTACAATACATTAGTACACCCCCAACCTATGTCCCCTACTAAGTATACAATCACCCATATACATTACAACCCATCTCACTCCACAGATAATATATGTATAAACCCCCTGATAAATTACTATATCCCTAACACTCAGGTTGGTTCTAAATTGGAGTGGGGTAAGGGACCTTTGACGTCACCAGGGTGCAGAGCCACATCACCGGGGGGAGGATCCATGCCCGAACAGGGTACCCAAAAATTACTCTCGCAGGCTCGCTTCGCTCGCCATGCTTTGGGCTCGGTGGCTTGCTTCGCTCGCCACCGGGTTACTAAAGGTAATAGTTGGTGGCGTGGATAGTAGAAGAACTATCCCACTGGCATAGCTCCTCCCCCTGGTGATGTGGCTCCTCCCTCTGATGTCATAGGTCCCTTAGATCACTTGGATCTAGCATCTACTCTAACACTCACCCCCATACATTACATCCCTAAACCCACCTTTACCCCCCTAGGTAATTAAGAATACACCCTCCACCTCAACTACATAACATAGATAAGTTTACAAACCTCCTCAGGTACTTACCTCTGTTTGCAGGAGACTGTGTTCTCTCACACACACAATGTGGTTGGAGAACTAGTCAGTACAGGCCACACAAATATTGAGGAGGTGGGGACTCAGGAAAGGGGCGGGGACATGGGAACGAGGCAAAGAGAAATGTGACCTAACAGCCTTCAGGGGAAGACAGGCAGGATGTGCAGTGCAGGAGAGAGGGGGGACTTGGGAAGAGGGAATGGAGAGGAGAGTTCACTCATCGCGTGCAGGGAAGACGTACAGGTTGGACAGAAGGAGGGGGCGGGGACTCAGGAAAGGGTCGGGATATGGTAGGGGGGCAGGAAGAAGGGACTGCTAATGCAGGGGAAAAGTACAGGCTGGAAGAGAGGTAGGGGGCTGGATTTCTGCAAGGAATGAGGAGGACAGGCTGGGCAGAGGCAGGAGCTGTAATTGTGTAATTGCAGTACCTGGCCAATAAAAGCAGGGGGAAGAAAATGAGGGAAGGAGATCTGGAGGGTAGATTACATCCCCCTGTTGCCAGGCCTTTGTGGGGGGGAATTTTCACGCTGGGGAACATCACGACAGGTCAGATACAATGTAGAGAGGAGCAGGGGAGTGGAGGGAAGTGGAGTGCTCGTGGTCCCCCTTTTCTTCTCCAGCCTGATCGCACCCTCCTTCTTTAGGACCCACGGCCGGCCGTGACATACATTCTCAGTGGCGCACCCAGGGGGGTCCGAACACCCAGAAACCCCCCCTCCACCAAAAAAAAACAAAACATCTTTTTTTTTTGGAGCATGAGTATTATTAATGGCTGTCTAGCGTCCTCTGCAGCATGCTAGCTTCCTGGTGGCACTTGCAAGTGCTTAATAAAAGTTTACTTTATTTTAATTATAGTACATATATGGAGTCAAAAATAGAAACGGGGGCGCTCAGATGTCACAGTGCACTACCAATAATAAATATAAAATCAAGTGTATACAATGCGTGACACTTCCTCTAGAGTGAGAGTGGCTGCAACCTTAAGCAATAAATATGTGCTTGGAAAACACATAAAAAAGATTTTTAGAAAGTGAAGAATAGTACATATATATACATGTGCATACATATATACACATGTATATACATACATACTGTACATATAAACACACACACACACACATAGATATATGTGTATATATACAAGTGTACTGTATGTATATATATATATATATATGTATGCATGTTTAATATGTTATGTATATGTGTATATGTATATATATATATATATGTGTATATATACGGTATACATATGTGTATATATATATATATAAATATATACACACACACACACACACACACACAGACACACTAGTTTTACGGACCCAGCATATACTGGGTCACCTCAGTCCCCACCCCCGTGATTGGCTCCACCCAGTTCTGGAAAACCCCCCCCATGCAAATCCTGCGTTTGCAACTGATTCTGACTCATTATTAGTACTGTAGTGCAGATGCCAGGGGCCGACTGTGGGCCCCTTGATTGGCGCGTGCCTCGTTGCATTGCACCATCTGCACTGCTGGTAGTTCCATCTCTGACCCAATGGATGTAAAGGACATTGCTGAAATTGCTCGGATTTTGCATCCCACCACCTGTGATCTGGACCCTGCCTCAACCAAGCTTCTAATAGGTTGTATGAATATAATTGGTCCTGTCTTTGCAAAAATTGTTCAATGCTCTTTGCATACAGGCATTTTTCCTGGACCCCTAAAGGAAGCAATTGTTAGACCTCTTCTTAAAAAAACTAATTTATATCCCGACTGCATGACCAACTACAGACCGGTATCAAACCTTCCTTTTCTAGGAGAGGTTATGGAGAAAATAGTTGCAAATCAACTGGAAACCTGCCTGACAACTGATGATATCTATGATCCATTCCAATCAGGATTCAGTAGAAGACATAGCACTGAAACAGCCCTGGTGTATGTGTTAAATGATCTTCTGATGGCAAGAGACAGAGGTGACTGTTCAATATTAATCCTTCTGGATCTCTCTGCAGCATTTGATACCGTGGACAATGGGCATCTGATTGAGCGACTGATACATTTTTGTGGACTGGATGGCACAGTCCTAAGCTGGTTCAAATAATTTCTCACAGGCAGGTTACAGAAAGTATTGTCTGGAGTATACTCATCACCATCAGTGCCATTGCCAAGTGGTGTCCCACAAGGTTCTATACTATCCCCCATGCCTTTTGCAGTATACATGCTCCCGCTGGGTGAAATAATCAGGCGCCATGGGCTGATCTACCACTGCTATGCAGATGACACACAACTGTACTTGTCCTTTGCTCTGGGCACTGATAACCCAATAGCAACCCTAAATGGCTTTCTAGCAGAACTCTAGGAGTGGTTTAGTGCCAGTTGGCTGCGACTGAACCTGGATAAAACAGAGGTCCTTATGATAGGACCGCAACATCAAAGTACAAGACTGCAGCATAGCCAACCAACTGGACTTACACTCGGGGATTCAGAATTATAAACCACTGATCATGTGCGGAATCTTGGTGTTGTCCTGGATGGTGGCTTCACACTTAAACATCAAATATCAGCTACAATCAAATCCTCATTCTTTCACCTGAGGAAAATAGCCAGAATCAAGCACTTAATTCCCTCAGATGATCTGCCAAAAGTCATCCATGCATTTGTATCATCTTGATTAGACTACTGTAATGCCCTCTACCTTGGTCTCGCAGCAAAAGAATTGCACCGCTTACAGCTGGTGCAAAACACAGCTGCCAGACTGTTAACCGACCAGCCCTGTTCTAGCCACATAACACCGATACTGTACTCCCTCCACTGGCTGCCTGTAAGATGGCAAATCATCTTCAAGATTGGCTTACTGAGTTTCAAAGCACTACATGACCAGGGCCCAAGGTACCTGAAGCAGCGTCTGACCCCATACTGTCCCACTCGATTACTGCAATCTGTAGATGAAGGACTTTTAGCAGTACCTAGAATCTCCCAGAATTCATCTGGGAGTCGAGCTTTTAGTCATGCAGCTCTGACTCTATGGAACTCACTTCCCTGCACAGTGTGAGAGGCCCCAACTATAGAATCCTTCAAAAGTAGACTTAAGACTTTCCTGTTTACTCAAGCATTTCCATAATGTCCCTTTAGTATCTACATGCTTCTGTATTTTATGAAAAGTTTTTCTGTACTTCATTATTTTCTGTACTATATTATGCTATTTATCTGTTAAGCGCCTTGAGTCCTATTGGAGAAAAAGCGCTATATAAATAAAATTATTATTATTATTATTCTTACTACTACATACTGTAATGAACATGAGCATTGTAGCACATGTACACAGTATTCTGAATTGCAATTAATAAACTGTTTAATTTGCTGTATGCGTCCATTCATGGTAGAGGTAACTTGTAATGACCTATTTTTCATGTACTTACATGTCAAACAAACTGGTTTATTGCAACAATAATTGCCCATTGGTTTCCTAGGTAGCCATGAAGGCTTGATTTCAGTTTCTAAAGGTTTGAGGTAAATTGGTGCTATCATTTCTTTAAGGTTTGTATTTCTTCTAAATATCACCAGTGGTTTTACTGCTAAACATTTGTTTAGAACTGGATCTTGCTTAACAAGTTCAAAGTTGGTCTAAATGATTTTCTTGATAGCAGTGGATTTGTTATTGAATTTTGAAATAAATTTTACCAAATCTTTAAAATTGGTATCACTACAAATGTCGTTGGTGACAATTTTCCCATGTTTATTTTTGTTTTTAGTTTTAGCCTTGTTCAGCTCATTATTTACAACTGGTTCTGTATTTATAGATTCCAAAAGAGTAGCTCTAGGAATGGAGTTCGCATACACTCATGCTTCCTTCAACAAATGATCTGGATATCCTCTTAATTCAAACTTTTTAAGCATATCACAAACTTGAGACAAAAATTCAGAGTCAACTGTACAATAGCGTCGAAGATGTATAATTTGACTTTTTTTTGGATATTATTTATCCATTGTGTGTGATGACCACTGGAAAAATTTAAATAATTACAGAAACCACTGGTTTTATATAGTTCATAGATATAATCAGAAGCGGCTCTTGCCGCGGGCAAGCAGGATTTTTGCCTGGGGCACCGTATCCTTAAGGGCACTGCCACCACTTCTGCGCCATCAGACCCTCCCACATGCTGCCATGCGGTGCGCCTGATGTCATTGTGCACTGCACGGCATTGTGGGAGCTGCCGAAGATGCTAGAGGTCCTAATTAACCACAAGTGCCTTTGCGGCGCTATGGGAGAGATGCCATGACGTCTCTCCCATAGATCCGAGGAGCGGGCAGCCATAAACAGCAGCAGTGGTCGGGAAGTAGGAGCAGGGCTGGGGAGTATTTTTTTTTTGTTTAGTAGCGGCACTACTAGGTGCAAAACTACAGGGGGCACAACTCTACAGGGGGAACAACTCTATTGGGGACACAACTCTACAGGGGCACAACTCTACTGGGGGCATAACGCTACTGGGGCACATCTACAGGGGGCACATCTGCAGTGGGCACAACTAATGGGGGCACAGCTACATGGGGCAAAACTACAGGGGGCTCAACTCTACTGGGGTTACAACTACAGGGGGCAAAACTCTACAGGGGGCACAACTACAGGGGCACAACTCTACTGGGGGCACAGCTACAGGGGGCACAACTAAAGTGGGCACAACTACAGGGGGCATAACTGTGGCCACACCCCTTCCCTATGAAGCCACTCCCCTCTTTGTAGTGCACCAACGGCACACACTAACCCTCTTTTGCCTGTTGGGGGGGAGGGGAGCGTCAAAGGAACCTTTTGCCCTGGGTGCCACAATGTCTAGAACCGGTCCTGGATATAATAACATCATTTTGAATTGAGAAATGCATGCTCAAGAAATCAAAATTATAAGTGAACTGCACTGTTATTTTAATGTTTTTCAATTTATACTAATAAGCACTGGATAACATATGTGCTGCATCACTACACCCAATAGCAGTTGCCTATATGATATATAATATACTTAAAGTTTGCAAACTTAAAGCTTGTTTACTATTTTATATGTGTGATATTGTTCTTTGTGAATCTATCTATTCATATATAAACTCTTTTTATACTATTGAGCATCACTAAGTCTATTTCATTCATGGGAGACAACACAATTTGATATTTATATTTTTTTAATTGCCCTTCTCTGAGCGCAGTGATTTTTTTTTTTTCTATAAAATTGGCACTCAGTCAAAATCATACATAGACAAAATTGAAAGTACAGAAAGTCAAAATCTGTGCTATCTGGTCTCTGGGGGAGTTCAAGGGAAATCGCATAGTCAAAATCGGGCATAGCAAGGAACTCACAGTGTGTACAGATCTGTAGTATGGGCACTTCTTCTGTGACTTCTGAGCATGTTTGTGTCTTTTAGAGAGCATATTTTGCCACATACATTGCTTACTGCAAAGTCAAGCATTTTGAGTAAACATAGAAAAAAATAAAACACCAAATAAATAATATGTTGATTTCAAGCATTAATAGATTAACAGGTGGCTGATATTATTTAATAGCATACAGATTTCGATTTAATTCTTGAAAAAAAAAATAGATTATATTATTTTCAGCCTAATTGATCTTTTGCAAGACTGGCAGTATGTATTTATTATATTTGCAGCAAAGGTAAAAGTGCTTCATTAAACTTATAAAAATAGCAAATGAAGTTAACACTTATATCTTCATAAAAAAATTATTAAAATGGAGACTTACTTGTCTGTAAAGACTTTTATGCTTTCTCCTATAAAATGCCATATTTTTTGAAGTGATAAGTGTGCGATTTAAACTGTACTCATGCATGGAAGCAAAGATATTTCACTAACACTTCTGTTTTATTATATTGCAATTCTCACCTTTATGATGGAAACAGCCTCCATCCTGTTTAACCACCATTTTGTAGCACTGTATCCATTAAGCTGAATTTGAAAGAAGAACATCTGGTATATTAAAAAACAAAATGTTCTGGAAACATTAAGCGTAACATAAAATTCTAGTCCTTTAAAATCTTTTTTTTACATTGCAATTTTACACTAAATCTGACTAAAGAACCTATCAAGAGACTTAGCAAATCATCGTGTCTTACTGTAAAGTAATTTACTGTTGCATTTGCAGGCAGGCAACAGCAGGCTCAAAACCCATTACAGCCAAAGATAACAACATTAAGTTAATCCTGACAGGCAAAATACACCAGTCAAAACAGTTACAGGTTTGGTATGTTGAAATTTTAGATGGAAAACAATTCTGGGAAAGGTCAATGAAATAACAAAACTGTCTTAAGACTGAATTTTTTTAGACAAAGAGATTATAACCAATGTTGTGAATCAGAGAAAATCATACAGAATCCATGCCTTTGATGTCTCTTCTACCCTGAGCTTTACTGATCACCGTGAGCCTCAGCTTTATCATATGACAAAAGCCTTTGTTGAATACTTGGTTTAAAAATATATTAAGACATGATGGAGCCTCATAATGTGGTCAACAATTTATTTAGACTTGTTTGTAATCTTTTTCAGCATGGTGCCAAAATAGACTAATCTAAAGCAAAATTCCAAATGGTATGACATGCAGAAAGAATTCCATTTTCAAATATTTGTTTATTTCATTTTTGTTCTGATCAAAATGTAACACAGCTGCCAGAATTTCAATGATGTAATTATTAATATCTATTAATTACACTTTGGGAAGCTTTATGCAAGGTCACATTGGATGGATACTTATGCTTATAACCCTATACTTGCTCATTTAATTTGCCTATCTATTCATAATGATTTCTGTTTATTAGTGCTTTCCATATGAAGTCAGATTTGGTGGCTTGACTTGAGCACAGAGATCCTGATTCATGTTTGCAAGCAAAGAAAAAAAAAAAAGCAAGTAACTTTGTGTCTGAAACAAACCATGTTGCCATGCAAGGGGAGCAAATACATTTATATTTTTCCTGTGCAGGCCCAGGGTAAATACCGTCTGCTTTTGCATGTAGCCCACAAATGTTAGACAGCTTTATTTTTACACTGTAATTTAGATTTTCAGTTTGACGACCCCACCCAAATCTAAAACTCTCTGCATGTTACATCTGCCCCACCTGCAGTACAACATGGTTTAGCCCAGTTGCTAGCTTTTTTGCTTTACCTACAAACATGAATCAGGCCCAGAGTGACCCATTCTTTGTCCAATTTGTCTATGCGTTAGATCATAAAATACAGTGGGGCAAAAAAGTATTTGTACAGCCACCGATTGTGCAAGTTGACCCACTTAATAAGATGAGAGAGGTCTGTAATTTCCATCATAGGTACACTTCAACTGTGAGAGACAGAATGTGAAAAAAATAAATAACAGGAAATCACATTGTATGATTTTTAACAATTTATTTGTATATTCTTGTGGAAATTAAATATTTGGACACCGACCAAGCAGGAAGATTTCTGGCTCTCACAGACCTGTTACTTCTTCTTTAAGAAGCTCGTCTCTCCTCAACTCATTACCTGTATTAATGGCACCTGTATGAACTGGTTATCTGTATAAAAGACACCTGTCCACACCCTCAAACAGTCAGACTGCTACCTCTCCACCATGGCCAAGACCAGAGAGCTGTCTAAGGACACTAGGGACAAAATTGTAGAGCTGCACAAGGCTGGGATGAGCCTACTCGACAATAGGCAAGCAGCTTGGTGAGAAGAGATCAACTGTTGGCGCAATTATTAAAAAATGGAAGAAATACAAGATCACTGACAATCTCCCTCGACCTGGGGCTCCATGCAAGATCTCACCTCGCGGGGTATCAATGATCTTGAGAACAGTGAGGAATCAGCCCAGAACTACATGGGGGAACCTGGTCAATGACCTCAAGAGAGCTGGGACCACAGTCACAAAGGTTACCATTAGTAACACACTACGTCGTCATGGATTGAAATCCTGCAGCGCCCGAAAGGTCCCCCTGCTTAAGCCAGCATATGTCCAGGCTCATCTAAAGTTTGCCAGTGACCATCTGGATGATTCAGAGGAGAATTGGGAGAATGTAATGTGGTCAGATGAGAGCAAAATCAAACTTTTTGGTATATACTCCACTTGCCGTGTTTGGTGGGAGAAGAATGATGAATGGCATCCCAAAAACACCATACCCACTGTGATGGCTGGGGGTGGAAACATCATGCTTTGGGACAGGACGACTGATCCGTATTAAGGAGTGGATGAATGGGGCCATGTATCATGAGATTTTGGGCAAAAACCTCCTTCCCTCAGTAAGAGCATTGAAGATGGAATGTGGCTGGGTCTTCCAGCATGACAATGACCCCAAACACACTGCCCGGGCAACTAATGAGTGGCTCTTAAGATGCATTTCAAGGTCCTGGAGTGGCCTAGCCAGTCTCCAGGCATCAACCCAATAGAAAATCTGTGGAGGGAGTTGAAAGTCCGTGTTGCCCGGCGACAGCCCCAAAACATGACAGATCTAGAGAAGATCTGCATGGAAGATTGGGCCAAAATACCTGCTACAGTGTGTGCAAACCTGGTCAAGAACTACAGGAAACGTTTGACGTCTGTAATTGCCAACCAAGGTTATATTACAAAGTATTGCGTTAAACTTTTTGATTGTCCAAATATTTATTTTCCGCAAGAATATACAATTAAATTGTTTAAAAATCATACAATGTGATATCCTAGGTTTTTTTTCAGATTCTGTCTCTCACAGTTGAAGTGTACCTATGATGGAAATTACAGACCTCTCTCTTTTTAAGTGGGTCAACTTGCACAATCAGTGGCTGTCCAAATACTTTTTTGCCCCACTGTAAATCCATCTCTCAAATATACTGGCTGCTGTAGATCAGCAATGATCAATATTAAAACACAGAACCTGAACCCCCTACACATAAATGGCACAGACATATTGGGTAAGGGTTTGGCTACAGATTTATTTAAAAAAAAAAACTGGCAGCAACATACAGAGGTAGCAATTTTTACATTAACATTTTATTCATTTCAATGGCATGTGATGTGGTAAATGTGGATTTACAGTTTGCTATAACTGAAATGTAGCTTAAATTAATCCATCTAGGCATGAACCAAGCCCAACAGAGAACCGGACTTTTTCTGGTTATGATGGCTACTTTGAAGAACTGAGTAGATTGATTTAACAACTTAACATTGTTTCCTAAACTCGGTCCGCAAGGCATACTGACACTACAGGTTTAAATAAAATCTATGCTTGAGCACAGCTGGTTATATCAAAATAACTGAGGTTATAATTAAGTCACCTGTGCTCAAGCTATCCTCAAAACCTGGACTGTTAGTGTTCCTTGTGGACCAAGGTTGTGAACCCTTTACTTAACTGAAGGCAGGGAAAGGTATAAAGAAAATATATAGTATCAAATCAATAAAAATGACTAATAATACTGATTAAAATGATATGCCGCATGTCTATATTCTGTGTGTGACTTTGAGTGTATCTGCAGCCAATATGTTACGTTACAGTGTATTCCTGGAAATCACTGTAATGTAGGATTTCGTATGCAGATACAGCCACAGTCCCACACAGAATATAGACATGCTGCATATAATTTAAATCAGAAGAAGCTGCTTGTGCATCCTACTCACATAGCAATGCAAATAAGATGCATTTTTAGCAAAAAAGGCACACAACATTAGCAGAGCTGGCCGACAGCTGCCAGCTAACTCACACCAGGCATTTCCTTCTGCATGGTGTATTGAGGCAAGATGTATGAGGACACATCTGTATCCAAGCAGAGGCAGAGGTCACAGTGTTAGCGGCCATGTGAGTGCTGTTTGTAGGTGGGTCGATTGTGCAATAGTGTTCGGCGTATGTGTAAGGGGCAATATGTGTGTCAATATGTGTATAAGGGCATTAATAATGTGCAGCATATGTGTAAAGGGCATTATGTGGGTCATTATGTGTATAAGGGCATTAATAATGTGACGAGTATGTGTAAGGGACATTATGTGTATAAGGGTATTAATACAGGTTGGCATAATGTGTAAGGTGCATTATGTTTATAAGGACATTAATAATGTGTGGCATATGTGTAAGGGGCATTACTGTGTGGTATTTTGTGTATTATGTGTATAAAGGCATTACTAATTTGTGGCATTATGTGTATAAGGTGCTCTACTGTGTGGCATAACATATAGAAAGGGCACTACTGTGTGGTCTAATGTGAATAAAGAGCAATATGATGTGTAATGTGAATAAGGGGCAATGCAGTGTGATGTAATGTGAATAAGGGGCACTATTTTGAAGAGTAACATATATAAGGTAAAGTGGTAGTACTGTGTGATGTAACGTGAATAAGGGACACTATCGCATGATATAATGTGAATAAAGTTGTACTACTGTGTGGCGTAATTTGAATTGGGGCTACTATTGTGTGGCCATACTCTTTCCCAGCAAGAACACATGCCTTTTTGGGCTACGCACCGAATGTGTGCATTGTTTCTATATCAACTATAAGGAGTAGGAACACCGAAATGAGGACTGCTATGGGTTAGGGGTGATGGTGCTGGGAAAGGGGAGTCGAGTTAGAAGCGGAACTAGTAGCAGTGCTAGGGGGCACGGTTAGGGCCGGCTCTGCTTCCAAGTCCAGGTCCAGGGGATCAGAAGTTGTAAAGTGCACCTCAAATCTAAACAGTGTTTCACATTACATAACCTCTAACTCTAAATGTAAATTTTCCAACATGCTATACACTTCCCACAGATGTAATGAAGGCTCAGACAATGGTATTATTTGTGAGTGGTGGTCCTGCTACTGCTCTTTCATGCACTTGAAAGTCTATTGCAATAGCATGGGCCAAACACAGGGCCTAATTCAGATCTGATAGCAGCAGCAAATTTGTTAGCAAATTGGGGAAAAACATGTGCACTGCAGGGGGTGCAGATATAACATGTGCAGAGAGAGTAAGATTTGGGTGGGTTATTTTGTTTCTGTGCAGGGTAAATACTGGCTGCTTTATTTTTACACTACAATTTAGATTTCAGTTTGAACACACCACACCCAAATCTAACTCTCTCTGCACATATTATATCTGCCCCCACTGCAGTGCACATGGGTGGTCATTCCGAGTTGTTCGCCCGCTAGTTGTTTTTAGCAGCCGTGCAAACGCTATGCCGCCTCCCACTGGGAGTGTATTTTAGCTTGGCAGAAGTGCGAACGAAAGGATCGCAGAGCAGCGGCAAAGTTTTTTTGTGCAGTTTTAGAGTAGCTCAATTTCAACTCAGCGCTTCCTGTTTTGACGTCACAAATATGCCCTGCGTTCGCTCAGCCACTAGAGATGAGCGGGTTCGGTTTCTCTGAATCCGAACCCGCCAGAACTTCAAGTTTTTTTTCACGGGTCAGAGCGACTCGGATCTTCCCGCCTTGCTCGGTTAACCCGAGCGCGCCCGAACGTCATCATGACGCTGTCGGATTCTCGCGAGGCTCGGATACTATCGCGAGACTCGGATTCTATATAAGGAGCCGCGCGTCGCCGCCATTTTCACACGTGCATTGAGATTGATAGGGAGAGGACGTGGCTGGCGTCCTCTCCATTTAGATTATAAGAGACTGAGAGAGATTTACTGGAGCTGACTAGGAGGAGTACTGTTACTGTAGAAGTGTAGAGACTGAGTGGAGAGAGTTTACTAGTGAGGACAGTGCAGTTTACTTTATAATCCGTTCTCTGCCTGAAAAAAGCGATACACAGCACACAGTGACTCAGTCACATACCATATCTGTGTGCACTGCTCAGGCTCAGGCCAGTGTGCTGCATCATCTATTATCTATATATAATATTATATATATCTGTCTGACTGCTCAGCTCACACAGCTTATAATTGTGGGGGAGACTGGGGAGCACTACTGCAGTGCCAGTTATAGGTTATAGCAGGAGCAGGAGTACATAATATATTATATAGTGAGTGACCACCAGACACACAGTGCAGTTTATTTAATATATCCGTTCTCTGCCTGAAAAAAGCGATACACACAGTGACTCAGTCAGTCACATACCATATCTGTGTGCACTGCTCAGGCTCAGGCCAGTGTGCTGCATCATCTATTATCTATATATAATATTATATATATCTGTCTGACTGCTCAGCTCACACAGCTTATAATTGTGGGGGAGACTGGGGAGCACTACTGCAGTGCCAGTTATAGGTTATAGCAGGAGCCAGGAGTACATAATATATTATATAGTGAGTGACCACCAGACACACAGTGCAGTTTATTTAATATATCCGTTCTCTGCCTGAAAAAAGCGATACACACAGTGACTCAGTCAGTCACATACCATATCTGTGTGCACTGCTCAGGCTCAGGCCAGTGTGCTGCATCATCTATTATCTATATATAATATTATATATATCTGTCTGACTGCTCAGCTCACACAGCTTATAATTGTGGGGGGAGACTGGGGAGCACTACTGCAGTGCCAGTTATAGGTTATAGCAGGAGCCAGGAGTACATAATATATTATATAGTGAGTGACCACCAGACACACAGTGCAGTTTATTTAATATATCCGTTCTCTGCCTGAAAAAAGCGATACACACAGTGACTCAGTCAGTCACATACCATATATGTGTGCACTGCTCAGGCTCAGGCCAGTGTGCTGCATCATCTATTATCTATATATAATATTATATATATCTGTCTGACTGCTCAGCTCACACAGCTTATAATTGTGGGGGAGACTGGGGAGCACTACTGCAGTGCCAGTTATAGGTTATAGCAGGAGCCAGGAGTACATAATATATTATATTGTGAGTGACCACCAGACACACAGTGCAGTTTATTTAATATATCCGTTCTCTGCCTGAAAAAAGCGATACACACAGTGACTCAGTCAGTCACATACCATATCTGTGTGCACTGCTCAGGCTCAGGCCAGTGTGCTGCATCATCTATTATCTATATATAATATTATATATATCTGTCTGACTGCTCAGCTCACACAGCTTATAATTGTGGGGGAGACTGGGGAGCACTACTGCAGTGCCAGTTATAGGTTATAGCAGGAGCCAGGAGTACATAATATATTATATAGTGAGTGACCACCAGACACACAGTGCAGTTTATTTAATATATCCGTTCTCTGCCTGAAAAAAGCGATACACACAGTGACTCAGTCAGTCACATACCATATCTGTGTGCACTGCTCAGGCTCAGGCCAGTGTGCTGCATCATCTATTATCTATATATAATATTATATATATCTGTCTGACTGCTCAGCTCACACAGCTTATAATTGTGGGGGAGACTGGGGAGCACTACTGCAGTGCCAGTTATAGGTTATAGCAGGAGCCAGGAGTACATAATATATTAAAATTAAACAGTGCACACTTTTGCTGCAGGAGTGCCACTGCCAGTGTGACTGACCAGTGACCTGACCACACTGACCACCAGTATAGTTAGTAGTATACTTATATTGTGATTGCCTGAAAAAGTTAAACACTCGTCGTGTGACTTCACTTGTGTGTTTTTTTTTTTTTATTCTATAAAAATAAAACTCATTCTGCTGACAGACAGTGTCCAGCAGGTCCGTCATTATATAATATATAATATATACCTGTCCGGATGCAGTAGTGATATATATATATTTTTTATATCATTTATCATCCAGTCGCAGCAGACACAGTACGGTAGTTCACGGCTGTGGCTACCTCTGTGTCTCTGCACTCGGCAGGCAGTCCGTCCATAATTGTAATTAGAGATGAGCGGGTTCGGTTTCTCTGAATCCGAACCCGCCAGAACTTCATGTTTTTTTTCACGGGTCCGAGCGACTCGGATCTTCCCGCCTTGCTCGGTTAACCCGAGCGCGCCCGAACGTCATCATGACGCTGTCGGATTCTCGCGAGGCTCGGATTCTATCGCGAGACTCGGATTCTATATAAGGAGCCGCGCGTCGCCGCCATTTTCACACGTGCATTGAGATTGATAGGGAGAGGACGTGGCTGGCGTCCTCTCCGTTTAGAATAGATTAGAGAGACACTTGATTTACTAATTTTGGGGAGCATTAGGAGTACTCAGTACAGTGCAGAGTTTTGCTGATAGTGACCAGTGACCACCAGTTTTATTTATAATCCGTTCTCTGCCTGAAAAAAGCGATACACAGCACACAGTGACTCAGTCACATACCATATCTGTGTGCACTGCTCAGGCTCTGGCCAGTGTGCTGCATCATCTATTATCTATATATAATATTATATATATCTGTCTGACTGCTCAGCTCACACAGCTTATAATTGTGGGGGAGACTGGGGAGCACTACTGCAGTGCCAGTTATAGGTTATAGCAGGAGCCAGGAGTACATAATATATTATATAGTGAGTGACCACCAGACACACAGTGCAGTTTATTTAATATATCCGTTCTCTGCCTGAAAAAAGCGATACACACAGTGACTCAGTCAGTCACATACCATATCTGTGTGCACTGCTCAGGCTCAGGCCAGTGTGCTGCATCATCTATATATATTATATATCTGTCTGACTGCTCAGCTCACACAGCTTATAATTGTGGGGGAGACTGGGGAGCACTACTGCAGTGCCAGTTATAGGTTATAGGTTATATACTATCTCTTTATCAACCAGTCTATATATTAGCAGCAGACACAGTACAGTGCGGTAGTTCACGGCTGTGGCTACCTCTGTGTCGGCACTCGGCAGCCCGTCCATAATTGTATATACCACCTAACCGTGGTTTTTTTTCTTTCTTTATACATACATACTAGTTACGAGTATACTATCTCTTTATCAACCAGTCTATATATTAGCAGCAGACACAGTACAGTGCGGTAGTTCACGGCTGTGGCTACCTCTGTGTCGGCACTCGGCAGCCCGTCCATAATTGTATACTAGTATCCAATCCATCCATCTCCATTGTTTACCTGAGGTGCCTTTTAGTTGTGCCTATTAAAATATGGAGAACAAAAATGTTGAGGTTCCAAAATTAGGGAAAGATCAAGATCCACTTCCACCTCGTGCTGAAGCTGCTGCCACTAGTCATGGCCGAGACGATGAAATGCCAGCAACGTCGTCTGCCAAGGCCGATGCCCAATGTCATAGTACAGAGCATGTCAAATCCAAAACACCAAATATCAGTAAAAAAAGGACTCCAAAACCTAAAATAAAATTGTCGGAGGAGAAGCGTAAACTTGCCAATATGCCATTTACCACACGGAGTGGCAAGGAACGGCTGAGGCCCTGGCCTATGTTCATGGCTAGTGGTTCAGGTTTTTTGGAAGGGACATCCTGCGTGACACTGCAGTGCCACTCCTAGATGGGCCCGGTGTTTGTGTCGGCCACTAGGGTCGCTAATCTTACTCACACAGCTACCTCATTGCGCCTCTTTTTTTCTTTGCGTCATGTGCTGTTTGGGGAGGGTTTTTTGGAAGGGACATCCTGCGTGACACTGCAGTGCCACTCCTAGATGGGCCCGGTGTTTGTGTCGGCCACTAGGGTCGCTTATCTTACTCACACAGCGACCTCGGTGCAAATTTTAGGACTAAAAATAATATTGTGAGGTGTGAGGTATTCAGAATAGACTGAAAATGAGTGTAAATTATGGTTTTTGAGGTTAATAATACTTTGGGATCAAAATGACCCCCAAATTCTATGATTTAAGCTGTTTTTTAGTGTTTTTTGAAAAAAACACCCGAATCCAAAACACACCCGAATCCGACAAAAAAAATTCGGTGAAGTTTTGCCAAAACGCGTTCGAACCCAAAACACGGCCGCGGAACCGAACCCAAAACCAAAACACAAAACCCGAAAAATTTCAGGCGCTCATCTCTAATTGTAATACCACCTAACCGTGGATTTTTTTCATTCTTCTTTATACATACATAGTTACATAGACATCTTCTCTTTATCAACCAGTCTATATTAGCTGCAGACACAGTACAGTACGGTAGTTCACGGCTGTGGCTACCTCTGTGTCTGCACTCGGCAGGCAGTCCGTCCATAATTGTATACCACCTAACCGTGGTTTTTTTTCATTCTTCTTTATACATACATAGTTACATAGACATCTTCTCTTTATCAACCAGTCTATATTAGCTGCAGACACAGTACAGTACGGTAGTTCACGGCTGTGGCTACCTCTGTGTCTGCACTCGGCAGGCAGTCCGTCCATAATTGTATACCACCTAACCGTGGATTTTTTTCAGTCTTCTTTATACATACATAGTTACATAGACATCTTCTCTTTATCAACCAGTCTATATTAGCTGCAGACACAGTACAGTACGGTAGTTCACGGCTGTGGCTACCTCTGTGTCTGCAGTCGGCAGGCAGTCCATAATTGTATACTAGTATCCATCTCCATTGTTTACCTGACGTGCCTTTTAGTTGTGCCTATTAAAATATGGAGAACAAAAATGTTGAGGTTCCAAAATTAGGGAAAGATCAAGATCCACTTCCACCTCGTGCTGAAGCTGCTGCCACTAGTCATGGCCGAGACGATGAAATGCCAGCAACGTCGTCTGCCAAGGCCGATGCCCAATGTCATAGTACAGAGCATGTCAAATCCAAAACACCAAATATCAGAAAAAAAAGGACTCCAAAACCTAAAATAAAATTGTCGGAGGAGAAGCGTAAACTTGCCAATATGCCATTTACCACACGGAGTGGCAAGGAACGGCTGAGGCCCTGGCCTATGTTCATGGCTAGTGGTTCAGCTTCACATGAGGATGGAAGCACTCAGCCTCTCGCTAGAAAAATGAAAAGACTCAAGCTGGCAAAAGCAGCACAGCAAAGAACTGTGCATTCTTCGAAATCCCAAATCCACAAGGAGAGTCCAATTGTGTCGGTTGCGATGCCTGACCTTCCCAACACTGGACGTGAAGAGCATGCGCCTTCCACCATTTGCACGCCCCCTGCAAGTGCTGGAAGGAGCACCCGCAGTCCAGTTCCTGATAGTCAGAGTGAAGATGTCAGTGTTGAAGTACACCAGGATGAGGAGGATATGGGTGTTGCTGGCGCTGGGGAGGAAATTGACCAGGAGGATTCTGATGGTGAGGTGGTTTGTTTAAGTCAGGCACCCGGGGAGACACCTGTTGTCCGTGGGAGGAATATGGCCGTTGACATGCCAGGTGAAAATACCAAAAAAATCAGCTCTTCGGTGTGGAGGTATTTCACCAGAAATGCGGACAACAGGTGTCAAGCCGTGTGTTCCCTTTGTCAAGCTGTAATAAGTAGGGGTAAGGACGTTAACCACCTCGGAACATCCTCCCTTATACGTCACCTGCAGCGCATTCATAATAAGTCAGTGACAAGTTCAAAAACTTTGGGTGACAGCGGAAGCAGTCCACTGACCAGTAAATCCCTTCCTCTTGTAACCAAGCTCACGCAAACCACCCCACCAACTCCCTCAGTGTCAATTTCCTCCTTCCCCAGGAATGCCAATAGTCCTGCAGGCCATGTCACTGGCAATTCTGACGAGTCCTCTCCTGCCTGGGATTCCTCCGATGCATCCTTGCGTGTAACGCCTACTGCTGCTGGCGCTGCTGTTGTTGCCGCTGGGAGTCGATGGTCATCCCAGAGGGGAAGTCGTAAGCCCACTTGTACTACTTCCAGTAAGCAATTGACTGTTCAACAGTCCTTTGCGAGGAAGATGAAATATCACAGCAGTCATCCTACTGCAAAGCGGATAACTGAGGCCTTGACAACTATGTTGGTGTTAGACGTGCGTCCGGTATCCGCCGTTAGTTCACAGGGAACTAGACAATTTATTGAGGCAGTGTGCCCCCGTTACCAAATACCATCTAGGTTCCACTTCTCTAGGCAGGCGAAACCGAGAATGTACACGGACGTCAGAAAAAGACTCACCAGTGTCCTAAAAAATGCAGTTGTACCCAATGTCCACTTAACCACGGACATGTGGACAAGTGGAGCAGGGCAGGGTCAGGACTATATGACTGTGACAGCCCACTGGGTAGATGTATGGACTCCCGCCGCAAGAACAGCAGCGGCGGCACCAGTAGCAGCATCTCGCAAACGCCAACTCTTTCCTAGGCAGGCTACGCTTTGTATCACCGCTTTCCAGAATACGCACACAGCTGAAAACCTCTTACGGCAACTGAGGAAGATCATCGCGGAATGGCTTACCCCAATTGGACTCTCCTGTGGATTTGTGGCATCGGACAACGCCAGCAATATTGCGTGTGCATTAAATATGGGCAAATTCCAGCACGTCCCATGTTTTGCACATACCTTGAATTTGGTGGTGCAGAATTTTTTAAAAAACGACAGGGGCGTGCAAGAGATGCTGTCGGTGGCCAGAAAAATTGCGGGACACTTTCGGCGTACAGGCACCACGTACAGAAGACTGGAGCACCACCAAAAACTACTGAACCTGCCCTGCCATCATCTGAAGCAAGAAGTGGTAACGAGGTGGAATTCAACCCTCTATATGCTTCAGAGGTTGGAGGAGCGGCAAAAGGCCATTCAAGCCTATACAATTGAGCACGATATAGGAGGTGGAATGCACCTGTCTCAAGGGCAGTGGAGAATGATTTCAACGTTGTGCAAGGTTCTGATGCCCTTTGAACTTGCCACACGTGAAGTCAGTTCAGACACTGCCAGCCTGAGTCAGGTCATTCCCCTCATCTGGCTTTTGCAGAAGAAGCTGGAGGCATTGAAGAAGGAGCTAAAAGGGAGCGATTCCGCTAGGCATGTGGGACTTGTGGATGCAGCCCTTAATTCGCTTAACAAGGATTCACGGGTGGTCAATCTGTTGAAATCAGAGCACTACATTTTGGCCACCGTGCTCAATCCTAGATTTAAAGCCTACCTTGGATCTCTCTTTCCGGCAGACACAAGTCTGCTGGGGTGCAAAGACCTGCTGGTGACAAAATTGTCAAGTCAAGCGGAACGCGACCTGTCAACATCTCCTCCTTCACATTCTCCCGCAACTGGGGGTGCGAGGAAAAGGCTCAGAATTCCGAGCCCACCCGCTGGCGGTGATGCAGGGCAGTCTGGAGCGACTGCTGATGCTGACATCTGGTCCGGACTGAAGGACCTGACAACGATTACGGACATGTCGTCTACTGTCACTGCATATGATTCTCTCAACATTGATAGAATGGTGGAGGATTATATGAGTGACCGCATCCAAGTAGGCACGTCACACAGTCCGTACTTATACTGGCAGGAAAAAGAGGCAATTTGGAGGCCCTTGCACAAACTGGCTTTATTCTACCTAAGTTGCCCTCCCACAAGTGTGTACTCCGAAAGAGTGTTTAGTGCCGCCGCTCACCTTGTCAGCAATCGGCGTACGAGGTTACATCCAGAAAATGTGGAGAAGATGATGTTCATTAAAATGAATTATAATCAATTCCTCCGCGGAGACATTGACCAGCAGCAATTGCCTCCACAAAGTACACAGGGAGCTGAGATGGTGGATTCCAGTGGGGACGAATTGATAATCTGTGAGGAGGGGGATGTACACGGTGATATATCGGAGGGTGAAGATGAGGTGGACATCTTGCCTCTGTAGAGCCAGTTTGTGCAAGGAGAGATTAATTGCTTCTTTTTTGGGGGGGGTCCAAACCAACCCGTCATATCAGTCACAGTCGTGTGGCAGACCCTGTCACTGAAATGATGGGTTGGTTAAAGTGTGCATGTCCTGTTTTGTTTATACAACATAAGGGTGGGTGGGAGGGCCCAAGGACAATTCCATCTTGCACCTCTTTTTTCTTTTCTTTTTCTTTGCATCATGTGCTGATTGGGGAGGGTTTTTTGGAAGGGACATCCTGCGTGACACTGCAGTGCCACTCCTAGATGGGCCCGGTGTTTGTGTCGGCCACTAGGGTCGCTAATCTTACTCACACAGTCAGCTACCTCATTGCGCCTCTTTTTTTCTTTGCGTCATGTGCTGTTTGGGGAGGGTTTTTTGGAAGGGACATCCTGCGTGACACTGCAGTGCCACTCCTAGATGGGCCCGGTGTTTGTGTCGGCCACTAGGGTCGCTAATCTTACTCACACAGCTACCTCATTGCGCCTCTTTTTTTCTTTGCGTCATGTGCTGTTTGGGGAGGGTTTTTTGGAAGGGCCATCCTGCGTGACACTGCAGTGCCACTCCTAGATGGGCCCGGTGTTTGTGTCGGCCACTAGGGTCGCTAATCTTACTCACACAGCTACCTCATTGCGCCTCTTTTTTTCTTTGCGTCATGTGCTGTTTGGGGAGGGTTTCTTGGAAGGGACATCCTGCGTGACACTGCAGTGCCACTCCTAGATGGGCCAGGTGTTTGTGTCGGCCACTTGGGTCGCTGAGCTTAGTCATCCAGCGACCTCGGTGCAAATTTTAGGACTAAAAATAATATTGTGAGGTGTGAGGTGTTCAGAATAGACTGAAAATGAGTGGAAATTATGGTTATTGAGGTTAATAATACTTTGGGATCAAAATGACCCCCAAATTCTATGATTTAAGCTGTTTTTTAGTGTTTTTTGAAAAAAACACCCCAATCCAAAACACACCCGAATCCGACAAAAAAAATTCGGTGAGGTTTTGCCAAAACGCGTTCGAACCCAAAACACGGCCGCGGAACCGAACCCAAAACCAAAACACAAAACCCGAAAAATTTCAGGCGCTCATCTCTATCAGCCACGCCTGCATTTTTCCTGGCATGCCTGCGTTTTTACGAACACTCCCTGAAAACGGTCAGTTGACACCCAGAAACGCCCACTTCATGTCAATCACTCTGCGGCCAGCAGTGCGACTGAAAAGCTTTGCTAGACCATGTGTGAAACTGCATCGTTCGTTGTAATAGTACGTCGCACGTGCGCATTGCGCCGCATACGCATGTGCAGAAGTGCTGTTTTTTTGCCTAATCGCTGCACAGCGAATGAATGCAGCTAGCGATCAAATAGGAATGACCACCATGGTTTCGCCCATTAGCTAACAAATTTACTGCTGCGATCATATCTGAATTAGGCCCACAGTCAGGCATATTCTGTAACCTTGCATGCAACACATTCTCACTCTTAGAAACTTGGGACTGATTCAGACCTGATCACTGGGTTGCAAAGTTTGCTGTCCTGCATTCGGATAGTCGCCGCATCCCATGTGTACGCAGAACTGCAAAAATCCACCATGTGCAGTCTCTGCGCAGCCAAGGACTTACTCTTTTAATGTGATGTAAAGAAGCAGAACGGGGCCGGAGCTGGCCTCAGACACCTTTCCTCAAAACGTTTGGACATGCCTGTGTTTTTCCGGCCTCTTCCTGTCAATCATCTTGCAAATGCCCGTGCGTTCGGATTTTTCGCACCAACCCGTTGCAGGCCGGCAATTCCCGTTGCTGTTGTCTGGCGCACGTGCGCATTGCAGTGCATGTGCGTGCACAGTTATGACCTGATCACCCGCTGTGCGAAAATGCACATCAGCAATCAGGTCTGAATCAGCCCCCTTATTCAGTAAGCACCGCATTAACTGTGTGCACACGCACAGGACGGGACCTGCGCATCCATGCTAGTCCCTGATCCCCAAAAATGCGGTTGCATCGCATTTGCATTTGCAATGCAACCTAGATCAGGCCCTTAGGACCTTATTTAGTAAGGACTGCAGATTCTGCTTTTTAGCAGAATCTGCAATCCTTTCGAATGCATGCTGGGGGCCGCACATCGCAGGGAAAGGCCGCCCAGCATGCTGCCCACTGCGATCACAGGTGGTAATTCAAAGTTGATCGCAGAAGCAAATTTGTTAGCAGTTGGGCAAAACCATGTGCACTGCAGGTGTGGCAGATGTAACATTTGCAGAGATATATAGATTTGGGTGGGTTATTTTGTTTCTGTGCAGGGTAAATACTGGCTGCTTTATTTTTACACTGCAATTTAGATTTCAGTTTGAACACACCCCACCCAAATCTAACTCTTTCTGCACATGTTATATCTGCTCACCCTGCAGTGCACATGGGGGGCCATTCCGAGTTGATGGCTCGCTAGCTACTTTTTACAGCCGTGCAATCGCATTGTCGCCGCCCACTGGGGAGTGTATGTTAGCTTTGCAAGTGTGCGAACGCCTGTGCAGCCAAGCAGTACAAAAACAGTTTGTGCAGTTTCTGAGTAGGTCTGAACTTACTCAGCCGCTGCGATCACTTCAGCCTGAAACGGTCAGATGACAACCATAAACACCTTCTTCCTGTCAATCTTCTTGTGACTGGCTGTGCGAATGGATTCTTCGTTAAATCCATCACCCAGCAACGATCCGCTTTGTACCCGTACGACGGCAGCGTGCGATCAGGTTGGAATGACCCCCATGGTTTTGACCAATTGCTAACAAATTTGCTGCTGCGATCAACTTTGAATTAGGCCCACAATGCGTTTGCGATGCGACCTGAATCAGTCTCTTAGTCAAGATGCACCTCTGAAATAGACAAATTGGTGCACAAAAAAAAACACTTAAGCTGGGTACACATCAGATGATGTGCAAATGATGTGATGGTCATCCCGATTTGCTTGAACTCACAGACAAGTGATATAGGGTGAGATTCAGAAGGAATTGCAATTGCAAATGAACGCACACTGATTGTGATCGCAAATCTGCAAAGATCTCTAGCCAAATCCATAATCACATCTGCATATACTGAACCCCATCCAAATATAACCCACTCCCATTGCTTTCCTAGAAACTAACACAACATTGACTACATACTCTTAAAATTACGAGAATAAATGTATCTATTACAGTATACATTGATGTCAGCACAAAACCATATACAGTATATTAATTTATAAATCATTTGTACATTAATAATGTAGCTATGTTAAAATGGGATCAGTATGAAATACCTACAATCAAACTCCTGATGGTCAAAATCCCGACAACAATTGACCGACGGTCAAAATCCCGACATGGTCAAAATACCGACAAAGTCAAAATACCAACATTTAAAATACAGACGAGGTCAAAATACCGAAATTTAAAATGTCGACAAGTCAAACAAATCTTCACAAGTGTTTCATTTTTTTTTGTATGTCGACATAGGTTGACATGGACACCGTGTAAGTGTACCACGTCCCCTCGCATGGCTTGCTATGTTCACCATGCTTCGGGCATGGTGCCTCACTGTGCTCAGCACACTATTATATCCCCCCTCCATGTCCACTGGGATGGTAAACTATGAACAAGTCGGTTTTAATAATCAAATCATGAAAAACTCACATCAACATTTTAAATGTTGCTATTTTGACCTTGTTGTTATTTTAAATGTCGGTATTTTGACCATGTCAGTCAATGGTTGTCGGGATTTTAACCGTAGGGATTTTGATTGTAGGTAAAGTGACTGCATCCCATTAAAATATGGCATACAAAAATCATATTATAATAATGAAAGGGTTTGCTTCTTGCCCAAATAATGTTAGGCATGCATTAAGGGTCATTGTGTAAACACAAAACATACATACAGTCTAAAATGTTTTAGTAACAAGTGTTGCGTAAAATAGTAATATGTGCTAAAATGAGCATACGCATGACAACATACATACCTAAAGTATTATTTTGTCATTTGTAGTTGCAGCACATGCACAGTAGTGGTGGTGGCACTGCGCATGTGCTAATCCCCAGCTTCTATGGACTGCATTGGCTGCAGCCCATAGAAGCTAGTTCGGGCTGAAAGGCGAAGAAATGGCTTCTTACTGGAAGCAAGCTCTCTATTAATTGCTGCCAGGTCTGGCAGTCCCAGAGGGAGGAAATACCTTCCAATAGGACAGCGTGTCCTGCAGGTGACTTGCAGGTAGAACTTTAAATAGGAAGTGACAACCAATCACGGTGTAGCCAGTGCAGTCTCACTGACTGCATCTGGCCCATTGAGCTATGGTGCTGGATATTATTGGGTGGGGGGCTGCAGTTCTGCAGCCCTTAGGTAAAATCCACTACTGCTTGTATATCTGTGTGGGACTGAGTATCTGAATTTGTACACAAAGTTCAACAATGTAGTAGTCGCAGATGTTTTCCAATACAGTTCCATATCTCCCAACTTTCAAGAAGTAGGATTCGTTGCTCAGCTGAGACCGCCCGGAAAAGGGGTTGTGACCTCAGTGAGAGGACATGGCTTCATTGTAATGTCGACATTGCGAGTCACATCTCCATTTCCATCACTATGGGGACATGTCCAGCGCTCTGTAAGCTACTGGCCACTCCCCCAGTCCCTCTTGTGTCTGTGAATGGACACTGTTCACATTCGCACAGCATCTATTCACCACAGCTCTGCTAAGCAGAGCAGTGAGTGACAGGAGCCTCCCCCCCCCCCCCCTACCAAGGGTCATATAGTTTATTAAACTGCCATCTTGTCTGCCATTGCTATGCCAGTACATGTTTCAGAAACTTAATATACTTCAAAACTGCCATGTGTTTGTGTTTCTGCTCTGTAGCTTAGTTTGGCCAGCCAGCTGACTGCAGCCTTTGGGTAATAGTGGTGAAAACAATATTATGAGCTTTCAGGTGGTCAAAATTGATTGAAAATGACTGCTAATGAATGTTATTTATGTTAATAATATGGTAGGAATGAAAATAGGTCTTGATTACATTTTTAGTGTTAGGGTCTCCTGCTCTGTGCTGCCACGTCGTCATGGTAACCGGGAGACAAGTGCTAGCGGAGTAACCTGAGCGTAGCTGATACTCCGGTTCGGGTCTTTTGCTGTGCAATGGTTACAGGCTCTGTGCACGGCAGGGGATCCGGTGCTGGTTTTTGTGCTCACAGTCTGTGAGGTCTGAGTGGGGCGTGGACAGCACCTGCTATATAAACCCTCTTCTCAGGTTAGGCAGATGCTGCTGAATCTTTGTTGGTTAGTCAGTTCCTGAAAGCTAGCTAGTACTGTGTAAACTTTGTATTTGTTTGTTGCTTACTGCAAATAGGCCTTGGGATTTGGTATTACACTCTGCCAATCCAGACCTAGCAGTAAGACTGGAGTCAGTCGTTTAACCTGCTGGGGTTCTTTTGCTACTCTGTGAACCTAGCAAGTTTGCGGCTGTATTCTCAGACTTGCCTGCCAAAATCCTTTCTCACTGTGCAAGGTGTTCAGGTGTCAGTTTAGTGGCAGTAAGCTGAACCAGTGCAGTGCAAGTGAGGACTAGGATTGTGGAGACTCTCCTTGTGTCTATTATTCCATCTCTGACCAAGTAGTTTACTGCCACACCCGTTGGTAACCCTTTAGGGTTTTGCTGTTGCCCTTAGCAACAGCATTTCGGGTTCTCTATGTATTAAATCACTACATCTCGCTTCTTTCCATCTGAGCATTCCAAATACTAGGGAGACACCCGGTTTCTTAGCCTTTGGGCTTCTCTGTTCACTTTGTGTTTATTTTGTTACCCTATCACCTTCTGTGTATGTAATGTCATATTCCCCAGTCTGTCTGTGAGTTCATTTGTTTTGCATCCCTCACCGTTCAGACACCAGTACATTCCTGCTGGCACTGGTGTGCATAACATTTAGTTGTTTTCCATCAATTTTTAAAGAAAACCAAAACAATTGTGGATGGTTTTGTCAAAACCAAAACATGACAATTACTTAGAACGAAAACCTTAAAACAAGGGGCAGCGCACATCTCTACTTATAATGCAGATTATACTAGTAGGCAATAAATTGGCATATTCAAAGTTTAGTAAAAATATAACTAAAATATAATACTAAAACATAAAAATGCTGTCTGTAGCTGAATACACACACTTTTTTGATCAGTTTTCAGGAGCAAGAGCCATTGAAACAAATTGTATACAGTACTGAGGACAGTCTAAACATAGAAACAGAACCTTTGATGGCAGATAAGAACCACTTGTCCATCTAGTCTGCCCTAAACACATGTACTGTACATGCACACACACATTAGGGTTAATTTCTGTTGAGAGTCAATTGACCAACCAGTATATTTCTGGAGTGTGGAAGGAAACTGGAGTACCCAGAGGAAACCTATGCAAGCACGGGGAGAATATACAAACTCCATACAGTTAGGGCCATGGTGGTAATTGAACTCATGACCTGAGTGCTCTGAAGCAGTAATGCTAAGCATTACACCATCTGTACTGCCCACTACAGTTCATATGAGTTAATCTGGACATACATTATACAATTATCTTCCCAATCCGCTGATCATTAGTGAATCAGGTCGATAATCGTTTAGTGTGTATCCACGACTGTCCACAAATTATTTTTCTGTCTGGCATGCCAAATCACCTGGCATCGTAGACAGATCTGATAATTTGTGAGCTGCATGTCGGCAGCATTGGGCAGTTTATGCTGCATTGCCTGAGTGACCGTCATTTACCCCTATACCTTTAGAGACATTTTATCAGACAATGTACAGGTATGCCCAGCATAAGTCATGTATCAATCTGTCATGTAGTCTAAGCTTCTTAGGAATTGAGCAGTCCTATGTTACTGATCTAGCTCAAAATAATATCTTTAACTGTATTTTAGAAATAAAGTATGAGCATACCGTATCTCAGTATACTCAGCAACTATAAGATGGGAAGCCACATCAAAGAGATCTCGCTCTTTAGTGCTGTACAACTTACAATTGTACAACTTAAATTCACAATCCAATATACCAGGGCTGGCCAAACCAGTCCTCGAGATCTACCAACAGTACACATTTTCCAGATCACCTAGCTGGTGCACAGGTGTAGTCATTACTAATTAAGATGTGCTGCATTCATTCCTAACTGACAATTCTACAGGTCTCCAGGAGGCCTGGAAAACATGAACTGTTGGTAGATCTCGAGGACCGGTTTGGCCAGCCCTGCAATATACTCTTTACCAAATTTGTTACATTAAATATGTTTTCATTCATCAAAATAGATTTATGTCTCAATATAGCAATCTCAATGCATGAGAGAGAGAGAGAGAGAGAGAGAGAGAGAGAGAGAGGAAGAGAGAGGAAGAGAGAGATGGAGATTGTAATGGTGCCCACACATGGTGAGATCTGTGCTAGATGTGATTTGTGCCTATACAATGTGTGCTATGCGATTTGAACTACACCCGATTTTGACTACACTGCAATAATTAATGTATACGATGTAGTACAATTATACCTGACTGCACATATTATTTTGCCTTGCGTTATTGGCTACGCATCACATCGCAAGGGATACTAAACACGGTGCGATATGAACTAGATGCAATACGATTTGAACTGAAAAGATCAAATTGCATGTGATAATCGCACCTTGTGTGGGCACCATAAGGTCTTTCTAATTATAGCTAGTGGATTCAGTAGTAGGAGACAATGGGGGTAATTCCAAGTTGATCGCAGCAGGAAATTTTTTAGCAGTTGGGCAAAACCATGTGCACTGCAGGGAAGGAAGATATAACATGTGCATAGAGAGATAGATTTGGGTGTGGTGAGTTCAATCTGCAATCTAAATTGCAGTGTAAAAATAAAGCAGCCAGTATTTACCCTGCACAGAAACAAAATAACCCACCCAAATCTAACTCTCTCTGTGTTATGCACACCAGTGCCTGCAGGAAAGTACTGGTGTCAGGACTGTTATGCACTCCAGTGCCTGCAGGAATGTACTGGTGTTTGAACTGTTATGCAAAACAAATGGACTTACAGACAGACTGGGGAATATGACATAACGTACACAGAAGGTGATAGGTTAACAAAATACACACAAAGTGAACAGAGAAGCCCAGAGGCTAAGGAACTGGGTATCTCCCTTGTATTAGAACTGCTCAGATGGGAAAAGCAAGATGTTGTGTTTTAATACGTAGAGAACCCGAAATGCTGTTGCTAAGGGCAACAGCAAAACCCTAAAGGGTTACCAACGGGTGTGGCAGTAAACTCCTTGGTCAGAGATGGAATGATAGACACAAGGAGAGTCTCCACAATCCTAATTCTAACTTGCAGTGCACAGGTTCAGCTTACTGCCACTAAACTGACCCCTGACACCGAGCACAGTGAGACAGGATTAGACAGGCAAGTCTTAGAATACAGCCCCAAACTTGCTTAGTTCACAGAGTAGTAACAGAACCCCTGCAAGCTAAACGACTGACTCCAGTCTTACTGCTAGGTCTGGATTGGCAGAGTGTAATACCAAATCCCCAGGCCTATTTGCAGTAAGCAACAAACAAATACAAAGCTACACAGTACTGGCTAACTTTCAGAAACTGACTAACCAACAAAGATTCAGCAGCATCTGCTTACCCTGAGAAGAGGCCTTATAAAGCAGGTGCTGTCCACGCCCCACTCAGACCTCACAGACTGTGAGCACAAAAACCAGCACCGGATCCCCTGCCATGCACAGAGCCTATAACCACTGCACAGCAAAAGACCCGAACCGGAGTATCAGCTGCGCTCAGGTCACTCCGCTAGCACTTGTCTCCCGGTTGCCATGACGACGTGGCAGCACAGGGCAGGAGACCCTAACAGTACCCCCCCTCTGACGAGGGGTCAAAGAACCCCTACCACCGGGTTTATCGGGGAACTGCGAGAAGAAAGAGCGTATCAGTCTGGGGGCATGAAGATCACAACTGCGCACCCACGACCGCTCCTCCGGGCCATACCCCTTCCAGTGCACCAAAAATGACAGCCGACCCCGAACCACCTTGGAGTCAAGAATCCTTTCAACAACAAACTCCCTCTGGCCACGTATCAGAAGAGGGGAAGGTCTTCCACTGGAAGAAGGATTACTAATCGCCCGTTTTAAAAGGGAACAATGAAAGGTTTTATTGATACCCAAAGAACGGGGCAGATCTAACTGAAATGCCACCGGATTGATAACCCTGGTGATCTTATAAGGGCCGATGAACCGGGGGCCTAACTTATGAGATGGCTGTCTCAACTTCAAATTCTTGGTAGACAACCAGACGAAGTCTCCTAATTTGAAGCTGCAGGGTCTTTTCCGCTTATCAAAAACCCTTTTGGTCACTAATGACACAGACACAAGGGCTTTCTTCACTTTCCGCCAAATACCTCTAAGGACCGAAACCACAGAGGAACCACCAGGCGTGGAGTCCAGGGGGTCAAAAGAATTGGCCTTAGGATGATGCCCATACACACAAAGGAATGGAGAGATCCCTGTAGCAGAGTGAGCCGCGTTGTTATAGGCAAACTCCGCCATGGACAGATGAGCAACCCAGTCAGTCTGACACTTGGAGACATAACACCTGAGGAACTGCTCCAAGGACTGGTTCACCCTTTCAGTCTGCCCATTAGACTGCGGATGGTAGCCCGACGACAAGCTGACAGAAATCTGGAGATCGGAACAAAATGCCCTCCAGAATTTGGCAACAAACTGGGATCCGCGGTCAGAGACCACATCAAGTGGCAACCCGTGGAGACGCACAACATGCAGCATAAATAATTCAGACAGGCGTCTGGCCGATGGCAGCCCAACCAGTGGAACGAAGTGCGCCATCTTCGAAAACCTGTCAACGACAACCCAGATGGCTGTCATCCCCGAGGATTTGGGCAAGTCCACCACAAAATCCATTGAAATGTGGGTCCATGGCTTAGATGGGATAGAGAGTGGATGTAATGGGCAAATCATTAAATTGTCGAGTCAGGACCTGCACCTGATCGACCACCTGTTGCAACGTATTTTGAGGGGTATGCTCCATATTCCCACAAAATTTCAACAGGAGTATTAGGCTGCTGAATATGTTATGCACACCAGTGCCTGCAGGAAAGTACTGGTGTCAGGACTGTTATGCACTCCAGTGCCTGCAGGAATGTACTGGTGTTTGAACTGTTATGCAAAACAAATGGACTTACAGACAGACTGGGGAATATGACATAACGTACACAGAAGGTGATAGGTTAACAAAATACACACAAAGTGAACAGAGAAGCCCAGAGGCTAAGGAACTGGGTATCTCCCTTGTATTAGAACTGCTCAGATGGGAAAAGCAAGATGTTGTGTTTTAATACGTAGAGAACCCGAAATGCTGTTGCTAAGGGCAACAGCAAAACCCTAAAGGGTTACCAACGGGTGTGGCAGTAAACTCCTTGGTCAGAGATGGAATGATAGACACAAGGAGAGTCTCCACAATCCTAATTCTAACTTGCAGTGCACAGGTTCAGCTTACTGCCACTAAACTGACCCCTGACACCTAGCACAGTGAGACAGGATTAGACAGGCAAGTCTTAGAATACAGCCGCAAACTTGCTAAGTTCACAGAGTAGTAACAGAACCCCAGCAAGCTAAACGACTGACTCCAGTCTTACTGCTAGGTCTGGATTGGCAGAGTGTAATACCAAATCCCCAGGCCTATTTGCAGTAAGCAACAAACAAATACAAAGCTACACAGTACTGGCTAACTTTCAGAAACTGACTAACCAACAAAGATTCAGCAGCATCTGCTTACCCTGAGAAGAGGCCTTATAAAGCAGGTGCTGTCCACGCCCCACTCAGACCTCACAGACTGTGAGCACAAAAACCAGCACCGGATCCCCTGCCATGCACAGAGCCTATAACCACTGCACAGCAAAAGACCCGAACCGGAGTATCAGCTGCGCTCAGGCCACTCCGCTAGCACTTGTCTCCCGGTTGCCATGACGACGTGGCAGCACAGGGCAGGAGACCCTAACACTCTGCAAATGTTATATCTGCCCCCCCTGCAGTGCACATGGGCCCTCATTCCGAGTTGTTCGCTCGCAAGGCAATTTCAGCAGTATTGCACACGCTAAGCCGCCGCCTACTGGGAGTAAATCTTAGCTTGTTAAAATTGCGAACGATGTATTCGCAATATTGCGATTACATACTTCTTAACAGTTTCAGAGTAGCTTCAGACTTACTCGGCATCTGCGATCAGTTCAGTGCTTGTCGTTCCTGGTTTGACGTCACAAACACACCCAGCGTTCGCCCAGACACTCCTCCGTTTCTCCAGCCACTCCCGCGTTTTTTCCGGAAACGGTAGCGTTTTTTCCCACACGCCCTTAAAACGGCCTGTTTCCGCCCAGTAACACCCATTTCCTGTCAATCACATTACGATCGCCTGAGCGAAGAAAAAGCCGTGAGTAAAAATCCTAACTTCATAGCAAATTTACTTGGCGCAGTCGCAGTGCGGACATTGCGCATGCGCACTAAGCGGAAAATCGCTGCGATGCGATGAAATTTACCGAGCGAACAACTCGGAATGAGGGCCATGGTGTTGCCCAACTGCTAACAAAGTTCCTGCTGCGATCAACTCAGAATTACCCCAATATACGAGTTTGAAAATATTTAAGAAACATCTTTAATAGCAGACCTTTAAATGTCTACAGTTTTCAATTGCTGACATAATTGCTTTCCTTGGGTATCAAAATGCCAACTGATGTTGATGTATAATATTTAATATGTAACAATTAGTGATGAGCGGGTTCGGTTTCTCGGAAACCGAACCCCCCCGAACTTCACCCATTTTACACGGGTCCGAGGCATACTCGGATTCTCCCGTATGGCTCGGTTAACCCGAGCGCGCCCGAACGTCATCATCCCGCTGTCGGATTCTCGCGAGATTCGGATTCTATATAAGCAGCCGCGCGTCGCCGCCATTTTCACTCGTGCATTGGAAATGTTAGTGAGAGGACGTGGCCTGCGTCCTCTCCGTTATTGTTGAACTTGATTGTGCACTATTGCTTAATTGTGGGGAGGGCTGGGGAGCAGCTGTATAATATAGGAGGAGTACAGTGCAGAGTTTTGCTGATCAGTGACCACCTGTTATCCGTTCTCTGCCTGAAAAAAACGCTCCATATCTGTGCTCAGTGTGCTGCATATACTGTATCTGTGCTCACACTGCTTAATTGTGGGGACTGGGGAGCAGCTGTATTATATAGCAGGAGTACAGTGCAGAGTTTTGCTGACAGTGACCACCAGTATACGTTGTCTGCCTGAAAAACACTCCATATCTGTGCTCAGTGTGCTGCTTTATTGTGGGGACTGGGGACCACCAGTATAATATTATATAGGAGGAGTACAGTGCAGAGTTTTGCTGACCAGTGACCACCAGTATATAATATATAGCATTACGGTACAGTAGGCCACTGCTGTACCTACCTCTGTGTCGTCATTAAGTATACTATCCATCTAGATTCTATACCTGTGGTGCATTTCAGTTGTGCAGTTTTGCTGACACAGTGACCACCAGTATATATAGCAGTACGGTACGGAAGGCCACTGCTGTACCTACTTCTGTGTCGTCATTAAGTATACTATCCATCTACATTCTATACCTGTGGTGCATTTTAGTTTTGCAGTTTGCTGACACAGTGACCACCAGTATACTATATATAGCAGTACGGTACGGAAGGCCACTGCTGTACCTACCTCTGTGTCGTCATTAAGTATACTATCCATCTACATTCTATACCTGTGGTGCATTTTAGTTTTGCAGTTTGCTGACACAGTGACCACCAGTATACTATATATAGCAGTACGGTACGGAAGGCTACTGCTGTACCTACCTCTGTGTCGTCATTAAGTATACTATCCATCTACATTCTATACCTGTGGTGCATTTTAGTTTTGCAGTTTGCTGACACAGTGACCACCAGTATACTATATATAGCAGTACGGTACGGAAGGCCACTGCTGTACCTACCTCTGTGTCATCATTAAGTATACTATCCATCTACATTCTATACCTGTGGTGCATTTTAGTTTTGCAGTTTGCTGACACAGTGACCACCAGTATACTATATATAGCAGTACGGTACGGAAGGCCACTGCTGTACCTACCTCTGTGTCGTCATTAAGTATACTATCCATCTACATTCTATACCTGTGGTGCATTTCAGTTGTGCAGTTTGCTGACACAGTGACCACCAGTATACTATATATAGCAGTACGGTATGGAAGGCCACTGCTGTACCTACCTCTGTGTCGTCATTAAGTATACTATCCATCTACATTCTATACCTGTGGTGTATTTTAGTTTTGCAGTTTGCTGACACAGTGACCACCAGTATACTATATATAGCAGTACGGAAGGCCACTGCTGTACCTACCTCTGTGTCGTCATTAAGTATACTATCCATCTACATTCTATACCTGTGGTGCATTTTAGTTTTGCAGTTTGCTGACACAGTGACCACCAGTATACTATATATAGCAGTACGGTACGGAAAGCCACTGCTGTACCTACCTCTGTGTTGTCATTATGTATACTATCCATCTACATTCTATACCTGTGGTGCATTTTAGTTTTGCAGTTTACTGACACAGTGACCACCAGTATACTATATATAGCAGTACGGAAGGCCACTGCTGTACCTACCTCTGTGTCGTCATTAAGTATACTATCCATCTACATTCTATACCTGTGGTGCATTGTAGTTTTGCAGTTTGCTGACACAGTGACCACCAGTATACTATATATAGCAGTATGGTACGGAAGGCCACTGCTGTACCTACCTCTGTGTCTTCATTAAGTATACTATCCATCTACATTCTATACCTGTGGTGCATTTTAGTTTTGCAGATTGCTGACAGTGACCACCAGTATATATAGCAGTACGGTACGGAAGGCCACTGCTCTACCTACCTCTGTGTCGTCAAGTATACTATCCATCCATACCTGTGGTGCATTTCAGTTGTGCGCAGTATATATAGTTGTAGGCCATTGCTATTGATAGTTACTGGCATATAATTCCACACATTAAAAAATGGAGAACAAAAACGTGGAGGTTAAAATAGGGAAAGATCAAGATCCACTTCCACCTCGTGCTGAAGCTGCTGCCACTAGTCATGGCCGAGACGATGAAATGCCATCAACGTCGTCTGCCAAGGCCGATGCCATATGTCATAGTAGAGAGCATGTAAAATCCAAAAAACAAAAGTTCAGTAAAATGACCCAAAAATCAAAATTAAAAGCGTCTGAGGAGAAGCGTAAACTTGCCAATATGCTATTTACGACACGGAGTGGCAAGGAACGGCTGAGGCCCTGGCCTATGTTCATGGCTAGTGGTTCAGCTTCACATGAGGATGTAAGCACTCATCCTCTCGCTAGAAAAATGAAAAGACTTAAGCTGGCAAAAGCACAGCAAAGAACTGTGCGTTCTTCTAAATCACAAATCCCCAAGGAGAGTCCAATTGTGTCGGTTGCGATGCCTGACCTTCCCAACACTGGACGGGAAGAGCTTGCACCTTCCACCATTTGCACGCCCCCTGCAAGTGCTGGAAGGAGCACCCGCAGTCCAGTTCCTGATATTCAAATTGAAGATGTCACTGTTGAAGTACACCAGGATGAGGATATGGGTGTTGCTGGCGCTGGGGAGGAAATTGACAAGGAGGATTCTGATGGTGAGGTGGTTTGTTTAAGTCAGGCACCCGGGGAGACACCTGTTGTCCGTGGGACGAATATGGCCATTAACATGCCTGGTCAAAATACAAAAAAAATCAGCTCTTCGGTGTGGAATTATTTCAACACAAATGCGGACAACTGGTGTCAAGCCGTGTGTTGCCTTTGTCAAGCTGTAAAAAGTATGGGTAAGGACGTTAACCACCTCGGAACATCCTACCTTATACGTCACCTGCAGCGCATTCATCATAAGTCAGTGACAAGTTCAAAAAATTTGGGTATCAGCGGAAGCAGTACACTGACCACTAAATCCCTTCCTCTTGTAACCAAGCTCCTACAAACCACACCACCAACTCCCTCTGTGTCAATTTCCTCCTTACCCTGGAAAGCCAATAGTCCTGCAGGCCATGTCACTGGCAAGTCTGATGAGTCCTCTCCTGCCTGGGATTCCTCCGATGCATCCTTGAGTGTAACGCCTACTGCTGCTGGCGCTGCTGTTGTAGCTGCTGGGAGTCGATCGTCATCCCAGAGGGGAAGTCGGAAGACCACTTGTACTACTTCCAGTAAGCAATTGACTGTCCAACAGTCCTTTGCAAGGAAGATGAAATATCACAGCAGTCATCCTGCTGCAAAGCAGATAACTCAGGCCTTGGCAGCCTTGGTGGTGAGAAACGTGGTTCCGGTATCCACCGTTAATTCAGAGCCAACTAGAGACTTGATTGAGGTACTGTGTCCCCGGTACCAAATACCATCTAGGTTCCATTTCTCTAGGCAGGCGATACCGAAAATGTACACAGACCTCAGAAAAAGACTCACCAGTGTCCTAAAAAATGCAGTTATACCCAAAGTCCACTTAACCACGGACATGTGGACAAGTGGAGCAGGGCAGACTCAGGACTATATGACTGTGACAGCCCACTGGGTAGATGTATTGCCTCCCGCAGCAAGAACAGCAGCGGCGGCACCAGTAGCAGCATCTCGCAAACGCCAACTCGTTCCTAGGCAGGCTACGCTTTGTATAACCGCTTTACAGAAGAGGCACACAGCTGACAACCTCTTACGGAAACTGAGGAACATCATCGCAGAATGGCTTACTCCAATTGGACTCTCCTGGGGATTTGTGACATCGGACAACGCCAGCAATATTGTGCGTGCATTACATCTGGGCAAATTCCAGCACGTCCCATGTTTTGCACATACATTGAATTTGGTGGTGCAGAATTATTTCAAAAACGACAGGGGCGTGCAAAAGATGCTGTCGGTGGCCCGAAGAATTGCGGGCCACTTTCGGCATTCAGCCACCGCGTACAGAAGACTGGAGCACCACCAAACATTCCTGAACCTGCCCCGCCATCATCTGAAGCAAGAGGTGGTAACGAGGTGGAATTCAACCCTCTATATGCTTCAGAGGATGGAGGAGCAGCAAAAGGCCATTCAAGCTTAAACATCTGCCCACGATATAGGCAAAGGAGGGGGAATGCACCTGACTCAAGCGCAGTGGAGAATGATTTCAACGTTGTGCAAGGTTCTGCAACCCTTTGAACTTGCCACACGTGAAGTCAGTTCCGACACTGCCAGCCTGAGTCAGGTCATTCCCCTCATTGGGCTTTTGCAGAAGAAGCTGGAGACATTGAAGGAGGAGCTAAAACGGAAGCGATTCCGCTAGGCATGTGGGACATGTGGATGGAGCCCTTAATTCGCTTAACCAGGATTCACGGGTGGTCAATCTGTTGAAATCAGAGCACTACATTTTGGCCACCGTGCTCGATCCTAGATTTAAAACCTACGTTGTATCTCTCTTTCCGGCAGACACAAGTCTGCAGAGGTTCAAAGACCTGCTGGTGAGAAAATTGTCAAGTCAAGCGGAACGTGACCCGTCAACATCTCCTCCTTCACATTCTCCGCAACTGGGGGTGCGAGGAAAAGGCTAAGAATTCCGAGCCCACCCGCTGGCGGTGATGCAGGGCAGTCTGGAGCGAGTGCTGACATCTGGTCCGGACTGAAGGACCTGCCAACGATTACTGACATGTCGTCTACTGTCACTTCATATGATTCTCTCACCATTGAAAGAATGGTGGAGGATTATATGAGTGACCGCATCCAAGTAGGCACGTCAGACAGTCCGTACGTATACTGGCAGGAAAAAGAGGCAATTTGGAGGCCCTTGCACAAACTGGCTTTATTCTACCTAAGTTGCCCTCCCTCCAGTGTGTACTCCGAAAGAGTGTTTAGTGCAGCCACTCACATTGTCAGCAATCGGCGTACGAGGTTACTTCCAGAAAATGTGTAGAAGATGATGTTCATCAAAATTAATTATAATCAATTCCTCCGTGGAGACATTAACCAGCAGCAATTGCCTCCACAAAGTACACAGGGACCTGAGATGGTGGATTCCAGTGGGGACGAATTAATAATCTGTAAGGAGGGGGATGTACACAGTGAAAGGGGTGAGGAATCGGAGGATGATGATGAGGTAGACATCTTGCCTCTGTAGAGCCAGTTTGTGCAAGGAGAGATTGATTGCTTCTTTTTTTGATGGGGGCCCAAACCAACCAGTCATTTCAGTCACAGTCGTGTGGCAGACCCTGTTGCTGAAATGATGGGTTTGTTAAAGTGTGCATGTCCTGTTTATACAACATAAGGGTGGGTGGGAGGGCCCAAGGACAATTCCATCTTGCATCTCTTTTTTCTTTAATTTTTCTTTGCATCATGTGCTGTTTGGGGACAATTTTTTTGAAGTGCCATCCTGCCTGACACTGCAGTGCCACTCCTAGATGGGCCAGGTGTTTGTGTCGGCCACTTGTGTCGCTTAGCTTAGTCACACAGCGACCTTGGTGTGTCTCTTTTTTTCTTTGCATCATGTGCTGTTTGGGGACTATTTTTTTTAAGTGCCATCCTGCCTGACACTGCAGTGCCACTCCTAGATGGGCCAGGTGTTTGTGTCGGCCACTTGTTTCGCTTAGCTTAGCCATCCAGCGACCTCGGTGCAAATTTTAGGACTAAAAATAATATTGTGAGGTGTGAGGTGTTCAGAATAGACTGAAAATTAGTGGAAATTATGGTTGTTGAGGTTAATAAAACTATGGGATCAAAATGACCACCAAATTCTATGATTTAAGCTGTTTTTTAGGGTTTTTTGTAAAAAAAACACCCGAATCCAAAACACACCCGAATCCGACAAAAAATTTTCGGTGAGGTTTTGCCAAAACGCGTCCGAATCCAAAACACGGCCGCGGAACCGAATCCAAAACCAAAACACAAAACCCGAAAAATGTCCGGTGCACATCACTAGTAACAATTAGAAAGTTCCAAATGTTGTCAAGCAAATTAATTGTTTATTTCCCAAAAATGTCAGTACCAGTAGGCTAGTGGTACAAATTCAAAGGTCACACACAGGTAAGCATCCAACATGTTTTGAGGAGCATCGATTTAGGGAAGATGGTTTAATATACTGGCAGTGTATTGTTGCTAGGAAACTATTTATAATATATAGGCCTGAATTTGTATCATGGTGCCTCAAATGCTGGGAGTTCACAATCAACAGCAGTTCATTAAGTTATTCCTAGTTTATATAGAGGAAAATAAAATGATGCAACAGATTTGCTATCTAATCCTGTTTCCCACTGCATAATAGCTTCTTTGGTGCAAGAGACAGTGCGGCAATACGAATCCAGCAACAGTGTCAGATGGCAAAAAAATCCTGCAACAGTGAGGCATGAAAAGGAAAGGTCCCATGCGGCGAAGGATGCGTGCCAACCACAATGCATTTTTGATATGTGAAACTCCTGGATAAGCAGGTAAATGCTTTGTAAAATCCTTCCACAAGGGCTAGATTAATGAGTCATCACAGAGAACCTGTAATTGTAGAAAGATGTGCTATGATTGCATTCATATGTATTTAAAAGTAAATTGTTAACCACATTATAGCAAAATAAAAAGTCTTTTTATGCCTTAAAAAACATGACACGGATAACTCCGATATCTATCAGCTGCTGTACTAGATCATCATTCTCACGGCAGTATGTCAGCAAGCTTTAGGAAAGTGTTTCCTTGTGTGTAAGTCCTCATTCATCAGTAACATCTTATTTTTCATTAGTCTTAGTTTTTATGAAGATGTTTTGAAATTTTTATTTGTTGTCAGTATAAATAAATGTCAAACTTACACACAGACTTTTTCTATGTATAGTGTGCCATTTTTTTGTAGTAAATATCAGGATTTTCACATTACTTTGGTAACAGCTATGTGGGTTTTTTTTATCATTTGCTGATTTTCAAACACATAATATTTAGGATTACAACTTTGTAAAGTAAAAAATGAAGTGTGCTATTCAGAACAGTGAGAGAAAACAGGCAAAATGAATAAGCTGTCTGTATCTGTTTTTCAAAGGACATCTTTGGAAAAATGTATTTACAACATGGGGTAATTATGTGCTTATGATGAAGTCAGAATCATGTTTTCCATTTAGGTGAATAATTAGGGCCTATGGGACTTCAATAAATCAAGCAACAAATTCACCATTAACTAATATAAAAAAAAGTTGCTTTCCTCTAGTGTTTGTATTCACCTGATGCTCCAATACTCATTATCGGGCCAAATTCAGTGGTTGGAGCTGTGCCCTATGCCCCAAAGTACCGATTATTGTTACTTAGCACATGCGTAGGACCCTTTCTACGTGTGAACAAACAGGTACTGTGACGCAGGATGGCAGCAGACTGTCAGTTATAGAGTTGGCCTCCATTTGTGAAAACAGAGGTGTGCCACCACTATTTAGGGGGAGCGAAGAGGCCAGGGATCTCCATCATTGGATGAAGATTTCCTGGCCTCTAGGATGTCCGCAAGCCGCCCAATGGTAAGTCAGTGATCAGATGCTGTGTCAGCAAGTCAGATCACTACTGCAGCAGGAGGCATCTGCTTGTAAGAGATGCCTCCTGCTGCATTACCCTACAGTGCAATTACTGCTGCTTCCAAGGAAGCAGCACTGATAGCAGCTCCAACCAATTCTGAATCAGGCCCATAGTGATGTTCCTGTAAAATGTTGCACGATTAAATGTGCCCCAATGCAATACTTTATAAGTGCTCATACATATCTTGGCTCCATCATCAAATTCATTGGGGTTTTTTTTTTATGCAATTCCCACACATATAATACTTAGTTTTATTCTGAAAATTTGTATTTTCAGAAATAACATTAGCCTTTAGCACATTCTTTTTTTTCCAATAATACAGAATACAGGAAGTAGGTGGTGGGAGGAATAGGGCAGGACAGACAGCATACCGCACATAGGGTATTAGAAAACAAATAGGTTGAATACAAGAAAATAATCAAATATATAGAAATAGACAGCGGTCCTTCAAGTGGGAGATTCAGTTCCAGGAGTTTTGTTCAAGTTGGGTGGCAGGGAGGGGACAATGGTGACTAGGGCTTGGGGAGAAGCTCCTTTACCCTCCATAACATAGGTGTGCAAAGTAAACCACCTAAAAAGGAGGAAGAGGGTTACAAAGAGTACAGGACAGCTCTGGTTTCCATCTCAAAGTGAAATTGGGTCTTGGAAATGACTTTAGGAAACGGGGAGAAGGGGATTTCCAGTTATGAGCGATAGTTGCAATAGCCAAAATCAAAATATGACCAAATATATAACGAGCACCCTTAGGGGCTGCAAGGGTATATACTGCATCCCAGAATGGGCAGTCCCAGAAAACGTACAGTATTGTGCCTTTCTGATGGCATAAACGGCAACAAAATTTAGAGCATACAGGTTAAATTCTATGAAGCTTATTAGGGGTCAAATATAATTTATGTACTAGTTTCATATGTATTTCAGTGTGGTTTCAATGAGAAAGAGGTAAGGTGAATCAGTTCCCATTGTTGAGGTGTGAACGTGTGTTGGAGATCCTGTTTCCAGTGCAGGTGATTCAGGGAGTTGTCTAAGGGACAAGAAGAGGAAAGATAACCACTCCCGGAGGATATAGCTACACAGGAGGAGGGAGTGATTAGTCTAGTTCAATTTTTTGGGGGGAGACAGAAAAGGGAAATTGGGTGGACAGCATGGTATGAACCCAGTAATGCAACTGAAGATAAAAAAAAACAGTCTGAAGGGCCCAAACCAATATTTGGTGCATAGATCAGGAAAGGCATCATGGAATATGAGGAAAACAGATCAGCTAAAGTAGTAATCTCCAAGTGAGACCAGTAGGAAGTGTGGAGATGTGGTAGCAATATATCTTTAGCTTTTAGGTATACTGTATATTCTTAGTAGGAAGGGCAAAATCAAAACGGGAAGGGAGAGTAGCCTCCTACACCTTCAGGACATCTGCAACATACTGAGGGAGTAAATGGTAAGTAGGTCAGAGCCAGCCAGGAGACCAAAGAAGATCAGGCAAATGAAAGCCAGGTCTACCCAGGCCTCAGAGTAAAGGGGTAGGAACCAGTCACTAAGCGGAAAAAGTAAAGCCATCTCATGGTAGCATTGGAGACCTGGAAGATCTAAACTACCTAGCCTTTTGGAGTCATATGACCAAAGGCTGGGTGCGGGGGTTTACATTTCCAAATATAGGAAACCATCATTAATTTCATGGTATCTAAGAGGTTGAGAGGGATAGTGTATGGGAGGGCTCAGAACAGATACATCAATTTGAGTAACAATGTAATTTTAAATGCCACTAAGAGTCCCAACCGCGAGACATCATAATGCATCCAGGCATTTGTCAAAGTAGTCAGCTGGACTAGTAATGGAATATAATTAATATCAAAAACTTTTGAAATGCAGGGAGGGACATGAATTCCCAGATAAGACATAGATAACGCTTCCAAATGAAGGAATGACGCCTCTTCAGAGAGTTAAGGGATGAGGGGGGAACATTAATAGGCCTTTTTGCACATTCTAACACATTAAATAAAATAAATCAAAAATGTCTTAACAAATGTTAAAAATTTTCTTGTTTTGTCAATATAATCTGCCTTTCTAAAATAGCAAAAAGCAGGATTCTATGTGAAGGTTTTGACAAAAAAAGAATGTATCTGCATTTGAAATGAAAATGATTATTTTGTCTTTAAATTTTCACTGTCTCAACTTAAACACTTGCTGAGTACAAATAATATGGTAACCCATCATGGCCTATAATTTTTTTAAACTCAACTATCTACCGCATTAAATGAGAGACCATTTTTTTTATTTTACACAATATGGGAGAGATCTAAGCTTTTTTGAGTACTTTTTTCAGTCATTGTCTGGTGTTCACCTGACAACAACTATTAAGCAGGCACATCGTTTGAAAGTGAAAACTCACCTCTATCAAGCAATTGCAGTCCCTTGCACACTGGGCAGTGACAGTCTGACAGACCCATCATTAAATCCATACCTGGCTTAAATATTGAACTATTCAGTTAGCAGCAATACACAGATGGCACAGTTAATTGAAAGTAAGAGCATGGTTTAACACAAGCCACAATAAAGAACATGTGTCAGGTCATGCTGTGTTGTATCCATTCACTCATATTGTTGAAGTTTGCGCAGAGTTGTTCTTGACCTGAAATACAAGCGCCTGTCTGCTCTTACTATTACTTTCAATCAACCATGTTTCATCTGTCTGCTACACAAGAGTTGAGACTAATGTATAAATAGATGTATTTTGCACTGAGTTTTAAAGTAATCATAGATTTTTCATGTGCGTGTGTGTTTCATTTATTTAAATCTATTAACATGTGACTTTAATGTGACAATGAGTCTAGTACTTAAGTTAAATGCCACATATTTATGAGCAAAGTTTCAATGAAGTTTCATGCAAATGGAGATTAGCTGCAGAACAGGCTACTTCATAGAGGCACCAGCAGGTCCTGTGCAACACACTTAGCAAAGTATGCAAAGCATATATAAAGTGCCAGGCTGAATAGGCACTCTCTTTGGTCTTCTATCCTGCTGCTGTCCACTATTGCTCCCAGTTGCAGCTGTACCTGTCAAACTGTATGACAGGCAGGGGCACCAACAGCATGAATCATGAAGTATGCCAGCTCTCCCCCCAATCTGCTCACCATCGCTGCACCTGTCAAGGCATATTGAAGATCGCTGCAGCCCTAACTCACCTCTCTTCCCTCCTTTCCCATGACTCAGGAGTGGAGTGTAATGGTGTGCAGCAAAAGAGGAGCCTGAGTCTATGTAAGGAGTGACTTCTACTACTGTGGGCATTATGTGTATAAGCGGCAGAACTACTGTGGGCATTATGTGTAGGTGTCATTACTACAGTGGGCATTATGTGCAAGGGGCACCACTACTGTGGTTATTATGTGTAAGTGGCACTACTACTGTGGGCAAAATGTGTAAAGGTCAATACTACTGTGGTTATTATGTGTATAAGCAGCACTACTACTGTGGGCATTATGTGTAAGGGGCGATACTACTGTGGACATTATATGTAAGAGGCTTTACTATTGTACAGTGTAATGTAAATAATTTTGTGCTACTGTAGCGTAAATTGAAATAGGGTACTATTGTGTGGCCACACTCTTTCCATTTGAGACCATGCCCCTTTTTTGCTCAGACAACTTCGGCATACAGTGTCCGCAGAGTGATTGACATGAAGTGGGCGTTTCTGGGTGTCAACTGACCGTTTTCAGGGAGTGTTCGAAAAAATGCAGGCGTGCCAGGAAAAATGCAGACGTGGCTGGGCGAACGCAGGGCGTGTTTGTGACGTCAAAACAGGAACTGAACAGTCTGAAGTGATCGCAAAGCGCTGAGTAGGTTTTGAGCTACTCTAAAACTGCACAAAAAAATTTGACGCCACTCTGCGATCCTTTCGTTTGCACTTCTACTAAGCTAATATACACTCCCAGTGGGAGACGGCATAGCGTTTGCATGGCTGCTAAAAACTGGTAGCGAGTGAACAACTCGGAGTGACCCCCATTATGCAGTCAAAGTTGCACACAAGTATACTATAGAAATGTTGCTTGTTTTCATTCTGTGCTTTATCTGTAGTCAGGCGGAAACATCTGCAGGAGGTTCTTAGTTGCATGCACATCTGTCCCATGTCCAGGTATATAAGTGGGTGGTAATGTGTTGTTGAGGGCCTTTGACATAAATATATCCTATGCAAAATTGTGCATTATGATTTCAGACAAACACTGGCACTAATGATGCAACGGTTACAAGTGTGCATTTCTATGAAACCAAACAACCCACATACAGGCCGTGCAGTCACAAAGATGTGTACAACTTGGGTGAATATCCACATTTTTCTCTGTGCATAAAATATGAGTGTAATTACTGTACAGCTGACTTATTATTAATTACATTTATAGTCTGTAGGGGGAATTACATTTTCTGTTATGTTCCTGCAAACTGGGCATTATTTAATCACTAATTCTTCTTCTCACTCCATAGAGCTGCATAGGAAAATTCCTCACCATAATAGTGGCAATGTACAAAGTTGGATATTGTGATCATGGATGACTGAATTGCACTTTATGAATGGAGCTGGTACAATAACAGTCAATGTATTTAGATGTTTAGTGTGACCGGGGTATGACTGAGAACATATTATCAATACATTTTGAAAGCAAGATATGCAAACTATTGTATCCAAATGCAAAACAAGACAAACAGTTTAAAAAATGTCATTTGTCACTAATTTCAGGTAAATTACCTATTTCCCAGCAACAAAAGGGATGGGAATTTATCTACTATTAAAACTTACTCTAGTAACTTTGTATTAATTTTTATTTCCTATTTTTTTCTCAATTATTTAATTTGTATGTCCCTCACTTACCCAGCAAAGGGACAGTTCACAAAGATGACCCTTAGAATCTCAAGTCAGTTATATGTTTGGCTTCTGTTATCACGCGTATCATTATCAAAATATACTGCTATCACACATTTCCTGTTACTAGACTACAGCAGTATCTTCCACTTAGTGACATCTGCCTTTCTTTTAGATTGATTTATCAGTGAATTAATTAGTTGTCACAACATTTGCTTTGCAAAAAGACCTATAAAAATACAGCTGGTTTTCTTTAAGACATACATCTTAGTAATCCATTATATAAATCAGAGAGAAACCAGTAAACACTACAAGTGAGACAAATTAAAGAACTAACTACACCAACATCAGATTAAACATGCTTACTTTAAATAGTATGTAGATTTTGCTGCCACCAATTAATTTTCTAAAAAACAATGCAAACACTCCCGCACCCCAAAACAAAATAAAACAAAACAATCATAATCAAATTATCAGTTTGATAGTTGTATATTACATCAGGAAAATAATCACATAGTTAACTCTTTGTGCATAATTTTTACACCTGGAAAAATTCACACACTTTTGACAGTGTGCATAATATATTACAGTAGAATAGCAGAGCAAGTGTGTGCTTTGGTGATTAACCTCAGTATCATCATTTTTTAGTTGAGAGTGAAATTGGGGTATTTGAGGGTGGGGAGAATTTATGGACTATGAACAGGTAAAATAAGTATGTAGAGTACTTTGTTGAAATGTATATTTTAATTTTAATTATTTATTGACTGTAGCTAATATATTTCAAAAAAAGAAATACATATTTTTTAATTATTATTACTATTATTATTATTATTATTATTATTATTATTATTATTATATGCCCATATGTATAGTTGCACACATATTGTGATGCACTGTCCTCTATCTGTATGCTTGTTTGATAGTAGTCATTATCATTAGCAATAGCCCTATACTTGGTGAAAATGCCTTACATGCATATTTATGCTTATGTCCAACTTGTACAGTATAGTCTGTGATTCTGTTGACACGGCCTTAGTGAATTTTGCCTACATGAGAACATCTCATTACAACCCAGCTCTGCATCTTAGTTGTAAGTGAAGCTGCAATGGAAATGTGTATGATTTTGCATTGCTTGTACCTGCATGGGTACAGTTCCTGAGATCAGTGTAGGACTGGGGCATGAAGGGCTCACCAGGGGAGTCCAATGCTACTGCTCTGTGAATGGTGCTATTGCCATGATTGACTATTTTGTAGGTACAGTAGTCTAGTGGAGCTTCAATAACCCCACTGTAACATGCCCATGCACCCATCATAGTGTGGCCATGTCTCATAATGACATGCCCTATCTAGAGTCACATAAAGTAAATGTTTTATAGGTGCAGAGGAGGGATTTACTATTGATCAGAAACATTCATTGGAATGTATAGAATGAATTACTGATGAAACGCACAAAAAAAATTCAGAAAAAACTAATTGCAAAAAGACTTTTGGCTGCTTTTTGCCCTATTAAACAAATAGTCCTATATGCACTAATGTGACCTATGGAAATTAATCAGAAAGTAACTAAATGAGAGCAACCTTTTGATTGATTGTTATAGTTGACATTTCATTTGTTCCTATAGCAAAGCACGACATGTTATTAATTAAGCCCCAAAGGCTGGTTTGCACTTTAACAAGTGCAAAGTAGTTGTTTACCAGGGGTTACTGCACATTTGCACTTTTTATAGTAAGTAAATCACAGTGTCTTATTTATTAATGATTTAACCCATTCACCAATGAACCATTTACTACCACTCTGTTGAGCCATTTTTGGCACTTTAGGACTGGTCATACACCAACATCAATATCAGTAATTTATTTATAAAGTCCAAATGCAAGTTATTGCTTCTTTTTTGAAGAAGACTTAGAATTTTCAAAAAATACTATTACTTTGCTTAGATTGTACCTCTTGATATGGCAAAAACCCAATTAGTACAAAAAAGTATTTTTAGGATTAAAATATCAAGAAAGGCAAAGGAAATGTGTGTATTTTTGTTTTCTTAACATCACTGAGATACTATATATATTCAACCTTTCCAAAAGAGCAAAAAGAAGGATCTATTCTTTGGTTTTCAATGCATGTTTGTGTAGGAATAGTACGATAAAGCAACAAGGCTTACCATTTTGAAAAGTAGGCTACCTACTGTATCAATAATGGCTTTGAACTTTATAGAAGCAATAATTGGGAGGACTGGGATGTCAAGCAGAACATTGGGGAAGCGGATCCTGGTGCTTACCTCTCTAGGGTACTGTGGCAGAGGGCTCCCAAGGTGGCTCTTTCCTGGGGTCTGTTCGTGTCAGTCACTCAGTCTCTATGTTGCTGCTGTTGGTGTTGCCATCTTGGGACCAGTCAGATGACCACTGTTCCACCAATGGATGTGCTGCTTCATGAGAGTCAGGGGATCCAGCCAATCAGCTCCCAGCACTTCCCTTCCAAGGGAAATCCAAGCATCTGGAAAGCCGACAGTGTAACAAGGTTCACAGCTCATGCTGCATGCTGTAGCCTCGCTCCTCACAATATTCCCTGTTTGTCTACCAGCCTTAGCTCCACCGATCATTCAGTGGTCATAGCACATTCCGATACCAACGCGGATTCTGTCATCACTGGTTCCAGCCCGATCACAGCGCATTCTGGTACAAGCCAGGATACCAGCCCAAATTCTGTCACCTCCAGTTCCAGCCTGGTCACAGTGCATTCTAGTACCAGCCCGGATCCTGTCTTTACCAGTTCCAGCCCAGTCACAGTGCATTCTGGTACTACCCTGGATTCTGTCTCCACCAGTTCCAGCCCAGTTACAGTGCATTCCTGTACCAGCCAAGATTCTAACTCCACTGGTTCCAGGCCAGCGTCAGTGCATTCCAGTATTTGGGGAATAAAGGGGGGGGGGGCTGAATTGCACATCCTATTACTAAAGATATCAAGAGGTGCTATCATGCTGAGGCTTCTAATACTATGCTGGAGGAAGAGAGATGCAGATGCACACTCTTAGCACTAAGAACACTGATAGTCAAAGTAATTTAAATAAAACCTCACAATTAACATGGAGTATAATTGAAGTTCTTAGCACACATTTTCGCAAATATGTGGGCCCATGTACCGCGGCCAGATGACTTCATCACATGGGTCCATAACATTCCTAATACTATCACATTCATTTGCGCAAATGTGTGCTAAGAACTTCAATTATACTCCATGTTAATTGTGAGGTTTTATTTAAATTATTTTTACTATTAGTGTTCTTAGTGCTAAGAGTGTGCATCTGCATCTCTCCTCCTCCAGCATAGTATTAGAAGCCTCAGCATGATAGCACCTCTTGATAGCTTTAGTAATAGGATGTGAAATTCTGGTGTGTCCCCCCCCCCCCCCTTGCCACTATATTTGTGTATATTTTGTGCACTGGAAGGCAAGGCTTCCTTCCTCCTGTATTGGCACTCCTCCCATTCACCCTCAGGTGTTTTAATTAGCTGGGTTCCTGCATTTCAGATCACACATTGATAAGGACCTATTTAGAGGTAAGTCCTGAATAAATTTATAGAATGTGATAGTATTAGGAATGTTAGGGACCCATGTGATGAAGTCACCTGGCCACGGTACATGGGCGCAAATGTGTGCTAAGAACTTCAATTATACTCCATGTTAATTGTGAGGGTTTATTTAAATTATTTTTACTATCAGTGTTCTTAGTGTTTAGTACATCTCTCATTCCAGTATTTGACCAGTTCCTGTCTCCACTGGTTCCAGTTTTATTACAGGGCACAGGCCTCTCAAGTCAAGACTGGTCCAGTCCTCTAGCTAGACCAATTCCTCCCTTCCAAGCCATAGAACATACCCTGCCTAGTTTCATTAGCCTATGAAAAGGAACTTCATCTGACCACCCAGTTTCCTACACTCTGCCTCCAGTCCATACCTAGTTCTAGAAACCAGTTAGGGTCCATGAACTCCAAGCTCAAACATGATATGGGCATTAGTGTATACTGTATAGCTACCATCTTTGGATTTGTTAATACTTCCCTGACCACCAGAAATTAATCTCTAAGAACATTGGTTGAAAGATGGGACACTCATTTTTCAAACAAGTTTGACTGTGCTTGTTCTAGAATTGGGGAAATTTATTTTTTTGGAGGCCTAGCTGGTCTTCTGACTTCTCTAGTTTGTCTGCAGTGAAATGTATTGTTGTCTGGTTATCACCAATATTAAGATAATAGGCCCATTCCACCATTAAATAAATTGCCACTATCATCATACCACTACAGTATTAAATTAATACAACTTTCTTTTCAAAATTAAATTAAGTGTCTCCAAGACCTATTTTTTTTCCATCCTGAGATGCATGCTATGGGGAGCAGTACTACAGTATGTATGCTTCACTTTATGTTCTTGTGGCCTGCACACACATGGCAGCACATGCATGTCAGAAGGTATATGCCCAACACATGACTGACTTGCTGCACATAGACTTGGAGATGGCAGAGAGAAAAAGCAATCAACCGATAGGGGAGAGGGATTGCAGACCAATGCTCAGCTCTGAACTGTTTTCCCAATACAGGAGGGAATTAAACTTGCCAGGGAGCTGGGAGAAAATATAATGTTGTGACTGGTCTATACCAGCCTGCAAGGATGCCAATAATCCCTAGCAAAGGTCAAAACATTTCTATATAAAAGTATCAAAAACAAGTGACATCCCTGGACTGGTACCACCTCAGCTTTAGACCCTGGATGGTAGCTCATGTTGACCCCACCTTGTTGCAGCTCTGGTGGAAGGAAATAATAAGAAAAATTGGTAGACTGATTAATATAATAAGGAGAGCAGTAGGTGTTGGAGTTTTATCAAAATGTGGGTGGCAGTAAGTCAGATCGTGGCAAGCTTCAGCCAGAAAAGAGCAACTAAATAAATCTAAATGTAAAAATGTATTTGAGAATCTAATGTTTGCAAGGTGAGAAACAGGTGGAAGTGGCTGCAGGAAGGGGAGGAGGTTTAGCTGGAAGAGAAGGTGAGGTGTGAGTACTGGGAATACCATATCTTGGTCTCCTCCTGGGTACCTTTTTACAGAACTGTTACTAATTAATCTTTGTTTCGTATGCTGGCTGAATCAATAATACTACAATCTGCACTCAGGTACAGCCACTGTATGACAAACATGTTAGTGCTTTCAGAAAATACAATTCTTATAGTAGTCTATGACCTCTGTGATCATATATGTCTGAGCTGCAATCAGTGTGCTCTGGACACTGCTGGACATTGATGTACAATACAAAGTAGAGATGTGCACCGGACAATTTTCTGGTTTTGTGCTTTGGTTTTAGATCTGGATCACCTTTCGTGTTTTGGATCTGGATTGGTTTTGTCAAAACCACCCTTTTGGGTTTTTGGTTTTAGATCTGGATTTTTTTGAAAAACAAACATAAAAACAGTTAAAATCACATAATTTGTTGTTGTTTTTTTGTTCCTACAGTATTATTAACCTAAATAGCATTAATTCCCACTCATGTCCAGTCTATTCTGAACACCTCACACCTCACAATATTGTTTTTAGGCCAAAAGGTTGCACAGAGGTAACTGGATGACTAAGCTAAGTGACACAAGTGGGCGGCACAGACACCTGACCTATCTAGTAGTGGCACTGCAGTGGCAGACAGGATAGCAGTTTTAAAAACTAAACATAGAAACATAGAATTTGATGGCAGATAAGAACCACTTGGCCCATCTAGCCTGCCCCTTTTTTATCCTTTAGGTAATCTCAACCCTTTTTGAACCTTAATTCTTTGTAAGGATATTCATATGCCTATCCCAAGCATGTTTAAATTGCTCTACAGTCTCAGCCTCTACCACCTCTGATGGGAGGCTATTCCGCCCCAAAGAGCACATAATGCAAAGACAGACCCACCCACCCTTATGTTGTTTAAACAGGACATGCACAGTTTAATAAACCCATCATTTCAGCGACAGGTGGTCCCCCTGGAAAAAGCTCGCCAAGTTCTCTGAATCATAGCTAGCTACAAACATACCACCTCCATAATTGGCGACTTTTCACATTATGAGAAGAGGCAAGAGGAAGAGGACAGTGTCAAGAAGGTGATTAAAAATTAGAGAGGCACACACAATCAGGAACAACACATAGGCTTTCACCTCCACTCCTATATTGGTGTGGAACAGAAAGAACTTTAACCAAGCAAATTACTGGACAAACTGGACATTACTGGACAAACTGAAAAACTAGGGGCCAAAGCCTCCGAATTTGTACCCCCTTCTCCATTTTCATGGATTACAATAATCTTGGATTTATTGCTGGGATGCAAATATACTGGCCTATACAACAGGATCAAGATTGGATATTTTCCCCTCCACGGAGTCTGAAGACTTATTTTGTGAAAATCTCATGGGTTTCTTTTTTTCCATTTTTTTATTGCATTTTTAATTACATATTTTGTGGCAGATGCCTTATTTTCATTTTTCCAAGCTCCCAATTACACCTATGTGAGCATACCTGTGTGTCTTGTTTATTTTATTAATATTTTATTTTTAAATAATGCAGCCCTTTAGATATCTTAGCATCCCCTTTTGAGCTCTCACAGCAACCCCGGATCGGGTAAGTTGAGTTCGGGTGGGTTCAGTACAGTAATAAGCACGACTGTGCAGTGAATTTTTTGTTATTTAGCCCCTGTACTAGTGGGTAAATTGAGTTCAGGTGGGTTCATACAGTACTAAGCAGGACTGTGCAGTGATTTTTTTTGTTATTCAGCCCCTGCCCTAGTGCTCTACAGTACAAACTCATTTCATACTACAAGTAGGACTGTGGGAGGAAGCAATGCTAACCTATGTGCCACCAGCTTGCCTCAGCCTGGCAAGCCAGAGAGCTTCCTGGCTGTAAGCCACCATGAGACTCCATACTAGGCCCTTATTCATAACTGTTTGTGCCTCACAGGAGCTCCGGGGCCACCTAGTGCTGCAGTGCAATTGAAAGCTGAGATTTCATTTTGCAATTCAAGATCACTGAAACTCTATTCTTTAAACACCTCAAGGTCTTGCGATAACCCTATGCAGCCCTTATATTGGCCCTCATTCCGAGTTGATCGCTCGCTAGCTGCTTTTAGCAGCAATGCACTCGCTAGGCCGCCGTCCTCTGGGAGTGTATCTTAGCTTAGCAGAATTGCTAACGAAAGGTTAGCAGTTCTGCTATTAAATATTTCCCTGCAGTTTCTGAGTAGCTCCAGACCTACTCCTAGATTGCGAGCACTGCAGACTGTTTGGTTCCTGGTTTGACGTCACATACACGCCCTGCGTTCGGCCAGCCACTCCCCCGTTTCTCCCGGCACGCCTGCATTTTTACCTGACACGCCTGCGTTTTTTTAGCACACTCCCGGAAAATGCTCAGTTTCCGCCCAGAAACACCCCTTTCCTGTCAATCACTCACCAATCAGCAGAGTGACTGAAAATCGTTGCTCGACCCTGTGCAAAATTGCATAGTTTTGTGTGAAAGTACTTAGCGCGTGCGCCCTGCGGCCCATACGCATGCGCAGAACTGGCAGTTTTTAGCCTGATCGCAATTCTGCTAAAAACGGCAGCGAGCGAACAACTCGGAATGACCCCCCTTTGTACAATTATTAAGGAGAAAACATTTACAAAATAAAGTAAAATAACCCTGTACAATAAATGTGCATCTTGTAAATAATCCCAAAATGTGGAATATTAATAAATCAAAATTAAGGTAGACTAATAGGAGCCATTCATTTGAGACCCTAACATGAAATAATTGAGAAGAACCTCTCTCTAATGCTGGGTACACAGTGCACACTAAAAGATATATCTACTAGTTATGAGCGAGTTCAGACAGGGCACCCCTGGAATTTTATGGCAGACATATAGACGGTATCCGGATGATAGATAGTGTCTAGTTAGACAGTCAATAGATAGACCCCATATGTTAGACAGACATTAGGTCGACAGGGTAAAAAGGTCGACAGGGTCAAAAGGTTGACATGAAAAAGGTAGACAGTACAAAAGGCCAACAGGGTCAAAAGGGTCAAAATGTCGACATGAAAATGGTCAACATAAAAAAGGTAGACACAGGCTTTATTTATTTTACATGTTTTTGGACTGTTTCATACCTTCTCTATCCATGTCGGCATAGAGTTGGTTATAAAACCTGAAGCATGGTGAGCGAAGCGAGCCCCGTGAGGGGATACCTTTCAACAATTGGGGTCCCATACGACAAAACAATCCACACAAACCACAAAAATGCAAAAAATATGTCTACTTTTTTGTGTCGACAATTGTCATGTCGACCTTTTGACCCTGTTGACCTTTTGTACTGTCTACCCATTTCATGTCGACCTTTTGACCCTGTCGACCTTTTGACCCTGTCTACCTAATGTCTATCTAACATGTGGTGTCTATCTATTGACTGTCTAACTAGAAACTGTCTATCTATCATGCCATACCCCATATAGACATAAGTCTGTTTGGAAAATCTAGTTTTCTCCAGCAGTTGCCAGAGAAAATAAAGTAGAAGATGTTGCCATGTCACGTTCCGCTGGAGTTGGATTCTGTTTCTTCTGAGTCTGACTGATTTTGGACACAAATATGGTCTCTTCCCGCTTTATTGGAAAACACTTTGTCAAACTTAGAATATCCATTTTCACCTTTACGGCTATATGTTTTCACAAATCTGGTTGTGACATTGAAGCTTGTTTTATATTCTGCTCTAGGCTTTAGTTTAAACCTAGGATCAAGGACTGCAGCACCCCTGGAATTATACCGCAGTGCCTCTGGAATTATACAGCATAGGTAGAACCTCTGGAGAATTGCACAGCAGACAGGCAGCATAACCCCTGGACTTAAATGGCAGTGGGGCAGCACCCCTGGATGGCTAGGGCAGAGAAAAACACCCCATAAAGGGCAGCACCCCTGGGATGATGTTGCAGACAGAGAAAATACATGCAAGATGGAACTGTCCTTGGGCCCTCCCCCCATTAAACAGGACATGCACACTTTAACAAACCAATAATTTCAGCGACAGGGTCTGCCACATCACTGTGGCAGAAATTATGGTTTGTTTGGGCCCCTACAGAAAAAGAAGCAATTAATCTCTCCTTGGTCAAACTGGCTCTACAGAGGCAAGATGTCATCCTCATCCTCCAATACCTCACCCTCTTCAATGTCAACATTCTCATCCTCATCCTCACAGAGAAATAATTCCACACTGAAGAGGTGGATTTTTTTATATTTTGAACAGGCATGACAATAGGCTTTTTCATCCCATGGCCAACAACTGTCTCCACTGGTGCCTTATTCAAACAAACCACATCACCATCAGAATCCTCATTGTCAACTTCCTCCTCAGCGCTAGCTACGCCCTTATCCTCCTCATAATGGTGTACTTCTACAGTGACATCTGCAATATCAATATCAGCAACTGGACTGGCGGTTCTCCTCCCAGCACTTGCAGAGGGTGTGCAAATGGTGGTAGGAGCTTCCTCTTCCCATACAGTGTTGTGAAGGTCTGGGCTAGACACCACAACCACGGACACACTTGGACTCTCCTTGGGGATTTGTAATATCTCATAACGCACAGTTGTTTCCTGTGCTTTAGCAAGCTTTATTTTAAAAACATTTTGAGAAGGAGGGCTTCCATCTTCATGAGAAGCTGAATCACCAGTCATGAACATAGGCCAAGTCCTTAGCCTCTCCTTGCCACTTTGTGTCATGAATGGCATATTGCCAATATTAAGTTTCTCATCAGATAATTTTTTTGGGGGGGTTCTTAATTTTTGGTTCATGGATTTTACATGCCCTCTATGACATTGGGCATTGGCCTTAGCAGACAATGTTGATGGAATTGCATCATCAATGTCATGACTGGTGGGAGCAGTTTCAGAACTAGTACTAGGATATAGTTCCTGATCTTTCAATATTTTTTCCTCTAAATTTTTGTTCTCCATTTCAAAGGACAGTGCCCCTTTATTATTACAGCACCCCTTTATTTTTACAGCACACAGAACAGTGGCCCTTTATTTTTACAGCACACAGGACAGGGCCACAGCACCCCTTTATTTTTTACAGCACTCCTTTGTTTACAGCACACAGAACAGCTCCCCTTTACAGCACACAGGACAGGGCCACAGCATCCCTTTATTTTTACAGCACACAGAACAGTGCCCCTTTTTTACAGCACCCCTCTATTTTTACAGCACACAAAACAGTGGTCCTTTATTTTACAGCACACAGGACAGTGCCCCTTTATTTTTACAGCACCCCTTTATTTTTACAGCACACATCACAGTGGTTCTTTATTTTTACAGCACTCAGAACAGTGCCCCTTTATTTTTATAGCACCCCTTTATTTTTACAGCACACAGAACAGTGCCCCTTTAGTTTTACAGCACACAGAACAGTGCCCCCGTACAGCCCAGGACTGCAGCACCCCTGTACATCACACCAAACAGCACAGAACACCACCCCAGAACAGCAACCCTGTACAGCACAGGACAGCCGCACCCCTAACTGCACAGGACACCACCCCAGGACAGCACAGAACAGCAGCACCCCTGTACGCCACCACCCACAGAGAGACAGAGGCTTGTCTACTTCAATCTCCAAGTCTGGAGTGACAATGGTGGCAACACGCGGCTCCTTATATGGAATTCAAAACGCGCAAGATCCAACAGCGGGATAATGACGTTTTGCCTTGATTTGGGATCTGAGTCTGTCAGGAAGTCCCGAGCCGGACTCAGATCCGGACTCGGATCCTGAACTCCGGAGGGGTTCGGATTCATCCCTAGTACAAAGTAACAGGAGCTACAATTTAATTTCAAGTGGGTTTGTATCTTAATGGGTCCATTCATTTTATGTGCCTTTTTTTGCATATCAGATACATGAAACCAATTTTTTTTCAAAGTTCCAATAACAATCAATAAGGGAGCAGAAGTATAGATGCACCACATAACCCTATTTTGTGACCTGATTTTGCATTTTCTCTTTAGCACTGTGGATGCGCCATATATGAGTTCACCAAATTAAGGGCGATTCTAAGTAGTACAATACTTAGTTGCACCTCCACCTGTGTCTAAAAGGGTGTAACTGGATGGCAGTGGGCAGGGGCATAGCCAGAACTTTGTGGGCACCAATGCAACATTTTGAAGGGGCCCCTGTCCCAGTGTTTCTAGAGAAACACCTCTCCACAGCAGTTGTTAATGTTATGCCCCGTAACAGTGCCCAAGTTCTTTTTCTAAACTATAGTAGTACCTTAGTTAATATTATGCCCCATAGTAATGCCCTAGTTTATATTATGAACAATAGTTGTGCCCTAGTTTATATTATGAACCATAGTAGTGTCACTTTGTAGGACTGCCAGTACACTTTATGCAACACAGTGCCCCCAATTCATATTATGACATACAGGGTCCCCAGTTCATATTGCATGCCTCCCAACTTTGTAATCAGGAAAAGAGGGATCTGCCGTGCCTGAGGCACGGCACCGCTCAAAAAGGGGGTGGAGCTTCATCAGAAGGGGTGAGGCTCGCTGCACGACCCCCGTTTTCTGACATTTTGGGGGCGTGCCTTGCGCTCCTGAGCAGCTGGGCAGCCCCTCTCCTCACTCCCTGCATTGTTTAGATGCCGTGCACGGCATCTAATTCAGTGATCACCGGCTGCTGTGCAGAGAAGAGCAGCGGTGATCACTGGCTCTCCCAACTTACCCCCCCTTCCCCGCCCGCGGGACGCTGCGACCCATGGGTGGGACAGTGTCCATATAACGGGACTGTCCCGCTGAAATCGGGACAGTTGGGTGGTATGATATTGTCACATTACAGTGCCTCCCGTTCATATTATGCCTGTAGTCCTATTCTTCATATTGCGCCACATTACAGTACCCCGCTTCATATTATGTAAAATTGTAATGCCCTAAAGTTCATTTTACCACATTATAATGAGCAGGTCAAGGGGCACAAAGCAAAAGTTTGTAAAGCCCCCTATGCATCTAGCAATGCTGAAAAATGTGTATAACACGTGTAAATTTGACAGGGAAGGTGGCCCCTCTCAGCTCTGGGTCCCATAGCAGCAGCAATCCCTGCACGTATGGAAGCTATGCCACTGTATATAACACATGTTACTGTGACAGGGAAGGTGGTCCCTCTCAGCTTTAGGCAGGGGCATCGGAATAGGGGAGGGAAAGGGGGCAGCTCGCTCCCCCCAAACATGAGAGAGGTACCCAGGCCCGGCGTTACCTGCTCAGAGTCTGTAAAGCAGGGAGGCGCTCTCCCTGCTTTGCTACTCTGCTGCTGCCAGCTGCCACTGCGCCTGTCACACTGCATGACAGGCAGCAGCGCCGGCAGCACAGGGATGGGAGTAGGGGTTAGATCGTACTCAGTGTGAAAGCGGCAGCAGGGGAAGTCCCTGCAACTCACTGCGGTGCCTCTCGTCTCCTCCCCTCCCTGATATCAGCAATAGGGTCAGAAGAACATGTGCCGAACAGTGATTGGAGGAGTTCGTACATGCTGATTAGAAGAGCCCCTGATTGGAGGAGCTGTCACATGCTCCTCTGACCCCTGGAACACGGAGGATGTCACAGCATGGTCCCTGTCTAAATGTGAGTATTCAACCTGCCTCCTCTGTCTCCATAGCTCCTGCCTGTCTCTGCCACTCTCTCTTTGCAGCCGCTCTCTCTGTCTCTCTACATGGTTCTCTCTCTGTCCAGCATCTGCCTCCCCTCCTCTCTCTCTCTGCCCATCATCTGCTCTCCTCTCTGCAGCATCTGTCCTCCCTCTCTCTGCCCAGCATCTGCTCCCCCTCTTTCTGCCCATCATCTGCCCCCCTCTCCGCAGCATCTGTCCCCCCTCTCTCTGCCCAGCATCTGCCTCCCCTCTCTCTGCCCATCATCTGCCCACCTCTCCACAGCATCTGTCCCCCCTCTCTCTGCCCAGCACCTGCCCCCCCTTTCTGCCCATCATCTGCTCCCTCTCCCCAGCATCTGCGTCCCCTCCTCTCTCTGTCCAGCATCTGTCCCCCCTCCTCTTTCTGCCCAGCATCTACCTCCTCTCCTCTCTTTGCCCATCATCTGTCCCCCTTCTCTCTCTGCCTAGCATCTGTCCCCCCCTCTCTCCCAAGCATCTGCCCCCCCTCTCCCCAACATCTGTCTCTCCCCATTCAAACTGACTCATTATAGTACTCCAAGTATGCAGCCGGCTGCAGGACATGACAAAGAGGAAGGAGGCGGTCCGGGGGCTTCTGTTTCCTTCCATCCCCTCCTCTCTCCTCCGCTGGCGCTGACACACTGCTGCTTCTGGATGGGGTCTGACCGTGACGTCTGATCTCATGACGTCCCCAGTGCAAAAATTGAGGAGGGGACGCCCACTGCAAGGTACCCACTTTTGCAAGTTTAGCAATATACTAGAAACCAGCCAGTGCTTACCTAAGCACTATGAGATATTAACTTATGTACTGTATGTAGGGCTGAACTGTCAAGTTGACACAGAGACCAGCCAGGGTACAGTATATACTATTCAACTGCCTGCACACTGTCAGAACACCTAAAGCTGCATCCCCATGCACAGAATCCGACACCTGGGAGTTAAGTGTCCTAACCCTCCCCCTCTCACCCTAACACTCCAATCCCTGCAGCCTAACCCTAACCCTCCCTCACCGCAGTCGAACCCTAACCCTCCTGCCCAGTGTCGGACTGGGGCATGAAGGGCCCACCGGGGGAATGCAGTGATAGGGACCCATACGTAGGGGTGTGGCCAGCCTACAAAGGGGGTGTGGCCAGCCTCCACAGAATCTTGAAATACACAATAGACTTGTGCAGTATAATGCAACATATCTACCATGTATAATACAAGTGCACAGTCTGGAACCTGATCCTTAGAGGAAGGAGTGGGTACCTCAGGCAGTGGGGCCTACCGGTGGTTTCCCTGGTACCCCTGTGGGCCAGTCCGACCCTGCTCCTGCCCCTCTTTAGTGCCTAACCCTACCCCCTCAGTGCCTAACCTTCCCTCCCCACAGCCTAACCCTAACCCTCCCCCTTAGAGCCTAACCCTCCCCGGGGGCGCATAACCATAATCCCCCCTTTCCCACAGCCTATACTTAACCTCTAACCCTCTCCGCAGCCTAGCCCTAACCCCCCCTTCCCGCAGCCTATTCCTAACCCTTCCAACCCCCCTACTTCCACCCTCCACATCTTACCTCTCCGGTTGCCCAGCACACAGACGTCCAGGATCCGGCGCCGGGATTTTGATAGAGCAGTGTCGGGATTCTGACATAGGTATTTTGACTGCCGGGATCCAAACCAGTTCCCATACTCACTATGTTGCTGGAAATGCTAATAATCAAAATGATGTACCGACACAAATGCCTTTCATGTCACCCACTGTCACAGTGTGCTGGGAAGCTAGGGGCGCCAAACTCAGATTATATCTTGCCCCCCCCAACCTAAAAACATTCTGACGCCCCTGGCTTTAGGCCCCAAGGCAGATGCTCTCCCTGCACCTATGATAGCTATGCAGTGGGCATTTACACAATGGCTAAGTTCACTGAGGATGTGCCCTGGGAACTGCTGGCTAAGCAGTGATGTATGTAAACAGAGACCCATCTGGTTTCAGACAGAGCTCTTTTACCAAATATACGACAATGCAATTTTGCACTGATGACGATGACTATTAAACTAAATGCATGGATGGAGGTGGTGTGGTCTCATGGGACTTATATTGAAACTTTGTTTGGAAAAAAAGCATATTTCTTAAATCCTTTCTTCATAATTTGATTAACAGAATTAATAAATTGCAGTGTCTTTTGTATATATTGATAATCACTGAAAGGTTAGTCTTTTTTGTATAAATATAAATCATCAGTATACCATTACGGTATGCCAGCTTTGCTGTTAATATACTGATGTTACATATAATATATTTTAGTTCATGAGTAGACGTGTGTTCATTTATGCTAACTGAATATGAATACATTAGTATTCATCGCCGAATAGCTTTAATTTTTCTGACTACTGTATACTGCACTGAATTCAGCTATAAAAAGGACACAGTACTAATTCATATGTCTGCCACCAGATGTCACTACACTAATATTCCAAAGGAAACACCTGTCAAGTTTTTTACACAGCTGTAATATTCAGCAGTTTTAAATACAGCTTCTTTTTGTCAATTTGAATTAATTGTCTTTGTATTAAACTGTTATTTGCAATAATAGGATAAAGCCTGCTGCAAAACTCAGTCCAGATTAGCAATAATTAATATTCTAGAGCGTCATGCTAGAATTTTGAGCATAGATAAAACCTAGAATAAATGACAAAGGTCACATCGCTAATGCTCTGCGATGGGCTGTGTGCACAGCGTCTATTCATGAGAGACAGAGGGACTGGGGGCATGCCAGCAGGTCATAGAGCACTGGTATGCCCCCACAGTGATGAAATATGGGGGGCCACACCCTTTTAAGCCATGCCCCTTTTTAGCTGGGTGCAGCTTTGCCTCGCGTGGGTGTCCCGGGCTTCCTTCTAAAGAGGTATGAGGTAGAGGTGTTTGCGGGGTGGGCGGCGTTGGCGACGGACCTTTGCGGGGGAAATGTCGGCATGTCGGCAGTGTTTTTAGGGCAGCTGCAGGATGTTATATGCAGCCACTCCGATGGGAAAAATGGTGGCTGACTGTCTGCATATGAAAGCCGAGCTGTGGCTGCAGGGGATCGTCCACAATTTCTGCAACCACAATGTAAATTATGGTCACAGCTGGTGGCCACCAGTTAGCGTACTGGGCGCCTTGTCCTGCGATAAGCAGCCCCCAGCATGCTACAGAAGGGATTGCAGATTCTGTTCTTTAGTAGAATCTGCAATCCTTACTGAATAGGGTCCTTAGCTGGTTACACTGCAGCCAAAGACCAGTGAGGAGTTTTAACTTTTTTCTTAAAAGTGTTTTTCTTACTCATCCTGCTTACGTAGCACACTTACCCACCATCACCCTATCTAACAGGCATTATAATCACCATACATCATGAGCAATAATGTTCTGTAATTTCAACATCACTCTTAAGTCAGAAGCAACCTTGGCTCGTGATGATTGGTGATTAAAATCTGTTATTTATCCATCAAGAATGATTTAGTGTACATGTACATGAGCTTGCATTCATACATTTTACAAACAAAAATACAAAGCAAAATGCACAGGAATATGATACCGTTATTGATGATAAAAAGATTGAAGATATGTTCATCTCTCTTATATAACTGGCTTATAAATTAGTAGGTATATTGTGATAATGCAACGTACAATTCCAAGAGGACTATCCGTTAGTGGTAGGATAGCTTGGTTAGTTAGTGATGCTCCAAAGAGTCATATATTACAGTAGCATAACAAAGTAGAGTTGAGCGGGTTCGGTTCTCAGAGAACCGAACCGTACTGAACTTCACTATTCGAGTCCTGATCCGAGTCAGGCTCGGGTTTTCCCGCCTGACTCAGAAACCCGAACGAGGCAAAATGTCATCATCCTGCTGTTGGATTCTCGCTGGATTTGGATTCCATATAAGGAGCCGCGCGTCGCGCCCATTTTCACTCCAGTCTCTGAGAGTGTAGTGAGAGGACGTGTCTCTGTCCTCAGTGTCTATGTGGGGGCGGGAAAGTGGGGTGGCGAGTCTAGTGCTGTGTTGTGCTGCTCAGTCCAGTCCAGTGTAGTCAGTGTCTTATGCTGCATCAGTCCTGCCAGTCACCGTGTTGGTGTCCTCTGCTGCTATATGTCCCCAGTGCTGCTGGCTGCTGTAAAGTCCCTTGCATTTTTGCTGTGTTGTCTTGCATCAAACCAGGGGTAGTGTCTTGTGCAGCATCAGTCCAGTGACCAGTCACAGTGGTGGTGTACTATGCTGCCATATATCCAATGTAGCTGTAAGTCCCTTTCAGTGGTGCTATGTTGTCCTGCATTAGACCAGGGGAAGTGTCTTGCGCAGCATCAGTCCAGTGACCAGTCACAGTGGTGGTGTCCTCTGCTGCCATATATCCAGTGTTACTGCCGTATAATTCCCGTGATACTAGTGTATAATTCCCGTGATATTGCCATATATTTTTCCCGTGATACTGGCGTATAATTCCTATGACATTGCCGTATAATTCTCGGAATACTGGTGTATAATTCCTATGATATAGCCATAAAATTCCCGTGATATTGCCGTATAATTCTCGGAATACTGGTGTATAATTCCTGTGACACTGCCGTATAACTCTTGGAAAACTGGCGTATAATTCCGAATGATATTGCCGTATAATTCCTGTGACATTGCCATATAATTATCGGAATACTGGCGTTTAATTCCTGTGACATTGCCGTGTAATTCTCGGAATACTGGTGTATAATTCCTATGATATTGCCGTATAATTCCCGTGATATTGCCGTATAATTCTCGTAATACTGGCGTATAATTTCTGTGACATTGCCGTATAATTCCCGTGATACTGGCGTATAATTCCTGTGATATTGCCGTATAATTCCTGTGATATTGCCATATAATTCTCGGAATACTGGTGTATAATTCCCGTGATACTAGCGTATAATTCCTGTGCTACTGCCATATAATTCCCGTGATACTGGCGTATAATTCCTGTGATATTGCTGTATAATTCCCATGATACTGCCATATAATTCCAGTTATCCTGCCGTATAATTCCATATAAATTAGAGATGAGCGGGTTTGGTTCGTTGAGATCCAAACCCCCCCGAACTTCACCTATTTTACACGGGTCCGAGGCAGCCTCGGATCTTCCCGCCTTGCTCGGTTAACCCGAAAGAGGCCGAACGTCATCATCCTGCTGTCGGATTCTTGCGAGATTCGTATTCCATATAAAGAGCCGCGCGTCGCCGCCATTTTTACTTGTGCATTGGAGATTGAACGGAGAGGACATGGCTACGTTCTCTCCCTGAAAAGCTCTGCCTCTGTGCTCAGTGTGCTGCAAATATCTGTGCACAGTGTGCTGCAAATATCTGTGCTCAGTGTGCTGCAAATATCTACGTTCTCTGCCTGAAAACGCTCCATTTCTGTGCTCAGTGTGCTGCAAATATCTACGTTCTCTGTCTGAAAAGCTCCATATCTGTGCTCAGTGTGCTGCAAATATCTGTGCTCAGTGTGCTGCATTGTGGAGACCAACAGTTTATAATTATAGTAGTACAGTACAGTAGGCCATTGCTGTATCTTGCAGCTCCATGTCAGACTCAGTTCTAGACAGTATCCTGATCATCAGTGCTCAATATCTGCTGCATTGTTGTGTGACCAGTATATACTATATATATTATTATATATAGTAGTACAGTGCAGCATTTTGGTGACCAACAGTATATAGTTATACAGTACAGTAGTCCATTGCTGTATCTTGCAGCTCCGTGTCACTGCAAGTATCCATATCTGTGCTGCATTGTTGTGAGCAGTATATAGTAGTACAGTACAGTAGGCCATTGCTATTGATATAATAATATTTCTGGCATATAATTCCACACAGTAAAAAATGGGGAACAAAAATGTGGAGGGTAAAATAGGGAAAAATCAAGATCCACTACCACCTAGTGCTGTAGCTGCTGCCACTAGTCCTGGCAGAGACGATGAAATGCCATCAATGTCGTCTGCCAAGGCCGATGCCCAATGTCATAGTAGAGAGCGTGTAAAATTGAAAACAAAAGTTCAGTAAAATGACCCAAAAATCTAAATTAAAAGCTTCTGAGGAGAAGCGTAAACTTGCCAATATGCCATTTACGACACGGAGTGGCAAGGAACAGCTATGACCCTAGCCTATGTTCATGGCTAGTGGTTCAGCTTCACATGAGGAATTGAGGATGGAAGCACTCATCCTCCCGCTAGAAAAATGAAAATAGTTAAGCTGGTAAAAGCACAGCAATGAACTGTGCATTCGTCTAAATCACAAATCCCCAAGGAGTGTCCAATTGTGTCGGTTGCGATGCCTGACCTTCCCAACACTGGATGGGAAGAGGTGGCTCCTTCCACCATTTGCACGCCCCCTGCAAGTGCTGGAAGGAGCACCCACAGTCCAGTTCCTGATATTCAAATTGAAGATGTCACTGTTTAAGTACACCAGGATGAGGATATGGGTGTTGCTGGTGCTGAGGAGGAAATTGACAAGGAGGATTCTGATGGTGAGGTGGTTTGTTTAAGTCAGGCACCCAGGGAGACATCTGTTTTCCGTGTGATGAATATGGCCATTAACATGCCTGGTCAAAATACAAAAAAAATCACCTCTTCGGTGTGGAATTATTTTAACAGAAATGCGGACAACAGGTGTCAAGCCGTGTTGCCTTTGTCAAGCTGTAATAAGTAGGTGTAAGGACGTTAACCACCTAGGAACATCCTCCCTTATACGTCACCTGGAGCGCATTCATCAGAAGTCAATGATGAGTTCGAAAACTTTGGGTGACAGTGGAAGCACTCCACTGACAACGAAATCCCTTCTTCCTCTTGTACCCAAGCTCCTGCAAACCACACCACCAACTCCCTCAGTGTCAATTTCCTCCTTAGACAGGAACACCAATAGTCCTGCAGGCCATGTCACTGGCAAGTCTGATGAGTCCTCTCCTAACTGGGATTCCTCCGATGGATCCTTGAGTGTAACGCCTACTGCTGCTGGCGCTGCTGTTGTTGCTGCTGTGAGTCGATCGTCATCCCAGAGGGGAAGTCGGAAGACCACTTGTACTACTTCCAGTAAGCAATTGACTGTCCATCAGTCCTTTGCGAGGAAGATGAAATATGACAGCAGTCATCCTGTTGCAAAGCGGATAACTCAGGCCTTGGCAGCTGTGTTGGTGTTAGACGTGTGTCCGGTATCCACTGTTAGTTCACAGGGACTTAGAGAATTTCTTGAGGTAGTGTGTCCCCGGTACCAAATGCCATCTAGGTTCCACTTCACTAGGCAGGCGATAGCGAGATTTTACCAATTAATATCAGTGATTTATAATTTATTATTAATTACAGTGATCTTGCCAAATGATTCCAGTGATTTTGTCATTTTCTTCCAGTGATTTGGACCAATAATACCATTGATTAGAACGAATAATTCCTGTGATTTTGTCATTTTCTTCCAGTGATTTGGACCAATAATACCATTGATTAGAACGAATAATTCCTGTGATTTTGTCATTTTTTTCCAGTGATTTAGACCAATAATACCATTGATTAGAACAAATAATTCCTGTGATATTAATGTGTTTGTGTCGCTTAGCTTAGCCATCCAGCGACCACAGTGCACCTCTTTTTCTCTTTTCTTTGCATCATGTGCTGTTTGGGGACTATTTTTTTAAGTGCCATCCTGTCTGACACTTCCGTATATGTCCAGTGGTACTGCAATTTGATATAATTCCCGACATTACTGCCATTTAATTCCAGTGATTTTGTCATTTTCTTCCAGTTATTTGGACCAATAATACCATTGATTAGAACGAATAATTCCTGTGATTTTGTCACTTTCTTCCAGTGATTTGGACCAATAATACCATTGATTGGAACGAATAATTCCTGTGATATTGAGGTGTTTGTGTCGCTTAGCTAAGCCATCCAGCGACCACAGTGCACCTCTTTTTCTCTTTTCTTTGCATCATGTGCTGTTTGGGGACTATTTTTTTAAGTGCCATCCTGTCTGACACTTCCGTATATGTCCAGTGGTACTGCAATTTGATATAATTCCCGACATTACTGCCATTTAATTCCAGTGATTTTGTCATTTTCTTCCAGTGATTTGGACCAATAATACCATTGATTAGAACGAATAATTCCTGCGATTTTGTCATTTTCTTCCAGTGATTTGGACCAATAATACCATTGATTAGAACAAATAATTCCTATGATATTGAGGTGTTTGTGTCGCTTAGCTTAGCCGTCCAGCGACCATAGTGCACCTCTTTTTCTCTTTTCTTTGCATCATGTGCTGTTTGGGGCCAATTTTTTTAAGTGTCATCCTGTCTGACACTGCAGTGCCACTCCTAGATGGGCCAGGTGTTTGTGCCACCCTCTTGGGTCGCTTAGCTTGGTCATCCAGCGATCTCGGTGCAAATTTTAGGACTAAAAATAGTATTGTGAGGTGTGAGGTGTTCAGAATAGACTGGAAATGAGTGGAAATTATGGTTATTGAGGTTAATAATACTATAGGATCAAAATTACCCCCAAATTCTATGATTTATGCTGTTTTTGAGGGGTTTTTGAAAAAAACACCCAAATCCGATAAAAAAATTTAAGGGAGGTTTTGCCAAAACGCGTCCGAATCCAAAACACGGCCGTGGAACTGAATCCAAAACCAAAACACAAAACACAAAAAATTTCCGGTGCACATCTCTAAATCCATATAAATACATATAATTCCATATAAATCCAGTACAGTGGTGCTGCCATATAAGTTTAGTAATGCTGTCCTGTGCTGTATATTATTTACTCCAAATAAAGGGGTTATTAATATGTAATCCAAATAATATTTACAGGGTTTGCCCTGTGAGGTGTAGGGGTACGCTCTCTTGTGCCGCATATTGTGTTATATAACTCCAGAAAAGTAATAGAGAACAAACATTTGGAGGATAAAATAGGAAAGATATAGAACCACTTCCTCCTAGTGCTGAAGCTCCTGCCACTAGCCATGACATAGACGATTAAATGCCATCAACGTCGTCTGCCAAGGCCGATGCCCATTGTGATAGTAGAGGGCATGTTAAATCCAAAAAGCCAAAGTACAGTAAAAAGACCCAAAAAAAGAAATTTAAATGGTCAGAGGAGAAAAGTAAACTTGCCAATATGCCATTTACGACACGGAGTGGCAAGGAACGACTGAGGCCCAGGCCTATGTTCGTGATTAGTGGTTCAGCTTCACATGATGGTGGAAGCCCTCATCCTTCCGCTAGAAAAATTAAAAGTGTTAAGCTAGAAAGAGCACAGAAAAGATCTGTGCATTCTGAGATGGTATCACAAAACCCCAAGAAGAGTACAAGTGTGTCGGCGGTTGCTATGCCTGACCTTCCCAAAACTGGATGGGAAGAGGTGGCTCCTTCCACCATTTGAACGCCCCCTGCAAGTGCTGTAAGGAGCACCCACAGTCCAGTTCCTGATATTCAAATTGAGGATGTCACTGTTGAAGTACACCAGGATGAGGATATGGGTGTTTCTGGCGCTGAGGAGGAAGTTGACAATGAGGATTCTGATGGTGATGTGGTTTGTTTAAGTCAGGCACCGGGGAGACACCTGTTGTCCATGAGATGAAGAAGCCCATTGTGATGCCTGGGCAAACTATAATAAAATCCACCTCTTCGGTGTGGAATTATTTCTCCACAAATCCGGATATCAGGTGTCAAGCCAACTGTTGCCTTTGTCAATCTGTAACAAGTAGGGGTAAGGATGTTAACCACCTAGGAACATCCTACCTTATACGTCACCTGCTGCGCATTCATCATAAGTCAGTGTCATGTTGTGAAACTTTGGGTAAGAGCGTAAGCAGTCAGCGGACTCCTAAATCTTTTCTTCCTCCTGTACCCAAGCTCCAGCAAGCCACACAACCAACTCCCTCAACGTCAACTTCCTCCTCAGTCAGGAATGTCAGTAGTCCTGCAGGCCATGTCACTGTCAAGACTGAGGATTCCTCTCCTGACTGGGATTCCTCCGGTGGATCCTTGAGTGGTAAGCCTGCTGTTACTGCCACTGCTGTTGTTGCAGCTGTGAGTCAATCGTCATCCCAGAGGGGAAGTTGGAAGATCACTTGTACTACTTTAACTAAGCAAATGACTGTCCAACAGTCCTTTGTGAAGAAGATGAAATATGACAGCAGTCATCCTTTGCAAAGCAGATAACTGAGGCCTTGACAGCTATGTTGGTGTTAAACGTGCGTCCGGTATTCGCCATTAGTTCAGTGGGACTTAGAGAATTGTTTGAAGTACTGTGTCCCCGGTATCAAATCCCATCTAGGTCCCACTTCTCTAGGCAGGCGATACCGAGAATGTACAGAGACATCAGAAAAAGTGTCCTTATTATCCTACAAAATGCAGTTGTACCCACTGTCCACTTAACCACGGACATGTGGACAAGTGGAACAGGGCAGACTAAGGACTATATGACTGTGACAGCCCACTGGGTAGATATATGGCCTCCCGCAGCAACAACAGCAGCGGCACCAGTTGCAGCATCTCGCAAACACCAACTCGTTCCTAGGCAGGCTATGCTATGTATCACAGCTTTCCATAAGAGGCACACAGCTGACAACCTCTTACGGAAACTGAGGAACATCATTGCAGAATGGCTTACCCCAATTAGACTCTCCTGGGGATTTGCGATATCGGACATCGCCACCAATATTATGCGTGCATTACATCTGGGCAAATTCCAGCACGTCCCATGGTTTGCACATACAATTAATATGGTGGTGCATAATTTTTTGAAAAATGACAGCCAATTTTTCGCCATCAAACACTCCTGGACCTGCCCTGCCTGAACCTGAAGCAAGAGGTGGTAATGAGGTGGAATTCAACACTCTATATGCTTCAGAGGATGGAGGAGCAGCAAAAGGCCATTTAAGCCTATACATCCACCTAAGATATAGGCAAAGGAGGGGTAATGCACCTGACTCAAGCGCAGTGGAGAATGATTTCCGTCATGTGCAAGGTTCTACAACCCTTCGAACTTGCCAAACGTGAAGTCAGTTCAGACACTGCCAGCTTGAGTCAGGTCATTCCCCTCATCAGGCTTTTGTTTAAGCAGTTGGAGAAATTGAGGGAGGAGCTAAGACGGAGCGACTCCGCAAAGTATGTGGGACTTGTGGATGGAGCCCTTCATTCACTTTATCAGGATTCAAGGGTGGTCAATCTGTTGAAATCAGCACTACATTTTGGTCACCGTACTCGTTCCTAGGTTTAAAGCCTACGTTGTAACTCTCTTTCCGGCAGACACAAGTGTGCAGAGGTGCAAAGACCTGCTGGTGAGTAAATTGTCAAATCAAGCTGAACATGACCCGTCAACAGCTCCTCCTTCAATTTCCACTGGGGCTGCAAGGAAAAGGATAAGATTTCCTAGCCCACCCAAAACACGAAAGGGTGGTTTTGGCAAAACCAAGCCAAAACCAAAACACGAAAGTGGAATTAGAACCAAAACCAAAACACAAAACACGAAAAGTGCCAGCCGCACATTTGTATAACAAAGAGGAGAGAAAGAATAGACTCGGTGTGGGAACACAATTAAAAAATTAGGACAAAAATATAGTTAAAATAGTATATACCCTAAAAAAAAATCTAATCACACATAAATTGAATATCGTAAGTGATAAACGAAATATTTGCTTGTTACCAGCAACAAGTCATTCATATCAGCATGTCGCTGTTGATACAGATAGTTCATATGCTGGTTATGTTCCCACTCTGCACATGGATGCATGGATTTGGGGCATAGTTGCCTACCCTCCCTCATTCTGCAGCAGACTCCCTGAAATAGTAGTAATCTCCATCACTCCCTGAATGGACCAGCATTCTCCCTGATTGCACCTTATCCCCATTATGCAGCTGTTGCATTCTTTGGGGGGGGGGGGGGGGGGGGAATCAGAGATACATACATTCAAATGGGATTATCAGTGCCATTTCCCTGCATTGGTTATGCAGCACAATGATTCCTATGGCTACATGCATTTTATATAAGGTTTCACCTGACCACTTACAGTATATGGAAGCTATACACACAAATATCCTGCAAAATATCAGTGGCCCTCATTCCGAGTTGTTCGCTCGGTATTTTTCATCGCATCGCAGTGAAAATCCGCTTAGTACGCATGCGCAATGTTCGCACTGCGACTGCGCCAAGTAACTTTACTATGAAGAAAGTATTTTTACTCACGGCTTTTTCTTCGCTCCGGCGAACGTAATGTGATTGACAGGAAATGGGTGTTACTGGGCGGAAACACGGCGTTTCAGGGGCGTGTGGCTGAAAACGCTACCGTTTCCGGAAAAAACGCAGGAGTGGCTGGAGAAACGGTGGGAGTGCCTGGGCGAACGCTGGGTGTGTTTGTGACGTCAACCAGGAACGACAAGCACTGAAATGATCGCACAGGCAGAGTAAGTCTGGAGCTACTCTGAAACTGCTAAGTAGTTAGTAATCGCATTATTGCGAATACATCGGTCGCAATTTTAAGAAGCTAAGATTCACTCCCAGTAGGCGGCGGCTTAGCGTGTGTAACTCTGCTAAATTCGCCTTGCGACCGATCAACTCGGAATGAGGGCCAGTGTTTTTTCTTTAACAAGTATCTTACAAACTTTGGGGCTCATTTACATTTGGGTGTAAGTCATGTTTATAACACACCTCTCAGATGTAGCAGTACACGTCCACCCTAATAGGCGTCGCTGTCACAATCTCCCTGAAATGCATTTTCAAAAGTAGGCAAGTATGATTTGGGGCCTAATTCAGAGCCTATCGTAGATGTGCAAAAGAACACACATCTACGTTCACAATCTGAGGCATGCGGGGGGACGACAACACAGGGATAGATCACCCTGCATGCCAGGCCCTACCCCCCCCCCCCCTCTTTTTCTACACTGCTAGCAATCCTATGGTTATGCAGTTCTAAACACCTTCGCTTCCCACTCAGAGCCTATAGTTATCCCAGTGGGCTTTATTTTTCTCTTACGTCCTAGAGGATGCTGGGGTCCACATTAGTACCATGAGGTATAGACGGGTCCGCTAGGAGCCATTGGCACTTTAAGAGTTTGAGAGTGTGGGATGGCTCCTCCCTCTATGCCCTTCCTACCAGACAGTTTAGAAAATGTGCCCGGAGGAGCCGGTCACAGCTAGTAGAGCTCTACAGAGCTTCTTTAGTAAAAACTTATTTTAGAGTTTTTTATTATACAGGGAGGCTGCTGGCAACAGCCTCCCTGCTTCGTGGGACTAAGGGGGGGAGTAGTGTCCGCCCTGTGGGGTCTAAGCCACTATCTCCGCTGTCAGGACACTGAGCTCCTGAGGGGATAGAATGTTCCCCGCCACAGGGGATTGCTCACCCTGGCAGCATGCCGCCACCCCCTTACAGAGACAGAAGATCAGTGGCGAGTGAGTCACCGGCCCCCCTAGCAAGCGGGGAGCCGGTGTGAAGATGGCAGCAACAGGGTATGGAGCGGAGTACTAACTGCGCTCCGGGGCTCAGCAGTACAGCGCTGTGAGGGGCACACTGAGCCAGCACCTACACCCTACACTGACCTCTCAAGCCTGTCAGGGTCCCGGGATCTCTGCCAGCATAAATCCTCAGGCCAGTATAATCCTATGAAGAGCGGGAAGACAGCATCATTAAGGGGGCGGAGCTTCTCCACAGAGCGGACCCAGCAGCGTTCAGCGCCATTTTCCTGCCTGCAGAAACGCTGTCAGTGATGTGCATTCCCTCTACAACAACTCCAGCTATCTATCATAGTACAAGGGGGTTGTAGACAGGGGGGGGAAGCTGTGTAAAGACTGTGTAACCCAGGCATGTCCAAACTGCGGCCTTCCAGCTGTTGAGAAACTACACATCCCAGCATGCCCTGAAACAGCTTTAGCAATCTCTGACAGCAAAACTGTGTCAGGGCATGCTGGGATATGTAGTTTCTCAACAGCTGGAGGGCCGCAGTTTGGACATGCCTGGTGTAACCTATTAAGGTACACAGTCAGTGCTGGTTTAGGGTCTCCCTATACCTGGAAAGTGCTGTGTGTGGGTTGGCTCCAATCTCTGTGTCTCTCTTGCCATTCTTGGGGGTGAAACTCTGTCTGTCCTCCCCTGTGTGTGTGTGTGGCGTGTCTGTGGTCTCCATTAAGCTATGTCCAGGGACTCTGTGTGATATGCTGCAGAGGATATGTCCTCTCAGGATAATCCCATCCCATGTAATCAGGATTGCACTGTTTTAGCACAGATACCAGCAATGGAGCCTGAATGGTTATCCTCTATCAAGTCCATGATTTCTCAGATTTCTACTAGGGTTGCACAAAATGAATCTGCAACTCAGGTTTCACAGCACTCTATAGCAGTTTGGTCTGGTTCTGTTACCTCGGGGCAGAGATTATGCAGGATGACACGGATACCGACTCTGAAACAGCAGACGGTGATGGGGATGTGCTTAGGGGGGCCGCATCTCTTGCTAAAGGCGTGCAGTTGATCATAGAGGCTATAAGGGATGTGTTGAATATTGCAGATACAACACCGGAGCAGGTTGAGGAGGCTTACTTCACTGACAATAAGAAAGCCTCGCTAACCTTCCCTGCATCCAAAGAATTAAAAGCTATATTTGAGAAAGCATGGGAAAACCCGGAGAAAAATTCCAGATCCCTAGAAGTGTTCTGGTTGCTTTTCCCTTCCCTGAGGAGGATAGGAAAAAATGGGAAAACCCACCCATAGTTGACGCGTCTGTATCCAGACTCTCAAAAAAGGTGGTTTTACCTGTTCCAGGATCTACCGCCTTAAAGGAGCCGGCTGATCGCAAAATTGATACTACGCTCAAATCCATATACATGGCTTCAGGGGTGATACTACAGCCTACTATTGCCTTGCATGGATTTCCAAAGCTGTAGTAAAGTGATCAGACACGTTACTTGAGGATTTGGATACTATGGATACAAATTATGTAGAATTGTTTTTACGTAACATTCAGGATTCTGCAGGATTTTTGGTGGAATTTATGAAGGAATTAGGTTCAATGGCTGTAGGAATTTCTTCCATGTCTGTCTCAGCTCGTCGGAGACTGTGGCTGCGCCAGTGGTCTGCTGACGTGGAATCCAGGAGAGGTGTGGAGACCCTACCCTACACAGGTCAGGCTCTCTTTTGATGCGTGGATATCCACGGCTACAGCAGTTAAGTCATCTTTTCTTCCCTCAGCTGCACCTGCTGTGAAGAAATATTTTCCTTCAGTGGCATCACAGTCCTTTCGTGTTACCAAAACAAGAAAGGCCAAACCATTCAACACCTTCTTTAGAGGAGGTTGGCCAAAATCCAAGAAACCTGCTGCTACAGGTTCCCAGGAACAGAAACCTGCTTCTGGTACACCAAATTCCTCAGCATGACAGTGGACAGCGCGGTTTGGCAGTAGGGCCGGTGGGGGTGAGACTCAAACATTTCAGTCACGTCTGGGTGTCGTCCATATTGGATCCCTGGGTACTAGATCTTTTGTCCCAGGGGTACCGGCTGGAATTTCAAGATCTCCCTCCTCACCGGTTCTTCAAATCAGGCTTGCCAGCTTTGCCAACAGACAGGGCTACCCTACAGGGAGCCATCCAGAAGCTGGTGGAGGCACAGGTTATCGTACCAGTTCCTCCCCAGATGCAAAACAATGGTTACTATTCGTACCGAAACCAGATGGTTCGGTCAGGCCCATTCTTAACTTAAAATCACTAAACCCCTTTCAGAGGAAGTTCAAGTTCAAAATGGAGTCTCTAAGGGCAGTGATATCAGGTCAGGAGGAGGGGGAATTCCTGGTATCCCTGGATATCAGGGATGCGTACCTCCACATTCCGATTTGGCTGCCACATCAAGCTTATCTTCGATTCGTACTGTTGGATTGTCATTTTCAGTTCCAGGCCCTGCCATTCGGCCTCTCCACAGCACTGAGGGTATTCACCAAGATGATGGCGGAAATGATGGTTCTCCTCCACAGACATAATTCCATATCTGGACGATCTGCTGATAAAGGCATCATCCAAGGAGATGCTGTTACGGTCCATAGATCTCATGACACAGCTTCTCAGGGAACATGGTTGGATCCTGAATCTTCCAAAATCACATTTTGAACCAACCAGGAGGTTGTCCTTTCTGGGAATGATCCTCGACACGGAAGTGCAGAGGATGTTTCTTCTAGAGGAAAAAGCGTTGGTGATACAAACAATGGTCTGGGATGTCCTGAAGCCAGCCTGGGTGTCGGTTCATCAGTGCATTCGCCTTCTGGGGAAGATGGTAGCCTCTTACGAGGCTCTGCAGTACGGGAGGTTTCATGCTTGGTCCTTCCAACAGGATCTCCAGGACAAGTGGTCGGGTTCCCATCTACACATGCACCAGAGAATTCGTCTGTCACCAAGGACCAGGATTTAACTCTTCTGGTGGCTGCAATTACCTCACCTTCTGGAGGGCCGCAGGTTCGGGATTCAGGACTGGATCCTTCTAACCATGGTTGCAAGTCTCCGGGGCTGGGGCGCAGTCACTCAAGGGGAAACCTACCAAGGAAGGTGGTCAAGTCTGGAAGCCGGCCTGCCAATAAACATTCTGGAACTAAGAGCCGTCTACAACGATCTTCTCCAAGTGGCCCATCTTCTGAGAAATCGGGCCATTCAAGTACAGTCAGATAACGTGACGACAGTGGCTTACATAAACCGACAAGCCGGAACAAAGAGCAGAGCTGTAATGTCAGAGGTAACAAGAATCATCCTCTGGGCAGAAAAACATGCGTTGGCGCTGTCAGCAATCTTCTTTCCTGGAGTAGACAACTGGGAAACGGACTTCCTCAGCAGACACGATCTCCATCCAGGGGAGTGGGGTCTCCATCCGGAGGTGTTCAAGGAGATAACAGATCTTTGGGGTGTACCTCAAATAGACATGATGGCCTCTCATCTCAACATGAAGCTTTGGCGATATTGTTCCAGGTCGAGGGACCGCAAGCTGTGGCGGTGGACGCCCTAGTGACTCCGTGGGTGTTCCAGTCGGTGTATGTGTTTACTCCACTTCCTCTCATTCTAAGAGTTTTAAAACTCATAAGGAGAAAAAGGGTTCAAGCAATCCTTATTGCTCTAGACTGGCCAAGAAGGTCTTGGTACGCGGCCCACTCTACTCGTAAGGTGGGTTCTTCCTGGGCGGCTGCCCGGGGTGTCTCGGCTTTACAACTCTGCCAAGCAGATACTTGGTCGGGGTCGAACACCGTTGCAAAGTTCTACAAGTTCGATACTTTGGCCTATGAGGACCTTAATTTTGGTCAATTGGTTCTGCAGGAGCCTCCGTGCTCTCCCTCCCGTTCTGGGAGCTTTGGTACATCCCCATAGTACTAATGTGGACCCCAGCATCCTCTAGGACGTAAGAGAAAATAGGATTTTAATTACCTACCAGTAAATCCTTTTCTCGTAGTCTGTAGAGGATGCTGGGCGCCCTGTTTTCCTGCAGTGGTTATCTAGTTTGGTACAACTTTGTTTTTAGTTGAATACTGCATTGTTACTTGGTAAGTAATATTTCAGCCGTTGCTGTGTTTCAAGTTAGTTAGCTTGATGTGCCTTGTATGTGTGAGCTGGTATGAATCTCGCCACTATCTGTGTAAAATCCTTCTCTCGAAGATGTCCGTCTCCTCGGGCACAGACTGAGTCTGGTAGGAGGGGCATAGAGGGAGGAGCCAGCCCAAACTCTCAAACTCTTAAAGTGCCAATGGCTCCTAGTGGACCCGTTTATACCCCATGTTACTAATGTAGACCCCAGCATCCTCTATGGACTATGAGAAAAGGATTTACCGGTTGGTAATTAAAATCCTATTATTACATGTTCTTTCTTCATTATTATGCAAGTGCAAAAAGGGGTAGCTCAGAAAAATACCCAGCATTTTCCACATCAAGATCAACAGTATCAACAGTATTATTCCTTGTCCCCCTGACCCCCTACCAGACCCAGAGATGGATCAGGCATGGATCCACACCATCCATGCTCTGTTCTTGGACTTCAAGGATTCCTTCACTACCTCCCTTAAAAAAGCTTTTAGTAACCTTCAATCTAATATGGCTTTGTTGGATACTCATACCATGTAGCTGGAGTCAAACATGTTCAAGGTGCAGGCTATGTATGAAGGTTTCAGGCCTCTATGGTCTAAACCAAAGGACCCATATCCCCCTGGAGACATTGGGGGTTATTAAGGTTTGTTAACATACAAAAAAGTTAGCAATTGGGCAAAACCATGTTGCATTTCAGATTGGGCAGATGTAACCACAGCTACCAGGTCTTCCCCATGCATTTTTTTAGAAGGCCCGGTGCTGCAAATTTTCAAGGACCATATCCATGACATCCACGAGGAGAGACCAACACCAGGTGACTGCCCCCTCTTAGTACATGGTTATACATATAAATGGGGATTTCCATGCTATCAATTGGTCAAGACTAATAGGAGATCTCCCAAGATGACAAACTTGAATGATAGGACAGCCTCCTCCATAAACTTAACCTACAGTACATCCCTCGTCATCTGATCCTCACCCAAACAAATCTGACCTTGCCTCTTCAATGTGATGGGACTCCTTCAGCTATTATATCCTTGCTGTTGCAGTTGTGTTTTCTTTTTCATTATTATTATTTATTATTATCCTTTATTTATATGGCGCCACATGGGATCCGCAGTGCCCAATTACAGAGTAAACAAATATGCAGAACATGAAGACAGTGACTTACAATTCAATACAATATAGGACAAGTACAGGGTATATAAACATAGCTGCGTCAGTAAACAGCAATTAAATAAATATCAGGGTGGCAGAAAACCGAGGGATTTGGTGCCACCAAACGGCGTATTGAAAAGAAGATTAAGTAAGAGACATAAAGGCACATGAAGTAAGAGGGTCCTGCTTGTGAAAGCTTGCATTCTAAAGGGAAGGGGCACGCAGACAGTGGTGACACAGATAGGGTAGAAAGTGAGTTTTGGCCACAGAGGGCTTAGGAAGAGAGACGGCTGGGTTGGTGAAGAAGTGGGTCTTGAGAGCCGTTTGAAGTTTTGTAGAGAGGTGGAGTGTCTGAGGGGGAGAGTTAGGGAATTCCAGAGAAAGCAGCACATGCAAAATCTTGGAGGTATGAGTGGGAGGAGGTAATCAGTAGGCAGCAGAGGCGGCATGCATTAGAAGAGCGAAGTGGACGGATAGGAGTGTAAAGGGAGAGAAGGTCAGATATGCAACTGGGAGAGGAGTGGGCGAGGGCTTTGTAAGTGAATGTCAGAAGCTTGAAATGTATTCTGAAGGGGAAGGAGAACAAGTGAATGGCTATTAATACCCCTTTTCCACTAGCTCTAAAAACTCGGGTAAATGAGCGGGGCATGCATTTACCCATGTTTTTTCTAGTGGAAACGGCCCCCCACTGCAAATTCCAATCCTACCTGGGTAGCTTATAGTGATGTGCACCGGACATTTTTCGGGTTTTGTGTTTTGGTTTTGGATTCGGTTCCACGGCCGTGTTTTGGATTCGGACGCGTTTTGGCAAAACCTCCATGAAAATTTTTTGTCGGATTCGGGTGTGTTTTGGATTCGGTTTTTTTTTTACAAAAAACCCTCAAAAACAGCTAAAATCATAGAATTTGGGGGTCATTTTGATCCCATAGTATTATTAACCTCAATAACCATAATTTACACTCATTTTCAGTCTATTCTGAACACCTCACACCTCACAATATTATTTTTAGTCCTAAAATTTGCAACGAGGTCGCTGGATGGCTAAGCTAAACGACACAAGTGGCCGACACAAATACCTGGCCCATCTAGGAGTGGCACTGCAGTGTCAGGCAGGATGGCACTTCAAAAAAATTGTCCCCAAAGAGCACATGATGCAAAGAAAAAAAGAGGCGCACCAAGGTCGCTGTGTGACTAAGCTAAGCGACCCAAGTGGCCGACACAAACACCTGGCCCATCTAGGAGTGGCACTGCAGTGTCAGACAGGATAGCAGATTAAAAACATTGTCCCCAAACAGCACATGATGCAAAGAAAAAAAGAGGCGCAATGAGGTAGCTGTGTGACTAAGCTAAGCGACCCAAGTGGCCGACACAAACACCTGGCCCATCTAGGAGTGGCACTGCAGTGTCATACATGATGGCAGATTAAAAAAATTGTCCCCAAACAGCACATGATGCAAAGAAAAAAAGAGGCGCAATGAGGTAGCTGTGTGACTAAGCTAAGCGACCCAAGTGGCCGACACAAACACCTGGCCCATCTAGGAGTGGCATTGCAGTGTCAGACAGGATGGCACTTCAAAAAAATAGTCCCCAAACAGCACATGATGCAAAGAAAAAAAGAGACGCACCAAGGTCGCTGTGTGACTAAGCTAAGCGACACAAGTGGCCGACACAAACACCTGGCCCATCTAGGAGTGGCACTGCAGTGTCAGGCAGGATGGCACTTCAAAAAAATTGTCCCCAAACAGCACATGATGCAAAGAAAAATGAAAGCAAAAAGAGGTGCAAGATGGAATTGTCCTTGGGCCCTCCAACCCACCCTTATGTTGTATAAACAGGACATGCACACTTTAACGAACCCATCATTTCAGCGACAGGGTCTGCCACACGACTGTGACTGAAATGACTGGTTGGTTTGGGCCCCCACCAAAAAAAGAAGCAATCAATCTCTCCTTGCACAAACTGGCTCTACAGAGACAAGATGTCCACCTCATCATCATCCTCCGATTCCTCACCCCTTTCACTGTGTACATCCCCCTCCTCACAGATTATTAATTCGTCCCCACTGGAATCCACCATCTCAGGTCCCTGTGTACTTTCTGGAGGCAATTGCTACTGGTGAATGTCTCCACGGAGGAATTGATTATAATTCATTTTGATGAACATTATCTTCTCCACATTTTCTGGTAGTAACCTCGTACGCCGATTGCTGACAAGGTGAGCGGCTGCACTAAACACTCTTTCGGAGTACACACTGGAGGGAGGGCAACTTAGGTAGAATAAAGCCAGTTTGTGCAAGGGCCTCCAAATTGCCTCTTTTTCCTGCCAGTATATGTACGGACTGTCTGACGTGCCTACTTGGATGCGGTCACTCATATAATCCTCCACCATTCTTTCAATGGTGAGAGAATCATATGCAGTGACAGTAGACGACATGTCAGTAATCGTTGGCAGGTCCTTCAGTCCGGACCAGATGTCAGCACTCGCTCCAGACTGCCCTACATCACCGCCAGCGGGTGGGCTCGGAATTCTTAGCATTTTCCTCGCACCCCCAGTTGCGAGAGAATGTGAAGGAGGAGATGTTGACGGGTCACGTTCCGCTTGACTTGACAATTTTCTCACCAGCAGGTCTTTGAACCTCTGCAGACTTGTGTCTGCCGGAAAGAGAGATACAACGTAGGTTTTAAATCTAGGACTGAGCACGGTGGCCAAAATGTAGTGCTCTGATTTCAACAGATTGACCACCCTTGTATCCTGGTTAAGCGAATTAAGGGTTCCATCCACAAGTCCCACATGCCTAGCGGAATCGCTCTGTTTTAGCTCCTCCTTCAATGTCTCCAGCTTCTTCTGCAAAAGCCTGATGAGGGGAATGACCTGACTCAGGCTGGCAGTGTCTGTACTGACTTCACGTGTGGCAAGTTCAAAGGGTTGCAGAACCTTGCACAACGTTGAAATCATACTCCACTGCGCTTGAGTCAGGTGCATTCCCCCTCCTTGCCTATATCGTGGGTAGATGTATAGGCTTGAATGGCCTTTTGCTGCTCCTCCATCCTCTGAAGCATATAGAGGGTTGAATTCCACCTCGTTACCACCTCTTGCTTCAGATGATGGAAGGGCAGGTTCAGGAATGTTTGGTGGTGCTCCAGTCTTCGGCACGCGGTGGCTGAATGCCGAAAGTGGCCCGCAATTCTTCGGGCCACCGACAGCATCTCTTGCACGCCCCTGTCGTTTTTTAAATAATTCTGCACCACCAAATTCAATGTATGTACAAAACATGGGACGTGCTGGAATTTGCCCAGATGTAATGCACGCACAATATTGCTGGCGTTGTCCGATGTCACAAATCCCCAGGAGAGTCCAATTGGGGTAAGCCATTCTGCGATGATCTTCCTCAGTTTCCGTAAGAGGTTGTCAGCTGTGTGCCTCTTCTGGAAAGCGGTGATACAAAGCATAGCCTGCCTAGGAACGAGTTGGCGTTTGCGAGATGCTGCTACTGGTGCCGCCGCTGCTGTTCTTGCTGCGGGAGGCAATACATCTACCCAGTGGGCTGTCACAGTCATATAGTCCTGAGTCTGCCCTGCTCCCACTAGTCCACATGTCAGTGGTTAAGTGGACATTGGGTACAACTGCATTTTTTAGGACACTGGTGACTCTTTTTCTGAGGTCTGTGTACATTTTCGTTATCGCCTGCCTAGAGAAATGGAACCTAGATGGTATTTGGTACCGGGGACACAGTACCTCAATTAAGTCTCTAGTTGCCTCTGAATTAACGGTGGATACCGGAACCACGTTTCTCACCGCCCAGGCTGCCAAGGCCTGAGATATCTGCTTTGCAGCAGGATGACTGCTGTGATATTTCATCTTCCTCGCAAAGGACTGTTGGACAGTCAATTGCTTACTGGAAGTAGTACAAGTGGTCTTCCGACTTCCCCTCTGGGATGACGATCGACTCCCAGCAGCAACAACAGCAGCGCCAGCAGCAGTAGGCGTTACACTCAAGGATGCATCAGAGGAATCCCAGGCAGGAGAGGACTCGTCAGACTTGCCAGTGACATGGCCTGCAGGACTATTGGCTTTCCTGTGTAAGGTGGAAATTGACACTGAGGGAGTTGGTGGTGTGGTTTGCAGGAGCTTGGTTACAAGAGGAAAGGATTTAGTGGTCAGTGGACTGCTTCCGCTGTCATCCAAAGTTTTTGAACTTGTCACTGACTTATGATGAATGCGCTGCAGGTGACGTATAAGGGAGGATGTTCCGATGTGGTTAACGTCCTTACCCCTACTTATTACAGCTTGACAAAGGCAACACACGGCTTGACACCTGTTGTCCGCATTTGTGTTGAAATAATTCCACACCGAACAGCTGATTTTTTTTTGTATTTTGACCAGGCATGTCAATGGCCATATTCGTCCCACGGACAACAGGTGTCTCCCCGGGTGCCTGACTTAAACAAACCACCTCACCATCAGAATCCTCCTTGTCAATTTCCTCCCCAGCGCCAGCAACACCCATAACCAAATCCTGGTGTACTTCAACAGTGACATCTTCAATTTGACTATCAGGAACTGGACTGCGGGTGCTCCTTCCAGCACTTGCAGGGAGCGTGCAAATGGTGGAAGGCGCAAGCTCTTCCCGTCCAGTGTTGGGAAGGTCAGGCATCGCAACCGACACAATTGGACTCTCCTTGGGGATTTTTGATTTAGAAGAACGCACAGTTCTTTGCTGTGCTTTTGCCAGCTTAAGTCTTTTCATTTTTCTAGCGAGAGGATGAGTGCTTCCATCCTCATGTGAATCTGAACCACTAGCCATGAACATAGGCCAGGGCCTCAGCCGTTCCTTGCCACTCCGTGTCGTAAATGGCATATTGGCAAGTTTACGCTTCTCATCAGACGCTTTCAATTTTGATTTTTGGGTCATTTTACTGAACTTTTGCTTTTTGGATTTTACATGCTCTCTACTATGACATTGGGCATCGGCCTTGGCAGACGACGTTGATGGCATTTCATCATCTCGGCCATGACTAGTGGCAGCAGCTTCAGCACGAGGTGGAAGTGGATCTTGATCTTTCCCTATTTTAACCTCCACATTTTTGTTCTCCATTTTTTAATGTGTGGAATTATATGCCAGTATCAATAGCAATGGCCTACTACTATATATACTGCGCACAACTAAAATGCACCACAGGTATAGAATGTAGATGGATAGTATACTTGACGACACAGAGGTAGGTACAGCAGTGGCCTTCCGTACCGTACTGCTATATATACTGGTGGTCACTGTGTCAGCAAACTGCAAAACTAAAATGCACCACATGTATAGAATGTAGATGGATAGTATACTTGACGACACAGAGGTAGGTACAGCAGTGGCCTTCCGTACCGTACTGCTATAGATACTGGTGGTCACTGTGTCAGCAAACTGCAATACTGAAATGCACCACAGGTATAGAATCTAGATGGATAGTATACTTGACGACACAGAGGTAGGTACAGCAGTGGCCTTCCGTACCGTACTGCTATATATACTGGTGGTCACTGTGTCAGCAAACTGCACAACTGAAATGCACCACAGGTATAGAATCTAGATGGATAGTATACTTGTCGACACAGAGGTAGGTACAGCAGTGGCCTACCGTACCGTACTGCTATATATACTTGTGGTCACTGTCAGCAAACTGCAAAACTAAAATGCACCACAGGTATAGAATCTAGATGGATAGTATACTTGACGACACAGAGGTAGGTACAGCAGTGGCCTTCCATACCGTACTGCTATATATGCTGGTGGTCACTGTGTCAGCAAACTACAAAACTAAAATGCACCACAGGTATAGAATGTAGATGGATAGTATACTTGACGACACAGAGGTAGGTACAGCAGTGGCCTTCCGTACCGTACTGCTATATATACTGGTGGTCACTGTGTCAGCAAACTGCACAACTGAAATGCACCACAGGTATAGAATCTAGATGGATAGTATACTTGACGACACAGAGGTAGGTACAGCAGTGGCCTACCGTACCGTACTGCTATATATACTGGTGGTCACTGTCAGCAAACTGCAAAACTAAAATGCACCACAGGTATAGAATGTAGATGGATAGTATACTTGACGACACAGAGGTAGGTACAGCAGTGGCCTTCCGTACCGTACTGCTATATATACTGGTGGTCACTGTGTCAGCAAACTGCACAACTGAAATGCACCACAGGTATAGAATCTAGATGGATAGTATACTTGGCAACACAGAGGTAGGTACAGCAGTGGCCTACCGTACCGTACTGCTATATATACTGGTGGTCACTGTCAGCAAACTGCAAAACTAAAATGCACCACAGGTATAGAATGTAGATGGATAGTATACTTGACGACACAGAGGTAGGTACAGCAGTGGCCTACTGTACCGTAATGCTATATATTATATACTGGTGGTCAGCAAACTGTGCAAAACTGAAATGCACCACATGTATGGATGGATAGTATACTTGACGACACAGAGGTAGGTACAGCAGTGGCCTACTGTACCGTAATGCTATATATTATATACTGGTGGTCAGCAAACTGTGCAAAACTGAAATGCACCACAGGTATGGATGGATAGTATACTTTACGACACAGAGGTAGGTACCGCAGTGGCCTTCTGTACCGTACTCATATATATTATATACTGGTTGTCTGCAAAGTTATGCACTGTACTCCTACTATATACTGTCTACAATGCAGCACAGATATGGAGTGTTTTTCAGGCAGACAACGTATACTGGTGGTCACTGGTCAGCAAAACTCTGCACTGTACTCCTGCTATATAATACAGCTGCTCCCCAGTCCCCACTATTAAGCAGTGTGAGCACAGATATATGCAGCACACTGAGCACAGATAAGGAGCGTTTTTTTATGCAGAGAACGGATAAAACTGGTGGTCACTGATCAGCAAAACTCTGCACTGTACTCCTCCTATATTAATATACAGCTGCTCCCCAGTCCCCACAATTAATCAATAAGTAAAGCAAGCACAAACATTTGCATCAACAATACACGGAGAGGACACCAGCCACGTCCTCTCCCTAACATTTCCAATGCACGAGTGAAAATGGCGGCGACGCGCGGCTGCTTATATAGAATCCGAATCTCGCGAGAATCCGACAGCGGGATGATGACGTTCGGGCGCGCTCGGGTTAACTGAGCCATACGGGAGAATCCGAGTATGCCTCGGACCCGTGTAAAAAAGGTGAAGTTCGGGGGGGTTCGGTTTCCGAGAAACCGAACCCGCTCATCACTAGTAGCTTACCAGGTTGAACACGTGTTCAATCCAGTAAGCTGTGTAGTGTAAATGAAAGCTCTGTCGATGCGACACGGCTCCCATTCACAGAGTATGGAAGATCTCCCAGCTCCGCCCCTGCCGCATCACCAGCAGCGTCACCAACCCAGCAATATGCCGGGTTGGTGAGCGCAGTGTAGAAGGGGGCTCTAGCACAGGTCTCAGCCGTGTCAGGCTCATGGCTGTGACCCGTGCTAGCTAGTGGAAAAGGTGAGGGAGGTGGATGTAGTGCGTTTGGTGAGGAAGATGATCCGGGCAGCAGCATTGAGGATAGATTGGAGTGGAGAGAGGTATGTGCTAGGGATACCAGTCAGGAGGAGATTACAGTAGTCCACTCTGGAGATGACCAGTGAGTGGATAAGGGTCTGAGGGGTCTATTTACTAAGCCTTGGATAGAGATAAAGTCGCTGGAGATAAAGTACCAGCCAATTGGTTCCTAACTGCTATGACACAGACTGTGTTTGAAAAATTACAGTTAGGAGCCGATTGGCTGGTACTTTATCTCCAGCGACTTTATCTCCATCCAAGGCTTAGTAAATAGACCCTTGAGTGGCATCCTGGCTGAGAAATGGTCTGATTATGTCCCTGATCATTTTATGTAAATGACAACATATTTGTTTACTTTCCATGAGTCTCCCTGTTCTATCAGGGGTGCTGTTTTTAATGATATGTGAAATATGTTTTATAGCTATAACATTATACTACTTGTTACTTTGGGGGTTATTCAGACTTGATCGCTGTTGTGCGAATTCGCAAGCCAGGTGATTATCGTTCAACTGCGCATGCGCATGAATCGTAGTGCACATGCATGAGGCCAAACTAATTAAATCAAGCAAAATAATCCAGCGACTTTTTTGGTCACTAGGTGTACGCAAGTTGATTGACAGGAAGCTGCCATTTGGGGGTGGTAACTGGACGCTTTCTGGGAGTGTCAGGAAAAATGCAGGCATGCCCAAGCGTTTTCAGGGAGGGTGTCCAACGTCAGCTCCGGCCCTGATCACCCTGATTCTATCGCACTATAGGAGTAGGTCCTGGGTTATGCACAGATCTCAAAAATCATTAGGTAGTGAATGAGTTTCGAATGGATTTGTAGCTAACCTGCAAACTGCGAGATTTTTACAAGGCATACTCAGACTTGCATGGGCCGGTTTTCACTCTGGGCAGCGGCTATTTGATCACAGACCTCTGCAAATTATCAGAGGAGTGATCAGGTCTGAATAACCCCCTTTAGTTCTCTATGTGTGTAATGTTCCAATGTTCTGTTTACAGATCTTTGTTGTACTGATGCTCTGAGTGTGAACCAAGCCACACTACCCATATAGTTGGGGATTACAATTTTTACTGCTACCCACTCACATTTGTACCCTGTGAATATTTCCCCATTTTTTAATCCCACAATCAAACTCATCTCTAATAGCTCATTTAAAGTAACTGGTCATCCTCTTATTCTGTGTCCTTTGTTGCCTACACTCCCTATTTATGTATATTACCCCTTCTCCATTCCCTACCTTACCCTTTAGCACACTTTTTTCCCACTCCCATTCTCTGGTTGAATTTTTTCCCCTAAAACTTTGATTACATTACTTAAACGCCTCTCAGTTAATGCCAATGGATCTAACACCACACAAAAGTGCACCACCTTTTCCATAATCTTAAATATTTGCATGGTGATCTTGTAATACCCTAGATTCTGAGCAGATAATGGTTGGTCTCTGGTACCATGCAGTCACCCTGGAGATAGTCCTACTAGTCTGAGGAGGGAAACTGGAGAGAGGCTATTGGGAGCGGAGCTTGGGAAGCACAGAGAGTACTGCAGGAGACGGAGAGAAGAGCAGGCATGTTGTCAGCTGAGGCTGTGTTTGTGGGCACATATGGAGCAAGGAAGTGAAGGAGTGTTGCAGGAGACATGCTGGGAGCTTGGACGCTGCAGTGTGAGATGCTGGCAGAGCTGGGCAACAAAGAAAGAGAAGACAGCAGAGTGAGAGGTAAACAGATGCTGTCAGAGTTGCAGGCTGGCACCAAGGAGGAAAAGTCACCCTGAACAACCACCAGATGTGGCCGCTGCGTGTGGGCACACCACAAAGGGCTTCAGGCTGCGAACGCTGCCACGCTGCGAATCGCAAGTGAAATAATTAGCTCCACCTGTGGACCTTTTAAAATGTGTCAGTGAGTACTTAATACACCTGTGCATCTGCTGGGTTACCTGCAAAACATGCACTGTGTGGGCTCCCGAGGACCGAGTTTGAGAACCTCTGCCCTAGACCCTTCCCAAATGTATATTACTCCAACAATGTGGCTAAATGCAGTGGAATCACTATTTTACTTCACAGCACATTGCCATTTGTGTTGATATAATCCACGAGGCCAACGTGTGTTGCGCTACTGTATCTATTTTGTTTTTTTCAAAGCTGGTGTCCATGTGGAACAGTATTAGTGGCTTTTCATAGGAGCTTTAATGTGTGGGTGTATATTAACGGAAGCTCTCCATTCCACGACTTCCAGTTAGGGGCTTCAGTGAGTGATTGTATGTTGCCAGAAGTTCTCTGTTCCACAACTACCGGTTGGCGTCAAACCGGAAGTTGGTCCTCTCTTTTGGTCCATGTGTCTTGTGATTATACCTCTGGTGCACTTTTAGCCAGCAGTGATTACTCCTGAGACTTCCCGTAAACATTTTTCACAAGAGTAAATCCAAACAGATTTAAACTCATTTGCCCCGTGGCTGCAGCAATTTCTTTGGGACCCTTTATGCTTCCTGGTTGTCTAGGAGCCAAAATAGCAGTGTATTATCTGGAAATTCTCTGCTTTATTCCAGCAGTCGCTCCTACATCTCCAGCAGGGTACAGTTCATTTATTTTGCTCTAAGCGAGACTTTCTATATGCTATGATTATGAGCTAACTGGAGTTTTTTTTATGTATTTGCACTTTATATTGGGGGTCATTCTGAGTTGATCGCTCGCTAGCTACTTTTAGCAGCCATGCAAACACATAGTCGCCGCCCACGTGGGAGTGTGTTTTGCTTTGCAAGTGTGCGAAGGCATGTGCAGCCGAATGGGACAAAAATGTTTTTTGCAGTTTCAGAGTAGCTCTGGACTTACTCATCCCTTGCGATCACTTCAGTCTTTTTGGTCCTGAAATTGACGCCAGACACCCACCCTGAAAACGCCTGCATTTTTCCAAACACTCCCTGAAAACAGTCAGTTGACACCCATAAACACCCTCTTCCTGTCAATCTCCTTGCGATAAGCTGTGCGAATGGCTTCTTCCTTAAATCCATCGCCTAGCAATGACCCGCTTTGTACCCGTGCGATGCGTGTGCGCATTGCGGTGCATACGCATGCGCAGTAGTAACCTATTCACTGCGCTGCAAAAAACAGCAGCGGGCGATCAACTCGGAATGACCCCCATTGCTCTGTATGAGCTTATGAGCTTATTTCAGGGGTTGACACATTTTTGTAAAATCTAGGAGCCAGTTGAAAAGTTTATGGGCAAGACCACCATGCCCGACCAAAGTATATGAAAACTTGTATAGACTAAACACATTCCCCACGGACCTCCCAACATCCCATCAGCCTATCACATGCATATGCCCCTTGCATGGTTCCAAATTCTGGAGTACACTCTATTTATAGTGTGAGACACACAGAAGAGCCCCCTATTTAGAGTGTGCCACACGCAGGAGGGCACCTCAACATAGCAATATTATAGTGGAAGGACATTCCAGTAAAATCAAATAAATAGTTGCTCACCAGCTGTGTACAGTTCCCCAGAGGACATACTCTTTCTGTCCAGTCAGCACTGCTACAACTCTCTGGTGATAACTACAGGTTGAGCATCACTTTTCCAAAATTAAAATTCCCACAATTTTAGGCCCCCTACTGAGCCCCGTTCCGTCCCGGGAAGCACTGCAGGGAAAAGAACCAGATCTACGATCTTATTGGCAAAAGGAATAAGCAACAGTAACTGAATGTGGCAGGACCACAGTGTTCCCACTAACAGGGTGACAGGCATACTGCATCAGAACTAGGTTTTTTGTTTAGGATTCAGTTCCGCGGTCGTGTTTTGGATTCGGATGCATTTTGGCAAAACCACCCTTTTGGATTTTTGTCGGATTCGGATGCATTTTGGATTCTTTTTTTTTTTTTTTTTTTAAACCTCAAAAACAGCTTAAATCATAGAATTTGGGGGTAATTTGGATCCTATAGTATTATTAACCTCAATAACCATAATTTCCACTCATTTCCAGTCTATTCTGAACACCTCACAATATTATTTTTAGTCCTAAAATTTGCACCGAGGTCACTGGAAGACTAAGCTAAGCAACCCAAGTGGGCGGCACAAACACCTGGCCCATCTAGGAGGGGCACTGCAGTGTCAAACAGGATGGCACTTAAAAAAATAGTCCCCAAACAGCACATGATGCAAAGATAAATAAAAAAAGAGGTGCAAGATGGAATTGTCCTTGGGCCCTCCCACCCACCCTTATGTTGTATAAACAGGACAGGCACACTTTAACAAACCCATCATTTCAGCCACAGGGTCTGCCACATGACTGTGGCTGAAATGACTGGTTGGTTTGGGCCCCCACCAAAAAAGAAGCAATCAATCTCTCCTTGCACAAACTGGCTCTACAGAGGCAAGATGTCCACCTCCTCCTCATCGTCCGATTCATCACCCCTTTCACTGTGTACATCCTCCTCCTCACAGAGTATTAATTCGTCCCCACTGGAATCCCCCATCACAGGTCCCTGTGTACTTTCTGGAGGCAATTGCTGGTAAATGTCTCCACGGAGGAATTTATAATTCATTTTGATGAACATCATCTTCTCCACATTTTCTGGAAGTAACCTCCTACGCCGATCGCTGACAAGGTGACCGGCTGCACTAAACACTCTTTCGAAGTACACACTGGACGGGGGGGGGGCAACTTAGGTAAAATAAAGCCAGTTTGTGCAAAGGCCTCCAAATTGCCTCTTTTTCCTGCCAGTATACGTACAGACTGTCTGACATGCCTACAGTGATGCTGTCACTCATATAATCCTCCACCATTGCAGCCATTGCAGCAATCAGGTCTGAATTAGTCTCTAAGTTTTGTGTCAGCAACAATGATACCTCACCAAGTTGCATTATGGAACTGTTTGCCAGTTCCTCCATTCCAATCCTCCATTATCATCTATCTTCATTTGATGTGCACCAATGAAAGAGTTGGTTGGCAAAGATTCTTTCATTGCCAAGACTCATTAGACTAAGGATAGATATCCTTACTGAACATATTGCACCCACAAGGTTAAAGAATATATTGTTTGCTTGTTTATTGTGAATGTTATTCATGCTATTTATTGAAGGCATTTTTTATTATTGTACTAACAGGCCTTTATTGTGTTTGATGCTATTTCTATCTTAAGCGTATAACAGCCACAGTGTGTGTTACAGTCAAGTTTTGTGTGTAGAGTTTCAAGGGAATTTATGTTTAGAAACTAAATTGAATATATCTTAATTGGCATTGCCCTGTCTATCCAACAAGGCCCTATAGTGTTGCCAGTAGCAACAGCCTAAATCTAACGTATTACTGTTAGTTGTGGCCTATATGGATATGTAATATTTAAGTATTGTTTTATTCTACATCTGCTACTCACTCTTTCACATTTAAACAGTAACAGTGATGAAGTGTCACAGTTTAATAAATCGAAATGTCACTATATTTCATGGTGTCTGCCTTAGACTATATTTGGGATTTAGGGTTCTCTGTTTTTCTGCCATGCCATGACAGGAAGGAGACTAAGAAGAGCCTTCTGAGAACAGGTATGCTCCATGCTACATACAAACACCCACCATTAGGTGTCACAATTTTGAATCATTGTCTTGCAAGAAACCCATTTTAAGGAGATAGGCGATCACTCATCCCCTAGACCAGAGGTTCTCAAACTCGGTCCTCGGGAGCCCACACAGAGCATGTTTTGCAGGTCTCCTCACAGAATCGCAAGTGAAATAATTAGCTCCACCTGTGGACCTTTTAAAATGTGTCAGTGAGTACTTAATACACCTGTGCATCTGCTGGGTTACCTGCAAAACATGCACTGTGTGGGCTCCCGAGGACCGAGTTTGAGAACCTCTGCCCTAGACCCTTCCCAAATGTATATTACTCCAACAATGTGGCTAAATGCAGTGGAATCACTATTTTACATCACAGCACATTGCCATTTGTGTTGATATAATCCACGAGGCCAACGTGTGTTGCGCTACTGTATCTATTTTGTTTTTTTCAAAGCTGGTGTCCATGTGGAACAGTATTAGTGGCTTTTCATAGGAGCTTTAATGTGTGGGTGTATATTAACGGAAGCTCTCCATTCCACGACTTCCAGTTAGGGGCTTCAGTGAGTGATTGTATGTTGCCAGAAGTTCTCTGTTCCACAACTACCGGTTGGCGTCAAACCGGAAGTTGGTCCTCTCTTTTGGTCCATGTGTCTTGTGATTATACCTCTGGTGCACTTTTAGCCAGGAGTGATTACTCCTGAGACTTCCCGTAAACATTTTTCACAAGAGTAAATCCAAACAGATTTAAACTCATTTGCCCCGTGGCTGCAGCAATTTCTTTGGGACCCTTTATGCTTCCTGGTTGTCTAGGAGCCAAAATAGCAGTGTATTATCTGGAAATTCTCTGCTTTATTCCAGCAGTCGCTCCTACATCTCCAGCAGGGTACAGTTCATTTATTTTGCTCTAAGCGAGACTTTCTATATGCTATGATTATGAGCTAACTGGAGTTTTTTTTATGTATTTGCACTTTATATTGGGGGTCATTCTGAGTTGATCGCTCGCTAGCTACTTTTAGCAGCCATGCAAACACATAGTCGCCGCCCACGTGGGAGTGTGTTTTGCTTTGCAAGTGTGCGAAGGCATGTGCAGCCGAATGGGACAAAAATGTTTTTTGCAGTTTCAGAGTAGCTCTGGACTTACTCATCCCTTGCGATCACTTCAGTCTTTTTGGTCCTGAAATTGACGCCAGACACCCACCCTGAAAACGCCTGCGTTTTTCCAAACACTCCCTGAAAACAGTCAGTTGACACCCATAAACACCCTCTTCCTGTCAATCTCCTTGCGATAAGCTGTGCGAATGGCTTCTTCCTTAAATCCATCGCCTAGCAATGACCCGCTTTGTACCCGTGCGATGCGTGTGCGCATTGCGGTGCATACGCATGCACAGTAGTAACCTATTCACTGCGCTGCAAAAAACAGCAGCGGGCAATCAACTCGGAATGACCCCCATTGCTCTGTATGAGCTTATGAGCTTATTTCAGGGGTTGACACATTTTTGTAAAATCTAGGAGCCAGTTGAAAAGTTTATGGGCAAGACCACCATGCCCGACCAAAGTATATGAAAACTTGTATAGACTAAACACATTCCCCACGGACCTCCCAACATCCCATCAGCCTATCACATGCATATGCCCCTTGCATGGTTCCAAATTCTGGAGTACACTCTATTTATAGTGTGAGACACACAGAAGAGCCCCCTATTTAGAGTGTGCCACACGCAGGAGGGCACCTCAACATAGCAATATTATAGTGGAAGGACATTCCAGTAAAATCAAATAAATAGTTGCTCACCAGCTGTGTACAGTTCCCCAGAGGACATACTCTTTCTGTCCAGTCAGCACTGCTACAACTCTCTGGTGATAACTACAGGTTGAGCATCACTTTTCCAAAATTAAAATTCCCACAATTTTGGGCCCCCTACTGAGCCCCGTTCCGTCCCGGGAAGCACTGCAGGGAAAAGAACCAGATCTACGATCTTATTGGCAAAAGGAATAAGCAACAGTAACTGAATGTGGCAGGACCACAGTGTTCCCACTAACAGGGTGACAGGCATACTGCATCAGAACTAGGTTTTTTGTTTAGGATTCAGTTCCGCGGTCGTGTTTTGGATTCGGATGCATTTTGGCAAAACCACCCTTTTGGATTTTTGTCGGATTCGGATGCATTTTGGATTCTTTTTTTTTTTTTTTTTTTAAACCTCAAAAACAGCTTAAATCATAGAATTTGGGGGTAATTTGGATCCTATAGTATTATTATCCTCAATAACCATAATTTCCACTCATTTCCAGTCTATTCTGAACACCTCACACCTCACAATATTATTTTTAGTCCTAAAATTTGCACCGAGGTCACTGGATGACTAAGCTAAGCAACCCAAGTGGGCGGCACAAACACCTGGCCCATCTAGGAGGGGCACTGCAGTGTCAAACAGGAAGGCACTTAAAAAAATAGTCCCCAAACAGCACATGATGCAAAGATAAATAAAAAAAGAGGTGCAAGATGGAATTGTCCTTGGGCCCTCCCACCCACCCTTATGTTGTATAAACAGGACATGCACACTTTAACAAACCCATCATTTCAGCCACAGGGTCTGCCACACGACTGTGGCTGAAATGACTGGTTGGTTTGGGCCCCCACCAAAAAAGAAGCAATCAATCTCTCCTTGCACAAACTGGCTCTACAGAGGCAAGATGTCCACCTCCTCCTCATCGTCCGATTCATCACCCCTTTCACTGTGTACATCCTCCTCCTCACAGAGTATTAATTCGTCCCCACTGGAATCCCCCATCACAGGTCCCTGTGTACTTTCTGGAGGCAATTGCTGGTAAATGTCTCCACGGAGGAATTTATAATTCATTTTGATGAACATCATCTTCTCCACATTTTCTGGAAGTAACCTCCTACGCCGATCGCTGACAAGGTGACCGGCTGCACTAAACACTCTTTCGAAGTACACACTGGACGGGGGGGGGCAACTTAGGTAAAATAAAGCCAGTTTGTGCAAAGGCCTCCAAATTGCCTCTTTTTCCTGCCAGTATACGTACAGACTGTCTGACATGCCTACAGTGATGCTGTCACTCATATAATCCTCCACCATTCTTTCAATGGTGACAGAATCATATGCAGTGAAAGTAGATGACGTCAGTAATCATTGGCAGATCCTTCAGTCCGGACCAGATGTCAGCACTAGCTTCTGACTGCCCTGCATCACCGCCAGCGGGTGGTTTTGGAAATGTTATCCTTTTCCTGGCAGCTCTAGTGGTGGTAGAAAATGAAGGAGGAGCTGTTGGCGGGTAACGTTCCGCTTGACTTGACAATTGTCTCACCAGCAGGTCTTTGAACATCTGCAGACTTGTGTCTGCCGGAAAGAGAGATACAACGTAGGTGTTAAACCTAGGATCGAGCACGGTGGCCAAAATGTAGTGCTCTGATTTCAACAGATTGACCACCCGTGAATCCTGGTTAAGCGAATGAAGGGCTCCATCCACAAAGTCCCACATGCCTAGCGGAATCCTCCTCCTTCAATCTCTCCAGCTGCTTCTGCAAAAGCCTGATGAGGGGAATGACCTAACTTCTGGCTGGCAGTGTCTGATCTGACTTCACGTGTGGCAAGTTCAAAGGGTTGGAGAACCTTGCACAACATGGAAATCATTCTCCAATGCACTTGAGTCAGGTGCATTCCCCCTCCTTTGCCTATATCGTAGGCAGATGTATAGGCTTGAATGGCCTTTTGCTGCTCCTCCATCCTCTGAAGCATATAGAGTGTTGACTTCCACCTCGTTAACACATCTTGCTTCAGCTGATGGCAGGGCATGTTCATGAATGTTTGCTGGTGCTCCAGTCTTCGGCACGAGGTGGCTGAATGCCGAAAGTAGCCCGCAATTTTTCGGGCCACCGACAGCATCTCTTGCACGCCCCTGTCATTTTTCAAAAAATTCTGCACCACCAAATTCAATGTATGTGCAAAACATGGGACGTGCTGGAATTTGCCCACATGTAATGCACGCACAATATTGGTGGCATTGTCCGATATCACAAATCCCCAGGAGAGTCCAATTGGGGTAAGCCAATCTGCGATGATGTTCCTCAGTTTCCGTAAGAGGTTGTCAGCTGTGTGCCTCTTATGGAAAGCGGTGATACAAAGCGTAGCCTGCCTAGGAACGAGTTGGTGTTTGCGAGATGCTGCTACTGGTGCCGCCACTGTTATTGCTGCGGGAGGCAATATTTCTACCCAGTGGGCTGTACAGAAAAAATGCAGTACTTTCAGATGAGCGCAGTAATGAAAATAATGCTGCCCAGGTCCAATACAAAGGAGATAAACACAAATCTCCAACAATATATAGACAAGAAAAAAGTGATATTGGACCCCTGGTGCACAATGATCGTAGATGCTAATTAGTACTTTTAGTACTAAATAATGGAACCAACATGTGCTAATTAACACACAAATCTCAATATTTATTTAGACACAATCCCAGACTGGGTAGATAAAACACAATAAAATGCAATGAAACAAATATGCAAAAACTGGGGTAAGGTAGATGGGAACCAGGTGACTTCATAAAGTGCTTTACGTGCTTAGAGTCCTTCTTAAATGGAAGACAATCTCTCACCATAGTCCATGGCTGCGGTGGGCTAGCTTATAAAGGTATCTGGGGTCCTAGGCTGAATAATCCAGCACCACCGCACTATGCGTATCAGCTCAGAGTCTCCTGTCCCAGAGTATACCCCTCGTTTGTCCTCGTCCAAATAACGCGTTTCGGTCCTTTATTGGCCTTTCTCAAAGATGGATGAGGAGTATCCTTGGTTCCTGCTTTTTATACCATTATCAATCACTGTGTAATCACCGGTAAATTGTTCCTCCTGTTACTTCCGGATTCGTCCCCGGAAGTGAGGCGCATGCGTTTCAAGATCAATAACCTGAAGGGTATTGTATGCGTTCCATCGGCAACTTCACTGCGGCCTCACGCGACTTCCGGGTGTTGACTCTGCAAAGTCACATGTTTGCGGTTCATACGTCGCCGGAAGTGACGTACTTGCGGTTCAGACGTCACTTCCTCCACAAAGAATGCCGGTTTGATGTGCGTTCCACCATATACAAGACGAAGAATTGTAATCATTTATCCATTGTTCCATGTGCAGATTAATGATCATCAGACACACCCCATCTATACCAAACTAGGTGGTACTTTATGTTCCCAACCTGTCCATCCCTATTACCAAGATGGGGTGTATAGCTGTCACATGTATATCCATTCAATGGGTCCGTATATTTGGTGGAAAAAGAGAGAGATATACATAAACAGAAGATTAATACATGATGAATAAAACATGCATATTTAAAAACACATAATAAAAGGAGAATATTTAAAAAATACATAATAAAGGGAGAATATTTAAAAGTTAATACTAAGAAGATAAAACTAGACACAACTACTGAAAATGGGAGGAGTTAGGACTGGGCGCAAAACACTGAGAAAAGGAAACTAAAAAATCATAAAAACCATTTTAACTCAAAATCGACATTGAGTCCATTTGGTTTTATGGTATTTAACATGTAGATCCACTTCATCTCACACTTCGCTAGTCTGGTTTCTACATTATTGCTTCTCCAATTAGGTCTAATTTGCTGTATACCCAGATACCTCTTAATATGGCCTTCACATTTACCGTGTACAGTCCTAAAATGTTCTGCCAATGGGTGAGTATCAAGGCCTTTCCGAATATTATACACGTGCTCCGCCGCTCTTGTTTTCAATGGTCTAGATGTTTTCCCAATGTACACATGCCCACACCTGCACTCAAGCAGGTAAATGACATTTTTTGAATGGCATGTGCTAAAGTCTTTAATTTTAAACACTTTGCCCTTATATTCGAATTCTGTAGTTTTTCTTGCTATGTCTTTTTTTGTGGTAGACCGGCACATAATACAGGACCCACACCGATGGAACCCATTGTTACACGATCTCACCATGTTTTTATCTTGTAGACTACTTTGTACAACATGGTCCTTAATAGACTTGGCTTTCTTATAAATGAATACCGGTTTGGGCGGTAAATACCTTCCCAAAACGGGATCATCCAATAATATACGCCAGTTGTTTTTAAAGATTTTTTCTATTTTTTCTGTAGTTGCCACCGTACTGAGTGATAAAGGCCCATTGGTAGGGATTATCTCCACAGGGTTGTGTCTCCTTTACTTTCAAAAGATCTTTTCTTTCTATTTTTTCGACCCTCTTCTTTGCTACTTCTAATAATGATGGGTCATATCCTTTTTCTAGAAACCTATTTGACATTTCCTCCATTTGTGAATTTAAAATATCTGGATCTGTGCAGTTTCTCTTCAGCCGTTTATATTGGCCCACAGGAATATTATTTAACCATCTATAATGATGTTCGCTGTTTATATGGAGGTATGCATTTGAATCCGTAGGTTTACGGTGCGTCTTTGTGCAAATGGCCTGATCTTGGATGTATACCCTTAAGTCCAAGAATACCAGTTCTTCTTTACTTTGGGTATATGTTAAAACAATATTAAACTGGTTGGTATTTAAAATTTCTTTAAAATCTTCCAATGATTCATCATCACCATTCCAAATGCAAAAAATGTCATCAATGAACCGCCACCAGCACACCAGGCCCCCTCTCCTGATCAATGGTGAGACTCTCCCAATAGGCCATATAGAGATTGGCATAACTGGGGGTGAACCTTGTGCCCATGGCGCTTCTCCTTATTTGTAAATAATAGGATCCATCAAAATAAAAATAATTATTCCGAAGAATAAAATCAATTGCTTCTAGCAAAAAAGACTTAGTTTCTTCTTTAAAATCACTCTTATTTAAAAAGTATTCGATGACTGTTTTCCCTTTTTCCCAATCAATGATTGTGTATAAAGTGCTTACGTCCGCACTTATTAAAGTGCTATTCGTTTCCCAAGGTATCGCTTCTAGTTTCCTCAGTATATCTGCTGTATCTTTCAAATAAGCACTGGTAGTTACTACCAAAGTCTGTAAAAAACAATCTACCATTGCAGAGAGATTAGACGTTACACTATTGGTTCCTGTAATTATTGGTCGTCCCGGGGGATTTTTTTCATACGCAGTGGGCTGTCACAGTCATATAGTACTTAGTCTGCCCTGCTCCACTTGTCCACATGTCCGTGGTTAAGTGGACAGTGGGTACAACTGCATTTTTTAGGACACTGAGGATACTTTTTCTGACGTCTGTGTACATTCTCGGTATCGCCTGCCTAGAGAAGTGGAACCTAGATGGGATTTGGTACAGAGGACACGTCTAACACCAACATAGTTGTCAAGGCCTGAGTTATCCGCTTTGCAACAGGATGACTGCTGGGATATTTCATCTTGCTCCCAAAGGACTGTTGGACAGTCAATTGCTTACTGGAAGTAGTACAAGTGGTCTACCGACTTCCCCTCAGGGATGACGATTGACTCCCAGCAGCAACAACAGCAGCGCCAGCAGCAACAGCAGCAGTAGGTGTTCCACTCAAGGATCCATCGGAGGAATCCCAGTTAGGAGAGGACTCGTCAGACTTGCCAGTGACATGGCCTGCAGGACTATTGACGTTCCTGTCTAAAGAGGAAATTGACATTGAGCGAGTTGGTGGTGTGGTTTGCAGGAGCTTGGGTACAGAAGAAGGGATTTACTGGTCAGTGGACTACTTCCGCTGTCACCCAAAGTTTTTGAACTTGTCAATGACTTCTGATGAATGCGCTCCAGGTGACGTATAAGGGAGGATGTTCCTAGGTGGTTAACCTCCTTACCCCTACTTATTACAGCTTGACAAAGGCAACACACAGCTTGACACCTGTTGTCCGCATTTCTGTTAAACTAATTCCACACCGAAGAGGTGATTTTTTTTGTATTTTGACCAGGCATGTCAATGGCCTTATTTATCCCACGGACAACAGCTGTCTCCCCGGGTGCCTGACTTAAACAAACCACCTCACCATCAGATTCCTCCTCGTCAATTTCCTCCTCAGCACCAGCAACACCCATATCCTCATCCTGGTGTACTTCAACAGTGACATCTTCAATTTCAATATCAGGAACTTGACTGTGGGTGCTCCTTCCAGCACTTCCAGGGGGCGTGCAAATGGTGGAAGGAGCCACCTCTTCCCGTCTAGTGTTGGGAAGGTCAGGCATCGCAACCGACACAATTGGACTCTCCTTGGGGATTTGTGATTTAGACGAATGCACAGTTCATTGCTGTGCTTTTGCCAGCTTAACTATTTTAATTTTTCTAGCGGGAGGATGAGTGCTTCCATCGTCATGTGAAGCTGAACCACTAGTCATGAGGAACTTAGGAGAGGGCCTTAGGCATTCCATGCCACTCCGTGTCGTAAATGGCATATTGGCAAGTTTACGCTTCTCCTCAGACGATTTTAATTTAGATTTTTGGGTCATTTTACTGAACTTTTGCTTTTTGGATTTTATATGCTCTCTACTATGACATTGGGCATTGGCCTTGGCAGACGACGTTGATGGCATTTCATAATTTCTGCCATGACTAGTGGCAGCAGCTTTAGCACTAAGTGGAAGTGGATCTTGATCTTTCCCTATTTTACCCTGCAAATTTTTGTTCACCATTTTTTAATGTGTGGAATTATATGCCAGTAATATATCTGGAATTAGACGGCAGTAATGTCTGGAATTAGACACCACTAGATAGATACCAGATACCACTGTGACTGGAATGATGATGACCTATGCACAGTGACAGGACACTACCACAGCACCCTACAGCTGCAAGATGCAGCACAAGACACTGTACTAGTATTAGTAATGTAGTATTACTAAGCACCAAAAGACACTGAGCACTGATTATACTGAGCACTGATGATACTGAGCACTGATTATACTGAGCCTTGATTATACTGAACACTGATGATACTGAGCACTGATGATACTGAGCACTGATACTGAGCACTGATGATACCGAACACTGATACTGAGCACTGATTATACTGAGCCCTGATTATACTGAGCACTGATGATACTGAGCACTGATGATACTGAGCACTGATGATACCGAGCACTGATACTGAGCACTGATGATACTGAGCACTGATGATACTGAGCACTGATACTGAGCACTGATGATACTGAGCACTTATGATACTGAGCACTGATACTGAGCACTGATGATACTTGGCACTGATTCTGAGCACTGATGATACTGAGCACTGATACTGAGCACTGATGCTACTGAGCACTGATACTGAGCACTGATGATACTGAGCACTGATGATACTACGGAGAACTGACACTGAGCAGCACAATGCAGCACAAGACACTGTACTAGTATTACTGAGCAGCACAAAAGTACTCTGGAATTGTCACCCCCCGGATACCACTGTGACTGGAATGATGATGAACGATACACCACTACCAAAGCACCCTACAGCAGCAAGATGCAGCACAAGAGAGACACTGTACTAGTATTACTGAGCAGCAATAAGCACAGATACTGAGCACTGATATTGAGATTTGCCACGTCCTCTCTGCACCCTCTACAATGCACGAGTGAAAATGGCGGCGACGCGCCGCTCTTTATATGGAATCCGAATCTTGCGAGAATCCGACAGCGGGATGATGACGTTTTGCCTCGTTAGGGTTTTCTGAGTCAGGCGGGAACAACAGAGCCTGGCTCGGACCCGTGTAAAACACGTGGAGTTCGGGGGGTTCAGTTCTCGGAGAACCGAACCCACTCATCTCTAATCAGAACCTCTCCTGTAACTGGCAATAGTCCACTTTGTAATTTAATTTTTTTTACAATTACTTTATTTTCAATAGTACATGCCTTTTGCAAAACTGGTCACCATTACTAAGAGCTTAGTCACCATGGCGACCTGGCGCCCGGGGATTCATATGAGCTAAAAGTAGTATTGTTTTTATTAGATATGAGTGGACTCAGTTCTCTAGGAACCAAGGCCCCCGACCTTCTGGGATGCAAGGGAATCCGAATGGCAGCTCGGGTTTTCCCACCTTGTTTGGATTCCAAATCGCAGCAAAACATAATTTTCCCAGCATTGGATTTTTGCAGGTTTAGAAAACGTAATGACAGAATAGGAAAGGAGTCGGTTAAACCTTATAGGCTGGGGGCAGGCCTGTGGGAGACATTATGGGTTGGGGCTTTGTGTCCAATAGGAGAAGTGGGTGGGGGTGGTTAGTAGTGTTTTGAGTCTGGTGAGGGGGTTGGATCAGCCTCTTTTGTTTTAATCTTGTTTGGGTAAGTGCTGTCCCAGTGCTCTATTTTAAAGTTTTTTCCATTGCTCTCCCCAAAGTTTAATATCTACCAGTATTTTAGGAGTTTTAGGTAGTGAGTTTAGGATTTTTGCTGTGTGGACTTAATTGCTTGTAGCATTTGGCCACCATGTCCCGACCGCAGCGTTTGCCCCAGACCCCTGCCATGTACCTGGACTCAGCGGGTCCCGTTGTGGCAGCCCCCTGTGGCTTGAGCTCCCAGTGTCTGGGCTCTGGGGCTTCTGGTGGCGCTGCTGCGGGTGCCCGTGTACAAGAGACCTTTCAGTTTGGGTTTCGTTTTTAGCGGATTTTAATGGTGTTCGGATCTGGATGGCCCCACTCGTTAACAGCATCGAGTTGCAGCTATTCACAGCTGCGGCAAGCTCATCAGGATTCGGATGTTACCTGCGTGGTGCCTGGTGCGTTGCGTCTTGGCCTGAAGCTTGGTCAAGGAATGGTCTGACCAATGACCTGTTATTACTGGAGCTTTTTCCCATCATGGTTGCCTTGGAGGTCTGGGGCAAGCGGCTTAATAATCGCAGTATCCTCTTCCGATGCAATAATTTGGGAGTTGTGCATGCTTTCAATAATCAAAGGGCTAAGGCATTGTGGGTGCTGCGAGTGTTGGCGCAGCTGGTGCTGACTTGCATGCGATGCAATGTTTTGTTCCGAGCTCAGCATGTTCCCGGGGTCGATAACGGTTTTGCAGATGCTTTATCGAGAAGGCAATGGGATAGATTCCGATTATTAGCCCCAGAGGCTGATGCAGTTGGTGTGCCCTGCCTTTCTTATGTTTGGCATGTCATCGAGTCGGATTGGAGGGGCTAGCTGAACTATGTCTTGCCCCGGCCACTCTCAAGGCGTACCGTCAGGCATGGAAGGAGTGGGAAGATTTTTCCGTGCCCAAGGTCCTAGAGGTAAGAGGGGTTAACGGTTGCTTCTTTCTTTTGTCTGGCAGCTCTTTGTAACAGGTAGATCGAGAGCTGTGGTATCTCGGTATCTAGCTGGGATATCCTTTTTCTCAAAGTTAAAGGGTTTTCCAGATTTTTCAAAGAATTTCCTTTTATCGAAGGCTCTGAAGGGATGGGCGCGTTCAGATCCGCATGATAGGAGGCGTCCTATTTTATGTGTCCCTTCTTCCTTCAATAATTGGGGCAGTTGCGGAAGTGGCGGTTTCGAGCTTTGAAACACTCTTATTTGAATTAGCTTTTTCCATGGCATTTTATGGGGCATTTAGGGTGTCTGAGTTGGTTGCAGCTTCCAAACGGGCAGATTCCATTATGCTGCGCTTAGATGTTATCGTGGGGGATTGGTCTTTGCTGTGCAGGCTGCGTCGCTCTAAAACGGACCAGTTGGGTAAGGGCCGATGGGTCACTTTGGTGCCATCGGTTAATAGGAGATGTTGTCCAGTGACATTTGCTAATCGTTACGTGGAGGTGAGGCCCTCGTTGGAGGGTTCTTGGCTTCTGCATTATGATGGGCTGCCTTTGACAAGTTATCAATTTAATTGGATGATGCGGCGCTGCCTGTCCGGTTTGGGCCTGTCCCCTCGTGACTTCGGATCGCATTCGTTTAGAATCGGGGCCGCCACTTCTGCAGCATCCGCAGGGTTTTCGGTGGCTGAAATTTTGGCTTTGTGCCGATGGAAGTCGGCTAGTTACAAGCGTTACATTCGGACGATTGTTGAGTAAGTGTGTTGTTGTTTAATATTAACAGTTCGGTTGTTCAGTGGTATTTTACGTCATTGTGGTCTTGTTTTGTCTTCCCTGTCCTCCCTACTTGGATGGCTAGCTACTCGTCACTGTTGGCAGTGGGGTTCTGGAGTTCTTTGACATTTTTTTACCTGGACTGATGGACTGAATCTGGCTATTTAATATCCAATTCGGCTAATTAGATTCTAATTAAAAGTCCCTCAGCAGGTTTTTAAGTTTCACTTCCAGCTGAGTTCATCTGTGTGAGCCTTATCCGTCCGTCCCCCCTAACACCCCCGTCCCCCCATTTTTATTAATTTGTCTGATCCTCCTGTATCTTTATGTTGCTTTGATTGGCTTGAAGCTTGTCAAAAAGGAAATTTCTATTCCTTATTAATATTTTCTTTTTGGCAGATTCTCAATTTACTAGCAGTTTAATTCCCATTATGGTTTAATTGGTTGATATAAATTACATTTTTGCTTTTCCCTCCTTATAGATTTGCGGGATAATAGGTTTGACATTTGGGTGATTGGTCACTCATATATTTTTTGGGCGGCTAAGTTTATGGCCTCGGGTGAGGCTCCATGTTTTCCAAGGTCGGCAGATGTGAGATGGATAGGAGTGAGGGGTATGCTTTGGCAGGAGCTGAAGGCCAAACTTCTTGAGCAAGTTAGACTTTTTGGTTTGCCTAGGATTTTGGTCATTCACTTAGGTGGGAATGATCTGGGTAAAAGGAAGGCTGTGGATCTGCGGTCATCGATGATACGGGATTTGGAGGAGATTATGAAGGCTTGGCCATTTTGTAGAGTGGTGTGGTCTTGTATGGTGCCCCGTTTATGTTGGCAAGGAGTGATCAATTGTATAGAAATTGATGTGGCCAGGATGAAAGTCAATTCATCGGTAGCCAAATTTGTGTTAGGTAGTGGAGGTGCAGTGGTTTGGCACCAAAGAATTAAATTTCAATATTTTTACTTATTTAAACCAGACGGGGTTCACTTAGCTAGAGACGGATTGTGTCTATTCATTGAGGATCTGTTTTCGGTTGGGTGTTCTTTGGGTTAGAGGTATGGTGGCGGAGCGTGGTTTCTTTAAGCAGAACCTCGCTTTTGGTGGGAAAGAACGGCAATTTACCTGTTTTTGGATTAGGAAATTGCTTGGAGTTCGATTGATGGTTGATTTTAGGTGCACTTACCTTCGTTGACTGGTGTCTAACCTGCACTGTATCTAACCTGCACTATATCTGATCTGCTGGACCGCCTTTATGGGGGCAGCCTCATCACCTTTACGGGTGGGTAGTCAAGAAGAAGGTTGAGTGGATACCTTTGGTGTTTTAGATGGTTTGCTTCAGTTTTTATAGAGTGGGATCTGTTAGGGGGCTAGGGTTGTTTTAGCCACTCTTTCATGACACCATAATTTGAAGTTTAACATCTCATGCAGTCATAAGATTGCATTAGTTAATTTTAAATAAATAGCTGACAATGAAAACGCTCCATATCTGTGCTGCATTGTAGTTGTGCGCAGTATATAGTAGGAGAACAGTGCAGAATTTTGCTGACCACCAGTATATATATATAGCAGTACGGTACAGTAGTCCATTGCTCTACCTTTGTGTCATCAAGTATACTATCCATATCTGTGCTGCATTGTAGTTGTGCGCAGTATATAGTAGGAGGACAGTGCAGAATTTTGCTGACCACCAGTATATATATATATATATATATATACACACACATATATATATATATATATATATATATATATAGCAGTTACGGTACAGTAGTCCATTGCTCTACCTCTGTGTCATCAAGTATACTATCCATATCTGTGCTGCATTGTAGTTGTGCGCAGTATATAGTAGGAGGACAGTGCAGAAATTTTCTGACCACCAGTATATATATATATATATATATATATATATATATATATAGCAGTACAGTACAGTAGTCCATTGCTCTACCTCTGTGTCGTCAAGTATACTATCCATATCTGTGCTGCATTGTAGTTGTGCGCAGTATATAGTAGGAGGACAGTGCAGAATTTTGCTGACCACCAGTATATATATATATATATATATATGCAGGGGTTTAAGTGGGCCAGAACAGGGCAGAACTGCATTCCATCACCTCCTTCTGGAGGCGGAACCGTTCCACCTCCACCAGCCCACCTTCCCCTGCTTATACCCGAACAGCTACTGCTGGTGATGCGCAGCGCTGCATATTTAAATAGACGAGGGAGTCGGGTGGCACTTCAGTGACATGGCCCGCCTCCCCCATCCGGTGGCAGGCTGGGAATGAGACGCAGTGACATCATTGAGGGACGTCTGCCTCGTTCCCAGCGCTGCGCCGCACACGCCTCATAGAGAGCAGCAGAGGAGCTGCTGCTGGGGTCGATGCTAGATCCATGCTGCTGGACTTACAAGGCGGTAAGCATGCCGTCGCTGCACAGATTAGGAGCAAGCACACAGATAGGAGTACTCAGCCAGCCATACCTTACACGCAGCTGAGCCCACTCTGTTGTTGGCTGTGGGAGGTGCACACAGCAGCCCACAGGTCAGCAACAATGGGTGAATGCTGGAGGAAGTGTGTGTGTGTGTGTGTGTGTGTGTGTGTGTGTGTGTGTGTGTGGTGGGGGGAGGGGCGCTATTTATATCACATATCTCTAAAAAAGTATTCTGAGGTTTGGGTTGTTGTTTTTTTTTTGGGGGGGTGTTGTTACCAGTCATTGAGGATTGCTAGGGGTGTAATTAGTGAACGAGGGTGTGGGTGCTCTCGGGTTTTTATTAATGAATGATGGTGTGGGTGCTCTGGGGTGTTATTAATGAATGTGGAATGTGGGTGCTTTGGGGTGTAATTAATAAATGAGGGTGTGGGTGCTTTGGGGTGTACTTAATGGGATGGCGCTGGAGAGATGAAGGCCGGGATGGCGCTGGGTAGATACAGGGAGGGATGGCATTGAAGAGACAGAGGGAGGGAAGGTGCTGGAGAGACGCAGGGAGGCGGGGATGGCGCTGGGTAGATACAGGGAGGGATGAGGCTGGAGAGACACAGGGAGGTAGGGATGGCGCTGGGGTAGATACAGGGAGGGATAGTGCTGGAGAGATGCAGGGAGGCAGGGATGGCGCTGGGGTATATACAGGGAGGGATAGTGCTGGAGAGATGCAGGGAGGCAGGGATGGTGCTGGGGTAGATACAGGGAGGGATGGTGCTGGAGAGACACAGGGAGGCAGGGATGGTGCTGGGGTATATACAGGGAGGGATGGTGCTGGAGAGACACAGGGAGGCAGGGATGGTGCTGGGGTAGATACAGGGAGGGATGGTGCTGGAGAGACACAGGGAGGCAGGGATGGCGCTGGGGTAGATACAGGGAGGGATAGTGCTGGAGAGACACAGGGAGGCAGGGATGACGCTGGGGTAGATACATGGAGGGATGGTGCTGGAGAGACACAGGGAGGCAGGGATGGTGCTGGGGTATATACAGGGAGGGATAGTGCTGGAGAGATGCAGGGAGGCAGGGATGGTGCTGGGGTATATACAGGGAGGGATAGTGCTGGAGAGATGCAGGGAGGCAGGGATGGCGCTGGGGTATATACAGGGAGGGATGGTGCTGGAGAGATGCAGGGAGGCAGGGATGGCGCTGGGGTAGATACATGGAGGGATAGTGCTGGAGAGACGCAGGGAGGCAGGGATGGCTCTGGGGAAACGCAGGGGAAAGCTGTAGGAGGATGGTGTCTCCAGCATGTTTGATCAGGGAAGTTCACCTTTACCCTGCCCCAAACAATATCTAGTTAAACCTTTATTATATGAAGATGACATTACTATTCCTATGCAAACAGGTGGCTTCCGGGACACATCTCCTATATGTATACTGAATACCATCTCAAGACATTGTCTGCACAGGGAGACTCCTCCGATGCAAAGAAACCACCAAACAGGTAAGAAAAGACCCAAACACAGGGTATACATACAGTAGGGGTTGCCAAAAAAAAAAACATTAAGTGACGAAGACTTGGATATCCAATAAAAAAACCAGAAACGGGTGGCATAAAAACAATTTTCTTTCTTTTTAAGAGACCTAATATTGTAATCGCAGCTGGTGAAAGGGATGTTAAAAAGCATCTAGATGTATTATTCACTATCATAGCCCCTACAGCTTCTGGGGGCCTAAGCGGCCCCCAGGCCCCCGGCTATTCACTTTCAATTTCCTATACACAACAGTGTGTTTACATGTGCACATGGTATTCATTCCATGTGTATTGATGTTTAACACCACATGGGCAATATTTACTAATATTCGTGTTTGAGTCGGTTTGTGTAGTGTTTAAACTCGTTTTGTATCGGGTGCATTTTCATGCAACTTTTTTAATCCATATAAGCAAAGTTACGAAGCAGTCGACCTTATGGTTGTCGTGTTTTCCGATGTCGATGCCAGTCATTTTTTTTTTGGCACATTTACGGCCGTCATTGTCGTTTGTGTACGTGTTTTTGTTATATTTGCTGTTTTTTTCCATAAGTTAAACGCGGCAGGGTTTTTTTTTTCCCGCGGCCGCATTTTCACTTTCAGTTTCGATTTTCATCCCCGTTCGTGATTGGTTGTGTTTCAGATGGTAGGAATGTCTGTGCGCAACCATATAAATATGCCCCAAACCGTCCGCACCTCGTGGGTTTAGTTAGTGGTGAGGAGGAGGTAGGTTGTGCTGTGGAGGTAGGTGATTTAGTGGTTTGGTGAGGAGTGTTGGTAGCGATTTCTAAGTGTGGTATTGTGTTTGGAAGTCATCTTGTCATTCTTGTTGTCTTGTATTTTGTGGTTTTGTCTCATTTTTAGTCCAAGTTATTTTTCTTTATAGTCCCTTGTCAGTGTGTGTGTGTGTGTGTGTGTGTGTGTGTGTGTGTGTGTGGGGGGGGGGGGGTGAGTTGTGTAGTGGTAGTGGAGGAGTGTGTTGTTTGTCTTTTTTTTTCCTGTGTTAACTGTTTAGACACACAATTATGTGTGACTCAGAGGTGGAGGGTGTGAGTGAGGGGGAGGAGGTTGGTCAGGTGGAGGAGGTGAGTGTTAGTGAGGTTAGTGAGGTGGAGGAGGTGGGTGAGGTTGCTGCAGCAGCCTCAAGTGATAGTGACAGTCAGAGTGCTCCGCAGCCACGCACCACTACTAAGACTGGGCAGAATGTAAAGTTTAGTTTTGCTGAAAATGTGGCATTGGTGCGTGAGCTTATGAAGTATCAGAGGCAGCTATTTGGCCCTGAGTCCGCCAAGGTGCCAACACGGAGGAAGACGGTGTTGTGGGCGAAAGTTGTTGCTGCTGTCAATAGTAAGGGGGTTGGTTAAGCGGACGGAGGACACGTGCCGCAAAAGGTACTATGACATAAAGCGACGTGTCAAGTCCAAAATGGCCAAGGAGGCCAAGTCGGCTCGGAAAACCGGTGGTGGGCAGCCCTATATTGCAAGTTATCTGGAGTATGAGGAGCCCATGCGGAGTGTAATCCCTCCAGAAGTTGTCTCTGCAACCCATGTCCGGGATTCAGACAGGCCCAGGAAGAATGGTGAGCATGTGTATTTGCATTTACATTCTATGGTTTTTTTTTTTTGGAAATGTGTGTCATGTGACGTTGCATATTACTCCCATCTTCAAGTGTGTGTCAGCAAATACATTGTTTTGGTTAATGTTTTATACAAAAGCCAATGTAACATCTTGTAACAATGTAACAACTGAACCCGGATAAAACAGAGGTCCTCTTGATACGACCGCAACATCAAAGGACAAGACTGCAGCATAGCCAACCAACTGGACTTACACTGGGGGATTCAGAATTACAGACCAGTGATCGTGTGCGGAATCTTGGCGTTGTCCTGGATGGTGGCTTGACACTTAAACATCAGATATCAGCCACAATCAAATCCTCATTCTTTCACCTGAGGAACATAGCCAGAATCAAGCACTTAATTCCCTCAGATGACATGCCAAAAGTCATACATGCATTTGTATCATCTCGTTTAGACTACTGTAATGCCCTCTACCTTGGCCTACCAGCAAAAGAATTGCAACGCTTACAGCTGGTGCAAAACACAGTTGCCAGGCTTTTAACCAACCAGCCCCGTTCTAGCCACATAACACCCATCCTCTACTCCCTTCACTGGCTGCCTGTAAGATGGTGAATCATCTTCAAGATTGGCTTACTGAGTTTCAAAGCATTACATGATCAAGGCCCAAGGTACCTGAAACAGCTTCTGACCCCATACTGCCCCACTCGATTACTGCGATCTGTAGATGAAGGACTTTTAGCAGTACCTAGAATCTACCGTAATTCATCTGGGGGTCGAGCTTTTAGTCATGCGGCTCCGACTCTATGGAACTCACTTCCCCGCACAGTGCGAGAGGCCCCAACTATAGAATCCTTCAAAAGTAGACTCAAGACTTTTCTGTTTACTAAAGCATTTCCATAGTGTCCCTTTTAGTATCTTCATGCTTCTGTATTTTATGAAAATGTACTTCATTATTTTCTGTACTATATTATGCTATGTATCTGTTAAGCGCCTTGAGTCCTATTGGAGAAAGAGCGCTATATAAATAAAATTATTATTATTATATTATTATTACTTTATTGTATGTCATGTGTTTTTCAGACAGATATTTTGCATGTGTAGTTTGGACTTGGTGTGTCTCTGAATTGTCCTGCAATAATGTTTTCCTTTTGGGCGTTTTTTTTTTTTTAAATTGTGACTATGTTTTATATTTAAGTGATCCATGTGCAATGTTTTAAAAACAGTGGTTGTCATGTTAGAGGCTGGAGTACTGGAAAGTGGTTTGGAAACCACTGACATGTGTAATGTCATCTTTAGATAATGTTAATTATTTAATTTAAAAAACAATATATTTTTTTTTGCTTGTATTTGTACCGTGACACCACACTGCAGTGTAATTTTTATATAAAGTGCTGCATTTTGTTTTTGCTCATATAGTGGTAATGTGTCTTTGGAGTGCCACATCACAGAGCAATTTATATATTGCATCTGTAATATTTTTGCTTTCAATACAAAATGTTGTGTGTGTTTTTTTTTTCTTGAACTTGTGGACTATGTCAGTGTCCTGTACATGTTTTCCTGTGTTGATGTTGCCATAGTGCATATGTGTTTTGGTCAATGTTTTTTTTTATTTTTTATTTCTGGTCCTTATGTTTGTTTAAAAAAAAAACCAAGCATTTCTAAAAGAATAAATGTTTATAAGCATAATGGGTGGATGTATACACAATAGCATGAATTTTTTTTATCATTTATTTTATAGAGTGTTTGAAAAAAGCAGTACTACTCGTCGGCCCGTAACTCCTATTACATCTGATGATGATGACGCTGCGGAAGCAGGTAAAGTGTCCATTGTAGTATAGGGTATGCTTGTAAAGGAATGGCCATAACAAAATTGCACTTTCATTAAAAGGTCCATCAAAAGAAGTATGGAGCAGCAGAAGTGGCACTTCTGTAAGACATCACCACAAAAAACCTGTGGCCGAAAAGAAAGCAAGGTCGTATGTCCCGGCACAAACACAGCAGGCTACCCCGCCACGAAGATTATCGTCCGTAAGTTCTGTACCCCCACTCCAAATGTTGAACACACCTCCAAGACGTCATCCACACTCCCCTCCTCTTGATTGTGAGTATCAAACTGAAAAAAATGTGTAAAATGTCAGAACATAATCAAAATCATTCATAACCGCATTAAGTCAAAACACTTAAAAAACTAAAATACTTACCGCAGTAAGTAAAAGCTGAAATGGAATCCAAGCTAAATGGCCTTGTCCACATCCAGTAAAGATATGTATGTCCACTTGAGCCATACAGTATGATATTGTGTGTAAGATGCTGCAACAAAAAAGCATGTTGGTTTGTTTGCAAAAAGTAAGGTTGTTTTTCCAAATTTCACATGTGTGCTTGAGGTAACATTGCAAAATACATATAAAAACATTACTATGTTTGTTTGAACAAAGCTATAAGGTAACACATTATGTATTCCAATGTTTTTTTATGGTGGAGTATGTGTGAGCTACAATAAAACTAAAGTGTTTGCTTTCACAATTAAGTAACCAGACACATTTGCCTCAAACAGGCATATGTATGTATTTAAGCTATGAGTGATGATGTTGCTAGCCAGAATAGTTGAAAGCAACAGTGAATGACATGTGTTCCATGTGTAGTGATTTGTTTACATTTCACAAACATATAGATAGCTAACGGAGATTTGTTTAACTTTTCAGCTTCGAGTCCTGGGAACAGCATCCCTCCGCAACAACACCAACACAGTGACATAGAGGAGACAAACATCTTATAAATGCAGCCATTAATGCAAGGAATTAGCCCCCCAGCACCTGTGAGTACATCACCACAGCAAAGCACACCACCACCACAACACAGCCCAACAACACCAGGAACACAAGGCCCTGATCAGGTGTTTTGGACTATTTGGGCTAGACAGCAGGCCACTAATGAAGATTGCCTGCGTAAGCAGACACAAATGTTTGCAAGCCTACCATCTCACTTCAGAAGAATATCAAGAAATCTGAGTAGACAAAATTAACAAACAACCAGAATAGGCAATACCATGGAACTCATGCGTACAGACATTACACAGGTCATGGGCAACTTACAGCGCATAATGGAAGAACAGCACAGACAACAGCAAAGTTATATGAGCATTTTTCAAAACAATCAAAAGATTAATGAAAGTTTATTCCGAATAGTAGACAATCAAAATGCTGCTACACGTGAACTCAATGCCACCCTCACTAACCTGAATGAAACACTCAGATGCATGCACCGACAGCAAACAAGCAGCAGTTCTGGTACGACTACTCCAAATATCACGCCAGTCTCATCACCACCAAGACGCTCCACCAGAGCACGACAACATGACAGTGCTAAAGGCAAAGGGCAGGACATGCAGCCACCAAAAAAACGTGAAAAAAAAAACAAGTTAGACATTTGTGATAAGTAACTCAAAATAGTTAGCAAGTGGTTTTTTTTTTGCTAAAAAAATATAACACTTAGCTCCTTGACACTTTTTTCAACATCATTAATTATAAGTGGTACAAACAAAAACATAAAATTTGTACGCACATTTATTCATTACCATTTTTTTTGGTATTGGAGAAGGGAAATGTTGATGGAGCCACACATACATGTTAGCAGGAAGTAAACTGACCACTTGATTTTTTTCTAATCATTACTCTTTCTAGATTCCAATCATTCTCTTTTCCTGCAGAAACAATAATTGCCAGCCAGGCAGAATGTCTTTAGCAGGAAGTAAACTGACCACTTGATTTTTTTTCTAATCATTACTCTTACTAGATTCCAATCATTCTCTTTTCCTGCAGAAACAATAATTACCAGCCAGGCAGAATGTCTTTAGCAGGAAGTAAACTGACCACTTGATTTTTTTCTAATCATTACTCTTACTAGATTCCAATCATTCTCTTTTCCTGCAGAAACAATAATTGCCAGCCAGGCAGAATGTCTTTAGCAGGAAGTAAACTGACCACTTGATTTTTTTCTATTCATTACTCTTTCTAGATTCCAATCATTCTCTTTTCCTGCAGACAATCCAAATTACAATGTTATTGATACATATCTTAGCTTTCTTATCTATACAACATTACAAGAAGAACACAATAGAGTTGCGTAAAAAGCTTGTAATATGTTGGCTTTGTTTTGTTTGAAAAACATTATCCAAATGAATTTCAGTATTGTTGGGACATGTTTGTGTGTGTTAAAAATTAGTAAGAATGTTTTTACACATGATGCTGAAACAAACAAATATGTACTTTTACAACAAAAAACAAAAAATGTGTATAATAATGTATATGTGTGGCAAACTGTGTATTTACTTACACATCATCAAGTTTACAGCATCAAACATTAGGAAATAAATTATTCCTGATTACTGTAAGTTTGTGTGTCTTAAATATGATGGTGCATCACACATAGGGACACATGTATTTCTCAAGGCTAACATATTATATGTTGAGGAGTGTTTTTTGGGAACACAGGTTCTCAAACTCGGCCCTTAGGAACCCACACAGTGCATGTTTTGCAGGTCTCCTCACAGAATCACAAGTGACATAATTAGCTCCACCTGTGAACCTTTTAACATATGTCTGTGAGTAATTCATACACCTGTGCTTCTACTGGGTTACGTGAAAAACATGCACTGTGTGTGGTCCTGAGGGCCGAGTTTGTGAACCTGTGCATTAGGACGTTACACACAATGATAAAGTGAAATACTAAATGGATGATGTGGGCTTGTAAGAAATTAGCACTGCAAGTTTACGATCACTTATCCAGATTTAAAGCATGCCACTCATAATCTGTTGTTTTGAGAATAAAAATACACACAATACACATGCAACATTTGTTTTTCATAAAGCGAGGGTATGTTTGTATGTGTCAAGGAGACAGACACATTCTGAGTAATGGTTTTTGGAAAAAAAAGGCAAAACATCTATTTATGATTACACAACAAATGAAATAAGCAAACCAAACTTACCTTAGAAATAGCGATTGATGATCTCTTGCCTAACCTGCCTCCCTACATCAGTACTCCAAGTATCACCAGATGTCTCTTATTCCTATGCTTGCTGGCTGCTTTCTTCCTCCTCCTCCTCAACATGTGGCAGATGTTGTTGCAAACACATGTTATGAAGAAAGCAGCAGCAGAATACAATTTGAGTCACCTTGGAGGGACTATACAACAAAAGGCCACCAGACTTATCCAGACACCGAAACCTAGATTTCAGCACACCAAAACATCTTTCTATCACATTCCGCGTGGACTTATGTGCATGATTGTAATTGTATTCAGCAGGGGTATCAGGTCGGGACAATGGAGTTAGAAGCCAAGAGAAACAGCCATATCCTCCATCACCTAAAAGACAGATATAGTAACGTGATTCATGTTAAGATACAGCAACACATTGTGGGGCAGATGTATTAACCTGTAGAAGTCATAAGGAAGTGAAAAACCAGTGATATGTGCAAGGTAATTAAGGCAGCAGACAATCTGTTCCTAAATGTTCATTTACATATTGGAGCAGATTGGCTGGTGCCTTTATCACCTTGCACAGATCACTGGTTTCTCACTTCCTTATGCCTTCTACAGGTTAATACATCTGCCCCTGTATTTGGACAAAGTATATGCAGGCCTACACATATCAAATTACATACCCAGCAGCCATCCATCTAGCATTTGTCCGTCCTCAAACTTATCAAAGAGGGATGACTGACTGAGGATGAAGGAGTCATGGCAGCCCCCAGGGTAACCAGCAACAACACTCATTATTTTGAGATTTGCATCACAAACCACCTGCACATTTGTGGAGTGTTCGAAATGGCGGTTTGTATATATGTGCTGCCTGCCCCTAGGTGGTCTCAGCTGAATGTGTGTGTGCAATCTATGGCTCCAAGCACATTGGGCATGCCAGCCAGCTCATAGAAATCTACCCTGACGGCATGCCACTGAGACTCCTGGGTAGGGAAGCAGATTGAGGCCTCGATGTGGGGCTGCAAAACAGCCAACACCTGTGTGTATATTTTCAAGAACAATAAACATGAGATTTTAGGACAGAACTGGCCACCAAGAAATTAAAACAAACACAAAACAGAAGAGGTCGTTAGGTATACATCACCTGTGTTAAGATTCTGGAAAATGAGGGCTGTGAGATTCCTATGACATCCCCAGACACAGCCTGAAAGCTGCCAGTAGCCATAAAGTGCAACACAGCCAGGAGTTTGTGCAGGCCTGAGACAGGGCGAGAGCGTGCTGTCTCAGGGTCTAGGCCCAGTTTGACAAGGTCATACAGACGGAAAATGTTGTTACGATTTACACGGAACATCTGTATGACCTTATCATCGGACAATGCGTTCAAGTTTAAACGCCCCCTAAAAAAACGAGGCCTGCGCAGCCTCCGCGGAACCTGTACAACCTGCTGACCATGTTCAGTTTCTTGGCCCTGGTTACTTACAGGCTGATGTCTGAGTCTGAGGAATCCCTTAGCACACAAAAGATCACTGGCCCACAGTCCTGCTGCCATTTCTGAGTGTAGGTGTATTGAAATGGGCCTAACATCCTTTTATAGGCATCCTAATTCAGGTGTGAGTGATTTTTTATTTGCAACACATGTAAACACGACTGAAAAAAGCATGTCTATTTTTTTGCCGCTTTTTTTTACGAATCGCAAAAAAATACGACCGCATTTGAGCACTCAGAGACTAACACCCAAATACGAATGAATAGTGAATTCCCGTATTCTATGAAATAACAGCCGCATTTGACCGATGGTCTATTCATTCGTATTTCGGAACGTTGTCAGTCAAACCATTACGAATAGACCAGACACTGCCGATATTGGTGCTTAGTGAATTCCCGGATTGGGACTTCGAAAAAAAATCACAAATCGGCCAAACTCGGATTTTTAGTAAATACTTGCCCATGTTCTTACGCTGAAATTATTTGTGTTGCTAGTGTGTATTTCAGTACCTATATAACTAAATTTTTTCAAGATATTAAGTGCAATGTTTCTCATATGTGTTCTACACACCAACCCTAGTTGGTTGCAAATCCGGCAGTGGCAAGACACCATTTCAGGGTAGCTCCCCACCTAGCACACGGGGAAGGGGGATGGAGGACATGGGGGGTAAGATGGCGATGGTTGGTGAGTTCCACCACCTCCCCAGGACCACTTTAAGCCCTGTATATATATATATATATATATATATAGCAGTACGGTACAGTAGTCCATTGCTCTACCTCTGTGTTGTCAAGTATACTATCCATATCTGTGCGGCATTGTAGTTGTGCGCAGTATATAGTAGGAGGACAGTGCAGAATTTTGCTGACCACCAGTATATATATATATATATATATATATATATATATAGCAGTACGGTACAGTAGTCCATTGCTCTACCTCTGTATCGTCAAGTATACTATCCATATCTGTGCTGCATTGTAGTTGTGCACAGTATATAGTATGAGGACAGTGCAGAATTTTGCTTACCACCAGTATGTATATATATATATATATATATATATATATATATAGCAGTATGGTACAGTAGTCCATTGCTCTACCTCTGTGTCATCAAGTATACTATCCATATCTGTGCTGCATTGTAGTTGTGCACAGTATATAGTAGGAGGACAGTGCAGAATTTTGCTGACCACCAGTATATATATATATATATATATATACAGACAGAGACATCCGGCACTCTGATAAATGGAAAAAATGCCTGGGTGCCCTCCAAATGATCATATAAACGATTATCCTTCCCAACCTGTGGCTCAGGTATTATGCGGCGAAGGAAAGCAGGCGGCACTCCAAGGACTTGTGTGACAACTTGTATTCAAAGCATAGTGACAAAAATGAAAAACAGTGGTACAGGTATCTTACTACGACGTTTCAAGGCATAGCAGCCTTTTCATCAGGTAAGTGACCCTGGTGCTGTGAAAGAAACAAAAAACGAACCAAACTAAACCCAAATGCACTCACCTGTTAAATAGCGTGCAGGAGAGAGAAAAGGAGTTCCCGGCGTCTGTGATCAGGACTTCCGGGTGAGTCACATGAGCGGCTCTCTGATGACGTGTGTGTTGCTTAGCAACGTGTCCGTGAATCAGCAGGCACCGAGAAAGCCTGTCAGTGAATGTAAACAAAGTGATAGGGCATGTGCAGTTCATGCAGTAAGGCTATTATAAAAGCTGGTGACCGTGGAAACAATATAGTGTGCTGGAAAAGGTTAAAATGTTTAAAGGACACTGTTCAAAGAGCTGTGAAGCAAATAAAGTGCACACATGCAAATATTAATAAAGACACAAAATGCATGAATATGTAAGCTTATTATAGCTGTATATCACATATATATAAAGCAAGCTAATTATCTGAATTTAACTTGGGCACTGTGCCCTGGCTGGCGTCTATCTCCAGGTGGAGTAGGGCAACTGGGGGGGGGGGGAGGGGGGGGGGGGGTGAAAGGGAAGGTATGGGGGTAGGGGTGGGGGGGAAAAAAGGGGGGGGGAGAGAGAGGGAGAGGGAAGGGACGAAACAGGTGAATATATATATAGTATATAGTAATCAACAGCAATGAGCATGAGAGAACAGCAACATGATTGCTATTGTCTAATAGAACTTGTTTTGGAAAAACCTAGTAGTATGTCCCTTATGATAGGAATATGTTCCAAGTGAATTTTTCATTAAGGCCCTTGGGTGATAGTGCATCCAGGAGGAAGATCCATTTCGATTCACATTTGGATAGGGCCCGCTGTCTATCACCTCCTCTTGTTGGAACCGGGATATGATCGATGATTTTGTATCAGAGGCTGGACAGGGGATGGCCGCATGATTTAAAATGGCGAGCCACTGGTTGGTCAATTTGTTTGCCTTCCAAGGATGCTTTTATGGCCGATCGATGAAGTGCCATTCTGTCACGCAAGTTCCTGATGGTTTGTCCAACATATAACATGCCGCATGGGCAAATGATGATGTATACAATAAAAGATGTGGTGCATGTAAGCACGTGACGAATTTTGAATTTTTGGCCTGTATGTGGATTAGAGAATTCCTGGCCGGTTTCCAAATATTTACAAGTAGTGCAAGATGCACATTTGTAGCAGCCTGGTTTTTTCATCTGGGTGGTTGAGGTTTTGAAGGGGTCATGGGGGACAATATTGGTTTTAACCAAAATGTCCCTGATGTTGGGACCCCTTTTGTAGCTCGGCATCAATGTAGTATTTTTAAAGCAGGGGAGTTCTTTATCGCCTGCTTTCCTTCGCCGCATAATACCTGAGCCACAGGTTGGGAAGGATAATCGTTTATATATATATATATATATATCAGTACGGTACAGTAGTCCATCGCTCTACCTCTGTGTCATCAAGTATACTATCCATATCTGTGCTGCATTGTAGTTGTGCGCAGTATATAGTAGGAGGACAGTGCAGAATTTTGCTGACCACCAGTATATATATATATATATATATAAATAGCAGTACGGTACAGTAGTCCATTGCTCTACCTCCTTGTCGTCAAGTATACTATCCATATCTGTGCTGCATTGTAATTGTGCGCAGTATATAGTAGGAGGACAGTGCAGAATTTTGCTGACCACCAGTACATATATATATATATATATATATATATATATAGCAGTACGGTACAGTTGTCCATTGCTCTACCTCTGTGTCGTCAAGTATACTATCCATATCTGTGCTGCATTGTAGTTTTGTGCAGTATATAGTAGTAGGACAGTGCAGAATTTTGCTGACCACCAGTATATATATAGCAGTATGGTACAGTAGTCCATTGCTCTACCTCTGTATCGTCAAGCATACTATCCCTATCTGTGCTGCATTGTAGTTGTGCGCAGCATATAGTAGGAGGACAGTGCAGAATTTTGCTGACCACCAGTATATATATATATATATATATATATATATATATATATATATATATAGCAGTACGGTACAGTAGGCCATTGTTATTGATATATTACTGGCATATAATTCCACACATTAAAAGATGGAGAACAAAAATGTGGAGGGTAAAATAGGGAAAGATCAAGATCCACTTCCACCTCGTGCTGAAGCTGCTGCCACTAGTCATGGCCGAGACGATGAAATGCCATCAACGTCGTCTGCCAAGGCCGATGCCCATTGTTATAGTAGAGAGCATGTAAAATCCAAAAAAACAAAAGTTCAGTAAAATTACCCAAAAACCTAAATTAAAAGCGTCTGAGGAGAGGCGTAAACTTGCCAATATGCCATTTACGACACGGAGTGGCAAGGAACGGCTGAGGCCCTGGCCTATGTTCATGGCTAGTGGTTCAGCTTCACATGAGGATGGAAGCACTCATCCTCCCGCTAGAAAAATGAAAAGACTTAAGCTGGTAAAAGCACAGCAAAGAACGATGCGTTCTTCTAAATCACAAATCCCCAAGGAGAGTCCAATTGGGTCGGTTGCGATGCCTGACCTTCCCAACACTGGACGGGGAGAGGTGGTGCATTCCACCATTTGCATGCCCCCCTGCAAGTGCTGGAAGGAGCACCCACAGTCCAGTTCCTGATATTGAAATTGAAGATGTCACTGTTGAAGTACATCAGGATGAGGATATGAGTGTTGCTGGCGCTGAGGAGGAAATTGACAAGGAGGAATCTGATGGTGAGGAGGTTTGTTTAAGTCAGGCACCCGGGGAGACACCTGTTGTCTGTGGGATGAATATGGCCATTCACATGCCTGGTCAAATTACCCAAAAAATCACCTCTTCGGTGTGGAATTATTTTAACAGAAATGCGGACAACAGGTGTCAAGCCGTGTGTTGCCTTTGTTATGCTGTAATAAGTAGGGGTAAGGACGTTAACCACCTAGGAACATCCTCCCTTAAACGTCACCTGGAGCGCATTCATCAGAAGTCATTGACAGGTTCAAAAACTTTGGGTGACAGCGGAAGCAGTCCACTGACAACTAAATCCCTTCTTCCTCTTGTACCCAAGCTCCTGCAAACCACACCACCAACTCCCTCAATGTCAATTTCCCCCTTAGACAGGAACGCCAATAGTCCTGCAGGCCATGTCACTGACAAGTCTGACGAGTCCTCTCCTGACTAGGATTCCTCTGATAGATCCTTGAGTGGAACGCCTACTGCTGCTGTTGTTACTGCTGGCGCTGCTGTTGTTGCTGCTGGGAGTTGATCATCATCCCAGAGGGGAAGTCGGAAGACCACTTGTACTATTTCCAGTAAGCAATTGACTGTCTAACAGTCCTTTGCGAGGAAGATGAAATATCACAGCAGTCATCCTGTTGCAAAGCGGATAACTCAGGCCTTGGCAGCTGTGTTGGTGTTAGATGTGCATCCGGTATCCGCCGTTAGTTCACAGGCAATTAGAAAATTTCTTGAGGTAGTGTGTCCCCGGCACCAAATACCATCTAGGTTCCACTTCTCTAGGCAGGCGATACCGAGAATGTACACAGACGTCAGAAAAAGACTCACCGGTGTCCTAAAAAATGCAGTTGTACCCACTGTCCACTTAACCACGGACATGTGGACAAGTGGAGCAGGGCAGACTCAGGACTATATGACTTTGACAGCCCACTGGGTAGATGTATTGCCTGCCGCAGCAAGAACAGCAGCGGCGGCACCAGTAGCAGCATCACACAAACGCCAACTCGTTCCTAGGCAGGCTACGCTTTGTATCACCGCTTTCCATAAGAGGCACACAGCTGACAACCTCTTACGGAAACTGAGGAACATCATCGCAGATTGGCTTACCCCAATTGGACTCTCCTGGGGATTTGTGAAATCGGACAATGCCACTAATATTGTGCGTGCATTACAATTGGGCAAATTCCAGCACGTCCCATGTTTTGCACATACATTGAATTTGGTGGTGCCGAATTATTTATAAAACGACAGGGGCGTACAAGAGATACTATCAGTGGCCAGAAGAATTGCGGGCCACTTTCGGCATTCAGCCACCGCATGCCGAAGACTGGAGGAGCAGCAAACACTCCTGAACCTGCCCCGCCATCAGCTGAAGCAAGAGGTGGTAACGAGGTGGAATTCAACAGTCTATATGCTTCAGAGGATGGAGGAGCAGCAAAAGGCCATTCAAGCCTATACATCTGCCTACGATATAGGCAAAGGAGGGGGAATGCACATGACTCAAGCACAGTGGAGAATGATTTCAATGTTGTGCAAAGTTCTGCAACCCTTTGAACATGCCACACGTGAAGTCAATTCAGACACTGCCAGCCTGAGTCAGGTCATTCCCCTCATCAGGCTTTTGCAGAAGCAGCTGGAGAGATTGAAGGAGGAGCTAAAACGGAGCGATTCCGCTAGGCATGTGGAACTTGTGGATGGAGCCCTTCATTCGCTGAACCAGGATTCACGGGTGGTCAATCTGTTGAAATCAGAGCACTACATTTTGGCAACCGTGCTCGATCCTAGATTTAAGGCCTACGTTGTATCTCTCTTTCCGGCAGACAAAAGTCTGCAGATGTTCAAAGACCTGCTGGTGAGACACTTGTCAAGTCAAGCGGAACGTGACCCGCCAACAGCTCCTCCTTCATTTTCTTCCGCCACTGGAGCTGCCAGGAAAAGGATCAGATTTCCAAAACCACCCGCTGGCGGTGATGTAGGGCAGTAAGGAGCAAGTGCTGACATCTGGTCCAGACTGAAGGACCTGCCAACGATTACTGACATGTCGTCTGCTGTCACTGCATATGATTCTGTCACCATTGAAAGAATGGTGGAGGATTATATGAGTGACAGCATCCAAGTAGGCACGTCCTTCAGTCCGTACGTATACTGGCAGGAAAAAGAGGCAATTTGGAGGCCCTTGCACAAACTGGCTTTATTTTACCTAAGTTGCCCCCCCCCCCCCCCTCTGGTGTGTGCTCCGAAAGAGTGTTTAGTGCAGCCGGTAACCTTGTCAGCAATCGGCGTACGAGGTTACTTCCACAAAATGTGGAGAAGATAATGTTCATCAAAATTAATTATAATCAATTCCTCCGTGGAGACATTTACCAGCAATTGCCTCCAGAAAGTACACAGGGACCTGAGATGTTGGATTCCAGTTGGGACGAATTAATACTCTGTGAGGAGGGGGATGTACACAGTGAAAAGGGTGATGAATCGGATGATGAGGAGGAGGTGGACATATTGCCTCTGTAGAGCCAGTTTGTGCAAGGAGAGATTGATTGCTTCTTTTTTGGTGGGGGCCCAAACCAACCAGTCATTTCAGCCACAGTCGTGTGGCAGACCCTGTCGCTGAAATGATGGGTTTGTTAAAGTGTGCATGTCCTGTTTATACAAAATAAGGGTGGGTGGGAGGGCCTAAGGACAATTCCATCTTGCACCTCTTTTTTTTATTTATCTTTGCAACATGTGATGTTTGGGGCTAATTTTTTTGAAGTGCCATCCTGTCTGACACTGCAGTGCCACTCCTAGATGGGCCAGGTGTTTGTGTCGGCCACTTGGGTCACTTAGCTTAGTCATCCAGCGACCTTGGTGCAAATTTTAGGAATAAAAATAATATTGTGAGGTGTGAGGTGTTCAGAATTGACTGGAAATTAGTGGAAATTGTGGTTATTGAGGTTAATAATACTATGGGATAAAAAATTACCCCCAAATTATATGATTTTAGCTGTTTTTGAGGGTTTTTGTAAAAAAACACCCAAATCCAAAACACACCCGAATCCGACAAAAAAATTTCAGGGAGGTTTTGCCAAAACGCGTCCGAATCCAAAACACGGCCGCGGAACCGAATCAAAAACCAAAACACAAAACCCGAAAAATTTCCGGTGCACATCTCTAGCTGCAAACACATCTTAACGGTTATTGTTCACGTTTAGCTGCCGCAGCGGCCCGAACCATAGTGTGATTAGGTATTTCTTTTCCTTGTAAGTAAATTGAACTTTACAGAACACTGCTTTTATGGTTTGGGACATTATGGGGAACTGCTCAACAAAAAATCTGATTGATCAGGGCTTTAAATGGGCACAGAGTGCCAGTCACCAGTGGCCAGGGGTCCCCAGCAGCGATATACAGATTGGGCACTGAAAATAGGCTTGTGCTGGGGGCATGTGCACTTGTGCATGGGGCATCCAATGTCTGCTGTTTCTATTTTACACATGGTTTATGGGATATTTTTTTGCTGCTAGTTAACTACTACTACTACTACTACTTTAGAGCTATGATAGTCCATGCACGATTCTTAGGAAATTTTGTGCTGTCATGTTTTTGATTGAAAGTACTTGTGAGTTGGTATAAAAAGTTATTGATAATGCATTACTAATTTGCAAAACATTTTAAAACAGAAATAACTGCCATGTGTTTGTGCCGCTGCTCTGTTGCTTAGTTTATCCAACCAGCCTTTGGCCTCTGTTGGTGAACAATATTGTGAGCTGTGAGGTGGTCAAAATTGACAGGAAATGACTGGAAATTAATGTTAGCGAGGTTAATAATGCTATTGGAACAACAAATGCATAAATTATGTGGTTTTAGCAGTTTTTTTTATCAAGTTTTGAAAAAAAA